>NC_071531.1:83318421-83939036 GCF_026979565.1 Vidua chalybeata | reverse complement strand
CTTAACATTCATTCTGTGTTTGTCCCTGAAAGTGAAATAGAGCTGGGATAAGTTTGGTGGGTGGCCACAGCAGGCTAAAGGAAGGAGACTGCCCATGAGCATGACATAATACAGAAACTACTGCTGGGAATCTGATGAGAGCAGGAATATATAGCCACATTGCTTCTTTCCTGAATACATTTCTGCACACCATAGAGACAGTGAAGAATTTCTGTGATTTATATTTGCTGTAAGCAGAAATGAAGACTTTGTCTCAAAACTCTTATTTTTTGAGGAAATCCAGTCTACCAAGCCTGGATGTTGAGTTTTAGGCCTATAAAGGATGCTGCGTCAACAGCCTAAACTGTTAAAATGGCCTTGAATAGATATGACAAGGACTGGAGTGCTAACCTAAATGTTAGCGTCTGTGTGTGTAAGGATGGAGAGAATTAGGGTCTGGCTTCTCATTTTTAATAGACAAGTCTCAGAGTAGTTTCCCGAGGGACATATTTGTTAAGTACCTGACTTCTGAGGTAATTGTATCCAATTGTATCCAATTGTATGTACATTCCAATTGCACTTCAAAAATACTCTGTGACAAAGACAATTTATGTGAAGAACAGCAATTTCTAGCAGTGACAGAGAAGTCATAGTCCTCCTCACTTAGCTTTCTGCTGTATTTTAATTTTTGACTGTGGCCAGGCTTACTTTTCAGGATGTCAGTCCCAGGATTTTGTAGTCAGGAACACTCTGAACCCTCTCCTTGAACCTCTGTTATTGGCATAAGTAAATTTGTGGAGTCTTTGGCAGAGAGGCTTTAGGAAAGCATAACATTCAAAATATCACAAATGCAAAATGTTTTCCCAGTGAGCTAGCTCAGAATAAATAAAGGAATGTTGGATTAAATGTCCAAATGAAGATAAAACTCACACATGATCAAATTTAATCACATCAACTAAATTAAGGAAAATCAAATTTAGGTGTCTGTCTTCAGAGGCCAGTCGCCTCTGGCTTCTTTTGTCCTTCAGTAGAGGGAGGTTGACACCTCCAGAGAGAGAAAGCCTGCTGAAGGCAGAGCTTAGCTCTCACTCTCTTTGTTCAAAAGATGGAAAACCCAGCAATTAACCTGCCCTAGTTACAGGGAATTAATCCAGGATGAGCCATCTACTTTTTTTCCATGAATAATAAAGGGTGTTCAGAGAAGGCAGTTTCCTAATTGGACCACTAAATTAGATACTAAAAAGAAAGCAGAATGAATATCCAAAACAGGAAGCAATTCAAGCACTACTGCTAACTTCTGGGAGAAAAAACAAATAAACAAAAAGCCCTCATTCACATTCATTAAATGTGTTAGTCAGGCTTACATCCTCAAAATAATCTAAAAACAACATGGAGCCATAAAGAATGATAGATGACAGTCACTCTTAGTCTTGCTTGTATTTGTGAACATCTGGATCACTGCAGTTATTTCAGCAAGTATGCTTTGCAATAACACCATGAAATATGAGTAGTCACTTAATATTAAGTGAATACTCGTCAGGACGGGCATGGGTTCTGATGCTCCAGCCTCACACTGTGACATAAAGCAGCTCTGAAGTTGTAGAAAAAGCCATAAAAGCATTACACAGCTGATGCACAACCTTTCTGTGACACTGCTGGAAAAGATTCTAACACATCACTCTAATCTGCTAGATAATTATCTACTCCCAACTGTTGAGGGATTGTAGTCCATCAGGTAGAGCCTGAGTCTTTTAATGTGCGTTTCCACAGGGAATGATGAGGACAAGTTGTGTCTAAAACTCTGCACCTTTACTTAATTTTATATGGTTTTTAGACTCATCTGTAACTCAAAAGAGGGCAAGAAGCCTAGGTGTCCCAAACAGGACATTTCATTAAGCCCTTTCTCAAAAAAAAAAAAAATTGTCTTGTGTTAAAAGAGTTTGAAGTCCTGTCACATCCACAAAGATATCTTTATGTATCACTGTACAGAAGGCTAGAGAACTAAATTCAACTCCTCTGTAGGCTCCAAATGAGTCAAATTTTCAAATTTCATTTTCCAAAGGATTAGATCACTAATCAGAACATTTCAGGCTTTTCTAGAGGTCAAGATTTTCCTATGTCAAGTAAACCATTAATTGCCTTGCATACGGTTTATGGAAATATTTTTCTTCCTTCTTTTTTTTTTCATTCCTTTTTCTTTATTTTTTCTCTTTTCTATGGAAAGTCTATGAAGCATAACTAAGAGGTAAATATTTTCTTATTATTTTTCAGGTGGCAAAAGTTTTTAAAAATTTAAGAAACACAGTTTTGCTCAGCTTAATCTGAAAAGAAGAAAAATCATACTTGTAATGTTTACTTCCCTGGGAGAAATTAGTGACTTGCAATTCCAACAAGAAAAATTTTTCCTGTCTTTCTTTTCCTTTACTCAGTTCTACTAAGTGTAGCATTGCCAGCCCTCAGCATGTTTGTCAGTAGCTTGAAAGTGAAAGAAAGATTGTCCAGACAATGTTGAATTGGCAGGAATTGAAGAAGAAATTAACTATTAATCTAAGTACAGAAGGATTTATGTTAATTTAAGTATCTGGTCTAATAAATAGAAAATATAGCCCCAACAGGTGAAACTGAAATAAATATCTTTTGAAGCAATAGATAAACAAAGTTTATTTATTATAAAAGAAATTTTCCTGACAAAGGAATAGGATTTCACAGTTTCAGAAAACTCTCCAAAGCCTTTATCTTCAGAAAGAAGTAAACATTGTTAGGGAGGAAATTACAAGAGGAATATGAGAAATCAGCATTGCATATCGCCAGTGTGCAAAGCTACATTCCTGGCTTCTAAGAGTAAAATCCTTTTGCAGACCCACTGGCACTGATAAGCAGACCTCACCAGGGTTTTCATCAAATTTATCCTTAACGCACAGAGAGGCAGCACTAAATTTTTGAGCATAGGGCTTGGACAGGGCTCAAGTGTTCTTGATGTCCCATGAACATAGTAAATAAATAGCCTGAACTGTAAAAAGAGTCAAGCATATATTTTTTTTTTTCGCTGATAAGGATGCCTGCAGCTGAGGATAATTGCATTCCCTAGCAGGATCCACTTGTTGACTTGAAGGAGCTAAATTACCAGCAAGTATCTTTCAAAGTTAAATGACTTGATGGTAATCACCATTTAAATCATTGTACAATCTGCTTTTATGCAGTGCAGGTGAAATGATATGAACTTACAAAAAGACTATACCTTGACTTTTGTAGAACCAATATATGTCAGAGAAATAAAAAATTCACCCATCTCTGAACTCAGTTGCCTGTGAATTACAAACAAGAGGTGAGCAGTGGCCAGTGATAAACAACAGCTACCAAATCCTACTAAATCAATGGTGCACAGTGCCACATATCCCAGATTTTCATGGGAAGGAGTACTCTAGAAGAGTACAAAGCATTGAGAGTAGAGGGGCGTGTCCTCAGATAGATCCAGCCAAGCTACTGTCGAGCTGTGATCCAACTCTGGTCCTCAGCAAGCTAAATAACATCAATATTTCACTAATTTGCTTCTACTGATTCCAGTTCTGCAAACAGCTTTCTCTGAGATGTGCTCCATTGCCTACTATTCTTATGCCAAAGATTATTTAGATACTTAGTGACTGGTGAAATGAAGAACCAAACAGCAGGTTTAAGTGAAAGTAGACAATGGAGAAGTTCTTGGTCCAATGCTTCTCCAAAGGAAACCCTGGAGTTCAGTACCTCCATGGAGTATATTTGTTGCATCCCGGGTTTGGGTTCAGATGAGGGGTTCTGATAAATGTTATCTAGCTGGTTCTGTGTACCCCTGTGTACCCCCATGTTCCCCCCATGATGGTTCGCTCTGGGTCACTTACCATTGGAGCATCCCCATGTCAGTCTTGTGGCCACACCCCTGTCCATTCCTGAGAGTTCTGTGTCTGTTACCCCATCCCCGTGTCCCTGTTCATCCCGGAACCCTGTACACACCCCTGTCATGTCCCCATTGGTTGCCGCAGTCTACGTCACTCTCACGTTGCCTGTCCCCACTGGGAGAGGGGGGCTTCTGCCCATGTCTACCCTCCCCCTATAAAACCCCCATGTGCCCCTTTGTTTGCCGCCATCTTGTCCTTGCAGCGCTAGGGAGTGGTCACTGCTCTCCATCACAGCACCACGTGACAATAAACCCTCTCCAGCCAACCGCAAGGACAAGGTGTGCCTCCTTCACCTCTTTGCCTTATCCCAGCACCAGTTACAGAGTGTGGCCAGCCCATGCCAGTGCGCTGAACACCAGGGCACCCGGACCATGATGCACCCCGGTCCAGCCGAGAAGCAGCGCCTTTAGCCGGGCTCTCCAGAGCTGCCCCGGATCAGGGAAAAGAATGCAACACGGCATACATTTGCTTCGGTTTAACAAATTCATACATTTTATTTTGAATGGACATGGCCTCATCTTCAGCTGTATACAGCTACTTCAACTCTTCTTCCTTTTATTGAGCAGTTAACACAATTACCTAGTTCACAACAATTTAAAACACATCAATTTACCCTGAAGTTTCTAAGAATTTTATATGTTTTCAAAGTCTTTAAGACGCTCGACAAAAAGTTTCAGTAATGTTGGTAATCAGTGTTCCATGTCATAAACCACTGTCTATCTGACTAAGGGCTAGCACACTTTAAGAGTATCAGCCTCTACCATATACCGTGTGAGGACCCGTGTGCTTCTGTTTGACCTTTCAAAACAAAGGCCTTGGTTCTGTAGAGAAGACACCAAGTCACAGAAGCATCACTAAACAGCAATTATGTCTGTCTTATCACACAATCCTGTAAGGCACATGAACACCTGAGCATCTGCCACCCCACTGTAAAATGGTAAATAAATACATGGAAAGGCAAGTAAGGGGAGTAACCACCTAAATACTTTATAGTCCCGCCATGTATTACCTCATCCATAACGCAAGGGAAATTTGTGATCAGAGCCTGCCTGTGCCCAATCTTACTGTGAAGGCAGTAATTCAGAAATGAAAAGCTGGAACAATAAAATGAAGCACATTCATTGATATGGGTAAAATTCCAGTACAAATAATGATGTTAGAGGCTGGGCTGTGTTGATGAGGCATTCTTAGAAAGAAATCAAATATTCCCTGTATGTCTTACTTGAATAAGAACTGTGCTACAAACCAGCAAAGGCACCACAACTGAGTATGTTCGTTCAAAACTCAGAATCGGTTTGGCTGCAATACAGTGTGCAAAAATTTTCAATTTTCCAAGAAATTTAAAGGCAGAAACATTTTAAACTGTAGAAAATAATCTTATTTGCAAAAGTCAAAATATTTTCTGGTTTTGTCTTGAAAAATATGATTTCAGGGAGACTGAAGGAGAAGAAAGTGATTTGACAATGTATTCCACAGTATTCCAATTTCCAATTTGTGCTTTTTCAGTCTGGGTGGACAACCAGATTGGCTAAAAATATTGTATAATCATGCTTGGAGGGTGGTAATTAAGGGGACATTCTCTACATGGACTTTGGTAACGATGCTGGGACTGTCTTATTCAATGCCTTTGTGAGGGATCAGAGTGCATTCCCCTCAAGTGTCAGATGACGTTGCTCTGGTGGGAGTAGTAGGTGGGCTCTAGGGCTCCTCTGCCATTCAAAAGCATCCAAGACTTGTTGGAGCAGTGAGACAGCAAGAACATAAAGAAGATCAAGAAGGATAAATTTAAAGCTTTTTACCTGGGAAGAAAAATCCCCTGCAACAGCACAGGCTTGGCACTGACTGCCTAGGAAGCTGCTGTGCAGGAAATTGAGGGTCCTGCTGAGCTGGGCTGGACTGGAGCTGATCATGGGCCCATAGTTTTCCCTGGAAGAAAAGGGATTAACAGCAACCTGGACTGTAGGCACAGAGCAGAGCCTGGAGATTCAGGGAAGGAACTATTCTCCTCTACCCCACATTTGTGCGGTCATAGACACATAGTACCCAATATGGGGTTTGTCACTACAAGGAAGACACTTTTAAACTGGTGATATTTCAGTGGAGGACACCAAGATGATAGGAACAGAAACATTTCTCAGGAGAAACTGGGAAAGCTGGGTTTGTTCAGCCTGAAGCAGAGGCAGTTTTGGGACAACATGACAGTTGCCCCCACTGACCAAGGGGAAGCTCTCTAGAACCGGTAGCTGAGCTCTTCCCTTCAGTACATTGAGGGACAAGAGACAATGTGTAGGAATAGAAGCAGCAGAGGTACAGACTGGAGAAACCTTTTGTCCATGAGGACAGATGAGCATTGGTATCAGTAACCCAGAGATGTTTCATTTTAAAACCTGGAGGTTTTAAGGTCTTGACTGATATGAAACCATGAGAAATCTGATCAGATCTCTTGGGGACCCGCATCAGTGCAAAAGGTTGTTCTAGAAACCTCCTGAGGTCTCTTCCATCATGCATTATATTGTGATTCTGTGATTCTCTAATTTATAATGTGAAAAAAAAGGCACGGTTTTTGTCATAAAGAAATGAGAGGTCAAAATGCCCCATTTCAATTAAGAAATGAAATTTTGCTTGTTTTGAAAAAAATATTGGTATTTTAATTTTCAATCCATATTTCAGCAAAACCAAACTCCCTGAGGAAGTTTTGATGCTGATGGAGCAGCAGTCTTGGATGAAGGATGGTCCTTTAGGAAATCTTTGAATGGTTCCTGAAGTTATTTACATCAGGAGAAGGAACCTTAGTTTGCTGTGGTTTATTAACATAGATTGGAAGTGATCACTGCATGAGAAAGCTACTAATCTTAGAGATACACAGGAAACAAAACAGGGAGACAGGAGTCTGACAGTGGGCAGCAACACATTTAAGATTTAACTTGTCTCTGCATAACTTGGCTGCATTGTTTAGGATTTTTCTTTTTGGCTTTTTTTTTTTTTTTTTGAACCACATCTGTTAGTTCTTCATGAAATCTGGAAATCTGTAGGAAACAAATAGGAAATTCACAGTCCAGTGGCTGAAACTCTTTTTCTTTGTATGGCCAGCAGGAGGAAAAAAAAAGGTTGTTGAGGTCTCCCTGCTTCATTTACAGTAATGAGGGACCCACAGAACAACTGCATTCACAAAGTAAAAAATAATATTTGTTTTTGGTGAAATTATTAAAGCAGCTCTGTGACAGAAAATATTAAAAGATTCTTTCTAAAGCAGTTCAACAGTGCTTCAGGAAAGCTGGCTGGAGTAGCTTTACTCTTAGTCCTTTTTCTTTAGACTTGGCCTTCTTCACAATGTCTTTATTTCTCCTGTTGCTCCTGTTGGAGCTGAATGGTAAGAAAAGCATTTCTAGGTCTATATTGGAGCAAGTCAGAAGAGTCACATTCAAAGTCTAACAAACTGACTTTCAAAGAAACTAATTTAGAAACCTCTGTTATAACTGGAAGGTTTTCAAAAATTCAAAGCTGAGAGGTAGCTTTCTAGGCAGTGGTATGTCTACCTGCTGGAGGAAGTTTCCTCTCTACCTCTTCTGTAGTCACAAAAGAGGAATATGTACATTTTTAGAGGGCTCTCTAATTCATTTATTCTACATGGTCATTTTAAGATGAGATTAATTACCATCCGGAAACAGACAACTTTAAAAAGGAAAAATACCATAATTTAAATACCTTAGGACTGTTCTCGTGTGTTTTGGATTTATTGATATCATCAAACAGGTAAAAAATCTCTTGCAGATTATATTTGTTTAGTTAATCCAAGTACGTGACTGGTGGATTTGGCTGTACACAGGTGGTAATCATTTATGAGTCTGAAATAGCAGGATATAAATACAAACAAAGAACCCTGCCTCTGACAGACTTGTACAAATATATCAGTCACTTTTCTTCAGAGCTATCTGACTTGTCTTTGTGCCTTAATCAATAAAGTTCTCAAATGATTAAACAAGTTGATTTGTCCATTGCTTTTAGAACATGTCCTTGCTCCTAACTCTTCAAAGTCAAATAGAATTTGCGTGTGATATTATATTATCCTCTAGAAGGCTTTTTCTTTCCTGCAGGAAAAATTATCTGTTACCTGATATAATCTTATTTTCAGTAATAGCTTATGTGCCATTACCAGTGATTTTGACAGAGTTTTCTTATGAAGACCTGGGGGTTTTTTGGTCTTGCTTTGGTTTTTTTCTAGTTCATATGCAGTTAATATTGAATATACGAATGCCTTAGTTCTTTATTATTGAGTACTATTTTAATGATCACTGTGGTGTGTTCACCTTGGCCAAAAGCTAAGCACCCACCAAGCTGCTTGCTCTTTTCCTCATTAGTGGGGTGGTAAAGAGAGTTGGAAGAAGAAAACCTGAAAACTTATGGGTCAAGTTGAAGTTTTATAAGCAAAGCAAAGCTGTGCAAAGAAGCGCACTCAATGAAAAGTTTTGAATCCATTCCTCCTCTTATCACGTCCTAATGAGTATTTGGATATAAATCCCACTCCTACGGTCTTTTCCTTGGATATATTTATTTTCAGACTATTTTTTTAGGTTAGCTTAGAAAAAATCTGTAATCATCATACTGAGTAATTCCCATTCCTTGGATTCTCTCTGTGTAACATGTGCAATATAAAAACCCTAATTGCTTAGTTTAGGCATTTGAAGTACACCCTGGGGAGCACTTGCCTGAAGGTATGCTAAAATTCTTACATTCCTTATGAGATCCAGGCATAATATTTGGGGTTAAGAAAATCTTTAAGCAACAGTATGTCTAAAACTCACGCTTTGGAATTTTAAAACTTAATTCCTACTGTGGATCTAGCCTCAAGATATTAGATAATCTTTTGGAAGCCAGATCTTCCAAGATGTGGTGTAGGAAGCATGTTCTCAGCACAAATTGTGACAAAGTTTAGATTAGAATAAATATATTTCAATTAATTAAATTAGCAGTTTAATAGGAATACTGGAACTGTGTAGCTATAATACATAGTATCTGAGCAGTTTCCTGGTCTTACTACAAGACACTATGGGAACATGATAACAAATTTCAGCAATCATGATATAATTACAAAGAGACAACATCATTAAAAAGATACTCTTTTTTTATATAGAAGAAATCATGTCCTTAGGAAAGAAATTAAACCCAATAGGAATAACCTGAATCTCATTATTGCAGGGAATGAAGAAACTTGAATTTTGAACCTTTAAAAGCATGTATAGTTCTGGGAAACCCATCCTATTTGGTCTAACACAAGCAACTGACCTGTGACCAGATAGTGTTCAAGGACAAAACACGAGGGCATGAAGTTTCTCAGAGCTGACTGGGAAAGTCAGTTCAGGCTACAATCATCAGGAAAGATGACTAACTTCTGATATTTTTGCGTTTCATCTTTCTCTTTCTGATAACTATCTCTTTCCATTAGTCTTTGTAGGGAGGAGGTGGGGGGGGGGGTTCGGGGAAGTTGGAAGTGGAGGTGGGAGTGGGAGGAAGTAATTTTGTCTACATTTCTGGTTATGGGGCACAACACCAAAATTTTGAAACACAAGGAAGGTTCTACATTTTGCAACATCCTTGTTTTAAGGCTCAGCTTCACAATGAAATTACCACAGCAGTGTGGTAAAGAAGTTAAATTGTTGCATAGCTGTCTTTGTGTATGCTTCAGACATAAGGCAGGCAAAGGCAAGCTTACAATACTTCTTTTTGTTATGTTTCCTGTGTTTGTCATGGATCAAATATTTTTGTTTTGTTATGTTTTCATGTGTTTGTAATGAATCAAATGCCCAGACATAGATAACATAGATAGCACAAATATTAAGTTATTACATTATTCCTGGATAACAGGTCTGTATCTTGCATATTAGGGCTTAATCTACATTAATGTT
Source organism: Vidua chalybeata (assembly GCF_026979565.1). Taxonomy (NCBI): domain Eukaryota; kingdom Metazoa; phylum Chordata; class Aves; order Passeriformes; family Viduidae; genus Vidua; species Vidua chalybeata. Next base: position 83,929,222 of record NC_071531.1, on the reverse strand, counting down.
AGTGAAAACTTTATTAAGCAATTATCTCTTTTATGCGCTATGTACTTTCCTTGATATTTCAGAGGGTGTAATTTCTTAATAGTGGAATATTTTCCAAAGGAGGAATTTTAATTATTCTTGCTATGTCTTTTTTAATCACCTGGGTAACAAGGGGCAGTTTCATTTTCCTCTTTTAAGTTTGGCATAAGGCCCTGAGTGCTACCCAGTTTGTAGAAGTTTTATATGCTTTATATGCTGCCATCCCTTCTGATCTGAAGTCCCTTCTGCTCTTTCTTTTTCCCACACCATGCCCCCACATCTCTCTCCATTTCAACATACACAAAAACCTATTTCATAGATGAAAACCAGTCCAAATCATCACAGGCATTTAAAGCATGACCATCATTTTTCACAGATCCTAAAATCCTTCCCCTGGGATCCTTGTTCAAACCATTCTTGAAAAACTTGATAAGCATGTTGTGATTATAATTTTTTTCTTTATGCCTCTTGAAGTGCAGTTTGATATTTACATCTACTGAGCATGTGGCAATGTAAAAGGGTTTTTTCCTCCCTCTTTTTAAGATGACTTCCCATGACAATGTGGTTGAAGCATCAACAGTACTAGATCTTTTGTTACGGTGATTAAAAGCATGTCTCTTTTCATCTGTTTTAATCATTCATGGGGAATGGTATCTGAATTCTGAGCAGTGCTCTAAGAGATGATAATCTGAATTCTAAGAATTTGTGTTTGTAGCTATGTCAGTTCCCTGTAACTGCTGCAATGAAGTGTATGTAGAGGTACTAAATAATATTAACTACACTCTGTAAAGTCAGAAGGAACAGTAATTAAAAAAAAATAAAAACTCTGAAGAGGAGACTATTGTGCCCTGAAGAAAGGAGACTTGGATTTGTTACAAACCGCCCTAGAAGGCAAGAGTAACCCAGGATCTCATTAATAGATCCCTTAAGGTGTAGCCAGGTGGGGGTCAGCCTCCTCTCCCAGGTAGCAAGTGACAGGACCAGACAAAATGGTTTTTAATTGTGCTAGGGCAGTTTGGATTGGATATTTGGAAAAAAAAAAATCTTCATTGAAAAAGGGTGATTGAGCATTGGGACAGTCTACCCAACAAAGAAGTGGAGTCATCATCCCTGGAAATTAAAAATAACTTGTGAATGTGACAGTTAGGGACATGGCCTAGTGGTGAACATGGTGGTGCTGGGTTAACAGTTGTACTCAGTGATCTTAGGGGTCTTTTCCAAACTAGATTATTCCATGATTTCTTGTTCAGAATTCATTGTTTATTTTTCTATTCAGTTAAAACCTGCTAATAAAGAGCTACTTCCAGAGAACTTTCATCTTAATATGGCCACCACAATTCCTCATCCTCCAAACTCTACTAACACAACTAATAGATTGCTATTTCCTCACAAGTTCCTCAACTTTTCTACTTGTGATTTTTTTATACTACACTTTTATATCTCATTTGGGCCTAAATCTAAGCCTTTGCCGTATTTTTATTTAGGCTGCAATTTTTTGCTACCTCTGCCAAAGTCATGATAAGAGGCATCATGGAAGTTAACAACTGGGAAGAAAATATTCCATTACCTAGAACCCCACCCATCTTGCTGCCAGTGCTGTGTAGGTTTATATTTGAACTGGTCAGTTCTTCAGACATTTTCAGAAATATGTAATATTTATGTTTGTAATTTTCATCTTCCTTGGTGATTGTTGCTGATTAAAACATCAGTATATTTTATTAAACATAATTTTATGTCCACAATTTCTCACCAAGACTTTTTACAAACTCATTGATGTCTCAGTCCTTAATTTATAATACCAGAAATTAACTGCATTAACAAGAGAAAAATGTTTGAAAAATTATTTTAACTTTGTTTTTTTTAGTTTTTACCTACCTATGAAAGTGAATAATTAATCACAAACTATTAAAAATTAACAAATGCAATTGTTTAGAGATTATTTAAGAAGGAGAGATTGAAATACAAACCAATGTAAATGATTTAGCATTAATTGTATTCTTAGTTTGAAATATAATCCATGACTTACAAAGCAATTTGATTACATTTTCATTGTATTAATGTTGACAATTTAAATTCCCAAAATAATAAAGCTTTCTCTCTAGTACAAACAGAAGTTTGTGATAAAGTATATTTATTTAAAAGCACTTCTAGGAGTGGAAGTTCCTTGATTTTTGGATTTATGTCAGCATACAGATTATGTGTACAGTCTAAATATGGAGTTGAAATTTTGCCAAAGTAATTTGAATTCTGAGGTTTTCAGAATGTCAGCTGCTGTAGTAGTATCCAATTAAGGAGTTACATTAAATAGCAGACATTAGTGTAGTGCTATCTGTTACTAATTCAGTTTTTATGGGCATAATCAGAAAGTTTTACTTCTAACAGGTTGCATATATAAATTACTTACAAAAAAAAATTATCTAAGTACTGCTTCTTACAATGGCTCTAACCAGTCTGAAATAAAGAACAGTGTTAAAGGAAATAGCCTTTTTCAGTAACTGTATTTTATAGCTATTTATGTAGATTTTAGACCGATGTGGATTTGATTTAATCATATGGAGATTATATTTGTACAAAAGGTGACCAGCAGTGAAGCAGTACACATACATCATAAGCTATTTTTAATTTCCCTTGTATTTTGGAATAGGTTCCTTTAGCCATTGAAATATGAATGCTTCAACTTGCTTGTAATACATTATCCTGTTCTTAAGGTAAGGTCACTTGTGTTCAGTAGCAAAACCCCACAGCTGTTCTTTTTAAAGCTATTGTAATGAACACACTCTCATACTAGCAAAGCACTTAAAGTGAACAGTTTTTAAGGAAAAGCTTTTAGACACTATAAATTTAAAAATATTCTAGCAGAATAAAAGAGATTAAATATTGGCTAGACAAAGTTTTCAACTTCTATAACAGAATTACACTCCTCCAATAAATGCATCAGTGCTACAGGAGAGATTTCAATGACCAAAAAAAAAAAAGTGTAGGGTATTTATAGGTTGAGATCCACTAATTGTAGCAAGAAGTATGTGTGGTCAATTCTAGAGTGGGAAGAACGCAAGACGAAACCTGTGTACTCAAAAAGTTTTTATGTCTGAATATAGTTTACTAAAGTGATTAACATTTTCTCTTCTGTTTCTTTATCTTAGAAAATCTACTGTTTATCCTTGTTGTGGTGATCCTGTCTGGTTGTGTCTGAGGGTGAGACAGAGCAATTAGGACACCTTTTTTAGTAGCTCAGAGTGTTAGTCGTACTTCACTCCCAGTTGGGGTTGAAATATTGAAAGGGAGAGTATTCTCACAGTGGTTGAAAGACATTAATGTCTCATGGGCCAGGAGGTTTACAGAGACTGACTTTGCTGGTCAGATTCAGTGTTTATGTACCCATGAAAATGGTCCTCAGCACCATTTCAGAATTACATGTGCACTCTTGGAAAACAGCTTGATGTTTGTTTAAATGCTCACATGCTGCAGGATTTCTCAAGCTTCACTGGCGTTGAATGACAGAACTATTATGGCCTGGATGATCAGTGCTCTGCTGTGTGCTTTTTTGATTCCCATGATGTTTACTGTAACATCTGCAATGAGCAGGCGAGAATCAGTGGTGAGCTGTTGATGGAACTCTTGGTTTGAGATACAGTTTGGGCTGAAATACTACTCAATTTAGTTGACTTGGAGAGCTTGGAACAAAGATGTTCCATGAGTAGGCACTGAAAGAAGAAATTGTAAGTAGTTGTGTACAAAGTTATATAAGAGCATACCTTTTTGGGCAACATAGCTGGAAAATAGTCTTCACGCTGTGTGCAAAAGGGGAAAAGATCATAGAGAATTTAAAGATATCTGCATTAGTTGTTTCTCAAGAATCTTTTCTCCTGTTAATTGTGACTTTTTGCTTCTCTTTCCAACTTTTTTTGCTGCTACATGATATTTTGGTAAGGTAGAGGTGAACACACTTTGATTTTATTTAGTAGGAGATACTTTTAGTCATTAATTCAGTAATTAATCAGAGGGAGATTGGGGACTTGCAAAGGTTATTAGAAATGGAATGGCATCAGCCTCTGCACAACCCAGACGGCTGTTAGGTCATATTTTAAAGGATGACAGGCATACAGGTGAGTTCTGAAAGCCTTATATATGCTCTGAATTTAGCAGAGATTTGAAGCTGCTTAGGACTTACTAGAAAGTGGCAGCCAAAAAAAGGCCAAGGGTAGCGATATGTTTCTGGTTTGTTTTTTTTTTTTCCTCTTTTTTTAAGCTGTCCTTAAAATCCTTAAAATTGTTGTATGTTAGAAAGAGGCCTTTATCTTGAAGATCAGTGAAAGTCTAGCCCAGTGGCTGCAATTACATGAGCTGACTCTCAGTCTGTGTCAGATCCTGGAAAGTTTGCAAATTAACTGAGACAAAATGTCAAGTTTGCTTTTGTCCTCTTTTACTAGTTTTGATCCCAGCTTCATGATTCAAAGACTACTTGTAGAACTGAAGCATATAACCATATAACCATATTATTTTCAGAGAAAATAATCTCTGAAAATATCAAAGAAAGAATTTATTTATGTTATTCAATTGGAATAGTTGAGATATGTCTTAAATACTTCATTTGAATTAAAATATGCTACAGGAACTATAGTGATATGTAACAGGAAAGTTTGTAAAAATCACACCATGACTTTTTCACATTGGATTCATAATATTTCACCTCTTCAAGTATCCAGCTACCAGGTATTCTAACTACAAATATTCTCCCTCCTTATTTGTAACTATATTAGACATGGAGATTTCTTTCTGCAGCTGAGTAGGAAGAGCTAACAACTTAAACTAAGAATGACAAGGGAAGTCAAGAACAACTAGCAGAACTGCAGGAGACTTATGAACAGGGTCAATGGATAAAAGGCATGGGGTGCCATGACAAGAAAGCACTTGCACATCAGCAAGGAAGTGCCTCAAAGGCATCATTCTGGGGAGATCTCCCAACCCTTTCCAGGAGCTCAGCATGCAATGGTTCACTGAAGTGCCTGTATACTAATGCAGGCAGTAGGGAATGAACAAAGCAGGGCTTTGATCATGTTGGGATCTTGGAGACTTTGCAGGATGGTTCCCATGACTGGAGTGTTTCAATGAAGGGATACAGGCTCATTAAGAAGGAGAGAAAAGGAATACAAGGAGAGATATTTGCTTTTTATGTGAGAGGGCAGCTGGAGTGCATGGTAGCTCTGTCTAGAATTAGTAGGGTTGAATCCAGAGGTAAAGTTAGAAATGTTAAAGTCCAAATGGAACTGAACCTGTTAAAGGGTGTCAAATATAAAAAGAAGAATAGAGATGACAAAAGGAAGCCCAAATAAACGTGGGCTCATTTCTCAAGGAAATAGGTGGCCTGGTTATGGAGGATGGAGCCAGGCTTATTTTAGTGGTTCCCTGTGACAGGACCAGAGGCAATGGGCACCACCTGAAACACAGGAGATTCTCTCTGATCATCTGAAAACACCTTTTTACTGTGAGGGTGACTGATCACTGGCACAGGTGTCACAGTGGTGGAGTCTCCCTCTTTGGAGACATTCAAAAGCTTCTGGATATGGTCCTGGACAACCAGCTCTAGGTGACCCTGCTGGAGCTGGGGAGTTGGACCAGATAACTTCTGGAAGTCCTTTGCAATTTCAGCTTTTCTGTGATTTTGAGACTGTGTGGCTCAGAAATCAATATTCTATATAATACGATTTTCTGATTCTATGCAGTATTTCAGATAAATGGTAAATAATAATTGTGCATTTATTTCTTGTACTTCTTATTCACTGACTCTTCTACTTAATGATAAGAAACAAATGTATGTTCTCTGGTCCCTACAGAAATCAGAAAGTTATTAGAAATTCATCTGAACTTCAGGAAAATACGGAATTAATTTCTAACATAGTCAACTTGATCCATGTATATTTTCCAGCACTTCAAATTTGTCTTCATGTCAACAGGATGAAACACCTTTATACAGAGAGTCTTAGTCTCTCTGCACAGGCAAAAGTTTCCTACTTTTTTTTTGTTCTTCATTGAAGAGGATGGACCACTTGGATTTGTACATCGCTTCTAACCACAGTGTTAACAAGCCTCTGGGACCATTCACATACTCTGGTTGCATTTGCTTTGGAAAATATTGCAACATTATATTTCTACAAATTTGAAATGCTCTGACTAGTTCTTAATATCACATAGTTTAGATACACGTCTTTGTTAGACAAGAGTCTTTATGAACTAACATTATGTTTGGTCTTGTTTTTTCTAATAAATACTCTCATGATGAAGTTTTCTGGTTACAGTCACTGCTATCAGAAATACTCTTTAAGCTACCCTTGTCATTTCAGAATGTTTAAACAACTTCTGGCAAAAACTTAATAGCTGAAATGTTTAAATCATTTTTTTTCATATCCCTAGTTAACAAAAATAAATCCACAATGGGTAGTTAAGACATAGATTAAGTCAATAAAAACCCAAAGAAGAAGATATTGATGGAATGTAACTTGATATTTAGAAATGGCGCCTCAATAATGATTGAACAGTACTTGTCAGCAAATTCTAATAATATATTTTCTTTCTCCAAGCAGATGTTCTCTACAGTCACTGGTGGGTTTCACAGGGTTGTCATTGGGGTCTCTGGGTCATTGTTTCCCAGTTTGTTATTAGTATTGACTGATCAACAGTCTTTCTCTGAAAGTCCTGGTCTGGCCATGGACCTTGTTCCAGGATTGAATTTGTCATTAGTTAACTATATTTGACTTTTTCAGGTGGGGTTCTTTTCCTTTTTGTAATATCAAATATCTCCATATTTCCTATAAATGGTGAACTGTATCCTCTTATCTCTGAAAATCCAATAACCAAAATGCAAAAAAAACCCCTACTATTATAAAAATTATAAACTGCTATTTTTATATATTCAATTTGCCTTTTACATACCTTATAATGAATTTTTCTGCCTGGTTACTTTAATTGGCTAGTTCCTCAGTGTGTACCCTAATCACATAATCAGTTTAAAGTTATTAGCAGTGCCTTGCATTCAGCAAAATGGATGCATTTCTGAATATATAATAGGACTTGATTTTTTAGTACTATTAGCTAGCACCTAATGTCTTCACTTGCACAGCTATAATAAATTAGACCTAATGTCTGCATGGTACTGATTTACCATATTCTACAAGGATAGAAAACTAAAGTTCTGCCTGTTCTTTAATCATTTGTAGAACTGAAGGGAACAAGCATATTCTTGAGGTATTAACCTTTCACTGTTTTCAGTTTCATAGTCATATCAGGCAATCATAATCTTTTCTTTCACATTAATGTTTTTGCTCTGGTCTGATTAGCACTCCTCCTTTAGTTCTGATAACTCTATGACAACCGTCCACATTTTTGATATAATCAGAACTTAAGTCCTATTTTTGAAATAGCCAGAACTCCTCTTGTATCACAGCATGCAGAAAATAATCTGTCAAATAGCCATTTTAAAGTTTCTACAATAAACTTCTGTGATGATCAGGAAAATAATTAGGGTTTCTCTCCTATAATTGTATCAATTTGATTGCATTATTGTCTCATCTGTGCAATGATCATAACATAGAATCAAATACCTGCAATATCATCACTACTTCAGGCAAAGCCAGAGGTGTACTTCAGGCACTCATATAGCCATTTAAAAAATTTCTATTCTCTAAACAGAAAGAGTTTAATTTTTGGCTTCATCAGTTCCATGGCACCAACATGCACTGGTTCTGGTTTCTTCCTCAAGTCTTTATTCCTGCACTGACATGCATTTGTAGCTCTAGTATGATAAATATGTGCAAGACCGGTGGCTCTCACTACGACACAAATGATTGAAGTATTAGGAGTTTATTCACCATGGATGGGGGAAAAAACCCAAATCTCTATCAGGAAGATATATCCAAGGTAACCACATAGAATCACAGAACAACAGAACAGATGATGTTACAAGGGATGTCTAAAGTGGTTTATTACATCACCCCTGTGCAAAAGAGAGTCAGCTGGAGCAGGTTGCTGAGGCCCTTGCTGATTCAGGGGAGATAGACAATCTGCAACTTCTCTGATAAACCTGTTCTACTGTTCTGGAAACCTGGCAGAGACCTTTAGCGGTCCTTCTTTTATCATAGACACTGTTCTTTGACACACAAAACTAGTGATCCATTGCTTATTGTCAGAGCATTCATCCACACTCAGCTGCAGAAAGTCACTGCATCCTCTCTACAAACATCAGGAGTTAATGGCCATCTCTGTTGTACAGAGAAACACAGCTCTGAGCCAGGCTCAGAGGAAACACCAAGGAAGTTTCTACAAGGGCAGAACTGTGGCATGTTTAGAAAGAGAGGAGAACACATTTCTGTTTCTGGCACAATTTTCATGAAAATCACATTGATGTGATTCCATGAGTCACTGTTTGTCAGCAGAATAATATGGCTGATGGCCACCTTATAAACAGCTGCCTTGTCATACATTTATCCAGTCCATATCATAACAATCTGGCCTTGCTAAACAACTTTTGCTTCTCTTATCAAGGCAATGACCAACAAGTCCTCTACAGAGGCCTGCCAAGATTGTTGGGAGAGTGTGAAATATAAGAAGTGGTTGACAGAAATTATTTTTTTCATCCGTAAGAAGAAAAGTGAAGGAAAGAGGTTATTGCTTTCTTAAGCCCTGATGAGAGGATGTAGAGAAGGATTCTTCTAAGTGGCACTCAATGATAAGAGGAGGGGCAATGAACTCAAGTTGAAAATTTGGAAACTGATTTGATATATGGAAAAATGGTTTTATTGTAAGTATAATTTGTCACTGACAGAGGTTTCACAGGAATCTCCACCCTTGCAGTTATTCAGGAGAAGGATCTGAGCAAGGTGCTTCAGGCAGACCTGCTCTGAGCAGTTATTGGACTACATGACCTCTGGAGGACCCTTTCAACCTACATGGTGCCATGATTTCCTGATGTCTGAAGATACCCAGAATTAAGATGATCAAAATCACAATCAAGTGTGTTTTCAGAATTTTGCACATAAGTGTAAGAACTTTTCATAATCCTGGAAAGACTTTTAAACATATTTTCACTTTATGGCATTTGATCAATATCATTGACTTCTTTACAGGCTTAATTTACAGTGCTCTAAATGAAGTATAAATCTTAAAAGTCATCTTCTTCCCTCGTCTTTTAAAGCAAATATGTGTTTATTCTTGAAGCATGTATATATATATATATATATATATATATATATATATATATATATATATATAAAATCCCTTTGGACTGTTCTCATTTTCAGATTTTAGAAGTAAATTGCAAAGAATATGAGGTAAATCATGAAGCAGTATGTGTTTTGTAGCTTACAGCTCAGTATATCTGTATTCTTTCATTTTGCTCTTTGAATAATTAACAGACTTTTATCATTTAGGTTCTGGGTCAAAAGTTGAATAAACAGGTTCAAATTCAATGTCACTGTTTTGCCTTCTGATGTTTCAGGAAAGAATGCTTTCGTTATGCAGAGGAAATAGTTTGCACTTTCATTTTTTAGCTAAGCTGGCATTCGCTGGAAATTGGCATAAGATAGGAACCTCTGCATTACAAAAAAAAAAAAAAAAAAACAAAAAAAAAAAAAAAAAAAAAAAAAAAACAAAACAAAACAAAAAAAAAAAAAAACAAAAAAAACACCACACTAGGTTTTCCACTGGAATTTGAAAGTCCTCCTAAAGTCTATTATAAAATATTTCCTGACTAAGAATTTTTACCTAATGCCTCCTCCCAGCTCTTCCATTTTCCAGATTTCACTGTTGGAAATCCAAAGATAAATTCACAGATTTTATATAAGATTAGAAGATTGCCATTTTCTTAAGAACTGAAATGCAGAGCTTAATTAAAGTCTGTTTCTTCCAAATATTTCCCTGGCTGATCATTTAAAATAGTCCTCAGGATTTTCACCATAAAAAAATAAATTTATTGGTTTATATGTTACCAACATATCCCTGCAGTTTCTTTTAAACTGGTAAAATCATTATTACTCAGTTCTCAAAACTGTTTAAATATAGCTAGAAATACAGAATTATGTTTTTTAGGATTTAGATACAGGTTTGGGGCTTTGTTATTTTCTATATGTTTAACCAAGACTACCTTTATGAAAATAGAAAAAAAAAAAACCAAAAAAAAAAAAAAAACCCAAAAAAAAAAAAAAAAAAACAAAAAAAAACCACACAAAAAAGACAAAAAATGCACAAACAAAACCCCCCCACAAAAAACGCCAAAAAGCAATAAATCAACCAACCAACAAACCCAAATACCACAAACCACTCAATTCTTGAATTCATGTTCCTATGCAGCATATTCATTATTTTCTTCCTTAAAGATTTTGTTTTCAAATCTAAAACTTTTTCATGGACATGCAATTATTTTGTATATGGGCCTTTTTTGATTTTGTTGTTTTGGTTTTTTAATATGTTAATTAATTTCCATGGAACAGGTGTCGCCTGTATCTGCAGTCCATTACAGCTAGCTGAAATTTCCAGAGTTATTTCCTCACTTAAATGAGTGTATTTAAACTATGACCTATTTATCTTTCTTTCTGCAAGATCTGAACATTCTCTCTCCCATCTTCATTCATGACATATTTTTATGTTTATGGAACACACTGATGGGGGTGCAGATGGTGTTTCTAATTCTTCCTAAGCCCAGCAGCCACCTCTGTACTATGTTTAAGCAACACCTTTGAAAGCAGAGACACAAAAGCATGCTTTTTCAGTGCTGATTTGGTATCAAGTAAGCAGCTGAACCAAATGACTGGCTGCATATAGATGTATGGAGAAATAATGAAGACTTCTGCAGCTGTTAAAATGTGATAGTGATAACAATAACATGATTATACTTGCCAGTGGGTTTACAATGCAGGACAGGTCCTATGCAGTGTGGAACATTCTCTCCCCTAAGTAAAGAGACTTTGAAATATGTAGGGAGGCATTCCACATTCAGCAGGACAGGTCAGTGCAGTGAGATGTAGTCTCTAGCTGTTAACACTCACAGAAAATGCTGTTCGTTATCCTGAGAACAAAAGGAACATGGGAAAGGCAAGTTTCTTCCACATCTGACACTGCAACATGTTAGAGAGTTTTGAGATCTAGTTCTGGCAATCAGACTAAACCATGCTTCCTATAAGATATAATTAAAATGGCCTGGAGCTATAGCTACAGAAAGTAGGTTTCTTCTGAGGATAAAAATATACATTAATTGTTCTGTTTACATCACTTAAAATATATTCTACCACTGGACTTAAGTATATAAAGCCATAAGCCTTTGAATATTCACACATGGTTGAGGTTCTTCATATGCCTAAGAGCCAGGCTAATTGGTGGTCCCAAGCATGTTTCTGGATTGTGGCCCAAATAGTTTAATTAAGTGTTCTAAAATACTTATAATTGAAAAATAAAGAAATAAAATCAAAGCACTAACAATTTTTATAACAGTCAGAAAAAAATTACACACCATCATCAGCTCCCACCCATCTCCTTCCAGTTTTTCCTTACTGCCCCCAATTACTTTCTCACAACTGCCCCTAACCCTTCCAGCCTTTGAAACTGCTGCTGAGTCTTTCAGACCCCTCAGAGACCCCTCTCAGCTTCCTTTACCCTTGTAGTTCCTCAAACTCCATTGTTCTTTTCAACCATGATATTTTACCTCTGCCAATTTCCCTGCTCTTCCTCTTTTTCAGAACCTACTCTGTCACCACTCAAAAAACTGAATTAAGTTCATGTTTAATATGAGCACTGAACCTGTTCAATGGAAGTGTTTTGAGCAAAAGGTGCCTTAGGTGGCCTGTCAAATATTACTCAAAACAAGATTTTCTGACTGATAAAGAACAGGAAACCACAAGGGACATAGAAAAATAAGAGAGAGGAAAAGTATTTTTATTTTTTTCAAACAGATACTAAATAGGAGACTATATATCACTCCTGAACTTTTTGGTTTATGAAACGATATGTATTGCATTTTTGTACATTGATGAAAAAGTAAAAAATTCAGGCTTTTGGTAGGATTCGTCTATTAAAAAGAGAACTTTCCTAGCACAGATAAGTATCATTCCTTCTCTATGTTTCCTCCCAGTCCTGACCATACCAGCCTTTTTAGTAAGTCTCTTATCATCAGAATTCATCCAATCCTATAAAATGTTTACTTTTTTTTTATTGAGGAGTTGCCTGATTTGTGGAGAATGATATTGCTGTCTGATGATACATCAAGTTTGGTGACACTAATATGGCTCTTGTGATATAAGTAATTAATTTTGATTCATTTTCTCAGACTTGGTCCTTCTTTTTAATTGTTTATTTTTTAGCCATTCTTACGTACTTTTTCAATTGCTGAAAAAAATCTGGACTTTTGACTTCCTAGTCTAATCTAAATTACTGTATATTTAGGCAGCAAATAATTTAAAGGAAGAGTGTCAATGCTTGATGTACAAAAATATGAAGAAAATGTGAAGAATTTCCTCTCTAAGCAGCTATAAAAGTAGAAACGTGAAAAATGAGAAGACAAAATCTTTACTTAACTAGAGCAGAAGCAGTGACATTTCTTCACTGGAGAAGAGCCTGCCAAGTGAAAATGAGCTTTCTCTAACTCTTGTGACAATTACAATTGCAATTTTACAAGTCCTGGGAAATGTGATCAATCCTCATTAGAGACATTAATCCTGTTATCAATCTGGAGGGAAAGAAAAGTGTACTTATATCTGCTCCAATACTTCTCTCCACTTCTGCTTTGCAAAGTGCGTTAAGCTGTAACATGCATTCTGGCTGGCTTCACAAAATAATATCCACACCTTCAAAACAGATCATCTGCATGTGTTCTCCTCTAGCTTTAGTTCTAGACAGAGTCCCACACATTTCTCATGTTGTCCCCATGAAATGAAGTTCAGCTGTTTTATCCTGATCCAGTGTCATTTGTGTTCTCTATTGCCTTGGACTTCCAGACTTTCCATGATTTGCTATTTAACTCTCCATGAGTCTTTAAATCTGAGCCTGTGGCTTCAGCAATTTGTTTTCTCACATTCAGTGAGTCCAGAATATGTAGTAGTATTCAGTGAGTCCAGAATATGTAGTTATTTATTTATCATAATGAAATACCTTCTTCTAAAATAAACCAGATTTTGTAGTAGAGTGCAAGACAATATCCATGACACTTCAGTGGGGAAATTTTTAGATTGTATTTACATATTTTCATATTGTTTACCCAAGTTTCATCATTAGCCTTTTTGTTTTTCAATGTTAAATCACTGAGGTACCCAATTTCCAAGCTGATATTCCATGAGATTTGTCTCATATCAAGCCCAATACTTAATTTGAAAAATATTGTTCTTACCAGAATTCAGAAAAATTAAATTCTTCAGTAATAATAGGTACAGTGAAACATTAAATCTTTTATCTTAAATCTTAAATCATTAAATAGCTGAGTCAAAGATATTTTCCCAAAAATACAGATTTTGTTTTTCTAGGTTCTGTGCAATAGGTCACTTGGGTCAAATACTGGCTTATAATTTGGCAGACTCAAGGATTCCATGAACTAAAACAGGATCAGACACCTGGCTGGGATTCACATAGCCAAATGCAAAGTCTATAATATGAATTTCTATGTCTGAGTTATGACCTTCATAGACTGATTGGAAATAAACTTTTATCATTTAACTGGGGAAAAGAACATGTCAAAGGAGGGGTTTATCTCTTTGCAAAGTACTTACTTAAAATAGGGCAGATGAATAAATGTTTGTAGGTGTCTAAAGTCAGATGAGGTGAATTGTGCCCTGATTCATTAGCAACTTGAGTAAGCTGTGGACTTCTCATTATCTCAATTGCAATTTAGCCAAGTGCTTGACTGACTGAAAGAGAGAAAAATTGGATGTTTCTGTAAATTCTTATTCTGGACAGATGAAATACTGTTTAACAATGGCAAGTGGAAAAGATGGCTGATCATACAGATGAGATAATATAATTTGATATTAGATTTCCTATTAGTTTAGAAAAAGTCAATTTTTAGTTCAGTTGGATCTTCTTATAGATTAGGCAGCTGTTAAGTCTTCTCCTCACTTTGTCTATACTATTTTATCCATCTTTTATTCAAACTCTGTCAGCAATTAGCATACACCTCTACTTTTTTGCTACTGGAATATATCAGTTTATAACTTGGTCTCAAGAAAGACAATCTTCATTCAGCCCAGTATTCATTCCTGTTTGAATTGTACTGAGTCTTCTGATTAGCTTTAATTATTATGTACTAAGATTATAATAACAATGTTGTATATTTCTGGCAGCAAACATGTTTACTGCTCTTCTAGTGTGTTATATAAAGAGGACAAAGACATTGGATTTGCACTTGTTCTGTTTCTTTTCATTATTCAGATTAGTATTCAGCAGGTCTTCAATTTTCAGTGTTGTTTGCAACACACAGAAACAAAGGCAGACTATGTGCTGACTTACGTATAGCCCTTCTGGTAGGTTTTTCAACATGAATTATAATCCATAAAATGGACATTGGTCCCAGTTTTACTTATAAGGAAACAAATGAAAAATAAGGTTTAGTTCAAACACAGTAACAGTTGCAGTTAGCAACACAGGAAAAATGAAAACAAAATCTTAGTTACTCTCTACAGACTACACTCACGTATCAGTTTTGGAACCCAAAACAAAATATAACTGTGTAGGTAGAAAACAAAATTCAAATTATTTCAGTGTAGAGTGTTAATGTTGGGATCAGTCTAGGAGTCCTTTGTCAATATTAAAAAATGTATTTTTCATATGTTATTTATCAACTTAATGATATACAAGGTCTGTCAAATGAAAATGCCAAGTAGGATTGAAAAATAAGATGCTAGTGGTTTGTAATTAAAAAAAAATACTGTTGCTTTTTAATCCTTCCTTTAGACTTAGTCAGGTTCTTTCTCTTCTTAAAATAAAAAGGAAATGTCTTTTGTGAATTAGGCAATGGTAACTAGGAAGTGAAGTGTAGCCACCTAACCTCATGGGAAATACAATGGCAACCAGAAAGATCTATATGCATTATGTAATACTAATGTGATTGTGAAATGTATAACCCCAACTGATGGCTGGGCAGGACTTATGCAAATCCAATAAGAAAAAACAACAAAACGTTCTTCTGCATAGTAGATCTCACTAAGAACAGATGAATTATTTTTAGATTAATTTGTAAAAGAAGTAGATTAGCGCTACTGTCCTACTGCTTCCTGAATAATTGGTATTATTTCTGCAGCGATTTAAATAATTTTACATTCTGAAAGAGAACTACGTGTTAATATTTCATGAAGCTAAACATGTATGCAATTTTCAGTAACATATCATTATATCAATATAAATTACTCAATGACCTTAGAAGTCTTTTCCAACCTAAATGATTCTGTGATTCTATAGTAATCCCTCTCCATTTCATTCATTATAAATTACATAACAACATTATGATGCAGTATTGCAGTTTGGTTTTACTTGTCACACATCAACTGAATTATATTATTAGCAGTTTGCAATCACTAACAGTCCCCTTTAAGTTTGAACACTCAAAAGCTGAAATGAGGGTTTCTTATGAAATTTTAACATTTTAAATTTGGCATCAAACTTAGCAAATCATCCATAAATCATTATGCCAGAAACAATCACTTAGAGTAAATCTAAAATGAAAGATAGTCCATAAGATTCAAGAAGTAGGTAAATAAAACTGATGTAAGCTTTGTATTTTTCTTGCTTCTAACCTTTGCATTGAATTCATGTTTGTCTGCTTCTTTTAATATTTAGTCACTCTGAATTGTGGTTTAATTGTCATTGGAGTTTGTCTGACTTAAACATGAAGAACAGTGACACTGTACAATCTATTTGTTACATAAAAGCTTTTTTTTCATTTTTTTCTTTACAGTTTGAGAATGAATAAATAGACTTGATGCGTTACATAATGATCCCGGCTTTAAAACTTGTAATTTACTCTCTGTTTCTCATATTAATTAATGTCCTCAATTTTCAAAAATGCACATATTATTTAAAACCTTTATTTCTGCTGCATTACTTGTGATTGTTTAGTATTCATTAGGATTGAATCAAATTAGGACTTAAAAGATAGGAAAAGATGGGCAAGTTCATGGTAGATTATGTACTTTCAAATTTTAACTGGAGTCATAATAAAATATATCTACATATCCCTAAAATAAAATAACATATGTTCCTCTGTGTTTGTGACAATCTGCTGCATCAGATATTTCAGGAGTTAAAATACTGAGACATGTTGTCACTGCCTCAGTGACTCAGTTTCACCTTTCAGTCTGTTGGTCAGAAAAAATTATGCCCCACTCTTAAAAATGGGACATTTTGGATGCCCTATTTTTAAGAATGGATCCCTCCATCTTTCTGAAATTATATATAAAATATGTTTAGGTTAAATGGCTACAACATAATTTTCTTTCTTCTTCACAGAAAAAACTTGACCTGGAAAAAAAAAAAAAAAGAAATTGCATATTTCATCCAGAGAACATTATCATTGTCTCAAATAAGTCTTATTGAATCTGGAAAAAAATAGTAAAATCTCTGGGAAGAAAATGGCCACTGAGGGGGGAAAAATATCAGCAAAAGCAAAACATAAAGGTCTTAAGAAAAAAATAAGGTTAATAAAAAATTGAGGAAAACATATGGGCTGGTAGAATGCAAAACACTTCTGATATTAATATTTGCAAGATGAAATGTACAGATTTAGATTTGGTGCAAGATCATATTACACTACTTCTAGTTATGCAAAAATATGTTGACAGATCCCAGGTGTTCTTACTTCTAAGAATTTGTTTGAAGATGAAAAGCAGAACAAAGACTTGCATTACTAGAAGCCATATTGCAAGAATGATTAGAAATAAAGATATTAAATAGGTTCTTAAGTCAGTCTCTATTATTAGTTCCAATAGTGCATTATAGAGTAACAGTTTTAATTCTGCTCACAGGGTTTTTTATAATGCGAATAGAAAAAAAAAATGAAAGATAAAAATAGAAAACAGGAATGAAAAAAATCCAAAATAAATCTGATATCACCAAGCATTAGTCTGAAGCATCCCACTATGTTTGTTTTAAAGTAATTACTGAGGACATATGCAGCTCTATGCTTTTGTTCTTCATAAGCCTTGGATAGAAAATCTGTGAAAAACTAGCTCAAATCAGCAGCACAGTTTTGGTACAGGCAGCCACATGATTATCATTTATCATTTGATGGTTTATTCTGAAGAGTAGTTTCAGTGTGTACAAACTATATTATTTTCTGAGGAAATTAAAACACTAATTTGGTGTACAGTGAACACACTCCCATCTCTAATAAAGTCAGAGTTAATTTTCTTCTCAGTAGCTGGTATGGTGCTGTGTTTTGGATTGTGCTGGAAAAAAATGTTGAAAGCACGGGGATGTTTTCATTACTGCTGAGCTGCTCTTTCTCAGTCTTTTCTGCTCCACAAACCACCCCAACAAAAAGGAGGCTGAAGATGCACAAGAGGCTGGAAAGGGGCACAGCTGGGACAGCTGGTCCAAAGTGATACTCCACACCATATGGCATCACAGCCAGCATATGAATCTGAGGCAGAAAGGAGAAAGGGGAGGCTGTTCAGAGGGATGGTGGTTGTCTTCCCAAGCCACCATTATACATGATGTAGCCTTACTTTCCTAGGAATGGCAGAACACCTGTCTGTCCATGGGAAGTTGTGAATTAATTCCTTGTTTTCCTTCGCTTGTGCATAGAGCTTTTGCTTTACCTATGGAGCTGTCTTTATCTCAGTTCACAAGTTTAATCGGTTTTACCCTTCCAAATGTCTTCCCCATCCCATCCCATCCCATCCCATCCCATCCCATCCCATCCCATCCCATCCCATCCCAGGAAAGAACGAGCCCCTGCATGGCACTTATTTGCAAGCTGGGGTTAAACCACATAACCTAAAGATCTGGGCTTTGATCTTTTGTTCGTTTTCCTCCATTGTTTTTATATATTTTCATTAGGCATTTACTTGCTTTTCTGTTTCACAGTTACATCTGATATATCAAGATTTCTGTGGGAGACCTATGCTGTACATTTTTATTGTTTTCAACCGGTGGCAGATCCTCTCCACAGTCATGTAGCATTTACTGTTCCTGACATCTGTTCCTCACTGTTCATCCTAGAAAAGCCATGGTCTTGAATTCATGCTGTTGTCTTTAAAAGCCTAGAATATGCTGTCTAGCACTAGTATTTGGACAAGTGCTTCTAAATCTGTCTTGCTAATGATTTGTATTGAAACCATTGATGACTAAACAAATTCAGTGGGAATGAATTTGTAAATGATGCAATACAGCTTGGCAAAGGAAGATTGTATATTTAAAATAATTTTATTTTTTCACTGTTCTTTGTTGCATCCTGGGTTTGGGTTTAGATTAAGGGTTCTTATCTATGTTAGTTAGCCGAGTCCTGTGTACTCCTGTGCAACCCACATGTTTCCCCCACCTCGGTGGCTCGCTCCAGACTGCCTGCCATTAGAGCGTCCCTGCCGCCACTCCTGTGAACACTCCCCCGTCCCATCCTGGGAGTTCGGTGTCTGTCACCCCGATCCCACAACCCCCTTCGCCCCGGAGCCCCGTGTCCACCCCTTCCATGCTCCCATTGGTCACTGTAGTTGACATCACTGCCACAGCACTTGCCCCATTGGCCGGCAGGAGTTCCTGCTCCCCTCGCCCCACCCCTGATAAAATCCCACGTCTCTCCAGCCCCGGCGCCATTTCCCCCACGTGGGCGTGGGAAGAGCAGGTCACAACTCCCCCACTGCATCGCTCCACGACATTAAAACCTTCCCGCTTTCTTTCGTGGGTGATTTGGAAAAATTCCTTCCCTCTTTGCCTTGGACCCTCGCACAGGCAACAGAACCTGGCAAGCCCTGACCTGTGTGCCGCTGTGAGAGAAGCGGCGAGCCCGAGCTCTGGAGGGAGGCGGTGCCGAAAGGCACCAGAGCTGCCCGGAGCCGGGAGAAACAACGCACCATTGTAGTTCTTTCAATTTTTTTTTTTTTCTTTTGATAGATGCTTTTATCTATCAGAAATGAAAAATTATGAGATGTCTTCCTATCAGTCTCTTCTTACTGCACTAGATAAATATGAATATTACACCAGCAGAATATCTCTGTTCCTACAATTTCTCATTTCATTTTCTAATTATTCAATACACAAAGGTTGTCAGGCAATCATATATTTTTTTTCTTTACTGACCTGCTAATTACAAAGTCTTTTTTAATCATCCAATTTAAAGACTTCAGGAAAGAGGGGAATATTTCTAGAAAATATTTCTTTCATATTTTATGTATATACGCACAGTTTGAACACACTTACTGAAAACAGTCTGAATGACCAGGCCCAGAGGGTGGTTAAAGACTTCAAAAAGTCTAGTTGGAGGCCAGAAACTGGTGGTGTAGCTCCAGAAGTCTCTACTGGGTCCAGTCCTGTTTAATACCTTCATTAGTCATGTGTATGATGGGGCAGACTGTACCCTCAGCAACTTTGCAGATGATACACAACCAGGAGGAGTGGTTGATACCTCAGAGGGACCGCAACAGGCTGAAGAAATGGGCTGACAGGGTCCACCTGAAGTTTGACAGGGAGAAATGCAAGAAGAGGACCAACCCTCAGGCACCAACATATGCTGGCTGCCACCCAGCTGGGAAGAAGTTTGGCAGAAAATACCTGAGTTTCCTGGTCGACACTGAGTTGAACATGAGCTGACAACAAGCTCCTGCTGCAAAGAAGGTCAGTGATACCCTGGGCAGCATTAGCCAAAGCTTAGCCAGCAGAGGGAAGTGATCAGGCCACAGATGAAGGACTATGTCCAGCTCTGGGCTCCTCAGTGCCAGAGACATGGACAGACTGAAAGAATAAAAGGGCTATGAAGATGATGAAGGGGGTTTCCTTCTGTAAGGAAGGACTGGAAGGACTGGGTCTGTTTAGCCTAGAGAAAAGAAGGCTCATACTCTTATCAGTGTACATAAACACTTGAAAGAAGGGTTCAGAATGCTTGGAGACAGGCTCTTTTTCCTGATGCCCAGTGACAGGACCAGAGGCAATGGGCATAAACTGAAGCATAGGGTGCTCTATAGGAAACACTTTTTTACTGTAAGGGTAATGGAGCACTAGAACAGGTTACTCAGTGAGTTGGTAGATCTTCCAACCTTGGAGATATTTAAAAGTTTGTTGGAAGCAGGAGTCCTGGACTAGATGGTTAAGAACTCCTGGTCTGGCTAGTTTAGAAAGGCAGAATCTTTACTGATTAACTCAAGGAAGTCTACTTGAACAACCAGTTGATCCATTTAAATGATTTTGTTACCCAATCCACTGATGCAGATGACTTCAAGCTGTGTCACAAACTCCATCATGTCTGAAAATTAGGGTTTAAGATTGAAATGAGTTCCCCATTAAAAACTGGTAAGTAGCAACTTTATTTGTGGGGTCCATTTTTATAGCCAAAAACAACCTTACTGTAATTTCCACAGCATTTCACAGAATCATAATAGCCAATACACGTAACTTCATTTGTAATTTCAATATTTAATTTTGAAAAAAGAAAATATGCTTAAAGAACTACAGCTTTGGAACATATATGAATACACATTCCATATGACAGGGGAACACAGGAAAATCATTCATTTTCTTTTTATGTGCTAGATTGGCAAGAAAAATTACTGATTTAATCTCTTTTTTGGTTTCAAAAATCTGTTTCCAACATTTTTTTATCTCCTTCTGCTAGATAGAAATACTTAAATAGTCATAAAAAATATCATTTTTTAAAGTCAATAAAACACAGGGAATATAAAAAGTCAGTTAGAAAGTTGCTTTAGAAATTCTCTGGTTTAGCCCATATCTTCACTATAGTTTGGGTCTGTGTTTGAAATTGAGTGGGATACGTGTCCCTCAGAAGTCCCACTGCCTTTTTGTGAATTAGCCTTTTTGATCCTCAACTCTTTATAATCTGCTTTCATTATCCACTATGTATATTTGATAAACATCAAGTCAGTAGTCTTTAGAGATTTCAAATCATTATTACACTCCTATTAGTCATGTCATGTTATCCATAATGCCTACAGAGCAGAAAAGACTTTGATTTAATGTTTTATTCAAAGGACAAATCCTTCAGTGGTATGACAGTTCCTAATGCAGGACAGATATTAGTTGATGTAAAATAGACAGTTTATTGCAGCCTGGGATCTAGAATTACTTTGACCCTTTCAACATGGAGGTGAAAGAGTTTTCTATTGGTGGCCAGTTACAAAACTCTCAGTATTAATAGTGTTTTTAACATCCTTTCTTGCTCTGAATAGTGATTACATATCCATGCAACTGCTTTGTCATCTACAGTCTGTTAGCATTCTACAAATACATTATACTTTTTTTGCTCTCTGTTCTGATTTGAAAGCAAAACCAGTGAGAGACTCCAAGTCAGAAATAGAATTTATTAGGAAAAGGGAAAAAGAAAACAAAATATATGCAATAATACAAAAGAAAAACCACTGACAGAGTCAGAATATAATCTGACACCCTTTTGGTCAGGGTGTTGGTAGCAGTCCAAATTGGAATGGCAGCAGTCCTCCTGGAGTGGCAGATGAGGTTCTGCTGGAGGAGTGATCCTGTAGAAGGGTGTGAAGATCCAGTGGAATAACCTAGCTGTTCCTCTTGGGAATCCAGTGGAAAAGGCTGAGTCTGGTGTCCCAAAAACTCAGATTATTTCCAGTTAGGAATGCTTGGCTCCTCCCTCTGGGCACAGCATCTCACAGTGGGATGTTATAGTTCTTATCAGTCATGCAGTGACATTCAGTAGCCCATTATCAGCAGATTTGTCCCTGGAGGGAGAATTGCTTGTGAATGAGATAAGGAAAACTACTCACTTAACAGAAGACAACTGCCATACAGATGGCAAATAGAATACATCTTGCCCTGCAATCTGGGACACTCTCTCACTGAGATATACATAAGAATAAATATAGTTAATTTATTTTTTTCCTAATATTTTTCATAATCATACCATGGTTACCCTGTTTCATTACATTTGCTCTCTAAATGTGTAAAGAGTACAAGCTACAGAACTAGCAAATATAGAACTCACTAATATAAGGAGAGAAATGAAGCAGCCTTAGATGTAGTTCTCATTATGGCTACAAGTGTGAGATTTCTAGACTCTGAGACATTGGTGTCCACTTTAATGGGAGCAGCGTTGGCTCTAAGTAAAAGAATTTATTAATATTATCCCAAATACTCTGTTCTATTCCATGAAATTATTAATCAAAGCCCTGTTGCTGCTAGCAATTTATTAAGCCTTTGTATTGGTCTCAGATCTGACTACCAAAGCACATATTTAACTTTGGGAAGACAATTCATGACTCTGGCTTTGGTGAAATTACTTACATTGTGAAAGAGGAGGAAACAATTTCCACACTGGATTCACAATTCTTGATAGCTTGAAATGTTCCCACGCCAGAACTGTATCAAATAGAGAACTGGAAATTTATGAAAAGTTGAAGTACAATTTTATTACACAAGTGATAAAATGTACCATTTATTTGAGTAGAAGAAAAAATAGTGTGATTACTAATTTGGTCCATCCCATGAGTAACACAGCAACAACTAAGAACAAGCATTTGAAATTCCAATTTGAACACTGAGAAACTACCCAACATCTACTATGTTCTTATCCACAGGAAAAAATTTTCTTAAATAAATGACACTTTCTACAGAGTGCACAGCTACTACTGCTAAGATAGTGCAAATAAGTAGTTCATAATATATGTATAGTTTCATCAGCTATTTAAAGGAACTGAATCTAAATAACTATATTTTAGTGTAGCTAAAAACATAGATGACAAGAGTAACATCTGTGTTAACCTTGACTTAGCAATTTTTATCACAATTTCCATATCTAATGTCTCTCCATCTTTCAGTTCTGACACACTCCTGCATCAACCCCAGCTGCAGCTTCCTTGCTATTAATTCAGACACCAGAGGCAGCATGAGATGATAAACTACAAGTTGCTACTACAAACTGCTATATATCTCACCGATCAGGAAAGTCAGTAAACACCTGAAAAATACCTTTAAAAGTCTGTGATATACAGCTAGGCCATTAAAGATTTGCTTGATATACCCAGCTCATCTGAGCAAAAAAACCTGTACCGCTAAACTATTTTCCAGATTGTATCTTTGACTGACCTCCAAAGGAAACATTTGGAAACCTAATACAAAAAGCAAAACATCAGTGATAGTAAGCTGCTAGTAATCACATATCACCATAACCTAAACAAAGGCTAAAATTAGTAAAGAAATTACATTCATGCCTTGAAAAATATTTTCAGATTTCCTCTACTGTTTTTAAAATGGCAGACCCCGGAGTAAAATGGATTCCCTTCAGGGACACCTATAAATGTGAAGCTGACCAACTACGATACACTGAAGTGAGCTCAAACAGGCCCATGATAAAACAAATAATTAGCCCTAAGTTGGCAATTTTTTCACAAGACAACTACTTACCAAGATCTCAAAATCCAGATTCTTAAGGGACAGCTTCAAAGCTCCCCTCCAAGTGTACAAATCTATTAAGTACCCTCAGTCATGGACTCAAGATATAGGAACTTCTCTTTGTTTTACTTGTCTCAACCCAGCAGCACTGCAAGCAGAGTCAGTTTATGCCTGTTTCTCTCTTGTATATAAACTCAACATGTCTTTCATCTCTTTTACTGTCATCCCCAGCCTTATAACTGCCTATCATCCCTTTTACACAAATATTTTGTAGAAAAGCATCATATTACACTTGGAGCAACTATCCTAAATGTTTATGTCCATTCAGAACTTAATGCCTCTATTTCAAAGCAGACTACAAGAAAGTGAAGCTTGGAAGTTTCCTGGGTTTTTTGTTTGTTTTGTTTTGTTTTGTTTTGTTTTGGGGGGGGGGTTGTTTTTTGTTTTGTTTTGTTTTGTTTTGTTTGGTTTTTTTGGTTTTTTTTTTTTTTTTGGGTTTTTTTTTGTTTTTTTTTCAATTGTATCAATTGGTCTAATCCAGGATCTGTTTAACCTGTCTTCTCATAACCTCATAAATATGAATCACATTGAAAACTGACTCTAAATGGTATAATGTTTTTCAAAGGTAATTATTGTCTGTATGGATTTTGGCCCATAAATATAATTGCCTTTTTTATCATACCATTGACTGTATTGCTAATGAAACTGCATGTCAGCTTCTTGGGAATTTCATACCTCTTCAAAAATGGTCTTAATCAACAAATTTTAACAGAGAAGTATGACAATAATAAACCCCAATGTCCAAGCGCTTCAGTCTAGGTCTTCTGTCCTTTTGCTATGCTTCTGCTGATATGTGTCCTCTCCTAAATTTATAAAATATCTTTTTCTTTCTTGTAAGTACTTCTGTGGTTATTCTAAGGCTGGGGATTGGATAAAACCATAATAAAGCTGTGAAGTAAAACACTGGCCACATTAATGACAAACATAGACTAAAAACCAACCAAACAAAACCAAATAAAATTACTTTTGTGATGGAGAAAATAGAACAACCGGCATTAATGCACAAAACTAAGTGACACAACAAGATGAGTTTCACTATACAAATAATTCCACAGACCTTCACGGCAACTAAGGTTAGCATTTGACTGGTTTTGTAGCAGCTGTGTATGAATTGGTTTTCAGAAAACAGGAACAAACAGTCAAGGATTTGGGTTTGTTCCCATAGGGAAGTTTAGAGACAGAATAACTCTGGCCAAACTAGTGACTGGAAGAAACCTTGTATCTCATTCCTAAAACACAGTGTAATATGCTGTTGAACTTAAAAACCTCTGGGAATATGGAATTGTAGTGGGTTGACACTGTCTGGACACCAGGCACATGTCAAAACCAATCTCTTGCTCCTCTCCACAGCTGGACAAAGGAGACCAAACATAACTCAGGGTTCATAAGTTGAGGTAAGGGCAGAAAATTATCTCTGACCAAAAATTATTGTGGCAAAACAGGCTCAAATTAGAAATATTAATTGAATTTATTACTAACAAGGTCAGAGCAAGATAATGAGAAGAATAATAACACCTTAAAAAACCCTTCCCATCACCTCTCCTTCCTTCTCAGGGGAAGGAGTGCCTTCTCCCCCCAGAGGTGCCAGGAGACAAGGAATGGGGATTATGGTCAGTTCATCACTTATTGTTTCTCCTGCTGCTTAGGGAGAGGAGTCCTTCCCCTGCTGCACCATAAATGTCTCCTCTCATGGGAGACAGTTCTCCATGAACTTCTACCACATGAATCCATCTCACGAGCAAAAGATCTCTGAGAACTGCTACAACATGAGTCCATCCCACAGGCAACAGTCCTCCTCAAACTGCTGCAGTGTGGGCCACTCTTCCAAGGGGTGCTGTTCTTCAAGGACAGGCTGCTCCAGTGTGGGCTTCTTTCTCCATGGAGCTTCCATGAATTCGCAGCCTCCTCTCAGGCATCTACCTACTCTGTTGTGTGTTTCCTCTAGAGGCTGCAGGCAGATCTCTCCATCTCTGTGGTCCTCCATGGGTTGCAGGGGCACAGCTGCTTCACCATCATCTGGACCATTGGCTGCAGAGAAGTCTCAGCTCCAGCACCTGAAGAACCTCCTCCCACTCCTTCTCCACTGACCTTGGTATCTGCAGAATTGTTCCTCTCACATATTCTCACCCTGCTCTTCTCTGGCTGCAATTACATCTGTACAGTAACTTCTTTTTTTTTTTTTTTTTTTTTTTTTTTTTTTTTTTTTCCCTTCTTTTTAAACATGTTATCACAGGGGCATTAACACAATTTCTAATTGGCCCAGCCTTGACCAGAGACACATCTGTCTTTGGAGCCAGCAGAGATTGGCTCTGCTAGACATCGGGGAAGCTTCTGGCAGCTTCTCACAGAAACCACCCCTGTAGCCCTCTGCTACCAAAACTTGGCAATGCAAACCCAGTACAGGACTATCAACACATTTCATCCCTGAATCAGTATTTTCACAAAATTTCTCTTAAGTGAAATATTTCATTTCCTTCTGCCTGGAGTCATAGAAGTTGTTATTTTGACCCCAATAACAGTCAGAGTTGCCATTAAGTATTGTCAGGAGTGCCTAGCTAGATGGGTAGGATTAATATCTTCTATTTTGGAGACATAATATGAAAATTGCATTGGCATTATATATGAATGAATTAGTCAGGACAGTGAAAACTTATGTCCCAAACCCAATTTGTTTTTTAACCTATCATACAATCTAATATCAAAATAAGATGATGTCATATTTCCCTAACATCAGCTATCCTTTAAGAGTTTAAAGAATTATTACCATAAGTGTTCAAGGCATATGTACAAAATCTGTCCTTCTGACGTCTCCTCAAATCCATTTCTTCCTGTGGGTTATACTTCCGGATGTCCATGAATTCTACTATGTGAACCATCTGTAAGTCTGTGATGGGCATTGGTACTTTGGTATCATGCAGACAGAGGTATAAGCATGGTTTGAATTGCAACCATCTCTGTGGAAAAATAAAAGGACCAAACCCTAAAACAAGGATAGAATTGACCATGAAGGTGAAAAATTGTTGTTATACTGTGAACTGCATCATCAATTTCTCTCTCTAGTGGAAGGAATTAGCAAGCTCCAATTTTTCAATTAATTGTTTAGTTGAAACATATTACACTCACACACTTTTAATACAGTGTTAACCTCCATATTGTTTGGAATATCATATGTCAGGGTAAAGCTTGAGATAAACTACAGTTTACCATTTAATAATGTGGGGGTAATTATCTGAAGTGGTATATGATTTATGTAGCACATGTGTTACAACCTACAGTCTGTGTCTCACATTCTTCCTTCCTTCAAATGCTATTTTTTTCAATAGTTATCCATATTGAAGTGTTTGCAGCTGCTAATATTAGTATAATTTATATAGTAAGCAAAGTTTCTCCCATGGTTAATTATTTTGAACCTTTTTTTTTTTTTTCCTTCTATGTCTTTTTGCCTAAAATAATTATAAAATAAGCACTGGGCTTTGAAAAAGTCTCACAAAGTTTCTCAAATACTGATGAACTGGTACACAATATGCGTATAGTGAAAGAAGGGAGGAAAAGGGAAGGGAAAGACAGTAGGAGTGGAAGGGAGGGGAAGGAAGAGGAAGGAGTCTCTGTAGGTATGTTGCATCCTGAGTTTGGGTTCAGATTAGGAGTTCTGATGTATGTTAGTTAGCCGGTTCTGTGTACCCCTCTTTCCCCCCTGCGGTGGCCCTCTCTGGGTCTCTCACCATTGGAGCATCACCCTGCCACTGCTGTAACCACTCCCCTGTCCACTCCGGACAGTTTGGTGTCTGTTACCCTGCTCCTGCAACCCCCTTCGCCCTGGAGTCCCGTGTCTGCCCCTGTCGCATCCCCGTTGGTTACCCCGATCCACGTCACTCCCTTGTAGCCTGCCCCCACTGGGCGAGGGGGGCTTCTTATACCTCGTCCCGCCCCCTATAAAACCCCGTACGTTCCTTTGTTTGGGGCCATTTTGTCCACACAGTGCTGGGAGCGAGTCACGCCTCTCCAGCACAGGTCTAAGCATTTTTAAGCTTCATTTTGGTAAAGAGTTTATAATACAATTAAACCAAATAATAAAAAGAAGTAATGAAATGATACTGTGGCACGATTTTTAATATTAGGTTGTGAAATCTCTTCAAATGTTTTTTTTTTCTCAGTTTCGCATGTTTGAAAAATACCTGGAAAAATAAAATTGTTTATAACAGATTATCTGCACAATGGTGATTGACACACTAATACAAACTATTAAAGGTTTACATATTTCTTTACCATTGTTTGCTTTATTAAGCCTGAAATGAATCTAAGATTTGAAAGAGAAATAAATATTGCAGATTTAAAATTAACAGCCATCAGGAGGAAATCTCTAGAGGTTCATTCACCCTTAAAATATAACTTAATGATGTCTAAAAAAAGTTTTATTGACAGTAAAAAATCCAGTAGGGTTCCTATAAAAAGGATGTCTCCTGAGTAGAGAAGCTATTGGAAATGACAGCAATTAAATCAAGCTTATGAAATATTTAGACTCATTCCAAGGTGAATTTGTTTCAGTGAATACCATCTATTCAACTAGGTATTGGAAGAAAGAGAAGACTGAAAGAAATGTATGTATACGGAAGAAATAAATTCAGCATTTTCATAAAAAGGAATGGACTTTATTAGAATGTATCTTAAACATTTTCTGACAATCCTGACTAAGAAGAATAAGGAAGAAAAGAATTATTGCAAACAGTGTTACAGATGTGTAAGCAGTACATTGCCATTGCAGACACATAGTTACAAACCAGAAAACACAGTTCATTTTAGTGGAAACAAAAAAAAAATCACAAACCACTTTAATTACTTGAAAATGCTGTTGATGTCTTTTCTTCTTCATGTGCTTTGTAAAAAATGGATGATTTGTAGATAGTAATTTTTATGTATCGCCTTTAACAACTCTATTATGCTCTGGAAAAAAGATAGCGCATTATCCAGCTTAACAGGCCACTCTGGGAGCAGTGATAACAGGAAAATGCACCTGAAGCAAGCAAGGATTTTGATGTTCTATATATGTGAAGTTGATGTTTCAGAGTCTTAAGAAGAGCTCCTAAACAGCTAGTATGGAAGTGAATATTACAGCTTAAAAAAGGGTATTTTATGGATAAGACTTTCTCATAGGAAATTACATGTTTTATCCCTACCTAATTAAAATTCCATTTTGGCAAGAGAAAGACTGTAATCTAAAGTATTGATACTTGTTCTTTCTGATAGAATTCAAGGATACTGCTCTTCTGTTCATTGCAGAGCTTTTCTTTATGCCTAAGGTACGTCAAGATGTACACAACCATGAGAATTGAAAATTTCAATATTGAGTAATTCTACAAATGCAATAAAAAACAAAAAAATCCCAATGCCCAAAAAAAAAAAAATTGAAACCTAGGAGCTAAACCTCAGCCTTTTGTACTTCTGCTTGAGAAAGCTTCTAGCTGTGATTGCAGCTTCTAGTACATTTTCTGTGTAAACTTAAGTTTTACTTTCAAAGTAAAACTTTGAAAGTAAAACATCTAAGTATTGTTTAGAGACACAACCTTGTAGCATCTTTTGGGGTTGATTCACCAGCATTATTATTAGCAAAGACAGCTTATACCAGTTAAGATCATGGCACTCAAATTAATCTAGTTTTATGTTTCTTAATATTTGTTTATATGAAAGCCCTTTATGTAAGTAGGTAGAAATGGGTGTAGGACAACAGTACAGTCAATTCCACCCACTGTGATGTTACCTGGATTGTGATCAGTCAGTTCTCCAGAAATGACTGCCAGAGCTTTAGAAAGAAAACCTCTCAATCTCTTATTATTTACCCCATCACTAGCAGTTACTACTCTCATTATTCAGTTTTATAAATATGTGTTTCCTAACATATTTCTGTGTGAAAACATCCAGGTTTCTGGTTGCAGGTGAGGGTGTTTAAATTGAATATCTACAAGCAAATTAGAAGCACTCATAAGCTTTCTTTTTACATTCCCTGTAAGAATAGCTGAGAGAGGAACAGTTACTCCCTTCTACTTGGTTGGGTGGCATCTTCAGTGTCCCAAAGATTCCTGAAGCAATCATGTCTGCATAGCTTTGAGGGCTGGAACAGATCAGTCAGTCTCATCTCTTTGCCTGGCAAGATCATGAAGCAGATCATCCTGGAATCTATGCTGAGACACATGATAAATAAGGAGGTGGTTGGTGACAGCCAACATGGCTTCATTAAGGGCAAATCATGCTTGATAAATTTGGTGGTCTTCTATAAAGAGATTAAGGTATTGGTGGATAAGGGCAGAGCAAATGATATTACATACCTAGACCTGAGGAAAGCATCTGACGTGCTACTAGACATTCTTGTATCTAAACTAGAGAGACATGAATTTGAAAGATGGACCACTCAGTGGATAAGGAATTGACTGGATGGCTACACTCAAAAATCTATGCTCAGTGATTTGATGTCCAAGGAGAGATCAATGATGACCGGAGTTCCTCAGGGATTGGTTGGCACTGGGACCAGTGCTGTTCAGCATCTTTGTCAGAGACATGGACAGTGGGATCAAGTGTACCCTCAACAAGTTTCCAAGCTGTCTGGTGCAGTTGATAGGCTGGAGGGAAGGGATGCAATCCAGGGGGACCTTGACAGGCTGAGACGTGGGTCTGTGTGAACCTCATGATGTTCAACAAAACCAAATGCAAGGTCCTGCACAAGCAGCAGGGCAATCCCAAGCACAAATACAGGCTGGGTGGAGAACAGATTGAAAGCACCCGTGAGGAGAAAGATTTGGGAGTGTTGGTTGACAAGAAACTCAACATGACCTAGCAATGTGTGTTTGCAGCCTAGAAAGCCGGCAGTATCCTGGCTGCAACAAAAGCAATGTGGTCAGCAGGTTGAGAGAGGTGATTCTCTCCTTCTACTCAGCTCTTGTGAGATACCAGCTGGAGAGCTGCATCCAGGTCTTGGCTCCCAACTACAAGAAAGAGGTGAACCTATTGGAGTGTGTCCAGAGGAGAGCCACAAAGCTGATCAGAGAGCTGGAGCTCCTCTCCAAAGAAGATCAGCTGAGAGAGTCTAGTGAAAAATGTCTCTGCTCAAATGGGAGATTTGGAACTAGATTATCTTTAAGGTCTTTTCCAACCCAAACCATTCTGGCATTATATGATTTTATGATTCTACAATTCTATGATATATCCATGTAAGACAAAGTAAAGTAAAAAACAGGTAATCTACCACCTTAAATAAGTGTAGTTTTTTTAGCAAAATTCTGCAATGCCTGTAGAATAAAATAAAACAGTTTTTGTGTACATATGTGTTGTGAGTTGACACATAGAGGTAACCAAGGATAACCATCAAACCACAGCCAAGTGCAAAAAATAGATCTATTTCATTACCTCACTAACAGCACACAGGCACACAGGCTCAGTTTGGCTCAGTTCATCCTAGCTGACAGCAAGGGCAGGGGATCACCTGCCTTACTGTAACAAAAGGCTTCCACCTGTGTCTGAGAGTGAGTTATCTCTTCACAGGAATTCTACTTCTTAAAACAAGCAGAGGATGAGCAACACTAGGCATAATAAATGGAGTTTTCTCCGAGTGACATTTTTACTATTCCCAGCTGCAAGGTCACTTTGAGAGAAACTATTCCCTCTTCCCCACCAAGTCTCCGCATTTTAACCCTTTCCTCCCAACTATATAAAAGTGCTGGAAAAAAAAAAACCTTCTAAATCAGATAGATTCAATGAATAAGAAATTCAATGTTTGTAACTTTCCATGACATCTGAAATTTTATTCTTTGTAGAGTGAAATGCATTTCCTAACTACCTTATATCACCAGGAGAACCAGTGACAATAGATATGAAAAAGGCTGATATGCTAAGCACTTTTGCCTCAGTTTTCAATGGTATTCACTCTTCTCACATCCCATAAGCCCCCCCTGAATCTTAAGTCAGGCAATAGGGAGTGAAGTCATTTCCATCATAACTGAAGATCAAGTTAGGCATCACATAAGAAACCTGAATATATTTATGTCCATGGAACCTGAGATGATAGATATACACCATGGTCCTGAGGGAATTAACTGATTAGTTTGCCAAACTACTCTTCATCATACCTCAAAAGTCATGGTAGTGTCTAGTGATTAGAAAAACTGAAACACCATGTCCATTTTTAGAAAGGAAAATAGGATGAACACTGGGAGCTACTGACCAATCAGCCTCACCTCCGTAAGGTCATGGAACAGGTCATCCTGGAAGAGATGTTGAAACATACAAAAGTCAGAGAGATAGAGATAGCCACATATGTTGTGTATCTATACTTCTGATTGTGTTTTGATATGGTCCCCCACAACATTCTTGCCTCTAAATTGGAGAAATATAGATTTAAAAAGTGGACTGTTAGTTGGATAACACCTTGCCTGCATGGCTGCATCTAAGAGTTACAGTCGATGGGTCAATGTCCAAGCGGCAACGAGGGATTAAAAAGACTAACAAGCAGATCTCCTAACTATAATTATAAATTATTTTCAGTCCAAATTACTATTTTTCAGTTCAGAAATATTATAACTTTCATTGGCATTTGTCTCTAGCTTTCCTAGAAGAATTCTGTATGCCCATATTGATTAGTGTGACTACAATGCAGCAGAAAAAGTTTAATCTTGGTATATCAGCATTATTTTCTGTTATAAAATAACACTCTACGCGCTGCTTATTTATTAGCATCATAGATCTCTGTGTTTGTGCTTCCTTTTCTTTTGCAGACACTATTCATCCCAATGACTTCAATAACCCTTTCTACCTTGAGTTCATTACTTTTTTTCCTAGGACAGTCCTTCTCCCCCTAGTGCAACTTAAATTGAAAAGATATTTCTATCTGCTAAATTAGGTGCTTGAAATGTCTTTACTTGCCATATCTGAACTGCAAGTTACTATACTCTGCATGACTTATAGACAAATCAAAGTCCCAGAAGCAAAACTGGTCACAGATACAGGTAAAAATATTTTTGGCAAAAAAGTCACTGTTATATAAATCCAAACTTTCTAGAGAAAACAATCTAAATAAATGCTGCATTTAACAAAGTGTTATAACACAGAGTTTCTCCTTCAACTGAATTTTGTTGTCCATTATGGTAAGTGTAACATTGCTAGAGTTCTAGATCTAAAGAAGAGAAATCTCAAATAATACATGGTACATGAGGAGGTAACTGAACTCATATTTAGGTATGGAAAAAAAAAGTCCTTTAAAGAGTATTGTGGGAAAACTCTAAAAAAAAGTTTCCAAAACTTGTAGGAAGGGCAAACTGTAAAAGCAGCTTGACAGTAGTTGTGCCATATTGCTTTGTGTTACATTAAGCACAGTATTTCAGTGTTATTTGCTCACTTGATATATTTTTATTCATTTATGGTCTGTCTTCTTGTTATCTCTGGGAGAGAAACATTAATTTGTATTAACAAAAAGTGTTCCAGTACTAATACTGCAAAACTCGCAACAGTTGATGAGTGAGAAAGAAGGAAGAAAAAAGACGAATTTACTTTCAGAGTTGTTTAAGAAGCAACATGTGACCTCTATAGCTTAATATACTATTTCAAATATGAAAGTTGCTTTCTCTTTTTAGAAATTGAATTTATGGAACAAAACAGAGCATTTTCCCCAGATTGCATTTTAGAAATGAAAGCTTCAAAAGACAGAAAGGTTTTTAGAAACATTGGCTGTGATTAATAAAAGTGACAGAAACTATTGGGCAAAAAAACCCCATATGGATTATGCAGTGAATGACCGTTCCAATTTTCACCCACAAGCAGAACAAATCACTTCCATAGTTTTTTTTTTTTTCCCTAGAATATCATCTAGATCAAAGAGGAAAAATATAAAGTGCTAAATTACAATGTCTTGGTATGATGTGTAGTAATTAATAAGTTAGACTTGAAAAAGTGTTGCACAAAAAAAAAAAAAAAAAAGAAAGGCCCAGTGCCCTAGATATTGAAGATCAACTATAGGCAAGACTGAATATTTTATAATAGGAAGAATAAGAATTGCTATGACAAAAGTCAGTTCTATTTTAAAATTCCAAGATCATAGTAATCTATGAATATTCATAATACCATTTTTGCTGCTACTCTGGGGAAATCTTTCCTGGACTCAAAATACAGATTAAAATTGACAGTAAAGAAAGGAGGTGGGAGGAGTGGTGAAAAGAAAGAGAAAAAAAAAATTCCTAAGACAATATATTTAAGCAGTGAGAGAGATAATGAAACATTCAGACCTATCTGGAGAAAGATGTAAACAACCTGGAAGTATTCCGTAATTAGGAAGAATATCTGCAAAAGCAAGGACAATGAATTTGAGAACAATTTTAGAATATATTCACTGACCAAATGAACCAGAACAGTAAGACTAAAAATAAATCAGAACAGGAAAAATATGGGAAAGAGTGTGTCTGTCTTCTAAATAAAGGTATAAATACAAATACATATATAAGTAGTTGTATATACATATAAAACTATAATTTTTCTAACCTAATTTCTAATCCTAAATTAAAACTGAAATCCTTCTTCACCAGTTTTACTGAGTTCAAATTCTACACTTAGGGAATATGTTTAATGTGGACTTATTGTATTATTCCCAAAACCAAGCTTTTCACTCAGCTCCTTGAGACTGTCATGGTTTAGCCCTAGCCAGCAGCCAAGCCCCACGAGTTGCTGATGGGTATATAATATGTTTAAATTTACTGTAGAGACCATCTTGACTTATAGTGTCAATCCTAGTCACCAAGTATCATATCACCCTAAGAGCATTTTATTCTCAGATAACCAAAAAAAAAAAAAAAAAAAAGGCTGAACCAATTCCTGAAATCTGACTCTAGAAATCAGATGAAAAACACCTGCCAGTGCTCTTCATAATTTTACTTCTGAAATATACCAAATACAAATATTCATGGACCATGCATATGCTCAGCTATGATGCTTATAAGGAAGGGTAGTGGTATAAAGTGTACAGGAGAGATCAGGAGAAAGAGACACGTTAAAAGCCTGTTCACCAACTTTTCCACAAAACAAGGCCATGTCAAGCTACATGGAAGAGACACATTCAACTATTTAAATAATAAGCAAGATTTATAATTGACTAATTGTCATGACTAGCTCTTCAAAGAGGGAGCAAGAATACTTGTAGGCACTTCAGTTGCAGACAAATTTAGTTGCCCAGAACTAAATTCAAGCCTTTTTTTTTTTCTGGAAAAGTTTTTGTAGTTCACTAAATAGTGTTTCCTTTCTATTTAGTACCTTTTGTAGTCTGAAGTCAAAAATTTTTCCCTGATTAGGAAAATAAAGTGTTTTGTAATAATGGCTACTTAATAAAAGAAAACAACCACCCACATGTAAAAAAAAAAAATCTAAATACAAAAGGAAATAACTCTCAAAGATAAAAAAAATACATGCATGAGTGACTAAGTCAGCTGAACCACTACTTGTAAATTCACACCTTAAGCATGAAATTGATGTTTAATACTGAATAAGTTGCTTTTCTCTGGTTGTTAACACACTGTCCTTCACCCAAACTTCATTTAAGTAACACTTTTGTGAGCTCTGTAACTGTTAAATTTGGTTAAAACTGATATTAGTTATATGGTAAAAAAAAAAAAAAAAAAAAAAAAGAGTTTATTTAAGAAACTAAAGAAAATTAACTTGATAATGTGAAATTCAATTTCTGATATCAAGGTTCTCTCAAAGAGTCCCTGACCTTCTCTTCTTTGCAGGGAAAAGAAATAACAATCTATTTGCTTTTTGTATCTTCCACACATCGACACTCACTCTCCAGTGCTGTAGAAGAGGAGGTAAAACCCTACATTTTTCTCTCAATGAAGTTTAGGATTGAAACAAGGAAGCAGGCCATCTCTGCCACACAGATCAGATTACAGATGAAAACAAGTTGAAAACAGCTGTCCTCATCCTTGACTTCCTACATCATGAGTATATACAGCAACATGATTGCTCAAGAGGCTCTTACACTCTTGAAAGGAGTTGAGGAGTCTGTTCTCCTGCCAGGACATATGTATGGAAAGCTTTGGTCCTAGGAATTATTTGAGAAGATGGAGAAAAGGTAAAAAGAGACAATTTTTGAGTTGCAAAAAACACCTCATCTAATTTTGGAAAGCACTTTTTAGGAAATGACTGAAATTATTTTTCAAAACTTAATGTGATGGTTTTACATAATACCTTTAAATATTATTTTGCCATCAGTAAACATGTGTTGGGATTTCTGTCACAAATGACCTTTTATCTCCTCAGTTTCCTGAATGCAAATCTAACTGCAGTGACATTCATTGTCCAGAAGAATTCAGTGAAATGAATCTGAAGAAAGAAAACACTAACTGCATTTTCCAACCATATAGGAAATAGGTCATGCAATTTCTAGCTTTTCACCAACTGAGGAGTGACTCGAATAGAAAATGAAAAGGTGATGACAATGTGGCAGTAATGACTTAAAAAGCTTCAGAAGTCTTTCAGATTTATTTTTTTCCTTCATGAGCATTATGTTGTGCAATTCCTAAAAGCCTATTTGTCTTAAACTAAAAGGAAAGATTTTCCTGCAACTCAGGGGATGAGCAGTTTTTTTTTTTTTTTTCATTTTCATTTTCTTTTTTTTTTTAATTCCATGAGCCATAAGACAAATAAAGACAGTTTTCTCATTTCCTCTGCAAAGATAAAACTGAGATAGTGTCCCCCAAGGCATGTTGAAGAAATAGAGACAGAAATTTAGGCCAAAGTATTGTCAGGTTACAAAGCAAGATAGCAGTCAATGTATGATTATCTTTTGGTTAAAATTGTCTGCTGACCTGGATACTGTCAAACGGGTTTTGATATTTGAAGGTGACTCACAATTACTATGGTGTAGTTTATGTTCATTATTTCAGCTTATAGTCTTTGCAGTTGCACAAGTCTGTACATGAAACAACAAATAAGAGATTTTTTGTGTCATGAGGAGAATATTTAGCAATTTTATGACCTTCATGGAGTAATAAAAGGGTAAAAGTCAATCACTACAACCAGTTTGATTGCATATAGCACAAGAGTTTGGGATGTAGGAAAGGAATGCTAGAAATATGGAAATATTGACCTCTGGAGGTAATTTAGCCCAGTTGCCAATTCAGAGATAAAGTCCTGCACTGAGTCTAGCTGTTGTGGAGTTACTGTCATCACAGTGGTCCATATTGTGCCATGATTTACATTTGTGCATTTGCTGGAACAATATTGATAAGACATCATATTTTGCTACTTGCTCAGCATCAAGGCTGCCTCTCCACACCCAAAGGCAAGTTGGCTGAAAGTGGATGTGAGACTGGGAGGGAACAATGATCCAAAATGATCAAGGGGACACTGCAGACCATATGGAATCATGTTATGACATTTGTCTTCCAAAGTAGTAATTACAAATACTGAGGCCCAACTCCCTAGGAAGTGTCTGAACATCTGCTTGCCAATAGGAACTGGTGGATAAATTCCCTTTCATATTTGGTTTTCGTACACAGTTTTTTTCTTTTATTGAATCACATTTACCACAAATCATGAGTTTGTTTACCTTGATTTCTCCCCTTGTCCTGTTGAGAAGGTGTAGTGAGAGAACTGAGAAGGGATCTGGCAGCCTGTCAAGGTTAACCTGCCACAGCTACCACCAACGCTAGTCAGATCAGCCCTGACTTTGCCAGCAAAACCATGAAAACCTCACAGGACAGAAATTTTTCATTTGAACATGGAAATTTTTTGAACATAAGAGTTGGACTGGACACATCCTTCCCCCATGTAGACATTGAATTAAATTCTCCTTTTAACTGAACACCAATGAAGTAAAAAAAGGACAGCTGATATATAGATGCAATTCAGAGCACAATTTAAACTATGCTATGAGGGAGATACACAAGTGAAAATCTATAGTGTCAACATGCCCTATGGGAAGAATACAGGCCTTGATTAATTTTTGAAGCAAATAAACCAGACTATGAAAGTAATCTTAAGCATCTTCTTTCCCTCTTCTAAACAAAATTTTAATAATATTTGACATAAGTGTTTATGTGTTTTCTTGTTTTTCTGGAATTACTCAATCTTCTCCATTCTGAACCTAATGCTATAGAGATAGAAGGATATCTTTTCAATGACTTTCTCAAGGTTAGTGTTAGTCTTATTAAAATAAAATTTCTGGTTTCTGTGGTCAAATATACCTTTATAAAGGTAGAACTAGAGTGTCAAGAGATGAAATGATTGTGAAGTACTTCTTGTCTGTTAGCCTGTGTTTCACTTGACAATTATTTAAAAACATGTCCGAACATGGGAGCCTTGAACAGGAGCCATAAAAAAATGAACTTTATCAAAAGGCTTCACTGCAGCCTCTGATTACTACACCTGTGCTTTCTTCTGCAGAAGCTTTCTTGTCTCACAAACACTGACATATCTGTTGGAAGTAATTGCTCCCCTGAGCCTGTCAACAGCTTCTAGAAACAAGCTCTAGGGATACAATCCTCCTGATGCCTCTGAAATAAACTGTTTTTCCTGAGTTCCCTTCTCTTAAAGAGAACAGAAGTTTTCAATAAAGTGTTTTTCCTTTAAATTGAAAGTCTTTGTTCCCTTACTTTAGGTAAGGGAATGCATTGGCAATCTATAAAAGCATGTCTGCCAGCATGAGCTGCCACAGCTGCATCATGAGCTCATCTGGCATCGCATATTTGTGAGGCTTAGGGACACAACACAGTTCTAGTCTCATTTAATGCACTTTTAATTGTCATGTAGCTTTCTTAATTAAAGCTGGTGTGCAGCTATTTTCAGTGGTTCATGTGTGTGCAGAAAGCACTGCTTTTGGAGCACACCTGAAAACCCACCTACTCTTACATTTCAGAATATACATCTGGTCAACTGATATCAACTAGAGCTCAGTTTAATTGCTTTCCCTTTTTATTTTGTGTTTAAAAGGTGTCTTGACTCAAGAGATGTATGGATAAAACATCAAAGGCAAGGAAATCTCATGTGTGCAGACAAAGGCATGTAGTTCTGTGGGTCACAGTATAAGGGGGATCCACAGTCCCATGTACTCGTTAACTTTCTGTGTCAGTAGCAGTAAGCACTCGGTGTCCACTGCCACAGGGAATGGGAACATTCAGTTATTCTACATGGCAAAATGATGTGTTGATATTGCTAAGTCACAACAGGAACGATCATTTTATAGAAAAGTGAATGTGTTTGAGCTAACAAAGGTCAAGGGACTAGTTGTATTTTTATAATTTTCTCTGACCCTGATGTTCAATAAATAACCTTTACTGAAGAGAGTTTCATGTTTAGGACTTTGTGAACAGGGCCTGTCAGTTTTGTTGAATTAAACCATAAAGGTTTGAGTAATACACTATTTTCTGAGATGCAGCTGATCCTACAAAATTCATTTCACTTCATACCATAATTCAGCCACTGTTTGTATTCCCAGAATTTAAAGACTGGTGCTCACAGCAAGTAAGTAGAAAAAAAAATTTGAAATGTGCTTCTACTTTTCATTATTTTGCTATCAGTTTGCTATTTATTTGTTATTATTTGCTAACAATTCTGACATTGTTTAAATAGAACATGTCCCTGACTGGACAAACATGTCCATTTTTAGTTACATCAACCTTTTATTTAATTAATTAACTTCATTACTCCATCTTTTCTCACCTAGAAAAATATTTAATTTGCTGCTGATTTTTACTGAAGTGTTTGATTTTTTTTAATGGATAAGAATTAAATAAAGGATCAGAAAAGACTTTTGGGTGTTCTTTTTTTAAAACCTGCACTATTTCTGAGTAATTTACCAATACTTTTATTTTCCTTATATGATATTAGTAGTATTTCATCCTCTCTATCAGAAGTGATATGCATCTTAAAAGTTCTTCTCATACTGACTGTATTAGCAGTTATGTAGCATTTTCATATGTCATACAACGACCATGTGTCGACTGAAGAATAACTCAAATCTACTTTCTCAAAAGTAAGAATGCCCTTAAAAAAGACCAACAAAATGCAAATAAACAGGAAAATATATAAACAATTATAAATAGTTTCTGTATTTTGTATGAATAGAACACTTCCAAAAGGTTCTACTGTGCTAATCTTACTGGTTTCTCAAACTTGGTATCCTAAGATCAAACTTTTATCACATGGAAAATTCAGGAAATCAGTAGATGCATTCTCACATCTACCATACTCGCTGGGTACTGCAGTGCATTGATGATAGCACAGTTTACTGCTGGAAAGATTTCTTCCTTCTCTTCATAACACAATGTGAAATCTTTTTTCTAATTAACAAGTTGCATAATGTGACAGTATAGCTCTCTTTATGATACAAATGGGAAATATTGCCATGACATCTCAAATGCAGCTAAAGATCTTCAGTCTGAGAGAAAAAGACAGTAGCGTGATGCTGTAGGTTTATTCAGAACAATAAGAGGCCTATTGACTGTCTTAAAATGCAGAAAAAATATTGGTGTGTTGCTGCCAGAGAACCCTTTAGTTGAACTTGGCATTGCACAGCACTCGCTCCTGTTCAGGCTCCTGGAAGTTTGGCAGAAAGCACTCTTCACTTCCCAGGTTCCTTAAAGATGTTTGAGGTATTTATTCCCTCAAAGGTGTGTGCACCCCTGTAATATTTACACTTTACTGAGAGAGCTCTTTTGGTATCTCAGTTGCATCCTCTGTTCACCTACTCCTCTCACGATGGTGCAGACTTCAAGATGAAGAATACATTTATTAAGCATCACCTAAACTCAGGGGTCTGATCAGACATCTGTAAAGACTGCATAACCTGCAAATCAATATATAAGACTGTCTTGTCCTCAGTAAAAAACTTGATACCCCTTTAGCTGAATGGTCTGGAAACAAGCCCCTTGTTTTGTGTAACCAGCAGCATAGTTCCTCAGGTGGCCCTAAAACATAAAACCTACATAGCCTTGACTCCCCCAGCACTTGTTGGGATAGCAGTTTCTCCATATTTCTGCCCATTTGTTTTTTTTTTTTTTTTTGTTGGTGTGGTTTTTTTTGTTGTTTTTTTTTTTTTTTTTTTTTGTTGTTTTTTTTTTTTTTTTTGTTTGTTTTTTTTTTTTTTTTGTGTGGTTTTTTTTTGTTTTTTTTTGTTTTTTTTTTTTTTTTTTTTTTTTTTTTTTTTTTTTCTACACCTCATCCTCTGGGAACAATCTGTCTTTTCAATGTGGTCATTTTAATTTTTTTTTTTTTTTAGTGTTTAACTTCTGTTTTCAAAAGAGGCACAGCTTTGCTCTTTTCTCTCCCTCCACTTGCTCTGTCTTTCACTGATTTTGAGATATCAGTGCAGTTATCCTTGCTGGTCTTCCCTGGGGCTGAATGCACTGGGCACTTACAGGTTATTATATTTGGATCACTCCTACTTAGACTGATAGTCAGCTACCTTAGTCAAACACAGGCTATTTAATTAATTCCGTAATTCCAGCTGGAACCTCACTACCTCATACTGAATTCTAAACAAGGTGAGATTGACTTGGTATCTGGTATAATACCTGCTCTTTGAAAAGACCACACATGATTCATTTTCTACAAAATGAGAGCTCTGGTAAAAAAACACATCAGATACATTTAAGAGTCTGCATATCACTCCCCTGTCATCCTGCTAACTTTTGATTAATAAGTATTTATTATAGTTACATATAAATTACATTAAGTAGAAACAATCTGCTGAAAAGAATAAGGAATATTTGCAATCTCTGAAATTCCCCAGATAAATTAGGCACAAGCACATATAGCAACAGCATGTAATAATTAAGTCATGATAATTATCAATGCAGAAGTTAAAAAAACTGATTCTAGCAACTGAAGAAAAAAGGGAACGATTTTAAGACAAAAAGAGTAAGAAATTTGAATCCTATTGGAAAGTCAGTATTGGAAGGACACTTCAAGGTCTAGAAGCTAAATACCCAGCAAACTCCCTATCCTACACCAGATTTGAAATGTTGAAAATGGACATTATTCTGAAGTGTACTTGTTAAAACAGTCTAAGCAACGAAAAAGTCTTGCCTGACAATTTTTACAGTCAGAGTGAGTGGTGATAGCATAATTTTTAATTAATTCCCCAGAAGTCAAAAAGAAAAAAAACACAGCTTCTAACCAATGCAGATCATATTTCCAAAGAACCTCAAGATTTTTTGAGGGAATACAACCAGAATATGTTCATCTCAGGAAACAAACCAATCTTGCATTGTTTGATAGAGTAGCAATAGCAATATAAATTGTACTCCAGGAAAATGAGTCATATTTCTTTGGTGGCAGCCTTATCAACCTCACCACACCAACTTCATCTTACCACTGCAGATTGCTCCAATCAAATCTTTGGGCATGTTTAGCATCAGCATCAGTCCTACAGTAAATGCAGTGTGCACAGTCTTCTTCTTCTTCTTCTTCTTCTTCTTCTTCTTCTTCTTCTTCTTCTTCTTCTTCTTCTTCTTCTTCTTCTTCTTCTTCTTCTTCTTCTTCTTCTTCTTCTTCTTCTTCTTCTTCTTCTTCTTCTCCATCTTCTTCTCCATTATTATTTTTATTTTTGCACTGTGCACTAATTATAGGTGCAGCATATGGCTTTTTGCTGTCTGAGATTATCTTTATGCCAAAATATTATTTATAAAGTTATTTTGACATGTTTTTTCCTTTTCTGCCTTTTCAGATCCAAAATAAGTGATCACACCCATTTTCTCACTTATAGTACTACTACACAATACCCCAAACCAACCAAAAATGAGGTAGTTAGAATAAATCATATATAACTTTGTCTGTGCTATTATATCCATTTTTCCCCATTGGATCCACACTGGAATTCTAAATTAAAGCTCCAGAAGCACTGGGAGAATTTCCATTTATGTCAGTGTTTTTCTGGCTCAAGCATGCAGTGTTTTGGCCATATTTCCTAGCACTAAAAGTATAGCCAGAGGTTTTCACTATCAGAAAGGATCATTGAAATGTTTTAGATAGAGAGACATCAATTAATAATAAATGTATTAATTTCCCCCTATTTTTTTGTGTGCTCATTCCTTTGAGCAGTAAATTAAAAGGAACATATGTATAATTTTGGAAGTTTTCCAGATTCTGTTTTTTTCTCCTAAGTGAAACATTAAGCAATGATTGCTGTATGCAGTGCTCTTTCTCTGTAAGTTTCACTAAGAATCCTAATTCTGTGCTGTATGCATTATGAATACATCAAAAAGAGGGAACATTTTTTTGAACAACTATAGAATTATCAGGGTGTTTATTGAAATGGGTCTGGATCTAAAGTTTCTTTTAAGCA
Organism: Vidua chalybeata; assembly: GCF_026979565.1. Classification (NCBI taxonomy): domain Eukaryota; kingdom Metazoa; phylum Chordata; class Aves; order Passeriformes; family Viduidae; genus Vidua; species Vidua chalybeata. Next base: position 83,886,285 of record NC_071531.1, on the reverse strand, counting down.
GACAAGACATTTTCTCTATTCTTTACTCTTGGAGAATGTGTCTCAATCCCTGATTTTAGTCACCATTAGGTGCCTAAGGGGACTAAGTTCATTCAAATCTTGGTGAACAACACTCTCAGGCACATGATCTGACTCTTGAGTACATCTCTCTGATGAATGTGTTTTCCAGTGTTTTTCTGTATTTCAGTTTGTACGCTTTGTCTCTTGTCCTGCGAACTGGGCACCACTGGCTTAATATTCTTTACTATATCCATCAGCTATTTACAAACACCAGGGACATGCCCCCTCTCAGTAATGAAAGCCTTCTCCTCTGCAGACTGAACAATCTGTTCTTTCTCAGCCTCTCTCATAGCAATTGTGCTTCAAGCCTTTCAATCTTTTTTGTGCTTCAGCTCTGGACACAGCACTCCAAATTTGTCTCACCAGGGCTGAGCAGAGGGCAGAGATCACATCCCTTGATCGTCTGTCAACTTTTCATAATGGAATCCAGGAGGCTGCTTTGCCACAAGAACACTTCACTTCTTTATAGTCAGCTTGATTGTACACCAGTTCACCCATGTCGTTTCCTGCAGAGATGCTTCCCACAGTCTTTCCTGGTGCATGGAAATTATTCTTCCCCAGGTGCAGAACTTGACATTTCCTTTTTTTTTGAATTTCACAAGAACTCTCCCTGTGAAATTTGCCATCCTGTTGTGGTGTCACTGAATGGCAATACAAGCAGCTGGCGACAGATGCTCCTCCTAGTTTTGTGTCATCTGCAAATGACTTTTCACATAGCTCCAGGTATCAGTCCAATTCTTTATGTTTATTTGACATTTCTGTTTAAATTGTTTACTACCATAAAGTTCTGGACTAGGTATGGAGGATGAGTACCTCTAAGTGATTTATATGTGCAGAAGGTTTTTTTTTTTTTGTGTTAAATTCATCACAAAACCACAGTAAGCAAGGATTTCAAACTATGATTGCAATTAACTTACTTATAAAGGTAAAATAATGATGATAATAATAAGTGCATTTATTTCTAAAGCAGTATGAGAACAGAAAATGTAAGTGCAAAAACTTTCAAACTGTTGAAACACATCATAGCAACCGCAGAGAAAAGCTCCTAGGAGAATGGAAGGGTCTTAAATACTACAGTGATCAGCATTTGATGGTAATTAAATAAAAGTTCACTGTTGCAGTGCAGAAAATTATTATTACTGTCGTATAGGAAATATAATAAGGAAATTTAGGTGAAAATCTGGAAACTTAAGTATTAAAATTGTACAATTTAATATTCTTTATTATTTATTTTGTGTGAAAAACATTTTCATTTTCAAAGCTAAATGAATTCACAATTCAGAATATTAAAGTTTAAGGACATTAAAAAAAAAAAAAAAAAACTTCCAAGGACTAAAAGCTGAAGCAAAATATTGAATATAACAATGGCTACAAATACAATAAAATTAATGAAAGAGCTTAACTGGAATGGATCCTGACTGTAGTTTCTGTTATATTTCAAAGACTGCATTTAGATTTCTTCTGTAACATTCACAATGCCTGCAAGTAATACTCCAGTAAATCCTAAAGGGAATTGGTATTTGTGGCAGTTATCTCTGCACAGAAGAATAAAAGCAGAAAGAGTTTGGAAAATCCTTATAATGTAATAAAATGTTGCATGCAGGAGAAAATCATAAATATTGTGAAAAATAGTCCGATAAATTCATGAGTCGATGTTGATTCAATGTGATGATAATGATTAAGAAGAGAGTACAGAGCAAAGAAATCATGAGTCAGAAAACATGCTTTATTTCCTGTATGCCACTTGGTGTAGTATAATATATATTTTCCTGCCTGTTTTTTAGGCATGGCTTCCTGCCTATCACCCCTGTTTCCTGGTTGAGATTGCATCTCTTCTCCTGTAGAGGTTCACATTTTAGCATGGCCACTGCCTGTTGTCAACCTGAGAAATAACGGGATCTTTGTGGACACAGCAGCCATTTCTTACATCAGATTAGTTACAGAGGATCTGTCATTTAAACCACAATACCCAGCTGTAAGAGAAATTAATAAAACAAAAGAGTCCTCTTTGAACTTAAATCTTTAATAAAATTTTTAAGAATTCATTTCATGCCAGATTGAATCACATACATACATGCAAAATTATCACTTTGATATATTCCTATAAGCAAAAAAACAACAACAACAACAAAAAAGGAAATCAGATTATTTGAGAGCAAGGAACAAGAAGAACAAGAAGAGGAAACATTTTATGACTAATCTGTAGAATGAATTACAGTGGTAGAGGAGATGCTGAGATATTGTGCCAGGTTGGGAAAACTGAAAGTTTTCTGAAATATGCTCATTAAATTGGGAAAAGATGACTCTGTGCAACTTTCAAAAATATTTACTTTCCATCCAAAATGCATTTATTTTTAATTTCTGATGATGATGACAGTGATGCTGAGTATAGGTTTAGATTACAGTTGTGGGTACAATGTAACAGATGGTGAAAAGAAGCTTGCATACTTTAGTTAGGATTCAGTGGCTAAATATTATTTCCATATTTAAAAATGAATATTGCATAATACCAAAAGTAGAAGAGAGAGATTTTACAAGTGTTTTTTTTTTTTTCCCTTGTAATTTCAAAAAAGTTTTTAGCAGACAGCCCGGAGGCAGTTGCCCATTGACAATTAAGTTGTCTCCATAGGTTGGTGTTAGGATAGGCCTTCTTTGAGCAGTTGACTTAATCATTGATGAGTATTTCTCCTTATCAAGGTTATAAGAAAGAGGAAATAGTTGCTTTAATGTTCTTTTGAATTGAGCAATTTATCTTAAATTAGAAATTATATAGTATACTGATGAAAAGTGTGTTTATTCCTTTGCAGATATTTTGTTCTGTGAATGATGTTATTCTCAAGGAATATGATGTTGAGGAACAGCTTTTTTTATTGGCTGTTGAAAAACTATTTTAGATTTACACCAAAAAAATACTCCTGTGATTCCATTTATACTAGTATGAAATTGGAGTACTTTTCCCTTTGAAATGCAGTCCTTTGGAAATGCCAATGATTCCAGCTATCTGAGCAGTTGTTTGGATGGGTTGTTCAGTAATGTTCATGAGCTCCCTGTGTGCTGCCTCCTGTAAAATCTCTGCTTGCTGTGATCTGTGAATACTTTGCAGTGTATCAGAGAGAGACTACACATTTATCTCAGGGTAATAGATTTCAAATGAGAAAGAATAAAGCAAGCCTGATGAGACACGGGGAAGGGCTTCTGTCCTTCCTTGGCTTTAGTTTCATACCTCCAAGAGCTGAAAGCACTGTTGTCCTCCACTTTACTTCATTTTCCCCTGTGACAAGCAGGGATTTATTATACTACATCTTATTAGCATACTACAAACTGACCTGAACACTGAGCATCATTTGTAATGGAAAGATGCCAAAGGCTGCTATGATCCCTCTTTCTGCACATAACACTGGAACAAGTTGCTCCTGCTTGTAGAAAGCTGGCTGTAATTTAGCCTTTCAAAAAAAAGATGCTTATTGCAAAATTTTCATTCATTTATTATGAACCTTTGCTAAATGGTATGATTTTGCACATTTCTCCTTTGATGATTGCTTTTAAAAGTTGTGCTTACATTTAATACTGTGTTTTTAACAGTTGCAGTAGTTTGAAGATGATTATCACACCAGTGAGTGGTGCACAATAACATAATGCACTGGTGTGCTATTTAGCAGCAAATGAAACAAATATGCAATTATCTGTAAATTGAAATGGAAATCAGATTCACTCAGCTTGGTGACCACAGTCACCAAGATAAAGTTGTGGTGTTCTGCAAATGCAAGAGAAGGCACATATGCAAAATGTGACTTCTCTGTTAATGAGCATGATGTACACTAGAAAATACTTTCTAGTTATGAAACATATTTACCAACATTAACACCTTTTCACACGTATTCACACTCTTTCAAAAACTGGCAGAAATTATACTACTAACACAGAATGCTGGTAGTCTTTAGCTTCTCATTATTTCCCACAGCAAAAATAGGGGAAAAAAAGGCAAGTAAGCCAAAGCCTATCTAAAAAAGGTTCCCACTTCCTACTGGTTGATAATGGAAAATTTTACTCTTTTTCTGGTAAACTGTGTCTGGATAATTGAATTATAGGACATTGATTTAATGTATATTTCCACAAACTTAGTTTTAAATGCCCTGGGATGTCCTGGGATCAATTGCTACTACAGTGAAACTAAGCATTTGTGTATCTTTGGACTGTTTGCTACTGACAAACTGTAGAGTAAAAGGGTCCATTTTTAGTACACTATTAGATTGGTCTTGATTCGCCTTTTCTATCAGATATATTTCTGGGAAGATTGTTCTCTTCTTTCGCCTCTGTTAATGATAAGTTCTCATAGAATTTTATTTGGCCTTTTCTATATATTTAGGGTGTCATATTTGATTAAAAAAAAAGGTTTCTCTGTTTCTCTGACAAAGTAAGATGGAAAGTTTAGAAATTATTTAGAATCTTAGGTTGTGAATTTGAAACTTCTGATTGTGAAAGCTACTACACAAGTGCTGTCAAACCCTAGCAAACTTCACATTTCAAAAGCATTTATAACATAAAATTCTGTAGATTTCTAGAGTTCTCTGGAAACAGTAAAAACATAATAATGTCACAGCTTAGGCAAAATGTAATCTCAGTTCTCACTAAACTAATGGGGTTCCAGAATCTGATCCTTTATCTCCTGTAGAGTTTTGATCTTCCAGGTGTTGTCCAAATCTTAATGAAGTTTTAGGTTTGAAATCTTCATAAAATGTGTTTTCAGGTACCAATTTCTTTCAAAATAGCCAGAAGAGGACACAGGCATGCTGTGACAGCTGTCTGGTCTTTATAATACTCCCTAGATCTTTGAAAGAGGAAAACAATCCTTTCCTGTCTCTGAGAGTATTCACATTCAGTTGCTCTTAAATATATCAGGCTTTTTTAAAACTAAACATCTCAGATTTTCATCTGTATATGCTGAATATTTTCAGGATAAAGAATGAGAACTTTGAGCTACATGCTGTGCAATATAATACAGAAATAACCAGACTTCCTGTTCATTTTCCTCACCCATTGACTCAGTTGCCTGAAAAGAGATTTATATCTCCTTGGGTAGCAGGCCATTGGTATTTTCCTTACTTTATGCTGAATCAGTTTTTGTAGTAGAACTGCTTAATCAAAACATTCCTCAAGTTTCTAAGAAATCTGATGTTATTGGCCATTTCTCATTCTGAATGGAAAAAGAAGCTCACAAACAAAACCAAACCACTAAATGATCAAACCCCCCAAAACCTCCAGAGTCCCTAGCCTCTCCTAAGTCCCCAAAACCCCCAAACCAATCAACCAAAGCCAAGAACAGTTAAGAAATATTATAGCATTCTCATTTTTAGTTTTCACATTTACTCTTCCACAGTGAATAACATTTCATTCTCCAGGCAGTTTTGACTGTTAAGAGTCAATTCAAATGGCCTGCACTTACAGGGTGTTTGGCTCTTGCTTAAACTACAGATTTTATAGATGACAGTAGAGGTTTCATTAATGATTTCTGTAATGCTGTATTGATTTCTAAGTCATTATCTCATTATCTTTACATCAGAATCACAGAACCTCAAAATATCCTGGTTTGGAAGAGACCCACAATGATTGTTGGGTTCAATTTTCAGCCCTGCACCGGACATTTTCAAACTGAGCATTGTCCAAATGTTTCTTGAACTCTGTCAGGTATAGTGCTGTAACCACTGCCCTAGGGAGCCTGTTCCAGTGCCCAACCACCCTCAGGAACAAGAACTGTTTTGTAATATCCAACATAAACCTCCCCTGACATAACTTCAGACCATTCCCTCAGGTCACTGGTCACCATAGAGCAGAGACCAGTGTTTGCCCCTCTGCTTCCCCTCACAAGGAAGCTGCAGACTGTAATGAGGTCTCCCCTCAGTCTCCTCTTCTCCAGGCTGAACAGAGCAAGTGACCTCAGCCACTCCTCATACGATTTCCCCCCAAGGCCCTTCACCATTCTCATTGCCCTCCTTTGGACACTCTCTAATATTTAATATCTTTTTTATATGGTGGCACCCAGAACTGCCCCCAGCACTGGAGGTGAGGCCGCCCCAGTGCAGAGCAGAGCAGGACAATCCCCTCCCTTGCCCGGCCATGCTGTGCCTGATGCCCCCCAGGACAGGGTTGGCCCTCCTGGCTGCCAGGGCACTGCTGGATCATGTTCAACTTGTCACAGACCAGGACCCCCAGGTCCATCTCTGCAGCACTGATCTGCAGCATCTCATTCCCCAGTCTGTCTGTACATCCAGGGCTGCCCCATCCCAGGTGCAGAATCTGGCACTTTCCTTTGTTGTACTTCATATGGTTGGCAGTTGCCCAGCCCCCTAACTTCTCAACCTCTCTCTGCAGGAGTTCTCTGCCTTTGAGGGAGTCAACAATTCCTCACAGTTTAGTGTCACTGGCAAACTTAGCATTCCTTTTAAGTCTTGTATCAAAATTGTTTATGAAGATATTGAAGAGCACAGGGCCTAAGATGGAGCCCTGCTGAATGTCACCAATGAAATAAGGCCAAATAAATTTAAAAACTCAAACAAATAATAAATAATAAAGAAAAATAAAAAAATAAATAACCATGTAAACTTCAGATACTAGGAAATGTTAAAAGATATTCTGAATTAGAAGTTGATTTAGATATTAACAGGCTCAGGCTGTGACTGCATATATTTTAGATATTATCTGGAAAAGCAGACAGCATAAATTCTTTAGAGTAATTTCAAATAGAGAAAACATTTGCCTAGGTGGAAATAGCTAGGGAATGAAGAACTGGAGGATCTTTTCTCTCTATTAGTTCTTATGGTTTTGGTCTCACTGTTTTCATGATTAAAAGGACAATTATTTTCATTATTATTTCTCCAAGGGTTACATTCTGATGGTTACTTTTCTGATGTGGAACAGTTAAACCGATAAACATTATTTGCCAATAAGAAAAGCTGAAACAATCAAATATTTGAGTATCCAACATGGTTCTGCCTTATGAGAAAAGTAAACAAATTGTGCTGGATAACTTTTTTCTATTAGCAAGCAATCAGTAGTTTGGAAAAGGAAAAGTAATTTTTTTGTGTTCCTGGAATATCTAAACCATTCCTAGACAAGATTGTCATGTCAGATGATGTAGATTTAGTAGTAAAGTAGAGATTAGTGTTGCTCTGCAACTTTAGGCAGCAATTAAAAATGAAATAAAAGTCGACAAGGCATAGCAATCTGTTTTCATAGCAACTCCTGTTCTAAAGGAGTTTCAGGTGAATACAAATCATCCACAGCAGAAATCTGACTTTTCACTTTTATACGTGAATTTGAACTGTTTACCATACACAACTTGTATATAGAAAGACTAATCAAAAATTCTCATTAATAAATCATCTAATTAGTCTAGACTTCAGGCTTGTTGGAAATTATTTTCAAATTGATTCAAATTTCTGCAAACTTAGTTGTTATTAGATAGTTTCCACAACATTCATGGGAGTTATTTATGTGTATTACTGTGATCTGTCTGTTTCACTTATTCATGATTCATTATCTAAGCTCTGTGAATGTTTGGTTTTATTATATTTACTGAGGGCATTTTCAGGCTGAATAAATAAAATACAATTGTATGATATATAACACTTTGTGACGCCAAGCATCTGCATTCTTAACTGTAAAAGTAAATTCATTTTGCCTTCATCGAACACTATACAATCAAATTTCTAGTACATGACAGTTTTTCAGAAAATGGAACCATTGTATCAGAATGAGTAACCCAGGCCAGAAGGGACCTCAGGATGTCTCCAGTCCAAAAAATATTTTGCTCATAGAAGAGTCACCTATACAATCAGACCAGGCTTCTCAGAGCTTTATCCAGTTGAGTCTTGAACACCTCCAACTTGAGCAGCTTCAACCTCTCTGTGGTCTCTGGGAGCTGCAGTTAGGATCCCATGAAGTCATCTCTGCTCCAAGCTGAACAAGCCCAGTTCCCCAGCCTCTCCTAAGAGGACACAGGCTTCAGTCCCCCACAAAAGGATGAGACAAGGACAAGGAGAGATCACTCACCAGCTACTCTCATGGGCAAAACAGTCTCAGCTTGGAGAAATTAGCCAGATATGCTATCAATCAAATCAAAATAGGACAATGAGAAATAAAACTGATTCATAAAAAACCTTCCCACCCATCCCTCCCTTCTTCCCAGGCTCAATTTCAGTCCTGCTTTCTTTACCTCCTCCCTGCCAGTAGCAACAGGGAATGGTGGCCATGGTCAATATGAGGTTCCTACCACAGGAAACAATCTACCACAAAGTCTTCCAATGTGAGCCCTTCCCAGGGGCCACAATTCTTCACAAACTGCTTCAGCATGGGTCTCTTCAACAGGGTGCAGTCCTTCAGGAGCATGGGTTCCCAGCATGGGATCCCAGCAAGGGATCACAAGTCCTACCAGCAAACCTGATCCAGTGTGGAATCCTCTCTCCACAGAGCCACAGGTCTTGTCAGAAGTTTGCTCCAGTGCAGGCTTCCCATGGGGTCACAGATTCCTTTGGGCATTCATCTGTTCAGTGTGGGATGCTGCATGGGCTACAGGCGGATCTCTGCTCCACCAGGGATTCCCATGTGCTGCAGGGGCACAGCTGCCTTGCCATGGTCTTGCCCACAGACTGAAAGGGAAGTTCTGTTCCAGCACCTGAGGCACCTCCTCCCCTCCTTCTGCACTGACCTTGGTGTGTGTAGGGCTGTTGCTGTCACATATTCTCAATCCCCTCTTCAGCTGATATTGTGCAGCAGTTTTTTTTTGCCCCTTCCTGACTCCATTATCTCAGAAGTGTTACCACTTTCTCTGATGGGTTCCGTGTTGGACAGAGGTGGGTCTGTCTTGCAGCCGGCTGGTATTGGCTCTGTCAGACATAGGGGAACCTTCCAGCTCACCTCACAGAAGCCTCCCCTGTATCCCCCCTGCTACCAAAATCTTGCCTAATACACTAGAGCACAAATAGTTTAGCATGGGGACAGTACTGTGTTACAAGCTACTGATTGCACAATGGAGTGTTATAAATGTAATAATATCACTATCATAACCACATCTGTTAATTTTTTTTTAACCACAATGTATAGCTAATTGCACCTTTTCACTCTGTGGTTTCATTGTCAGATATGCAGTATAAAATTGTTATAAAGCATCACTTTAGTTTGTGAGTAATAAACTTGGTTTATCAGGTAACTGTGAATTTATATCCTATTTATTTACAGATCTTTAATCTCCTTGTCTTTACTTCCCCCACCACAACACCACACACATGTATTTTAGACAGGATTATCATCTTGTGATTCAGAGGTATGCCATATGACTAAATGCATGGTGCCTTTTTCAGATATTAGGTAAACAGTCATCATGTAAGTAGCCTGTGTAGAAATGTTTCAGGATTGATGGATGTCACAACAAATTTGGAATGTTATAAACACAAGGAGTTCAAGAAAGAGAAAAGAACAGGAAACCTAGCATTGTATTTTACCTTCATATTACCCTAAGGATAATGGTGATTTTAGTATAGACATATATTTTTGGCATAATTTTTTTCTATCCAATGATTTATTTTCCATTTATTATACTGTCCTTAACTGGAAACTTGACATGAGGCTTTCTGAGCTGAAAATTCTCTCTAAATAGTCTAAGTAAGCAGAACTCCATGGTGTAATAAAATATAAAAAAATGACTGACAATTTATATATCTTGTTAATTCCACTGATTATGTGGAAATAATGATTCCAAAACCAGCCCTTGGTGTTACATTTAAACATTATCCTCCTTGCAATACTCTGCTTCGAGAAAAGGTTAGGTCAAGAGTTGCTCTAAACGGTGACTACAAGGCTACAAAAAACTGTCAGCATGTTCTAAAATTATTTTCTTTTCATGGTGAAACCAGAAGCACAGAACAAGTTGAGCAGCAAAGTAAAATGTTGACATAACCAGCTACAACAGTGAGCAAAATAAAATATGTGCCTCTGCATATCTACTCCATGAGAGGACATTGACATAAATTAAATTGCTTTAGCAAGTCAAGAAGTTTGAAGCAGAAACCCTACACTAGGAAAACTAATACACTTATCTCAGTCTTCAACTGTCTTATTTGTTTTGGAAAAGGATAAGATTTAGAGTATGAGTGCACACACATTCATATATATATATATATATATATATATATATATATATATGAAACATATGTATATGAAGCATATATATACAATATGATTCCCTACAACAATGCTCAATAGTTCTGCAGTAAAAAATTTGTTGAACTCTGAATGGAACTAGTGGCATACGTCTTCATATCTACTAGTTCCATTCACTGGTGGATGGTTTTTCATGCTCAGGAGCACCAGTAGACTCACACTACTTACTCTGGACTATTAGAATACAAATTGTTCTCTAGTTGTACTGGTCAGTTTGAAAAAAAAATATAATAAAGAATGGAAACAAGATAAATATGGAAAATGGGAGATAAATATTAAATATTAAAGATGAGATTGTTGAGTGAATGAGCAGTAACACACATGGAGAAGGATAATGAAATAACCAGGGTAATTTAAAGTGTTAGGTGTAAAACTAAGAGTTATGTTAGTTTTGCTTATAAGAAGAAATTGTTATAAAATTTTTATTATCTGACCACAAAAAAACCCCACAAGATTATGAAAAGCAGTTCATACATATCCTTTTAAAATTAAAACATCAGAAAAGTACATAATGATGACTTCCATTGATTGAAATTTTGATTTCTCATTATGTTCAATATGCTTGGATTTAGTGTGACTAAATATGACTAAGTAAAACATTTGGTTTTCTTTGCAAAATCTACATTATTTCTGCCCTATAGAAGCTTTACTAGTAGTAATTGTAGTATTTATTCACATTCTCTGCTCTTCTTTGCCATAAAAACAGAGACAGATGTAATCAACCAGAATTCTTTAATGGAATCTATTTATAATTCTAAAAATTCTTATAGCAGACACCTACGGTATCACCAGTAACTGGTGACTCAGTAGAGAAAATCGAAAATCTTTTGAGAATAACATTGCAAGACATCACTAAGAAATATTTTCAAGAGACGTCCAGTGAAGAAAAGTAATGATTCCTCAGCGTATCCCTTTTAACCGTATGCATTTTTAATCTTAGCTTAATAAAAACACAAGGAAATTAAAACATAACTCACAAAAACAAAGGCTAAAATTGATCCAAATTATGATACATTTACTTTAGGCAAAGAGTTTCTATGTGGGTGGTCACTTTAGCTCAGCAGTTTAGTAACTGTGTATTGGATTGTTTTGTCCTAAACTTATTTATCTATTTCTGAAAATCAGTGAAAATAGTTCAAACTTGAACCTACAGAAACATAATTTCTTGTGAAAATTTATGTCTATTTAATAGATGTATAAATATGAATTTAGGAAATTAGGAATAGCCACCCTGATTTGGTTATTACTGCACACAAAACTGGAATTGTTACTTGATCTTGAGGCTACCTGGTACAACACAGATGTACCTGTGCCCATAGAGCTAAAATATGTGTTTGCCTTCACACTTCCTGTTGCAGGCTCCAAATTGTGTCTGGCCACTTCATACAAGAGTAGGCCAAAACAACACCAGGGACTATACCAATAGTTTAGCTCTCTAAGAGATCCTGACCTGTCTGGTTTAAGATGTCAGGTTTGTACCACTTAGAAGACTGTTCAGTTCACTGGTATAGATACTGCCACTTTTTCTGAAATCTGGCCTTATGTATGCTCAGATGTTTTTGTGGGAATATTTTAGGTTTATAGACATATTTTTCACAGAGAGATTGCCCTTATGGGTAGACTATCAAGGCTACCATGGCCGTAGAGGATGTAGTGTAGTATGGATTCAGGATAGCTGGATTCTGTTAGTCATCTAGCCTAGCATATAATGCTGGGGTAGCCACTCACATTATATCTAAACCATGGTAGCTTCCCTAGTCATTCCCTGGTAAATCCAGACCAAAATGGCAGCAATAAGAGGAAATCTGGCAAACAAGCAGGGATGAACAGGCCCTCAACATGGATAATTACACTACCAGAAAACCAGAGGACATATCTCTACCTGTGAGATAACCTGATTTCACTTTGAGCCCACTTTTCTCAGGGTATTTTGCAGATTAATTCAATCTAGGAACATAGCATTGCTCCAGCTCATGAGAAATAACTGTTTTTAAGAGAGACATATTTAAGCTGGTGTGGTTTTCTTTAATTGAACAAGTAGAAAAAACTTATTAAAGCAATTTGTTCACAAAGTAGTGATTACTTTGGTCACTAGTTTAATAACTTAGAAACATAGTTTTATGTGAGTAATTACAACTTTTTGGGTATCCGTCAGGAGGCTCCTTGGAATTCCAACACAAACTTTAATAAAGAATTTTTTATTTTACATGACTAAGCACAAACTATAGTAAAAAAAGCTTCCCCAAATATCTTCTAAAACCATTCCTTGCATAACGGAAAAAGGATATATGGAACACATCTTGTGCTGAAGCTTAAAATTGCCCTTTTTTATTTTGCTTGTTGTACTTCACCCTTTACATAAGTGCCCAGTTGTGTTGTGTTATATTGCCAACTGCTGACAAGTCATCCTCAGGTATTGCCCAACGATTCGATGTTAAATGATCACAGGCATTACTCCAGGGTAACTACTCCTAGTTAAAGTACCACAGAAAGCAAGGATGTTATTGAACAATTTTCTTCCTTCAGTTTTTTTTCTGACTATCAGACCCAGTTGCATGCACAAAAAAAAAAAAAAAAAAAAAAAAAAAAAAACAAAAAAAAAAAAACTTGCTTTACTTTGTATGTCATACACATTTCTGCTTCCATATGCAGTCGGCAAAAACTACCAGTACTTTAAATTAAGGAGCCAGAGCCCAACTTAGATATTCAATGCACCCATGTATGAATGAAAGGGCCCATCCACTCAGATGAGTAATAGAAACCATTTTGAATTCCATCTGTTAAAGGAAAATCTGTGAAAAAGACTGAGCAATATCACTACTTGGATTACAGCAATAAATTCTTGTAGACATAACTTTTCCCTATGTCATATATCTTCAATTTGAAAAACTTTGCTGAAAGGAAAGAAAATGTTCAGATTTCTTTATAGTAAGAGTATAAGTGAAGGGATGACACCACTACCACAGTTTTTTTTCCTGAACTCAATTTTCACCATACATATACCATATGAAGAGCAGTCTGGGTAAATTGAATTTATAAGTTACAAAATTAATCTTAATTCATATTACAGTGAAACTTAAGGAATTTTCATCAAGGTTAAAATTTTCATAAGTCTAGCTGTCAATAAATTTTTGATGGCACAGTTAGATGGCTGTCTTCATATGGAAGTGAATCCTTTAGACAGTGAAATTTTCAAAGACTGCTGACTTTAAATATTTTGTAAAATCTACATTAGAAGGCAGTATTCTGTTTTAAAATAACATTGTATGGCATTATCCTTGCTTTGATAGAACAGGTCAGCATTTGGAAAAAAAATAATCCTAGTGATATGAGAAAAATAGAAACTGCACTTAAGAAAATGTAAACATAAAACAACAAGTAGCATTGATTCAGAATAGCTATTGCTACCCTTTTGTATGATCATGAGGCTAAACTCCTACCTTATTAGAGTGTGTTCTTCAACTTATTTTTTCGATTCCCCAAATGTGCTGGATAAGTAGGCAATATAGGAAAATCTTGCTTTATTCTCTGTGGTCATTCTATACCATGTAGTTTGCCAAATTATTGTATGTATAGGACTAATATCTAGATGCAAAGCTATAAGCCTGCATGGATTTAAAGCACTAGGTCAAAACCATGTGCATTACAGTTTCTACTTATCTGGGATGAAAGTATAGGAAGAAAGATAAAATTCCAGGTCCTTCTATAAGCTCAGACTACTTCTCTCAGTTACTAGGTCCTTTTAAAAATATCTATTTAACTCAAATCAGTTAAAGAATAAATGAGTAGCTAGGTGATCTGTGTGATTTCTTGTCTGATGTGGAAGTTCAATCTTTAATATCTCTGCACTGCAAGAAAGCTAGTATCCCTTAGAGAGGGATGACTAATGGCTATTAGACATATTTTAAAGAAGATCTGAATTTCTGGTGGAGGTGTCAGAGTTTAATGGCAGACTTTTGCTCACACAGCTGTCTGTGCACACTTTAAGGTGCACTATTATCTGTTATACTCACAGAGAGTAACTGCATGGTGTTAAGTATATTTGCTGGCTTTACAGGACATTGAAGCTCAATTTTCTCTTCTGTTGGAGTTTTACTATAAATGTAAACAGGGTTCTTCCAGAAATGAGCTATAGCTACCAAGCTGGTTTGGAATCTGGTCTGTCTTCTGGAAGGTTTCATTCCAGAATTTCTGTAATTCAAAACTGGAAACTCAGGAAGTTTAGCACAAGTGGAATAATATTCCATTTAATTTTGTTTGTATTGACTTTAAATATAAACGAAGAGCACAATTAAGATTGCCTTACTAAATCACTTTATCTTTACTCTGTTTCCTGCATGCAGGTCCAAGCAAAAGTATAGTGGACTTCAAACCTGCAACATACACTAAGATCAATCCTGGATTAGATAACAAGAACAAGTGTGTGGTCTGCTTTTGACTGAGCCTGAATAACCCCAAAATTTAGGATAACTGCTGTAAAGATTCCAATCTGAAATGAACTTATTCCTCTTTCTTGCAGAATGCCCTTTTTCAAAACAGTTGTTAAACACTGTTATTGAATGGATTGATTTAACAACAAAACATAAATTTAACTAGTCATTGGCCAATAACATGTTAGCAACAGCTGTGTAAGTATCTCTTTCTTGGGTAGACAGCAGGAGTGATATCTACATGACACAGCATCATCAAAATCTAGTGAGATCAGTATTTTAATAAGAGAGAAGCAGCATCTTGTTGCATTTTTATTTTTTCTTTATTCAGATGGAAATAACAGTAGAACCACTGAAATGAAGAAAATGGAAAAAGTAGGTTTGTTATGTTGTTATCTGGTGTCAGTAATTCAAGGTCAACAATTGCAGAGCTCTGTCTCATCAAAAGTTTGATTCCAGAGAAAAGAGATTCTGATCTCGATTAGAGATGAATGCTACCTGAATGTAAAGAATACCCAGACAAAAATTGGCTGAGCATGAGCCTTTGTCAGAGTCTCTTCTGGAAAAATATCATGAATTAAACAAAACTGATCTATGTGGAACTGTGATTCTCAGTAAAGATGCACTGTCACTCCATAGAGGAAATCCTAAGCTATTTGTTCATCAGATTCCCTTGTACTCAGAAAAGTAAACCATAACTTAAAAAGCACATAGATCCAATATGGTAAATTAAAAAGAACACAATAGAGGAACATTTTATGAGTTTTAGAAATTAATCTTTGTTGCAGAAATTTGTTAATTTAATAAAACCAAGAAATGTAGTATGGATACCACAAATTTAGAATAGATACCACAGAAAGTAAGTAAGAATGCAAGATCTTATTCGTGAACTCTTTTCTTCTGTTATTTCAAAGCATCTGTAAGGAAGAGCTGGCCAGTAATTTTAATTTCTGACTCAAAGTTGAGATTTTTCTTTTTATTATCCAGAATCTAATAGTTTATTGCAAATGTGGAAATGTTCCAGGCTTATTTTTCAGATTTTTGCCTTTTTTCAGATCTATGAACAGGTTTTAAAGGATCAAATGAAGACTCTTTGATAGTCCATAACAGAAAGTGGGGATTTTAAGAATAAGGACAGCAAGGATTTCTGATTCAAAGAATGAATAGTATCTACCTGAAGAAAAGTATGATTGAATGAGTGTAATAGTTAAATACATTATTCCTTTTACAAACCAAGAATGGACACAAAGGAGGGTTAACTCAAACCTATATGCTGATGAAATAATTGTGGTAAGGAACAGGACTCAGAAGAAGGAAATGAGAAGGATTAAAGTTGTGCTGGTGAATAGTTTTGAATTACTGCAAATTCTGTTAAGAGTTTGTGCAGAATAGAATAAAGAATCCTCCCATCTTCTTCACACTAAGAAAACAGATTTTAAAAAGTTTGCTTCTTTTTCCTTTCCTTTCCTTTCCTTTCCTTTCCTTTCCTTTCCTTTCCTTTCCTTTCCTTTCCTTTCCTTTCCTTTCCTTTCCTTTCCTTTCCTTTCCTTTCCTTTCCTTTCCTTTCCTTTCCTTTCCTTTCCTTTCCTTTCCTTTCCTTTCCTTTCCTTTCCTTTTCCTTTCCTTTCCTTTCCTTTCCTTTCCTTTCCTTTCCTTTCCTTCCTTCCTTCCTTCCTTCCTTCTGAAATTAGTGACCCCTAAGATCTCTGTTCTGCATGAAGCACACAATGCCAGCAAGAGAGATGTGGTTTTTTCCACTCACATTAATTCAATATTTCCAAATCTAATCGTGGTAATACCAGGAAGCTGCTTGGAAACCACTAAGCAATTTGGAACTGGCCTTAAGCATAAGAGCTCTGCAGGCTTTTCATTAACACTTCATAGTGTGGGAAGTAGCAAGGCATGGCTTTTTTCGCTCTAGGGATGGAAGATTTGCCAGAGGTGTCTTTCAGAGGGAAATCCTTCCAAATCCAGGAAGAGAATAAGCTTTCTTTGTCATGGCAATATCAGTAACAAAAACCAGAACATCTTTGCTATTTACCTACAGTGTGCTGCTGGAGACACTCCAGAAAACATCTGAGTGGGCTAAGTAAATCAGGATATCTAAAAATACTTTATTGTAGCTTCATATATAGTATTTCTTCCATATGTTTTGGTTACAAATCTTATATTGCTAAAATTATTCTGGGTAAGGTTTCTTTCTGAAGCTGTAAACTGTGTTTTGTGGAATATTTCCTCTTCTTTTCCTCCCTCTTACTTCTTTCCTTTCCTCTTTGATGGATTTAATCTCATCAAGGTAAGCAATCCCTTGATGATCTTCATGCTATTTTATTCCATGGCCTTAGTTGAAGAAATAAGGTTTCTTTTCATTGGACAGATTTTCTTTATGTGAACAAATTTTCTGTAGAAATCTGTGTCAAACAGATGGCTTCAGCTGAACTGCCAAGGAGCCTTCAAACGGTAACAAGTTTGAGGCACTGGACACCGGTAAACTAAGTTAAAAATCAGTGATTTAGAGCTGAAAGTTTAAACAACTAGAGCTCATTAATCCTCAGACTTTAAAGTTATTTCTAAACTCCCATGAACTGTAATTTTAGCTATTTTTAAGTACTTATTTTAGTTTAAGAACTTATGACTTTAAATTAATCAGACTATTTCATGTTTCAGATCTGGAAATAATGAGAAGATGTCATAAAATATTGGCAATTAAGTACAAAAATTACTTTTAAAATCTTTTCTTATGTGTATACATAAGTCTTATTGTGACTGAGCTTGTGTTACAGAATCTTTGTAAATCAGTAAGAATTTTTTTGTTTTAAAAATAAATATATGAATGCAAATCAAGTATAATTTGTTGTTGAAGAATAATAACCAGTTAAATCTTGTGTCTATCCCTCTGTTTTGTTTCTGTGCTTATAATTACCAAGAAAAAGAAATTGTGAATTATTTCTTACTGACTTCGGAATTTTATTTGTGTTTTCTGTATCACTGTGTCGCTGTTGAGCAGGACGGGAACAGAAGGACTCCAAGTTAGAAGGTAAGGAATGAAATTGATTTATTTCAAATGCACCGCTCTATATATATAGAACATCATGTGGACTAATTTCATTGGTCTTAAAGTAAAAACATCTCACACCATTGGTGGGCAGTGAATGATGCACGGTAGCAGAACCTATCTTGTAACAATGCGAACAACAAGAGACATTAGAGAATTATTTACATTCTTTCCCAATTATTTCCCAGGCTCTCACCTGGTTAGAAAAACCTCCCTCTTTCTAACTAAACTGAATATATCCATAAAACGGCATTAAAATTCTTGCCTTCCAGACAAGTTCAGAGAAAGAAAGCAAAGAATGTTTTTCAATACTATAAACGTTATAAACATTTTGCTGAAATATGTCAGTTTTAGGAAGTAGCCTTAAGATCCTTGTGATGTCAGCAAGAATATCACTTGTTTTATTCTGAGTGGATTTATTACTCCTGAAAGATACCAGGCTGATGATACTGAAGATGGAATTACTTTATTCATTGACATATATACCTCAACACTGGCCTGCAAAAGCTTTTTTAAGGGGAGGGAAATAGTCAAATAGTCACTTTTGGCTAGACACTATCATATTTGATGAATAATATTTTACTGTAGAAGGAGTCCATTGGGACTAAATGTAATAAAGAGCAGCTGATAATGTAGGGGAGGAAGAACCTTCCTTTTAGCTGTGTCAGATGAGTGAAGATGTGAAGTCACCATTACAAAATGATGACTTTTCACATTCTATAAATTTTGAGAAAAATCTGTATCATGACAGTGAGTTGTTTTGGTTGACACAGTCAAGAAAAGTTTTTTCACACCATGCAAGGTCAGTTTTTAGAGTTCAATCTAGCTCATATTGTAGTGTGAAATCCCTTCAGCCCATGGACAAGCAGTTGTCTTGCACACTTCAGTTTGGTTTCACTACATCCTTTTTCAGTGAAGAAAGAGTTTTAAGGACTCAGACAGTTTATTTTGTGACAGTAGTCAGGTGTTGGAATTTTCATAGACAATCAGAAGTTTGCCTATGATTTGCATATAGAAATTTCTTCTAAAATAATTTCAAAATAAATGATGGGTTTTTTTCTAAGCTCAGGCAAACTCTAATTGTATACACAGAAGTATGAGAATATTGCATCTCTGATACTCATTACACTTTCTTCTGTGTAACCTTCCAACTCAACAGGAAGAATACAATGAGGTAGCAATGAATTCCACAGGCCATTAGATATTTCTCTATTTGTCAGTTGCTATCAAATATCTTTGGCCTATCTTATCATATGACAATCTAAATAGGAACAATTGTGTGACTGCTTCAGTATACCATTACCTAATATATGTACAGGCAACACATACCTTTATCATTACTTGCTTCCAAACACTAAACGAGTCAGAAATACCACTGTGTAAAAAAATTTCTGTCCTGCTGATGTCTATCTAATTTGTTTTCATGGATTATTTCTCTTTTGTCTACATCTTGAGCATGGTATTATCAGAAATGTAAGTAGCATTTAATGAGAAAAAAAAAAGTGACATTTTTCTTCTTGTTGAATTAAATGTTGCACAGCTGTGGGTAATTTAATATGTAACTTATACATCTTGAATCATCATACTTGTCTTCTAGTAAAATGAAGATTCAGTCAGGTCCCAGTCAATTGGACCAGATACACCAATAATATCTATCTCACTGCAACTAAAGCTTTTAATCAACTTATGTATGTAGAGACTTCCCTCAATAGGGCAACACCACTAAAAACCTGATTTTAACATATAATATTCTAGATCTCATGAAAAGTTAGACATGAAAATTTTAGTTAGTGAAACAAGCTGTTCACTTTGGGTAAGGGGAGTTTTTCAATATACGCACTTGCTATTTAGTAAAAGACCACTGTTTGAACATAGTGTTTTTTGTTTCATCATTCTTTAGTAACATAAGACTTTCCAAGACACAAGGAATTAATTTACACATAGAAGAGAGAATCATGTAACTACTTTAGAATTCCGAATCTTTCAAATAAACACATATAAAATGATGGCAACTGTGTTTGTTTTCCCTCATATCAACACAATGCTATAGAAATAATACTTGGAAAAGCCAACAGACCATGGTCTCAATGATTTGTTGTTCATTTCATTCCTCTCTTCTATGCCATCCTTCAGAAGATTTGCTGGAATTAAATAGTATTATAAAATCAACTTTCCAAATTAAGTTTTTTTCAAGGTATCTATTACTCCTTTTCTTTGGTAAGGTCTATGTTTTTTTACATCTTCGTTCTCCAGTATGATGTTTTTTTTGACAAGTTGTCAATAATTTCTGGCTTTCTTTACCTGTACAGTCCAGAAAAATTATACTTTTACTGCTCTTGTCATATGGGAAAGAAATAAGGATAGACATCCAATTATGTAGAAAAAATTTGCAAAGAACTAAGGCTGTAGGATCCAAAACACTGACTAGCTCCCTACTATGCAAGATGATCAACAAACACACCCAAAAAAGGAAAATTCTGTCCCAGAAATCTGAGCATCAGATCTGTGTGCTTTGAAGGAAATAAGTATTAATTTCCGGGAAAGGATTGGGAAGTGAGATGAAGTACCACCTCTTTGTTAAGTCATTTTTTTCTCATGTTGGAAGCCACTGGATCTTGGCAGTCCAGAAATAAAAAAAAAAAAAAAAAGCAGTATTCAGTGGAAATATTTTGGCATTTCTTGATTTCTGTGCAAGAGCACAGTTACCTTATCCTTGCCAAGTACTCCAAGTAAATGTTCTGCATGGGTGCACTGCTATTCCTGCTTAGCACTCTTTATATGATCAGAGCCTGTGGCAATTTCACTGTCTTTCCACAGTGTCTTATCATGTTTGATTTTACTATAATGTCATGAATACAATTTGTGATATTCTCCCTTTTTTTTGCTGCCTAAACTTAAGTGCAACAAATCATACCACTCTGAAGCAAAGTAACATGTTTCTCTTCATTGAAGAGGCAGAACAGGCATACAAGTCTTCTCTCTGCTGTAATTAAAAAAACACATCTGTCCAGAAAGCCTGATCTCTCCTTGATTTGTCTCTCAGACTGATTGTAGTATCAAAGTGGTCAAGAGGCCTATTAAATATAAAATACAAACTTTAGGAAGTAAACACTCTATTCCTTGTTGAATGGTTAAAATAGTATAAATTCACACTGCATCATTTTTTCTTTTCTTTAATGAAACTTGTATTTGCTTCACAGTGAGAAGTTTTATAGGTGCAGTAGGTTTTCTTTCATATCTAAATGTATATCAGAGTTATTAGTTCACCCTTTTGAAATATTTTCAGTCTGAACTTTCTTCAGCTAAAAAGAAACCTGAAACTAGATTTTCATTTTCATCTAACATCCAAACCACTATGTGAAAGTTAATTACCATTAAATAATTTCAAGTCAACATAATTCTTAGCTGGTTATTAAAGCAGAATTACCTGTGTAATTCAGCACACCTGTAGCTATACTGAAATAGAATCTAAGTGACTTGGGAACTCTACACAGGATATGGATCATCAAAACCCACAGCACCCAGACATGTCCTAGATATGTTCTTAAACAAAATTGTTGATGCCTTTATTTGGAAAATTGCTATTCAAATAAGAATATACTACGGGAAATTTAGACAATCAGTTAATCAGAATTATTTCAGTTTTTGTAGTTAATTATATCAAAACTATAGTTTTTATAGCAGTTGGAGTGCATAAGATCAATTCTCACTTCAGGCTGGTCAATATGTTGATGGCATTTCAATTTTTTTTTTGTGTTATATAATTCATAGTCTTTCAGAAATACAACATAACATACAGACCACTTAGAAAAACTCACTTAGTTTCGGTGGATTTTTTTTTCCTAGATCCTTAAATAACTGAGAAACAGGGCAGAAGAGCAAAAGTAATGAAATTATCCCACTGATAGCTAAATTAGCTATTCATGTATTTCATATTATCAGAAATCTGATGAAGGAAGTCTTACAGATATTTGGAGAAAGACCATAGAAGGATTAAACATAAACTCTTAAGAACTCTTCATTCTCCTTGATGCAAATATATTATTAATAAGAACAAAGGAAATAAAATGAAATTGCTTTTCTTGGTTTCTACTCCTCTCTGTCAGCTGAGTGGTAGTGTGCATTTATTTTTTATTCTTCTGCTTAAATTTGAATTCTGGCCAAGGAAGCAGACAGAAGAACAGTGGCACTTGGCTCTGTATCTTACCCTCTTGCACATTTTCCTCTGTCAGCATAATTACCTGTAGATATATATTTATCTCTGAAAGGAAAATTATCTAATGCCACCATGCACCATGAAGAGAGCTGGCAGATGAATAAATGACTGACAGATTTTTAATGCTGTTTTATGTGGTAAATTCTTTGTCCTACAATCTTAAAGCTCTGGAAATGTACCATTGTCAACTGCTGTTTCATTTCAGAACTCCTTTGTTTAAATTTCTTGTGTTGAATCAGATTAAATGATTCACTGTGCTGAGCAAACAATGTGAAGTCATCCATTAACAACCTGTTTTTGGTATCATTAAACTTCCTCAGCTATGGTTTTCAGTCCTGTAAGTTACTGTTACCAGCACTACCAGACATAGTTGGAAGGTATTTCCTGCCCCCCACTTATCCCTCCTAATATTTCTGAAAAAACGTTCATAACGCATCTTCCATAGTATTGCCACTATAGTGTGGATATTTATCTCTTACTTCTTATCCATTTTATTTATGTACTCCTTTTTGGGTTTTTTTCAGGTTTTGTTTTTTTTTTTTTTGTTTTTTTTTTTTTTTTTTTTTTTTTTGTAGGAGGGCGGGTCAAGTCTTTAATAGAAACTTTGCTGCATGAATTGTCTTCTTTCATATGCTCTTCTGTTTTGAAGCTTTTTCTGCCTAACAAATAAATAAGTAACTATTATCTGGTGTCTTACAAACCTCCAATAGTCCACAGGCCACAAGTTCTAAGAGACCAAACTAAAGTACTCAAAAAATGTGCCAATCAATTTCCAACCCATTAGCAATTATCTTTAAGAACTCCCAGAAGTCCAGAGAACATAGATGAGTGTAATTGCCTTGCAAAGTAAGTCTTTGTGAACAGAACCATATACATAATCATTTTGTAACCTATAAATGTATCAGGGAAAGTACTGAGTAATCCATAAGCATTTAAGAAGTAGCAAGATGATAATAGAATAAACATCTTGACGGTCATTTGTATCAATTTGTATATTGTCAGACCTCCATGAAGAAATAACTGAGGTAGAAAATCAAGAGTTTAGAATTCTGATTTAAAATCTGATAAGCATTTTTACACTGATTTTTATGGCTCAAATGGGAAATTGTAACAGAAATGACCATATTACAGTGAAGTGATAATAGACAAATTGGAAAAATATAATTAGAAAGATCTAGTACTTATTTAATATTTTTAAGAAGGATTCAAATGTCATAAGTCCTATAATAGCCAATATTTTATTAATTATAAATTTTCACTGTAAGTGGAATCTTGAAATAAATCATTGGATATGGGAACAAGAGAGGCAGTGCCCATCTCCCATCTTAGAAGGGATCAATAAACAGCATTGAGAGACATTAGAGATGATTTCTTAATTCTACTTCTTCTTGTAGCAGATTTCAGGAAGCAGAATGACAAGTTTTATGAAAAACATGTTACAAAACATATATAATATTATAGATCAAGACAGAACAGCAAATAAAAATAAGACTTTTACAAAATTAAGAGAAAGAAAAAGCTGGTAATGCTGACAGATGGGTTTTCTTCAACTGTGGAAGGACATGCTGAGAATTTACCATTGACAGACATGCTGAGAACTAACCAATCATGGAATTAAATATTCCATTTATGGACCCATGAAGTTTTCTTGTTCTATGTGTCTTTTGAAAACAGCATTAGAAATTAACATCTCAAATTTCAGCCAAAGAATATTTTTAGCATTTTTTTCATTCTATGAGTAGAGGTGAGGTCTAAGTGATGGATGCTTTAAAATCCACATCATGAAGATAAGTACAGATTAGACAGACATCAGACTAGAACAGTTCAGATGTACTGTCTTCTGACACAGAATGGGAGAAGAAACCAGAAAACTTCTGTAATTTTGTGAGCCTGTGATTTACATGCTTCACCTCAGAATAACAATTCCCTAGGGATTTTTGGTAACTCTCTCTGAATATTTAAGGTGACTAGACTAAATGGATGTTGTCTGCTTGTCTTATATATATTTAATTAGAAAAAAATCTTATATTATCTGTCAGAGTATAAGTAGGCAAGATTAGAAAACACTTCCCTTTACAAACTATATTTAATTCAAACATATTCCTGAGATATTGCCATAACTCATCACTTCACAATGGAATGCCATTTTTATAAGTGACACTTATAAATTTTAATGTTGAATTGAACAGGTATCTACTACAAAAATATTTTCCTTCAGCAAGTATGTAGATACTGTGTTATCCTTTAGTACTCTGACTACCTCTCCTGAAAAAAAAAGTTACCATTATCAGGGCTCAATATTATGAGTAATCATCATCAAGGTTTCTTATTATTATTCTTTCAAATAATAATTTCTTTCAAAATTCTTATTATTATTCTTTCAAGTAATAATTTTGAAAAAAATGTATGGCACTGATTTCTTTTGGAGATATTATAACAGTTTGTCATACTGAAATTTTCTGTAATTTGTTTGTGTCCAGTTTTGTAAAGTACAAAACCTTCTCAGTCATCTGGCTTTACAGCTGCATGCCCAATCTGGGAATTAAATGAGTAATTCAACAAAATTAAATTGGATTCATTAAAAGATTAGATATGTGGTCTATTTATTTTATTTGATTCTGATATAACAACGTGATATTAGCTGCAAACATGACCAAATGTCAAATATTTCACACTTTCCCCCAGTTTCTTTAATATATTTTTCTTTTTCTTTTTCTACCTGTATGTCAGGTCTGTGAGGCAGGAACTCCATTATACTATAAAATTTCTAGAACACTTTAGATGCTGTGAGACTATGATACATCATATTCCAGTGATCTAGCTCCAACAGGAGAAATCTCTGCAACATATTTCATTAACATTGCAACAATCCCTGAAAAAGATCACTATGTGCAATACAGGATTTTAACCACAGAATTACAGTATTGTGTACTTCCTCAGACTGGAAAGGACTTCAGTGAGTCTTTAGTCCAGACTTCTGGTTAAATCCCTTTGTACTGTTCCCATTGGCCTTCTCCACCTTTATGTTTACAACAAGGGTTGTGAAGAGGAGTAGCTTCTTGATTTTCCTTGGGATCCAACTGGGGCTGAGCAATCTATAGCTCCATGGATTTTCCTTCCTATCTTTTTTGGAGATGGAGATGGCCTTTCTTCAGCCACCAGGGGCCTTGCATGATCTTCACAACCGTTTGAAAACTACAAAAGTAGTCTAGCAATGACATTAGCCAAATATATTTGATTTCTACAGCTTAAAGGGTGAGATTCAGCTCCAGATTTAGTCTCCTAAAAGTAAGTATCAATAGTAGATATCTATACATAAAACTAGATATTTACCCATGCTTCTAGAAGCACTTTATATCTTGTCTATTGGCAGACAGCTGACTTGCTCCTAGGATGCCATTGGCTGATTTGAGTTCTTTGGATACTCCTACCTCTTTTACTAGGGGTGTCCATGGCAAATCCCAAGAGCTGTGTACAATTATATATTTTTGTCTATAGTTTTCTGATTGGTAAAAGAGATAGTAAGACAAGATTAGAGGATAAATGTGAAATTAAAGGGAAGAGTCTTCTCTTTCTTTGCAAGGGACTATCATTCTTGATGAACTCATTTGTCTTGTTGTGAGAGTCAGCACACAGACAAAAATAATATGGTTTTCCTGGATTCCCAAAAGATATATGACAAAATTCCTCTCCAGCCATTTTTCAAAAAAGTAATCTACTATGGGATAAAAGAGGAGGCCATTGCATGGAGGAATGCTTCTTAAAAAAAAAAAAAATTAAAAAAGGGAAAGAAAAGTTAAGGGTTATAGGGTAATAGTCTATTTTCCCATTTTCCCAGTGGAGAGTGATTACTAATGCAGAAAGGCTGCACACAGATCCAGAGATCTGTGCTGGTGCCTGTGCTATTCATAAACATTCCAGGAAAAAGAGGCAGTGAGGTGATAAAGTCTGCTAATATCATGGAATATCTACTCAGAACAATTCAATGCATGTATATCTAAAACAATGCCCTTAGGGAAAAAAAGAATCCAAACTTTGCATACACATTCATGGCTCTAAGTGAGCAATTAGAACTCAGGAAAGAGAACTTGATTTCACTGTGTGAAAATACCAGCTCAATGATCAGTAGCAAGACAAAATTAAAATGCTAGGAATTCTTAAGAAGAATTAAAAGAACAGATTGGGGTAATTTTGGGGGTTTTTTTTAGAGAAAAGAAAACTTGTCCCACTATTCAATTCAAAGGCCCTCACCTTGAAACATATTTAGATATCTGACTCCCCTGTTAAGGAAAGGATATAGGAGTTTTAGAACGAAAAGACAGGAAGACAAGTGACAGGCATGATTTAGTTTTAGACAGTAAGGAACCATTCCCCCGTGCAAGGAACCACTAAAGAGAACAATATTATTCAGTCTGCTAAATTGATACAGGGAGGAAATGGACAAGGAGATGCCACAGAGATATACAAAATCATAAATGACATGGAGATTATGAATGGGGAAATATTTGTCACTGCCTTTTCAAATATAAACATTTCGGAGCATCAGATTAAACTGACAGTGGAGCTGTCTGGCACAACTTTGAATTTCAAGAGTCACCGAAGGCTTCTGAAAGCAATTTGAAACTCACAGAAATTAATAGGAAACTGCTCAATTGAGTGCTATTATACATGAAAATACACTGCTTCTTCAAAAAGTTCATGGTCTGTAAATTCATGGGAGTCCTGGAGACCATTTCAGTAAAACCTTTTGTTTTTGCTAGGTTTTTCCTCACACATTCACCTATTAATCTATTATTAGTCATCATCACATATGAGACACTGCATTTCAAGCCTTTTGCTTTGATGACTGTCCCAATATTTCTAACAGCTGGTATATTTTTGAACACAATTTCCAATTCTTTGTGAAGTAATAAATTCTGCCACTTGTCTATCTGTTCCTAAGCTGCTTCTGGTTTTATCAGTTCCCTAAAAGAAAACTTAAAAACATTACTGCTGACATTTCCAGATGATTCTATAGAATGCATTGATTAAAATAGGAAGTTAGTATTTACATATTGACATGCATATATTTATAAGCAGAAAAAAAAAATACCCAAACGACTCCTAAATAACAAAGACCTGTATTTTAGAATAGGGATTCAAGAAGCTCTTTGTCATTACTAGTCCTCTTGTAGTACAATCAGAAGTTACAGGATTGTTAAAAACAAGTACTTGACGAGATATTTTGGTGTCTGTTTGCAGATGGTCAGACAACAGCATACCCTTAAAATGTTTGGATCAATGAGTAATTAGTGCAGCCTCTGACTTTGGGGTCATCACTCTGAGACTCAGTACCAAGTCTAGACACAAGTAGAGCCTACTGAATCATTCAAATAGTTTTCTCTTGTTTTCTGTCATGCCTGTTGCCATGAGACACAACACACAGATGATGAAAAATATTCTTGTGTTCAACCTAGGCACTCTATACAGAATCTTTATGTTTCAGTATCCTCATTGATTCCCAAATGTTGTGGGCTTTGGGGTTTTTTCACTTATCAGGTGATTACCAAAAATCCCGTGTGACTTAAAGATTAGGGAATCAGAGTGATTTTTGTGGTGCAGTGTGTATCTTTGACTAAAGACATCTCAGAGTAGACATCATAATGGTCTGTCAATAATCAGACTTGAAATAATATTATTCTTCTATGATCCTACTTTGGATTTCATTTTTACCACACTATCTGCTTTCTTCTTATGTGTTCTCCTCAGTGATGGATGCAACTGTGCTCTTTATGTGCTTTTCTTCTTGAGTTTATTAAAAGAAGAACATGAGATTTCAACTGATTTCTGGTTCTACTTTGCTGCTTTATCTCAATCTTTTATTAATATATTATTTGTAAGTGCCCCCCATTTCTGTTGCAATGTTTTTGTTTTTTCCTCTCCATTGAAAACTGCTTTGATCTTCCCAGTGTGTTTACCATGCTTCCTCTGTTTTCTCACATGAAATACACCTACTCTCTTTGGCACTCACCTAATATCACAAAATACTCGAAAAAGTACAGTTACTGTGAGAGTCAGCCTGTGACAAAGCTTTCATGAAAACAGAAGACACAGGAAGAGAAATTAATTTGTATTATATATTTGGCATGAGACTAACCCTCTGTGAGACTGTATGCAAGCTGGAGCTAAATTACTTGTTGTGAATGCAATGTCCCGTGGCTACAAAATTTAGAAACACCAGAGAATCGTAGCACCCCAAATACTTTTGCCATGCAAATGTAGCTTGTGATGAAGACACAAATCAGTATAAAATCTATTCTTGTTTTGAAAGGAATGGTGTTGTATGCTGTTGATTTTTGTCAACCTTCATTCTAATAAGTGTCCTCCACTCTTATTTCTATGCAAACTGCTTTTCAATTATATTATATGTCTACAATAATTTGTCAGTTGGAGTACACTTGGCCGTTACTCATCATCCTAAAATCAAGAGTGCTATTCATCCTCACAAAGAAGAATAAAATCACAGGCTATGATAAAAATTAAATTTCTCTTCTTGGTACTATATTAGTACTATATATTCACGAAGATTAGTGAATGAACTCCTCTTTAGGAAACATACAACTATGAGCTTTTCTGGGTACAAAAATGTATAGTAAGGATAGTAAAGCAGTTTTTATATTCATAATAAGTTGGTCATCAAGTAGAAATAGATGAAGAACTATTTTACTCTGACTTCACTTTAGATTCCCTTGTTCATTATAAAAATAAAAATAAAATAAATTTAGACTTACTAAAATAAAAATTATGGAGTCAAAAAGTTTTGGTTTCCTATTTCTCTTGTGTACAGAGAATATAAAGTGCTACTAATACAATTAGCTTTCCTATACAAGGGTGAAAATGGATACAAAAGCTGCAAGACAGTGAAGGAGCAAATATTATTTTCAACTAACATAGCATGTTGTGTTCTGGAAATTATTCTGAAACTCATAATTCATGTATGACCCTTTGCTGTCTCATTTACAGTGCCACTATAACTTCTAGTAAAGTGCCTGCCAGCTTTTTCAAGGGCAAAAGAAATCTATAATTAGAAGTTTTAAAACAGTATATTATTTCCTTCTTTATTGCTAGGGGACAGTCAGAGCAGCAGTATTTCTACTGGAAACTTTTGATTTGGCAATGTGTTTGTGGGAGTAAACATCTAGTTTACGTGGAAGAAATACTGCTTGAAACAAAATATAATACAGAATGTATAATTCTCATGGTTTAAGCCACTTCCACTTCTAAGATGGAAATTAAGCACCATGCAGCTGATTGCTCAATTCTCCCCT
Source organism: Vidua chalybeata (assembly GCF_026979565.1). NCBI lineage: Eukaryota > Metazoa > Chordata > Aves > Passeriformes > Viduidae > Vidua > Vidua chalybeata. The sequence goes on along the minus strand of NC_071531.1, from coordinate 83,857,002 downwards.
CACTCACCCGATCACAGGTGCCACCCTCTGCCTCCTCACTGCCATCCATGGTGTCCCACACATTGTGGCTCAACTTTTATAGAAGTGGAAAATCTCTAATCCTGACAAGCTCAAGGCAACCCAATGGCCATTGTGCGAAAATCTTTGTGGACTTCAGCAAGCATTTGACTTAATTTTTATTGTGTGTGTGTTATGCTGATCCATAAACAGTTTTCTTCATGCTTATATATGCATAGGAATACAGCCATGTAACATTCTTGGGGTTGATAGTAAAAATGGTCATATTCATAAAAGCTTTCTCCAAAGTGAGTTAAAAAAAACAACAAAAAAACTGACCAGTCACATAAACAAACAATCCCCAACCTACACTGGGCCAGCATAAGCCACCAATTTCAATTCTGTCCTTTTCTTTATGCACTTATGATTATAATTTTGGAGTTGAACATTATCTTTAAGTTTTTTGTTGCAAGCAGAAAGCATTCTTCAATATGATCAGGATCATAAATTCTTTCAATCATAAGGCTGATTCACTTTGGGCCCTCAAACTTCTTTATTCTTTGCACTTTGGTAAACCATGTGCTCAACCGGTATCATAACTGTCTCTGCAGGTGTTGTACATCTAGCAAAAAACTTTATCTTTCATTTAGGAATCAGTTTTACAGTTCATTTTACTACCTTTTTTCATTGCATGGCACTCTTCAATCCCATTCTCAACACAACAAATTTAAATACAAAATTCTATCGGTTTTCCATTGAAAATACAAAAATTGTGGAAAAGACATATTTTTCACCTTATTTGGGACATTTCATAACAAATATAAATTTTGATGAAGAATTCCAGGTTTCGGGACAAAGGGGATAGATGTTTGGTAGAAACAACACTGCTGCACTAGAGCACCCTGTAGCTCAATAGCTCTGGTACAGGCACTGTAGCCCAGGCTTCAGACATCCACCCTCCTTTAATGGAGCCAAAATGTGAACGTTTTTCATGTGAGTGACACAGCAAGTTAAATTGCATATGATGGACACTAAAGGGTCCATCCCTTCCTGTGAAGAGCTGTTTCCTAACTGCTGCAGATGACACTGGTTTAGAAGAGGATTTACTGTAGGAAAACATGCAATTATCACATTGCTTTAATAAAGGTCAAAGTAGGAATAATTTGTATAATAACTCCTTGGAATAACTCTTAGGAAGTCAGGAGACAGACTCAGGCTAAGTATCAAATGAAGAAGTAAAGCTAGAGAAGACTTAAAAGTCAACAGGCTTTAAAGCATATAATGATGATAAAAAAGGGCAGTAATTACCAATTAAAAGCTTTACCATCTGAGTTAGACTTTCACATGCTTTATCCCTCTGGCATTAATCTTTCTGGAATGATCAATACAGTTTGTGTAAGTACTACAACAGAAAATTTTAATTTTAAACAAAAAGCTTAATTGCTACTGTTCAATGTCTATCAAAAGTTTAAGAACTTAAAAACTTCAATAACCCTCCCCTTTGAGATACACAGATCTAGAGAAACAGGAGAGAAAACAGTTTTATCAAAGCTGAGTTTTATGCTAAGGAGATAAGGAAATTGGCTTTCACTGGGTATTGTATGGATTGATATATTATGTTATTAAGTAAATATTATAATGTCATTAATGTTAAGATAATGATATGTGTTGTAAAATGGTTAATGTTGTTACAATGGCCTAGTTGTGAGGTTGGTTTTCACAAGGATGGTTTTGTATGTTGTAATGTGGGTTTATGAGTTCACATCGGACAGACTACTGCTACTCAAACCTCTGAGAAACAACCTGAAAAGGAGCAGAACTTCATCCAATGATAACCTTGACGACCAAAGTGACAAAACTACGTGGGCATTAAAAAGAGTGACATGGGGCAAGACTAGGTAAAATTGAAATAAATATGCATCAAGATGATGCAATACCAGGGGTATAAAAGGTGTATCCACCATTTTGTGCACTAGCCTCTGGAATTTGGCTATGCTCCCAGCGCTGTCCCTTTTGTTTTGCAAATTTTTTTTATTATTCTCAGTAAAACTTCTATAAGTCATTCCCACTTGGGATCTGGGTAATTGATAAAGGAAGTTTGGAAGTTTGGAAGTTTGGAAGGAAAAAGTTTGGAAGGAAGTTTGGAAGGAAGGAAGTTTGGAAGTTTGGAAGGAAGTTTGGAAGTTTGGAAGTTTGGAAGTTAGGAAGTTAGGAAGTTAGGAAGTTAGGAAGTTAGGAAGGAAGGAAGTTAGGAAGGAAGGAAGTTAGGAAGGAAGTTAGGAAGGAAGGAAGTTAGGAAGGAAGGAAGTTAGGAAGGAAGTTAGGAAGTTAGGAAGTTAGGAAGTTAGGAAGTTAGTTAGGAAGTTAGGAAGTTAGGAAGTTAGGAAGGAAGGAAGGAAGGAAGTTTGGAAGTTAGGAAGTTAGGAAGTTAGGAAGTTAGGAAGTTAGGAAGGAAGGAAGTTAGGAAGGAAGGAAGTTAGGAAGTTAGGAAGTTAGGAAGGAAGTTAGGAAGTTAGGAAGGAAGGAAGTTAGGAAGTTAGGAAGGAAGGAAGTTAGGAAGGAAGTTAGGAAGTTAGGAAGTTAGGAAGTTAGAAGGAAGGAAGTTGGAAGGAAGTTGGAAGGAAGGAAGGAAGGAAGGAAGGAAGGAAGGAAGGAAGGAAGGAAGGAAGGAAGGAAGGAAGGAAGGAAGGAAGGAAGGAAGGAAGGAAGGAAGGAAGGAAGGAAGGAAGGAAGGAAGGAAGGAAGGAAGGAAGGAAGGAAGGAAGGAAGGAAGGAAGGAAGGAAGGAAGGAAGGAAGGAAGGAAGGAAGGAAGGAAGGAAGGAAGGAAGGAAGGAAGGAAGGAAGGAAGGAAGGAAGGAAGGAAGGAAGGAAGGAAGGAAGGAAGGAAGGAAGGAAGGAAGGAAGGAAGGAAGGAAGGAAGGAAGGAAGGAAGGAAGGAAGGAAGGAAGGAAGGAAGGAAGGAAGGAAGGAAGGAAGGAAGGAAGGAAGGAAGGAAGGAAGGAAGGAAGGAAGGAAGGAAGGAAGGAAGGAAGGAAGGAAGGAAGGAAGGAAGGAAGGAAGGAAGGAAGGAAGGAAGGAAGGAAGGAAGGAAGGAAGGAAGGAAGGAAGGAAGGAAGGAAGGAAGGAAGGAAGGAAGGAAGGAAGGAAGGAAGGAAGGAAGGAAGGAAGGAAGGAAGGAAGGAAGGAAGGAAGGAAGGAAGGAAGGAGGGAAGGAGGGAAGGAGGGAAGGAGGGAAGGCTGTATCATGAGCTCTGATGCCCCAACACTCCTTTGATCTGCCAGCTGGTTGTCCAAGGCTGCATATGGCAACCTGATTATGTGTCTCAGGGTATGTTTTCTCAACAAAATAAGTGCATTTCTCATCACTAAGAAACCCTCAAACTCCTCAACAAATAAAGCCTTATGTATCTGACAAATAAGCCTTAGCATATGTAAATTCCGGTTGACTTACTGAGTCAAATGTTGCCAGAGTTACCTGAAGGCTAATGGAATGCCACTGATGGAGTTTCTATTGGAAGAAGGAATAGGAAAAAAAATGTACAAAGTTTGTTCAATCTGCACAAATTAGTCTTGAACATTTCAAGGCTCAACAAAGTAGAAAAAATGGTCTTCCTGTTTAAGAAACTTAGATTGTCCACTCAGACAATTACTGTATGGTTTAGATAATCAATAACATGAGTCATTATGTAATGAGTTTATGTAATCAATGATACAAAGCATCCATAGAATAATAGATGTGTAGGTAGACTAAGCATTGAGCAGCCATTTGTTACTGATCAAATATGTATGATAATTATGTGGTTTAGACAAGTATTTAAGATTTAAAGATATTATAAAATTCAGAATTCCTGTTCCCTTACTTTTAGATGTGTTCTTCCAAAGTAAATCTGGAAAGACATGGAAGTATAAAGATATACCAAATTTTAACTGGAGATTCTGGAGATTCTGAAGCACAATTTTAGTATTGAAAAAGGAAGGGAAAGGTCTTTCCCTTATTTTAGGGAAAGACCTCTTTCTTTAGTATAAGTAAGATTTGAACAAGAAAAATTTTTGCAAATATTGTTGCAAAGTTGTATAAAAAGCTCAGAAAGAGGAATATCATCCAAACTACATGATGATAAACAAAATATGTTATTCAAATTTATGTATCTTACCTCCATCTGCAAAGCCTGGAGATCTGACAGAAAATAATCCAGGCTCTTTCTAAGGTTTTTGTTTGTTTGCTCATTTGTGGTATGATCTTTTCCTTTCTTTGCTTTTTGTAGCAAGCTCTCCCAAAACATAATTGAACAAAACCTTTCCCACAAAATAATTTTCCTTAGGATGCTAAACTTCTAATAGTGGGCAGAATAAATTATTCAAAGACAGAAACATATTTAAAGGTCAGTTTGAATTAAAAAAAATATGCAGAAATACTGAATGACTTTAATGAGTAATATAGCAATGAATACAATGACTAGGTTTGGAGAGAATTCAAAGGAAGGAGTAATGAAAGACAGTAGTGATGAGGCAATACATTGTGACTTAACAAAAGAGGAAAATAATGATAGAATTTGTAGATAAAAACTCTGTTAATGGATTGAATTGTATCCGAATTTCCATGTTATAGTGGAATGAAATATCCTAAACCAGTCCCAGATGATTTATTATATCATGAAACTGTCTTTGTGACTTATTTTTGGATGATATATTGTGTGAGGCACTGTAAAGTGGACTAGACAATGATCTGTTTAAAATAATCTGGATTTGATAAAGAGATGATTTAGGTACACACACAAATCTCATTTATCTCTTTTTACTATGATTCAGTGATGGATAAACCAAAGTTGCCAAATTTCCAGGCCTTTCATAAGGTGTTCGTGCAATACATTAATTGGTATATATTTTAATAACCTTTTCTACTCTACTTAGGACATACTTGGAGACATTTCCCATTTTAATTCAAATGTTGCTTCAGTCCTACAGACTTGCCATGCCTTTAATTCCAACAATAGCATGCTAATTTCTCAAGCTTTTTTAAGTAATCCTTAACTCTGAATTTGTCCTTGTACCCTATTACCTTTTGAAGACAGGCTATGGTTGTTATGTACTCAGAAAAATGAACACAATTTTTAAAATATCTGCTCAGATGTTTCTCTGGATGTTTATATGTTTTGCATAAGACATGCTTTTTGAAGGTTCCAAAATTAAATAAATAAATAATGTGGACTAAATTAGCCTTCAGTAAGTAAAAAAATCTAAACTTTAGTTCCCTCTCTATACTGTCACATTAATTAAAGTATCAGGTAATATCTTTCTGATGTTCTGACACTTTGATTTTGTTTTATGTATTTTGATGTGCCTTTCACAAAAAACATAAAGCCTAAACCCAAGGCACATCACAAAGTCTCTACTGTGAGGCATCAAAACATCCAGGAAGGTAATGTCAACCACAGAGGAAGCAAAAACAATTTCAGTTTCAGAGAGGAGTTCAGAGATGATTATGAATGTGTTTAAAAAAATCGTCTTCTGCTCTGTTAATGAGGATGCCGGGGCTGGAAATGTCAGAAATGGTAACACTTCTTTCCTTGTTCTTTTATTAACTTATATCCTAAACCAGACATCTTGACACTTTATTTATTTAAGTACTGCAGGCTTCAGTTTCAATGTGTCTTAGATCTCCCAAAACTGCAGTTTGTATACAAGAGCTGAAATTTGTGCTACTGAATTTGACTTAATAAACAACACATTTGAATGCTTCTTCTGATAGCTCATGTTTCAACAGCCACAAACCATAAGCAAATAAAAGAAAAACATGAATGGAAAGTTAAACCTGCTTTCCAGTAAAGGTCTGAGTGGTTCACCCTGGAGTCATAAGAATGTTATTAGCAGGAAAATACCCACTGCAATAGTTTTTCTACGGTGAGACAGAATTTGTCTCAAAGTCTTGGCTTTCTATGTTGCATGCAGTCGCTGATTGGGTTGAACTGATTGGGTTGAACACCACTCTGGCAGCCTCAAATGTCAAATGTTTTTGTTCACTGATCTACTGACTTCAGATGCAACAGCAGCTGTAACAAGTAAATTATACAGATTTAACACATCTGAAAAATAAATATGAATGAAAATATTATTGGATTAATGTCTTCTTTCTTCTTTATTAAATACAAAAAATTAGACATTGATATTGCCTGTCAGACATCACTGCAAGAACAAACTTCAGCATTGGGTAACACAAGATTGTTTGATTGTTTTTTTCTCAGTGATCAGAAATTTATTGTGACAAAGCCCAATACATCTCTATACTCTATACCCATCCAATTGCTATCCCTTCCAGTAAGGACTATTAGGCAACAGTGTGAATTTTTTTTTTTTTTTTTTTTTTTTTTTTTTTTTTTTTTTTTTTTTTTTGTCAAACTCTAGTGACATTTGTGCAGTTAAGTGTCCAGTTAAATCAAGAACCTACTATAGGTTACACTGGATCCTGAGGGATTAACAGCTATCAATTCTCCAGGCTGTTTGGGAAAGAAAACACATATAAAGACCAGAGCATCCTGCTAAAGATTTCAGGAGAATTTCTGATACAAACTTCAGGATATGAAATCTTGGAGCCTTGTAAAAGGTATAAAGTAAGTGAACAAAATTATTGGATGACAGGGCATGTTGATACAGAATCATCTTTGAATGGTATTTTTGATATTTCTGTCTTCTGACTAAAAGGAAACTGACAACAGACTTGGCAGAGGGGTTGTTTTGAAACCTTTTCTATATGGTTCATCAAAGTGGCAGACAATAAGAAAAGCTCTTCTCATTTGGCTGGCATTTTTCTCTGAAATCATTAAAGATAAAGTTTGCACACTAAAGTTTGACATCATGAAAAACTCAGCAACATTCTCTTAACCTGGCTACACATCTTGTTATGAATGCTGTAGCTAAAGTCTATGCAGATATAGAAGCAGATTATGTAATGTTTAAATAATTTCTTTCTGTTTTTTTTTAAATCTTTTTATTTTTGAGATGCTATAGATGAAGTTTTAGTTCTAATAGAAGATGAAGCTTTTGTTTAAGCATGTTACCATTGAGCAGCATTCAGATCGGCCCATTTCACATTACTTTTATTAATAGCTTTTCTTTACTTCAGGAGGGCATCATTATTTATCTTTGTCAATGACCATGACATACGGCTAGTCTCACAGGCACCAAATGGCTAAGCTAAAGGCTAAAGGTTCAGCTCCAGCAGGAGTAGAAAATCAACATGAGTGATGCAGATGGCTTATTCATGGCACTAATTATCTTTTGTAAAAGATATCACTGAAGGCAAAATGGAAACTGAAGCAAGAAGAATTTAAATAGAATCTTACATTTGTCATCTTTTGAGAAGACAAGTGACTTTTCGGTGTGCCTCAGGGCCCATTACAATAGCAGTAGCAAGCAGGCTGCTTATGGCACGTTCTGATTCTAGGTAGCCTTTTCATTTCATGTTCCTGTGTCTAGGTCATTTTGGACAGGGTCTTTGACAGTGGCACAGAATAGGAATGAAACACAAGACTCTCTGTGTCTGCTGAACTGCCATGGGAGGTTAATTACAGCTTATGGCTGTACTATATTACCTGTGAATTCCCTTTGGCACTGCTTTTAAATGAATACAAATGGGTCAGGCTTCAACAGAGCAAGTCACCAACACATTTTGGAATCAGCTATAGACACTAGATCTGGTCACTGAGGTAGAGTTTCATATATGGCTCCTAAATCCTATGCATTAAAAATTATCTAAAAACATTATTTATGGAATAACTGTTTGGTTTATAAGGAATAGGTTTTATAGGGTTTTTTTGGACAAGAGACAGATGTTTGGTCTGTATTGGGTAAACAGTTCCTAGTGACAGTATTATCATATAATCATTGGATGTGTGCTGTGCTGCAAAGATACCGATCATAGTGTTTTATAACTGGAATGGATCTGAGCTTTATATCTCTGTGGGATGCAAAGTATGGTCTCATTTCTGTGAAATTTTGTACTAATTGGGGCTTAAAATGGTGCTTTCTTTGATGACCATTTACAAAATTATTTACTTCACATGGAAAATCTCCATTTTTGGTTTTAGACTTACTATAACCTACTGAGAAGTTGTCCCCACATACATCATATATTTTACTAAAATGTTACCAGCAATGAAATCTGAATGGAATAATTTGAACAAAGTATCTCTATTAGAAGTAGTATAACTGAATTACTGGATTCATTTGCTTAAGCAGGGCTAATTAGAATGGACAAATCACTGCTCTAAAATGACTATACTCCTCAAGCTAATATCTCTGCAGAGACCTAGTATCTCACTCAGAGACTGCTTGGGAATCTCTAATATTGGTGGATTGCATTATGTCCAAAAAAAATCCTAACACCTCTAAAGGTAATAATGAACCGTATTCTCATTCATACTGCTGTTCCTTAAGTACCAACTGAGCTGCAAAAAAAGGTCATAAAATCTACATCTTCAAATAAAAAGGCTTCAAGGAGTAAAATCAGGACCTGATTGACAATTATGCTTAATCATAATCTTTCTCCCTCACACTATTTTGGACCACTGCAGGTCTCTGAGAAAAATCTACTCTAAATGAAACTAATCCTAAGCAATGAAGATACAAACCAATTGTAGTGGCTTGACTCTGGCTGGATGCCTGACACCCACCAAAGCCTCTCTATCACTCCCCTGTGCAGCTGGACATAATGAAGGATTCATGAGTTGAAATAAGGACTGGGAAAGATCACTGACTTAATACTGTCATGAGGAAAACAGGCTCAAATTAGAGATATTAACTGGATTTATTACTAACAAAATCAGAGCAGGATAATGAGAAATAAAAACAGACCTCACAACCACCTTCTCCCCTCTTCCCCTTCCCAGCAGTGCAGGGAGGTGGGAAAAGGAAGTTACAATCAGTTCATAACACTTTGTTTGTGCTGCTGCTCAGGGAGAGGAGTCCTTCCCCTGCTCCAGCATGGGGTCTCTTCACAGGAGTCCATCCCTGCAGGAAATGCTGCAATGTGGGTCACTTTTTTATGGGGTGCAGTCTTTTAAGGACAGTCTGCTCCAGCATGGGTCCCCCATTGGATGACAAGTCCTACCAGGAAACCTGCTTCAGCACTGGTCTCCTCTCTCCACAGGTCTGAAGGTCCCTGCCAGGATCCTGCTCCAGCAGGGGCCTCCCATGGGTTCACAGCCTCCTTTCAGGCATCCATCTGCTCCAGTGTGGGGTCCAGCTCCTCCGGGGCCTGCAGGTGGATCTCTGCATCGCTGTGGACTCCTATGGGCTGCAGGGGCACAGCTGCCCCACCATGGCCTGCACCACAGACTGCTGGGAATCTCTGCTCTGGCACCTGGAACACCTCCTGCCCCTTCTTCTGCACTGACCTGATGTCTGCAGAGCTGTTCCTCTCAGATATTTTCACCCTGTTCTTCTCTGGCTGCTATCACATCTGCGCAATAACTTTTTTGTCTTTTTCTTCTTAAATCTGTTATCACAGAGTGTCACCATAATTTCTAATTGGCCCAGCTCTGGCCAGTGGCACATGTCTCTTGGAGCCACCTGGCATTGTCTCTGCTAGACAGGGAGGAAGCTTCTGGCAGCTTCTCACAGAAGTCACCCCTATAGCCCTCCAGTACCAAAGCTTGGCAATGAAAACCCAATATACCAATTCATGTCTCTTAGTCTGAAAACTTACTGCCTTGTCAGAAATATCCACATAGCCTCTAATGGCTTCTACTGGCATTGGGGTCGCTAATCACTCAAACTGTCAAGAGATGCAAAGGTGAAACACAGTTTTATTTGCACTTGTCTATTTAGAAGGATTTGGTGGGTCCCTGGCAACTCATGTACATCCTTATATTGCATAAAAACTGCTGAAGGTGAAGACCTTGTCCTTTAATTATGTTATACTCTGTTATTATTTTGTTTTGTTTAAAGCAGAAAGCAGTTTAGACAGAAAACATATGGTTTCTTTTACTACCAGAAGAAATACACCTTCTGGAAATCTCTCAGGGCGGGTTCTGAGAAACTACCTTACATTCATAATTTTGGTAATAAACCCATTTCATTTGCATTGGTGAATAACCAGCAGTAACATGACTTAATGTTGTCTTCCAGTTAAAGTTCCAATTAAGTCTTAATATGGGTTTCCTACTTAAGCAGTTTAGCAAGTAACATTGCTAAGTAACCATTGCTAATATGTTCTCCTGTGCACTATGCCATATTTTTGTTTAGCTACTTGTTTGATTTTATCAAGCTGTTAAAGTTTCATGCCCTTAAGCTTTACAGATCTTAAATAACAGATATATGAAACGGTAATCAGTTCAAGATGAGACATTTGCATTTAGATATTCATATGTAGGTGTCTTTGTGTGCACTGAAAATCTAAGCTCTTTTTTCAGTCACTGTAAAACTGATCAATGCAATCAATAGAACCTAGACAATGATTTGAACATAAACTGAAATTCTAGAACTAGAAATTCTACTTAAAGAAAAGGAAAAATTACTATGAGGGTGGTTAGACACTGCAGCAGGTAGGTTATGGAGTCTCCATCTAAGAGTTGTTCAAAATCCAGCTGGTTATGGACCTAAACACCCTGTACTATGTGACCCACATCAGTACAGGTTGGATTAGACAATTTCCAGAGTTCCCTCAGCTCTTCTGGAATTTTTTGATTTTGTAAGTAGCCTTGTCAGAAAGCATCCGTCTCCGCTCTCCTTGTTTTTGAATTCACAGAGGGAGAAAGAAGGGAGTACTGGAAGAATGAACCAGGAGCCTTGTGTTACAGGGATTTATATAGGATTATGGAGGTTTTGTTCTTCTGCTAGTAACACATACAATTATTTTTAAAGCACCATATTTCTTAGAGTGGGCCTGATATAGTCACATAGGGACCTTACACTGCAGTCCCATCCTGTCATATCACTATCTCTACACTTGTCATGACACCATCACGCAGCTCAGGGAGCAGCTGTTGTTCACTATGCTACACATTTGAACATAACCATGTTTCAGACACTGACTGCCTCTATGCTATTAAATATGCATGCTCACATTTGAGAGACACCTGGAAAAAAACAGGACTATGGAGATGGGTGGAAGTTACATGAATTATATAGTGCACATACCATACATAGTACAGTTCTGCTCTGAAGTAAATGCAGAAATACTTCTGACAGTAGGCACCACAATGGCTTCAGACAACCCTTTACTAAAGATAGGACCAAAGGGTAGAAAGCCAGAGGAGTTTTTTTTAGAAAGGAGGTAGAATTCCAGTCAAATTTGGAATCAAGGCAATGATAAAAGGTGAAAGTGTCTCTGAGGAAAATGTAAAAATATCTCATACTCTGTAAGGAATTGAAATAGCCCTAATCTATCTATTGTTTGAGGTGCTTTTGGTTCCCACTTCTTTTTTTTTTAATTTATTTTTTTATGCTTGTTTACTTTGTTATACATGGAATTGTTTCTGGTGGGTAAAAGGGTTTAACTTGTAGTAATCTATAGTTTTGATCTGCATCAAGAGACTGCATCTGAATTGAACAATCCCAGTTTTTAATACTGCCTATTAAAATATTTTTTTTATATGAAACAAAAATAGAAATAATTTAGGAAGCTCTAACTGACATTTCACAGGGAAATGTCTACCAGCTTCTGGAAGAACTGTGAAAGTGCAGAGTGTGCAATTAATCTGCCTCTTTCACTGCTGTATTCTGCAGCAGCAAGTGAACAAAAGTAGTTCTCGTATTACCATCTTGAACACTGCCAGGGTCAATATCTCAGAAGAGGAGAAAGGTGTGTTCTTTTCAGGTCTAATTTTGAAATCCTAACAGGCTGAAGTTGCTTCAGAGGATTGCATTGCTTGCTTGTTTCTTAAAAGAAAGAAGTCTGAAGTCAAGTCTTTAAAACAGATCTCTGAACTCCCAATGTTTTGCTAAAAGGGTAGGAGGGAAGGAAAAAAAAAGGTATGTTCCAGAGTACATTTATGTTAGAATTTTAGGTCAGAGCAATAGAGTGTTTTTGAAAAAATCTCCTGATGGTATTAATTTATAATGTTAAAATTTATATCTTCAAGTAATCTTTGAGCTGATAAATTAGACTTATTTATAATAAGACTAACCTACAAGATTCACTCTGTAATTACATCTACATCACACAACTACCAGGCATTTAGTGCACGGTGCTAGAGAGGATCTAGTCTGAAATAAAATCAAATCAATACTGAGTCCTCAGAAAACTTTGGAACGGTTCTGACTGCCCTACACTACCCACTAGTGTAGATATTGCCCATTCTAGAAAAGGAGCACTTATATGTGTCACAGGCCCATTACCACCTACACAATGTTCTGCCACATGCAATTATGTTAATGACAGCTGGAATACCACTTGACAGTTGTGAAATTTTCTGGGATTTTGCAGGGTTCTTTCTGGGGGAAAAAAATAGCATCTGTCAGTTAGATTCTGCAAAGGGGAAACAAAAGTATATTTAGGAGTGAAAGCTGCAAAATATGACAGGACAAACTTTGAAATTATGTGTCATAAAAACTTAGATATGATTAATCAGAACAGAATGTCATTAGTACAAAACTTCCATTACTTTCAGTATAAAAATAACTGAGGAGTTAATGATTTTGTGAAGTTTTGTGATAGATGTAGTCCCCTAACCCAACCAGCAGTTCTGTGGTGCATGCTTCAAAGGTGATATAGGTCTGAGCCATAGCTGGGCCAGGGAAAACATGCATCAATGCCCACTGGGTCACACTGCTCCAGGAAATCTCCAAAAGAGAAGTGTGACCCAGTGAGTACTGATACATGTGAGCTGGGAACACCAGACATGTACTTTCCCAAGACTTATTTATCAAGAAACACAGAAAGTTGTGGGTACCAAGAGTGTCATGCACGCCTTCCCATTGTATGCAATTTTGCTGTGAGCCAACCACTTTATTCCATAAAAGTTATTCCATTCATATGACAAAGTGAGCCTTCTTTGAGCCCTTCCTGCTAGGGAATGTGGCTGATATGGTAGTGATCTCCTCTTGAGGTGGGACACCTCTTAAAGTTGCTCCTCAAGGCAGGAAGACCTACTAATGACAGACTTCTTTGGATGAGTCTAATTTGTGTGCTCTAAATTGCATCTGGACTGCATACCAAATGACTCTTCCCTTAAGCACAGATGCCTCTCAAGGTTTGAGATTCCTTACTTGAGACTAGGAAATCTTTCTTTACCCAGTACTGGCAGACCTCTTAATCACAGTAAATCCTTGATAAGTAACTGGTAGAATGATGAATTAGTACTAATTAAATCCATATACTTGATTCTGTTGGGTGCAAAGTGTTGTTCAAATCTGAGATAAAGATTGGATCTAGCCACCCCCAAGCTCCATCAGGAGCTTAGAAAGCAAGAGGGCCCACTCTGAACCTCATCACTCAGTCAGAGGTTCCCTCTTATCCTTTTGCATCTCTGAACTCTCTCTCCATTATTCTCAATATCATTCTAGCTTTATTCTAACTTGTTTTTCCTTTGTACGTTTCCTCCATGCAGTCGCACTGTAAGTAACTAACAACTTGATCAGAGGCTGGACATGACCCAGCAATGGGCACTCACAGCCCAGAAAGCAAATTGTATCCTGGTCTGCATCCAAAGCAATGTGGCCAGCAGGGTCAGGGAGGGGATTCTGCCCCTCTGCTCTGCCCTTGTGAGACCCCACCTGCAGTGTTGGGTCCAGCTCTGGCATCCCCAACATAAGAAGGACAAAGCCCTGGTGGAGTGAGATAAAGGCAGGGCCACAAAGACAATCAGAGGGCTGGAGCACCTCTACAATGAAGACAGGCCAAGAGAGTTGGGGTTGTTCAGCCTGGAGAAAACAAGGCTCTGGGGAGACCTCAGATCATCTTCCTGTACCTCTGAGTTTTTGAGATTCACTATTCTGATGTTTAATTGAGGTAAGGAGAGAAGGAAAGAGGAAGAAGAGGAAAGGAAGGTTATTTCCTGGATTTAATTTGCTTAGTTACAATTCCCATCTAGTGGATATCATTATCCCTCATTTTTTTCTTTTTTTTCTTTTTTTTAATTACATAATGGTCTGTTATTGGAGATGTTCTTGGATTTTATTAGTGTGGAAAGATCAGAACAAAATTTCTGAGCAATAATTTGTTTATTGAGGAGTCTAATTTCCTTTCTGTTGTAACCATTCAGAACTTGGGGTAAATTGGAAGATATAATTATTAATACAAAATAATGCTTACATTTAAATTTTGAAACACTTAAAAGGCTAAACAAGTCTAAACTGGCTATTTAGAGTATTTTCCAGATGAACATGATTGCTTTCCTGGAGAATTTATTTTTAAAAATAAAAAAGTAAATAAATAAATATTTAAAAATCATTTTCTCCACACTATTTTCTGAAATTTAGCCAAAATTTGGACTGAAACACAAGGAGATCACACCATTCTACCCATAGGAAGTTTTTCTCTTATGGTATAACACAGCAGCTGAGATACAACTAGTTATCCACAAAAAAAAAATCAGTCATTTTCAGAGCCATTTTTTCTTAAACACAATTGAAAATGTTTGTTATTTATATATTCTGTTTACACAGGTTTGACTTTGCACTTAGCTGTCTTAAAATATGCCAATAGAGATAAAAAACTTTTTCTTTTAATTTGATTACTTATAGCTATACATATACTCTTTAAACACCTTTTCTCACAATATACACCTGGAAATTTGAGGCTATTTTTTTACCTTTTCCCTTACTCAGTTTTAAGGGCTATTGGCTTAGGAAATATAAATAATGTACCAAAATAAAAACTATGAAGTGAGGGAGGAAGGCAGCTGAAAAAGACAAGGCGATAAAAAAAGAAAAGCATAAGGCTAACATTAACTTGATATTGGTATCAAAAAGAAGGGACAAGAAGGTTTGCTCTCCTGATAAGCTGTCATCTGCTCAAAAATGAGAGTATGCAAAAACAGAACTACTATAAACGAAATCATAAATGAAAAAGATGTTTATAAAACAACACCAACGTCAGTTAAAAAATTAAAAGCAATTTCACCAAGAATAATTCTACAGAAAAAATGGGAAAAGCCCCAATGTAAACAACTGTTTCCATATAGATAAGTGGACTAAATGACAGGAAAATAAATATAGAAAAGAGTATGAGAGGAAAAAGTCTATGAAAATACAAATCTAAAAATAAAACAACATGTACAACTACAATAATATTTGTGGGATGCAAAAAATCTATTACTGATCTTTGCATTTTGCGAGCCAGTGCTTCAGCTGAGCATGGCACTATCGGAAGTGATGCAAACACCCCCCAGCAAGACAATCAGTGTGATTTTTTTTTGTGATAAATTGCCACTTTTACCTGCTACAGCCTCACACAGTCAAAAAGCCCCAGCTAGCACTGCCTTTGTGAGACCGTAGCCGCCACGTGAACAGGTGCTCCAGGGCTGTGGCATTTGCCTCCCTGCTAGTGCTGAGCGCTCCAGCACAGGTAATGCAGCTTTGGTAGCTTCATGCTGAGAGGAAGCGAAGGGACAAGAGAGGTGCACTTTGTTTGCGGGCCTGAGAGCTTTTATTTCCTGTGTGGTCGCTGTGATGGTTGGAGCAACCGCTCCTGGCACGGTGCAAGGCAAAATGGCAATGGGACAAAGAAAGCATCAGGTTAAATAGGGGGCGGGTGGACAGGGGTGGAAAACCCCCTCGCCCAATAGGGACAGACGACAGGGGAGTGGCATAGAACATAACAGCCCATGGAAACATAACAGAGGAGGGTACAGTGTTTTGGGACAAATAGGAGTGCAGAGGTGGGGTGATTGACGCAGAACTTTCCATGAAGAAGCAGGAAGTGGCTAAGAGCTCCTGTGGTAGACAATGTGGAGCAAACCATTGTGAGGGAAAATAGGGGTACAGAGAACCGACTAACTAACATTAATAAAATCCCTGACTAAACCAACCCAACCCACAACAATAAATTGCAAAAAGTTCTCTTAAATACATTTTGATATGAAGACAGATGATATCTGAAGAGGGATGGTTCTCATTTGGGACAATTGCGCCCTCTTGGCCAAAAATTATTCCAGTCACAAGACCCAACCCTAACCATTTATGATTTCCCCATTTGTAAGACTCCTGTACCTGTCAGAGAATCAAGTGCTGTGCTGACAGCTGATAATATATGATCCATAATATTATATATATCTTTTTAAAATATGGAGAGACACATGTGAGACAGGCTTTTGATCAATTTTGACCAAGGTGGAATTTCTGCCTGATGGAAGTAGAACTAATTTTATGTTATTCTTTGTGTTCAATATGTTACATAATAACAGTTTTGTTCTTGCTGACAGAAAGCTTTAAAAGAATAAATCTAGACGTGGGAATCCATCTGGAGAATTAAATGTTACATTTGGGCTAAATTTTAATATCATCTTCCTTTCACTAACACATTAACACATCTTCAACACATTAAGACCAAAGGCCAGGACAGTAGCTTCTCTGAAATGCAACTTTTTCTCTTGTGATACTTGCATTAAACTTTCCTTGAAGATATGTAAAGAGGCTACCACACTTCTGCAAAAATAAATTCCTGTGCCTGAATTCTAGCTCTTGGTTTCTCTAGTTTTTCTTGTAATACTGCAATACTGCAAAAAAGTAAAAGGGTTTAGACAAATGTTTGATATAGAAAAGTCACACATGAAGCCCCGTGACATTCCCCAAGGTTTGTTAGACAACAGTGCTTGAGACATGCCTTCCCAAGTTTGCTTTCTGTAATTTTATTCTCTGATAAAAAGTCAACAATGTGTAGATTAATAGCAGATTAATTGTATCTACTTTTCCCCACCTTTATTAATATATACGCCTATGATCTGAGTGTGGTGAATACTTAAATATAAGAGTTTCTCTCTCCTCTTTATTCTGTCCACATCAGTAAAGTCTATGGTCACAACACAGTGATCAGAATTAAGGGTAACTACCAGAAATTTTAAGAGACAAAAATTTAAGAATAGAACCCAAAGTTCTTAAGGACTGGATGCATTGAGTAGGGTGAATAGATAAAAATACTAATTCAAAGTATGAAATGGTACATGGAAAAAGTTCAAAGAAAAGGTTTTCAAGGGGAAGTAATGAAGGTTATATGAAGTTTGATTCTTCATTTTGGTTTCTTAACTACATATTAATGCAATAAAATTAAATGAATAAAATAAATGTAATAAAAGTCCTAAAACAATCCATCCATTATGCACTGCATATGTTGATAACCTTTGAATAAGACTGCTGAGGAGAAATATGGCAGGAAAGTTTCCATCCAGTTTTACCTGGAGCACTTCTACTTATTTTCTTTAAATGAACAAGGAAAAGAGAAAATTACTCAAATATATATTCTGACAACAGTATCCAGAGAATTTTAAGGATGTTCTTTCAGAATAATAATGCACAGAATATAATAATAATGCAAATATTTGCCCCAAAAATCAAACTGTAAGTATTGTCAATATTAGATGCGATGTAGGGATATAGTAACATGTAAAAAAACAGATGAAATTTGAATTTCCAAATAAACTAGAAAACAGTAAATGATATATGAATATTCATTAATATGAAAATCTGTACACCGAAATACTATTTGTTCAAGACATTCAGTGAATTATTTTGAGTAACAAAAAAAACATGGAAGCCCTGATGTATCTGCTAGTAATTCACACGACCAAAACAAGTACATTCCATCAGTGATTCACAATGAATAAACTCATTGTGCCATTTTTAGCCTGTTGAACTCTGCAGATACATAATGTGGCTGTGAATAAATATGCGTTTGTGTGTGGAACTGCTTATTCTGCTTTCCTTTCCTACTTAACTTTTACCAAATTAAATCATTAGCCAGTAAACTTTTTCCTGTCTGTGCAGAATTTATGCTTCTGCTTGAGTTGTAGGCTTTTGCTCTAGCTGATTTTGGACAGCACCACATATCCACCATTGTATGTCTTAGTCCTGTTTGATTCCATCAACTTCATGGTTTTTCATATAGCTTTCATACAACTAGTGTATAGGAAAATTAGGATTCTATTTATGACAGAAATTGTTTACTCTTTGAGGAGACAGTGATGCCTAGGAAATGTTAGGTCCTGTCAAGGACTGCTAGGCACAGAGGAAGAATCCAATGTATAGAGGTTTTTTTACAGTTGTCCAGCAAAGCTGCCTCATCATCTTGGTTTTTTTTTGGTTTTTTGTTGGTTTTTTTTTTTTTTTTTTTTTTTTTTTTTTTTTTAACTTGAGCACAACATAGGAAGAATCTCTGGGTAGAGATGTGAACAAGAAATACTGGTAAGTAGCAGAAGAAGACATTTTAGATACCCTTTATATCTAATAATAATTGGCTATAAATGTCAATGAAACTGTTATAGCCTGCTCAAGAGAGTCCTCATAAAACTACTAATTCCTTCTTGCTGTCTGGGGTCTGAATGATCTTAGCAACCTCCTAAGGGAATCTGTTGTTTCTAGTATGCTTTTTATGGAGGAAAAGTTCCACAGCAGCTCTGCAACATTAAAGTGACCAGCACCCTGTGAATTGCCTTGAAGTTCGGTGGCAATAAGTGAACTAAAAGCACACACATTTAACATTTCTTAGTAAGAATATTACAGTGTTTCTGCTTTTGACTCTAGCATCTTCCTCAGTCCCCAGCTGATTATTGGAAATGCAGATTTTCTGTATCACTTGCAGAAGTACAACTGCAAAAAGTAGTTTTCCCTTTCTCAAGATCTTGAAAATTCACATTTTGTAGCAACATATTTTCCCTTTATCATAGTGTAATTCTCATTTCCATTAACTAAGTCTTTATTTCTCTTGCTCTCTCTACTATTCTGTTTTTCTTTGGTACTTGATCCATTTAGAATACATGGAGAATGTTTCACCTGGACATGGTCACAGGCTTGCTATCCATCCTGTTACCAAAAAATCAGGAACACATATCCACACGCAGTATGACACAGAGCACAGTCCCACTGAGAGATGGGGTTCATTGGCTTCAGCTTGGCAGTCACAGAGATTTGAGTTTCAGACTTTGGATCTTGGACTGCCTGCTTCAAGGATAAGCAGAATGCCCTCAATCTACCTTCATCTTTAAAACTCAAAAAAACCTCTCCATAATATTCAGTGTTATCTGCCTTAAACTAGGTCTTCTCAGAGATTTTACATTACTTAAAAAGCATGACATTTTTATGCCAGGACAAATTAATTAATATTCTGCTCTGCCTTTTCCATCATAAATCTGGTGTGCTTTATAAAGCAGAGAATTCTACATCTGAGAAGAAAATGAGGTATTAGACTACTGCCTGCTCCTGAAGGATGGTAGCTTTTCATTGTTTTGTAATAGTAGAATAAGTCTGAAGTTGATTAATTAGTGGAAGAGACCATGTGGCCTAAAAGTCAGAAGTGAACTATAAATGGATTTACTATGTCATACTTTTGCATCCATATGCAAAAAGCAACATATTACATAGAACATCTATATCTTAATCTTAGCAATACAATTAATAAGACAAAGAAAACATTGACAGAGAAGAAGTGATTCATCATATGCCACACCATGTTCCAAGCCTGTCCACTACAGCTTCTACCCAGAGCAATAACAAAGAACTTGCCTTCAGAAAAGTGTCAGTTTTATTTATATTGATCCCAAAATTACCTTTTGTGCTCTTTGCTCTTCATACTATGTGTCAGTCAGGAAGAGGAAAACAAACCCTCACAGAACTGGCCTATTTCCAATATTGCATGCAAAAGGCAGGAGTGAGAGACAAAGAGATTGGAAGATAAATTTAACAGCAAGCAAAATACACAATGGCATAAATCATTCCACAAAGCCTCCATGAAGTTGTTAATGTCCTCAGTAGAATTCCTGTCCTGGTTTATGACATTTGCAGATGTTATGACTAGGCCAGAAATGTGTCTTCCAAAGGCATATCAAGAATGCAGGAAACAGTGTTAGCATTTTAGAGAGCAGTATTCTTGCATCACAAATCAGAAATAATCCAGTGTCTCATCCTGGTGTCACAACATGGAGTGCTACAGGTGACATTGTTGTTGGGGCTTTTTTCCCCCCCAGAGAAAATCTCCAAAGGTGAGTCCCCCTGATGTTGTGGCCTGTAAAGGTTCCATAGAAAATTCCACAACACTAGTGAATTGGCTCCAGATTCTCTAGAATCTTCCAGCTATCAATATGTTTCTCCTAGGTTCCAAGTGGGTATATTTGTCTTAGCTTCTGCTTCTGAGTCTTGCAAGAAAGTATCTTCTGTGGAGTGACATGATTTCACGTGAGTTGGAATCAAATGAAATAGATACAATGCATCAAATTCAGTTTAGTTCATGTGAACATTCTATAATAATTTATAGGATTATAATATATGTCCCATTAAAATATATTCATTAAAGTTTATATGCACTGAAGTCTATATAAACTTTCCAGATAAAAAAAAAATATTGCAGAAAATAAAATATTGTTAATAACTTTCTGAAGGTCTAATACTTAACTGTGGTGCAAAAGACAATGTCAAGAACAGGTGACTGAAGGACACTGAGCAGAATTGAAAAAGAAATGAAAACTTTATAATTTTATAAATATATGTAAATCACTGGTGCGCTCACATTTTGAAAACCTCATGGTGTTCTGGTCCTCTCACATGACAAGAAACATAGTGTCATTTATGGGCTGAAAGACATGTAAAGCATGTCTACAAAAATATTAAACTGATTGAGACACTTCAAGTCAGACAAGAAATGACTGAGATATAACAGAGATCTGTAAAAGCATAAGTAATATGGAATGGGTAATTGTATTTTGGTTTTGATGACACAGAAATGAGAGAACATCAAATGAATTTGTAAAAGAAAATTTTCTCAAATACTCAAAGGAAATACCTTTGTCATTCAATACATAAATGGATTGTTGAACCTGTGGCTACAGCATGTTTTGGTTGCCAAGAGTATAAATGGCTTCAAAAGATGATTAGGCAAGGTAATGGAGGAAAACTCCACCAAGGACTGCTAAACACGGGGGTCTGATTACAGCCTCTGGCTTTAGTTCAGGAGGCCCATGAACCAGAGAGAGCCAGAAGCTGCAGGAACAGAAGCAAGGAAATTACCACTCTGTGCATATCCCGCTCTTAATATTCATTCCCTGAACATCTGCTGCTGAGCTCCACTGAAGGTGAGCTTCTAGTATGACTCAGTGCTGTTGATCTCAGAGGGGCAGTGGGTGGTGAAGGCAGAGAGAGGGGGTGTGGGTTTTCAGGCCTTTGCAGATTTTTTTAGTGACATTTACTGTGCAGAACTAAAAACTAATTAAAAACCAACCCTGATAAAATACAGCATGCTGACCCAAATTCTTCTTAATTCAAACTTTAAAAAAGCAGTTGTATGGCAGTTCTATTTAATTCTAAGAAGGGAAACTTCAAAGAAAAGAGACAAAAAATCACATCAGAATGGTGATTACATGTAATTCCTTCAAAGAAAGGAAGGAATGGAGCTGGTTCTCTTATTCCTGGGATAAAGTTTCTAAGAAGGGAGCAACAGTGGTACATGTGTCATGTATGATGTGTGCAAGGCTTGCTAAAAGAAGTGTGGCATGAATAACACTGACAGATTCACAGCCACATCATGGACCCCAGGGGGACAACTGAAGAAGTAGCCAGGACTGCTCAGATGCCAAATTTCACTTTCCTGGAAAATGTCACTGTTGACAGTAGTCCTTTACATGCTTGAAGTGCCTCCAAGGTTAGGCATTGGTGTGAATAGAACTACATTTTTGAATGAGAAGGTGAAGAATGTACAGCTAAAATAAAGCCACCAGATGAATGTAGGACAGGAGCTGAGTGACAACAATGCCTTACCCCACTCCCTCATTCTTTGCCCCCAGTCACCACCTGCAAATTGTCTGGACTCATATGGCCTTATTTTGAGCTCAGAGGCTTTAAATAGAAGTTTGATGCTGCTGTTGTCTTTGCAAAACAGCCTCAAGTAATTATTGAAATAATGCCCCTCCTACTAACCCAGCAAAATACAGTTATGTTTAGTATAGAAGAACAAACAAAAGGAATTGAAAAGCATTGCACTTCATGCTTAAGATCTTCTATTGACGAATTATTACAACTTTCTTGACCTTTCAAGCTGTAGTCTCTTTGTATCCAGAGTAGAAGTTATTTTTGAATTGCTACAAACAATTTTAAGGTAGGGCAGCAGCTCTGGATGACACTTTGGCAGGATGACTCTTTGAAGATGTGATTTCTGCCCATCAGGTCATATCTTCATGTAGTTGATAATATGACTTGACATTCTATAAACTCATCTTTAAACCTTCACATCCTACAACAGAGAAGTTCCAACCACACCATCACTATTCATTTGATCTTTGGCAGTTGCTTCTTAAAAACAAAGGCACATAAACAGGTAATATCCTCCAAAGATCTTCCTCAGTTGGCCTAGAAAT
The DNA here is from genome assembly GCF_026979565.1 of Vidua chalybeata. Taxonomy (NCBI): domain Eukaryota; kingdom Metazoa; phylum Chordata; class Aves; order Passeriformes; family Viduidae; genus Vidua; species Vidua chalybeata. Next base: position 83,834,511 of record NC_071531.1, on the reverse strand, counting down.
ATAGGTCCTGAGAGAAAATATCTCAGCTTAACACATCAGGCACTGTGAAATGTCACAGCATTAGCACTACAGTTCATGATAATAGCTTTGTTATAGATAATGATTACCTTTCTTGGAAACTTGCCATCATGCCTGTGTAACAGGGATTCGAATCTATCATACATGTATCTTTGTTAAATAGGTGGAGATTCACTGCAATAATTTAAACCAGGTGTGAATTGAGACATTTAACTTCAGTGTAGTTGTTCCTAACCTACACAGGAATTAAAAAAAAAAAAAAAAAAAAAAAAAAAAAAAAAAAAAAAAAAAGTAGCTCAAAATCTAAGTTATGGATTCATAATTCTAAATAAATTAAACAGACCCGCAGATGTTATAAATTTTTGTGAGTTGTAACTGATAACAGCAGTCTAGAATTATAGATATTTCTTACATGTTTCCAAACATCAAATATATAGAGAGATACAGAAAAACTAAGTATCGATACATGATCTCTTTGTTAAATGTGGTAATTTTCTCTCATAGCATGTTCCCAAATGGTTATGTATGCCTAGAATTCAACTATGATATTCACATTAGATACATTTCAGATAACTATATAGATAAAAAAATTATACTTATTAGATTTTCTGGCAACCCAGTATATGCTTTGTCTGATTTTTCATTTCTACCAATCAAAGACACAAAGTTTTATCTCTGTCCTACAGATACAAGTTTGCTGTGGGAGCTGCATTAATACTATGAGCTTCTTCATGTCACCACTCAAATATATCAAATGCAATGACCTTTTCACAGGAAAAGAATTTTCTGTCTGCAGACCGACCCTCTTAAAATAGCAAATGTTCTTCCATGTCATATAAATGTGTTGTAGGATTAGGTGGACCAGTTTCTATTCCCCAATTCTTTTTCTGATATCTAATCATCCTTCCACTGCACACTTTTAAATAATTGCACTTGAGAATTTCGAGGCTGGTACATATCATCTGCTGGAACACAGTTAAACATGGAACTAAAACATGGCATAGTAAATATATTTTTATGACTGGAGTTGGTTGACAAGAGAGAAAGTCTGCCCAGACCCTCCTTTTCTCCAGGCCAAACACCCCAGCTCCCTCAGCTGTTCCTCATAAGACTTGTGCTCCAGACCCTTCACCAGCTTTGATGCTCTTTTCTGAAGATGCTCCAGATGCTCCAGACCCTCCGTGTTTTTCTTTTAGTAAAAAGCCCAAAACTGAAGGTGTGCAGTGGCCATCCCAGGAGGTATTTAAAAGACAGGCTCTATAGAACATAGCTTAGTAGTGGATTTGGCAGTGCTGAACTTCATGACCTTAAAGGTGTTTTCCAGCCTTAATGGTTCTCTGATGCTATATACTTATGCAAACCATTCCCAGTGAAAGTTTTGAGGGAACAGAAGCAGCAGAATAAAAATACTCTGGAAATATGCATATGGATGTATATATATATGTATATATATGGATGTATGTGTGGGTGTACATATTTTCTGCATCTGGTATTACACACACAAACCTTGGAGACAAAACTGAGACACAGGCCAAATCTGGAATGCCCTTTCTTATGCCTTTAGGATATTCTGAAGATTTGATTTGCAAGGATGTAAAAAACTAAATTGTTGCATCCCGGGTTTGGGTTTAGATTAGGGGTTCTAATCTATGTTAGCTAGCTGAGTCCTGTGTACCCCCATGCACCCCCCGTGTTTCCCCCCACCTGCAGTGCCTCACTCCAGGCTGCCTGCCATTGGAGTGCCCCCTGTCACTCCTGTGACCACTCCCCCATCCAGTCCGGGGAGTTCGGTGTCTGTCACCCCAATCCCGCAACCCCATTCACCCCAGGGCCCCGTGTCCGCCCCTGCCGTGTTCCGGTTGGTCGCCGTCTCCGCGACATCGCCATGGCGCCTGTCCCAATTGGGCGGGAGGACATCTGCCCTCCCTGTCACACCCACTATATCATCCCTCTGTCCCCCAGTCCCGGCCGCCATTTCCCCCACGCAGGCGCTGGAAGCATGGGTCGTGGCGCCTCTGCCGCAGCTCTCCATGGCCAATAAAACCTTCCCGCCTCCCCTCATGGGTGATTTGGTCATTCCTTCCCTCTTCACCTCGGACCCTTGTGCAGGTGACAGAACCCAGCAAGCCCTGACCGGCATGCCACTGCAGCGGCACACAGGAAAGAAGTGGTGAGCCCCAGCTCCGGAGGGAGGAGGCGCTGAAAGGCGCCAGAGCTGCCCGGAGCCGGGAGAAACGCACCGCTGCTCTAAATAACAATATGTTACAGTGTTATAATGCAGAAGTTGAAACATTGATTTAGCTGGAATGTTTCCACATCAATGTAAATGTGAAAGTGAGAATAGAATTTGTACAACAAAGCAAATTTCTTTTACTGGTCATGCTGCATATGAAAGGGAGTTTTTATTGAATACATGTACTTATCTCATGAAAAGACAGCAAGTAATCTCAAATACAAATGGAAATGTGACTATGAATAGACAATTTACACATACAGAGACAGTTTGAAGATAATAAAAGAGAGTTCTTGACCATTGCAAAAGAGATTTTCAGTAACTTACTACTTGCTCTGCAAGTATATGGTGAGCAATACTTACAGTTCCTGGTCTCTAGATATCCAAATTCGAGCCCATTGTAGAATATTGTTTCCTGCATACTGCTATTACCCAGGGTTCCTTTTACTGGAAAAGAAATAATAAATGAAGAATATGAACGTGACAATAAGCATGTGCTGGTTCTGTCTGGGATAATTTTCTTCACAGTCACTAATGTGGGGCTAAATTTTGGATCTGTGCTGGAGACGGTGTTGCTAATTCAGGGATGTTATAGTGGCTACTGAGCAGGGCTTGCACAGCATCAGGGTCTTTTCTGCTCCTCATCGCACACCACCGGTGAGAAGGCTGGGGGAGCACAAGAAGTTGGGATGAGACACAGCCAGGACAGCTGTAGGGGCTCAAGGGATATTGCATACCACAGGTCAACATGTTTAGCAATAGAATTATATGGGAGGTGGCAGGGAGACACTGCATGGAGACTGGCTGGGCATTAGTCTGTTGGTGGGGAGCAATTTGTATCTCTTGTCTTCCTTGGGGTTTATTTTTCTTTTCTATTGTCTTCTCATTAACTCAACTCCAGAAACATCATCATTTTATCATTATCATAGTATCTATTTTAAATTATTAATTGTAGCAAATTATAAATTGTAGCATCGTAACATCATTGTAGTATCTATTTTAAATTATTCTGTCCTATGATTTAATCTCTGACACAGAGGACAGCATCTCAGTTTCATTATATCAATTGTCTTAATGAGCTGGATTTAGGATATGAATCTACAGGCTATACTGGAGATGGAAAATAGAACAATTTCAGATTTTTTCTTTTTTTTTTTTTTAAGGAAGAAAAAGGAAGACATATTTCTTTTGAGGTTTTCATATGCTTATTTAGCTTTTCCTAATGTGTCTTTCAAAATACTATTTTTAATGCATTTGTTGAATTAATACTCTGATTTCCATAGTTTGTGCAATAAAGGCTTATTTATATCAGTTAACTATGCAAAACATTTCATGCAAAATATCCTAATTAAAAGCTGCTATATTATTTCTTGATCCCAGTGGGATATTTTAGTTAGAAGTATATATCCTAAAGACTGTGATGCCAAATTATATTTTCTATCACAGATGAACAATTAAATGGAGCCTAAAAGACATAAGAGAACTTTTCTCAGATATCTTAGAATGTGCTGATAATATTTCCAATCTAGTACAGATGTAGTGGGCAGTATTTGCTTTGAACAGATGAGGTAAAAAATAGAAGACAGTGACAACCTGCTTCATTAGGCCAGAATCTTATGTACTTGATTTATGACCTTGACAAACATTTGAATTAGCTACATCTGAGGACTGGACTGTCATTAATTCACAGCATGTATTTCTCATTTTTCTGTGTCTTTTTTAATACAAAATAAGACTTCCTATGAAACTAGTTGAAAGCATAATTGACAAATTAAGGGACTAGACTTTATTTACAGTCCAATTATCAGTAACAAAAAAAATCTGTACTTCGGAAAACAGACAATCAAAAACTGAATGCAAGTCAAAAAGATGTGAAAAAAATTCCTTGATTAAATGTTGGGGCTTTTGTTTTATTTTCTTTAATTTAACTTTAAGTTGTGAACATTTTTCCTCTCTCATTTCAATAATCTGGCATCTTGCAACAAACCAAAGTTGAGTGCAGCAAACCAAATTATATATAGTTAAGTATCTTGCACTGAAGGCATTCTGCTTTCTAAAATAGTGCATTTTGGAATAGAAATCTGTATTTCCCTGTTGAAAGTACAAATGTTCTTTTCAATTCTCCAAAGCAAAGTTTAATTGTAGAAATTTACCTAGGAGTTTAGAATGTCATCTCACTATCTAATGGTCATTGATCTCTTTACTAGTAGGAGTAAAGCACATATGTGATGGTGTGATAATCAGTAAAACAATAATTTTATATCTGTCTTGTAAAAATTTATTTTACAGGAATTGCCAACATTTAATATACTACCAGTTCTCTGAATAATGTGGCTCAGTGTTGCCCTGTTCTTTTAGTGATTTTGCTTTTCAGAATGCCCAACATGAACCACCTAGTCAGATATTGTGCCCTGTGTCCATTCTTCTATTGTTTGCTACTAACAAAAATAATTTGATCTTATCTTCTTTATAACTACTGTTCAAGTGTCAGTTATAAAGATTTATTTCAGACATCTCTTAGGTCACCTCTTAATCACCTCTGCACCAGATTAATGAAGCTCACTTTCTTGAGCCTCTTCTTATTTCTTCCCTGTGCAAAGTTTCTGTCATTTCTACTCTGTGTTGGTGCTCATACAGGTTTTCCACATTTGTGTCGAAAAAGCGGACCAGTACTGGCTGCAGTAAATTAGATCTGGCCTGAGACCATCAGCAACTGGTGAATCATCATTTCCCTCCATATAGTAGCCATATTTCTTCTGATATAGCCAAATATATTAAAACTGTATTGATATTTGCAATGGAATTTCCCTGTAGAGGTCGATGTTGTTGTTGTTTAACCCCAACTAAGCACCACACAGTCACTCACTCACTCTCCCCCACCACTGGGACAGGAAAGGCAATTAGCAAGGTAAAAATGAGAAAGCTTATGGACTGAGATAAAGACAGTTTAATAGATTAAGCAAAAGCTGTGCACACAAGCAAAGCAAAACAAGTGCATCACTTGCTACCAGCAGGCAGGTGTACAGCCATATCCAGGACAGTTTCATCTCACGTGACAGGGACCTGGAATGACAGATGTCATAATTCGAGAGGTCCTGTGCTTTTTTCTCCTTCCCCCAGCTTTATATTCTGATAATGATGCTATTTGGTACAGAATATTCCTGTGATCAGCTGGGCCCAGCTGTCCCAGCTCCTGTGGACCCCAGCCTCCTCTCTAGTAGAGTGGGGTGAGGAGCAGAAAAGGCCTTGGCTTTGTGTAAGCTCTGCTCAGCAGTGACTGAAACATCCCTGTGTTATCAAGTCTGTTTCCAGCACAATTCCAAAATATAACCCCACACTTTTTATTATGAAGAAAATTGACTCTATCCCAGTTCAAACTGGCACAAATCTATATGATCCTCAGAAGCCTTTAATGATGGCTGTTCCTTGCCAATAGTCTATCCTATACTACAGAATTACTACACTCCAGGTGCAGAACTTGGCACTGCTGCCTGATGAACTTCTTAAGGTTTCTGTCAAGTTTCTGTCCCTGGAGTTGTTAATTGAAACTTTCATCAGAGAATGAAAGCCAGATTGGAAATGCATGTGCTTTCCCCTTTGAATACAGCTGATCAGACAATCTTCCATCTACTTACCACTTCCTCAACTTCCAAATGAGGGGATGGAGGAGATGTTCAAAGCTTTAGTAAATTCAATTAAATACATATCCTCAGTAAATGTACTTTACACCACTCTTACCTGGACATGTAGCTTGTAATTTCATTTTAGTCATTCACATTGGACAAGCATGAATGACCCCTTTCTGAATCCATTTTAATTATTCCTGATGGATGCTTTCTCCTTCATGCTTTTGGAACTGAACTCAAAGAGGAATTGGCTTAATGTTATTTCCAGGGACTAAGATAATCCTATGATTTTGATGATCTAATTTCTAGTTTTCCTACAGAGAGGGAGTCTCCTTCGCTAGTCACAATTTTTTCCCTCTTTTGTTCAGATTGATTATACCACTTCCTAGTATGATCTTTTCTTCTTCGCGCGAGTCACCACAGCTGAGGTGGCAACACCATCTTCCTCATAAGGTTTTGGTATGATGAATGCATCTGCTCGAGAAGGGAACAGGTCAGAAGTCTTCTAGCACAATAGAAGCTTGCTTAGTAGAACAAAATTTCACCTTGTTTGATAAAAGAAAACTGAATAAGGGATATGGCATTAGAGAAAGCTGTCCTAATACACAGCATGTAGGTTGTAATAGAAAGTAACTTTGTTGGCTAGAAAGGAGAATTGAGGCATGCTATTTATAACAAGTTTCAACATCGGAGTTGCTTAATAGAATTGGTTTTGAGCAATAAATTATCTGCATGTTTAAATTATAATAATGATGTAATTATGGTAATATGCTAATAATTGCTAATGTAAGCATGATGTTAATGAAAAGAGTGATTTGTGTAGGTAATAAGAATTAGACACTCTAATGTATTGATCTCAATGTGTATGTCTTTGAGAATGAGCATGTAAAATAGACAAAATGTGGCATATTATTTTAAGGAGTGATTCTTCAGAATTTTCCCCAGGGTGGTTTTATTAATGCCAGACCACCAGCTTCTACTAGGCCATGTGAAAAGGAAAGAAGATAACAAGCTGAAACCCTACTGGAAAACAGACACTTTAATTTTAGTGATAAAAGAATGTTAATTCAGATCATTACTTCTGATGAATTAAATCTCTGATTGCCTTCAATAATCTTAGACTGACTGTTAAAACAAGAACCTAGTGAGATAATTTGGTCCTCATCAAACTAATTTTAAAGGACAACTAAAATTCTTCCTTTGCTAGCAGCATCTGAAATATCTACTCACATAACACTGAAATTGAAATAGGAGATTTTTTTTTTAGCACTGCTGCTTCCATGACAGATGATAGATAAATCAGCATATCCACCTTTATATGAAAAAACACACATTTAGGTTTCTAAAAGCTTCTAAGCAAGCAGCATAGACACTGAACAGTTAGTTCAGATACATAATAAACTTACAGTCTTTATTAGTCTGTACATAACTATATAATTGCCTACACACTCATTGAAGCATGGACTGGAAATAATCCTCTCAATTGGTGCAATATCCACCAGGCTATAAGATTTTTCTTATGTCTTTTAAACCATATGGGCATATATAAAAAAAGAAGGCAATAAAAGAAAGGAAAGAAGGAGTTTTCTAAGAATAATGAGCAAAACAACTGCAGAGAGATGTATGTTTCAAACCCCTGTTTCCAATCAAGAAACAGGAAGGACCTTCTATCCAGGGTAAACTGAGCAGAAATCAGGTAGCCCTTTTCTGCACTTTTGCTTCTCCTGTCTTGGTTTGATGTTTTTTTCAAGAAACAGCAGAGCTGGAATGTCTCTTAAAAGGAAAGGACATCTGTCAGCATTAACACAAAATTTTAGCTAGGAACTCTGATGCAGGCATAAACATTTACATCTTTTATAAAATATGCACTTTGTTGAATTTGATCTGTGCTATATTGATATCATTACATACTTTAATATTTTCATAAGTTTTATACTACCTGAATTTTGATACTTTAAGATGGCTTAAGCTGAAATATGACGAATTCAGCCCATCTCTAGATACCATGCCTGCTTGTTGTGGCACTGTTGTGGCATAGCATAAAAAAAAATAATAGATTTGGAAGGCATAATTCATGAGTTCTAAATCTGATTTAATTTTGCCAATCAAATAGATCATGTCTAGATTTTGTTTAGGGCAAAATTCATACTTAATAAACCTGTGTGGAAAAACTTGTTTTATCTCATTAGCAGCCTACTTTCTTTTTAGACAAAAAAGAAAATTTTATCTATATTAATATAATGATAATGATACAGTATGAGAGAAGCAGAAACATTTTATCTTGAAAATACACTTAATTTCATTTTTAATGATTTTTTAAATTATTTAGTAAGTTTATGTATAAATTTTGCAAAAATAGCTTTTAAAGCTGAAATTGAAATTAATGAAACTTCAAAAGTGTTGCAAAGAACTTATCAACATTTTTGAAATTAAAAAAAAAAAAAAAACTAGCTCAATTTCATTCAAAACTGATTCTTTCTTCCAAATTACCCTTGTTTAAAAATAATTAATTGGAAAATTCCTAATCTACACTCACTTTTCATCTTTGACCCAAGCAGTCAGTCAACATTTCACACTTTTGGTTAATATGAAAAAAACAAGTCAGATGAATCAAAAAGATATTTTGGGCTACAAGTTTATCACACTATGAGCAAAATCCTTGTACACAAAATTTACACCCATATCCACAGCTGTAAAAGCCAACCTGGCTGCTGAATATAACTAGTTAAAATACCACTGTGCATCATAATGGCAAGAGAATGAGATATGTTGATAATTAAACTTGTCTGACATGGTCCAAGATGATTTTGACTGCATGACTTTGTTTAGCACAGAATATATACTAATAATATTAATGGTTACCATTATGTAATTAAAAAAATAACAGTTCATTTTTAAAAATTAATTTCAGAAATGAAGTGCTGGTTTTTGTCCACAGAAAGGATGCTTAATTTTCAAAAAAAGTTTTTCAGAGATATTTATTTTCGTTCCTTTTTTTTCTTTTTGCTTAAGCTAGTTTTCCAGTGATACTAACATGGCAAGAGAGATTATCAAAGAGAAACTACATGCAGTGTGCCTTGATCCTTATCCTCTGATGGTTTAATCATTAAGTTTTATATGACAAGCAGATACTCCTTGATTTTCTCTGTCTTGGGGCTTTCCAAGCATACTGAAATTGTAGCATATTTTTGAACACTAACATTAAATCTAAAATGGACAAAACACTAAAGAAAATATGGTTAAAAATCTTTTGTAAAGTATTGTGAGATCAGGTAATAAAAAACAGAGTAAAAAAACCTATTTATTGTAATGAGGAAGGATTTTGATATGACTACTAATATCTTTTTATTCTAACACCAGATCTTTTATAGGTACTGTTCCTGTCTCTGTTGCCAGAAATTCACTGCAATTTTACCAAAAGAACTGAGCTGAAAGAAAAAGCAGATGGGTGCTGTGTGCTCCCTTGTTGAGGCACTCAGAGTTAGAGCTGTACAAGAATCCTCCACCCTGGTGGTACTCACACAGATTTTCTCCTGCCAGTTCTGGCCACCCAAGGTGAGCATTCACAAGCCATTGATGTTATAGAAACCCATGAGAAACAGCATCCTTGTCATGCAACTATCACGAGTTGCATGCCTTCTTTGAGGAGCACATTAGGGAACCAGAAGAGAGAACAAGAGAGAACCTTAGCAATTGATACGATGTGAAGCATCTCAACACATCTTCAGCAATACTTTTCCATAGAAATGCCCAAGCGGTGAGGGACATGATGCAGGACATACCCTGCCCCTCCCCACAAACTGTTTATTTTGGTGAGACAAAAGTATTTGATTATGAAGAGAAATGAGTCTGGAATATATTAGCCAAGGTTCTTCATCACACAGCAAAAGCAACTGTATATAAATATTTTCAGGTTTGATTTATCACGTCTGCATTTTCTAAAACTTTGTGACTTTCATGGCTAGATAGTTAAAACTAACTGAGATAATTTAGACAATTTACATTAACTTTATTGTTATTATGGCAATAAATCTGCATTTTTACAGAAAGGAAGAAGGATAAGGAAATATAGGAATTAGCCAAAGAAAAGAAAGAAGTGTAAGGAAATGTAAGAATTAACCATCTCTACTCACAACTCTGACTTAAACCCAGTCAGAATGTTAAGGGCATAGTTGTGCTTCAAAATGTTTTAAGTCTAGACTCTTGTCAGGATTGCAAAAAAAAACAAGATTGGCACCAAGGTCTGAATAGCCCAGTCACATTTAAGAAACACACAAGCAAAGCACTGAAGAAGAAGCACTTAATGAAAATATTTCCAGATGAGTATTCCAAAACTGATAAATACCAGAATTAAGGTTTCAAATGTAACTCCGATTTGACACTGTACATTTATGCATTATGAGAACAGCCTCTATATGATCACATTGTATTTTGCTATTCTCCAGCTCCAGATTAGAGCAATCAGACACAGAAGAGATGAAAAGCCCACACTGCATGAGTGTGACTTGTCCAGAATCACAGTGGAACACTGTGATGAAGTCCAGTTTCTTTGGGAAGTATCCAGCAACCACAATTATTAAATCTTCTTACATATAGCTCTGGCTTTATTAGCTGTTTATCATAATTTACTGGAAAAAAAAATGTATGGGTATCCTACAGTTGACAATCTCTTTCATTATAAAACTTGATTGGCAGTCTGTGAACTGAACAAGGAGAAATGCTAAGAAAAAAATTGCATGTGCTAATGTAATTATAGATAGTAATTCTTACATCTAAGACAGACTAATTAAGGCTGTATAGGCAACCTTAATTCTGACATTTTTCTAACTTCTGAGTAATTGACCTTGCAATCGCAGCACTCCACATGTATCAATTATAATTAGCTTTTAAAAACATGAAAAACAGCCACTGTTGCTGAGGCAGAAAAAAAAAAAAAAAAAAAAAAAAAAAAAAAGAAAGAAAAAAAAGGAGAAGAAATCTTCTCCTCTGGAGCCAAGCTGTGATTTTTTGAGTGTCAAAAAATTTTCAGAACCACAATTCAGAAGGCTACAAGATGACCTACCTACTCCAGGCAGGCCTGGCACCATTAATAACCCCTACATGGGGCAGTTACTAGAAACTGGAATACACAACAGCACTGAGACTATTCCAACATATTTGTTATTGGAAGGTGGTGGTTAAGGATGCCTGGCAGCAGTCCAGGCTTGGTGCTATTGCTGCTGTCACCAGGCTCTCTTGCCCTTGCTTTGTCTCTGTGGTCCTCTGTTTTACCTTTCTTATCCAAGTTCCTTCTCCTGCTATTGCCTTATTTTATTTGCTCATTCTTCTGGGCCTTGGTCCTTGCACCTCCTCTTCTGAGCTGTTTCTTTCTGCCCCAGTTGCCTGTATTTAGCCTGCCTTCTCTCAGACCTCAGCTGAATTGAAAAATGAACCATGAAACTCCCTCAAGATTCCATTAAAGTGCTATCTTGGGGTAAGTTTTGTGTATATTTTGGCACTGGTCTACTTCCATACAGAGCCTGGAAAGTAGAACCACAATGTCCCCTGTTAAAACATGAAAACCTTGTCTCCCTGTCAAGCAGTCACAACATGACTCTGCAACTTTATCTCTCCAATCTCATTGTGAGACCCTCTTAACTCATGTTTTATTCATTTTTAAATAATTCAGAAACTCAAAATGCAAAACTTCAGTTTTTACTTCAGAGTATGGAAAACCTACTATGTAATTATTATAATGTAGAATTATGTAGGAAAAAAGTTAACTGATCAGTGCTTTAGAATCACTATCTCTACCTCTCTTCCACAGACAGCAATAAGCAGAAGGTTATTAGAGTAATAATTGTGACTTGTGATTAGTAGTCAAATATTTAACTCACCTAGTTTGAAAGTCTGAGAAGTAGAAATATTTCTTTTACATTATTTTTAAATAAATAAAATGTCTTATTGAGTAGATTAATTCCTACTGACAGTTGCAAATATTGTTTTAGTTCAATCTCTGCTTAATCTGTTGTCAGAAACCAAACTTACATAGTTTTTTCAAATGACTAAAACAAGTTCAATCCTAAGCAATTACAGCAATAAAACATAATCTGTTTTGTCAAAACTTAGTTTGGAAGAAAAAATAAAACAAAGTTACCATTCTGGAACCCTGGCATAGGTGTATTTTGATGTTATAATGTTAGAGGGAAAAAAATTCCGCAAGGAACTATGAAATTCTTAAGTGATACAGCCAAGACTTTCTTAATATACAGTATCAGAGTTCTTCACCAGATACTGCCCAGGGAGAACACCATCTTAGAATTAATGAATATAAACAAGCAGTAAATGAATTTAGAGTTAGCATTTTCTCGCCATTAAAACAATGAGATGCTGGTGCATTTGCAAAGGTAATGTATTTATACAGGGTATGCAGCAGGCTCCCTCTCCCTAGGGCATATATTTATATCTGAGCTTCCTGTCCTGGGCTTCCCTTAGCAGTGAGGAGGAAGCAACTTTAGGGCACAGAACCAAACCTCTAAAAATGAGCCATATCTAATTAACAGGACCGAGTGTGTAATCTATGCTGTAATTTTCACTGAGCTTTAATGTCATAAAGAGATTTTTCCAGATGTCTTTTTATTCCCCATGAGACTGTTCATGTTTTCACTGAGTCTTTTTATAACAGTTTGGGGTTTGGTGGGGAAGGCGGTTGTTTGTATTTTTGTGTTTATTTGTTTGTTTTGGGGTTTTTCGTTAATTTTTGTTTTGCTTTTGATTTTGAGGTTTTTTTTTACATTTATCAGGAAGAGGGACTGGACTACTCCTTGATATCAAATTCTGTTTATTCATGGGAAATAAGAGAAATCATCTGATAAACTTGATATTCAGTTACTCTTTTTAGAACATGTTTATTTATAGTTTGAAGAGCTAGCTTAAAGCAATGGAAAGTAAAAATTAAGACTCATTTCAAATCTGAACAAGCTTAAAAAATTTAAGTAAAAAACGGAATTGTGGATATTCAATCTATTGTATTTACTGTTAAACAGAGAGGAAAGCAGAAGGAAGTGAGTAGGCATGGAGCATATACTTTTAAAAATAATTATTTTAAAGTATTAAAAATTTACCATGGCATGCTGTTTTCATTATATTTTTCAATATATTTTAGCTATTCTAGGGTTTTCTATTTGTTTTCCCAAGATAAATTTCATTTATGTATGACATTGAAAGGTGTGTATCACAGGCTTTGCTTCTCTTGTTCATACTGTATAGAGCAGCAGCTAAAGTAGTATCAGAAGGCAAAGATATAAAGAATTAATAGGATTTAAATAGGGCTATGAAGTAGTAGATAAAAAGAACATTGATGAGAGTGAGAAAAATAAATCAGTTTATTTTCAGCTGATCACTATTGGTGAATTAGATAAAAAGGAGAGCAGCTATCAGTTAACTGATGGAAATAAAACTGAGTCACACTGAATTGGATTAACTTTGCCGAAAGCTAAATTCTCATCCAGCAGCTCTATTCAGTTCCCTTTCCCACAGGGTGGACTTCTATGAGGAAAGTTAATTCCATCCCAACCAGACCAGCAAAGATCGCTACAGAAAATATTTTAAACTCATGTTTGACAAAATAGTATTTTTAATTGAAAGATTTCCCAGACAAAATGGGAAATTCTGCTTTCATTGGACTCCTGTGTTTTCTGATTCTTGCTTTGAATCTGCAAGAGCACTAAGTATCCCCACATCATTTAATTACAACCCTTGACTTTGCAAATGACCATTTATATGAAAACAAAAATTATACTCAACTACTTAAAAATTAAGATTCACATGCCGTATTAATTAATGATAAATATAAACTGTTTCTTAACATACAGAATTTTCAGTGATGGACTTAAGCAGATAATAAGGCAGCATTTAAGATGCAGTTTCTGTAGGAAAAAACAGGGTAATTCTTACAAGAAATAGACTAAGTTAGTTAATTTTACAAATTTACTTATTTAATGTCAATTTCTGACCCCTAAATTCATTGCAGTACTGCAGAAGAAATTGGAGATGAAATTTTCCTTGGAGCAAACTTAAGTACATGCACAAGAAATAATGGAGCATGTAGATTCAGCAAGACACAAATAACTTGCTGCAGAGTAGAGCATTGGAATATCCTGGCAGCCTGTCTTATTTATGGAAAAAGGTCTCAATAGCTAGAGGACATGTCAGAAGGTATGCCCACATCTAAAGGACACACTGTAAATAGAACTTTCATTCAGTGTGCATATCTTCTTCAAATCTTCTGTCTTTTTAGTACTCTCTCAAGTCTGAGCCTACCAGTCATTTAATGGTAATTTATAAATCATTTCTCTGCTAACTGTAATGACAGAAGCCTTAAGATCCTCAGTGTGTGAGATGGCAAAAGAAAAGTCAAGCTTTAAGTATAGCTTCCCTCTTAGCTAGGCTGTTTCTTTGGTGTACTCATAAGCAAATGATAGCAAATGGTTCACTAACTTGGTAATAATTTAGAGCCCCCACATCTATCTGTAGGAGTCAAGAATCCACTCATCAGCTCCACTGTGGAAATAAAACACATCTGTGTCAACAAATCTGCATGTCTAGATCAAATGAGTGAATAGGAGACTCACTTGGTTCTGGGGGGCTGCATAATATACAAGAAAATAGGAAGAGCATACTGAGCCAGACCAAGGGTCTGTTTGCTGGAGGGTCTTTGACAATAGGAAGTGACAGATGAAAGGACAGAGCTTGTGAGAACCAGGCAAGCTTTAAGATACAGGGTTATCCTGTGTTTTTTCCACTCTGTTCTCCCAGGTTTCAGCAGACTGTCTAGGGATTTCTGGAGCCAGAGATATTTTTGTTTGCTTAAGTCTCAATGTGTATCTCTTCCATGACTTTGTCATATTGCTTTTTGAACAGATTTGCACTTTTGACATCTGGAATGCTGCTTGGCAGAGTTTTCATTTATTTCTTGTTCGCTTGTTTCAACCTGCTCAGTGATGATGTCTTTTCATGATCCCTAGTTTTTATACTGTTAGAAATAAAGAGTGTTCTCTACCCTTATACCCCATGGGACTTGAAGACCCAGCTAAGTTCAGACCTATGGGATTCATACATTCCTGAAGTAAAATTTAAGTTGCTATATCATTCTGTTACAATTAACACATTTATTGCACAAAAGACCAGATTCAGTTTCAGGAAAATTATTTTTACTGCTTGTCCAAGCTACTCTCAAAAGAAATTTATACAATGATTTGTATACTGACAGTTTCAAATTTGTTGTTAGAATTATCTGACAGATACTTAGACAGAATCAGTTTAAGGATGTTCATTCTTTTACTAATCATAAATAATAATAAAACTTTCCAATTTTAGCTTTCAAAAAAAAATATCTCATGCATTTGCAAGAAATAATAGCACCATTCACAAGCACTCAGTACAATGTTTCATAAGTGCAATGTAAGGCATTGCAAATTCTAGTTTCAGATAAAAATGCATTGCTTTTTTTTCCTATAAATAAGTACTTGTGCTATGGCAAGCTATCCCAAGAAATTTTATACATAACCCCTTGAAAATTGCAGGGAACAGACAGACTATCTGATGGTATTCAACATGACCAGGGAAGTTGAAATGATTATGACATAAACTAATCTTGCTTAATATTCCTTTAGATTCTCTGCTTAACTATGGCTGGTCCATAAATTCTTGCAATTCTAGTCATTTGCAGTGAAGCACAAAATTGTTTTCTGTATTTCTAGCCAGATTATAAAACAAATCCAGAAGCCTAGGAAATTTCTAGATTTCCTCAATGTATCTCCATTTTAGGGCAAAGGACCACTTTTCCAGGTCTCCACTCCTCACTTCCCTATCTTCTGCTGCTAAACAGCCTCTGGGTTTCACATTAAGTATATTGAATGGCTGAATAATATAAAAGTTCCACATGTTAAGTTTTAAAGGTGAAAGACAGGAAGGAGTTGGTAAATTAATTGCCAGCATCTATTGACAGATGCTCCAACTTCATAAAGGGTTCTTTTACTGAAAAATACTTTTAAAAAACAGTGTTTTGTCTTCATCAATTCTATCATGATTGACTAAATGATAAAAAGTTATCAAAATTATTTTCATTAAAAACCTGTCAAAATCCTGTATTGGCTAAAGCTGTCCTCTTGTTCAGACTTAGATCTGTCAGACTACTAGTATCAGCACACGTTCCAACTTATTTTGCAATTATCATTGTATAGTTTCTCATTGCTCTTCCTTCTGAAATATCACTTGAACCTGACATATCATCAGCTTTATCCATCTCAGCTACTTCCATGAGATTTTGCCTTGTTCTCCCTGACTTTAGAAAGAGTGGTCTATGAAAAACAAGGAGAAGGAAGAGAAGACTGTGAAGTGGCACTTGGGAACTCACTGTCCCAGGGAAGTATTGGGGACCTGATCACTCACCCACCATGCACTTCACTGCTCTTTTAAATCTGGAATACTTAAGGCTCAACTTTTTAAAAGAAAGTCGAAAATCATATATAATGATGTATTTCAAGACCTAAAACTTTCAAGGAATAGCATCAAATATCCACAAAAGCTATAATAAAATCATTAAATATGACAGCCATGGAAGAATGAAAGCCCCATTATAGGAATTCTTGTGGAAACAAGTACTTTGTAAAATGGTCCATTTTAAATACTGTCATGTTCCCTTGTGGTGGAAACTGTATCAAATTTGAGTGAAATTGGTTATGAAATACCATAGATAGTGGATTATAGGAATATGTAACTTCCCACAAAATGCATTAAATAAAAGAAATTCTAAGGAATTAACCTCTGTGTTTACACTAGTTTGATGTACACTCTATTGCCTACATCTGGTGGAATAAATAAAGATTCTTTCTTCTGGCTGGAGACCCTCGTTTAAATGTATAGTATTGCAAATCAGAGATACTTGGCTGAAAGGTGGAAAGAGGCATACAGCATGAAAAGGAAATTTTAGTCACTTAGGTTTAGAGTTGGAATTGAAAAACAATTAGAAGACTAAACTTCTAGATGCATTCTGCATATGGAATTGCTGACATAACTTGCTATTGCAATTTCTATCTTTGTTGAATGCCAGCAAGATATGTGCATATATTGGGAACTAAACAGGCTGGCCTGAATATTGCATAGAAACTAATGAATATAATCTCTAAAATCCTACTTGTACTTGGTAAATGAGATAACATTTTTATCACAAAATCTGATACAAATTGTCAGCACTGTAGTAAAACTTCTATTCACACTTTTTTCTATGAGCATGTGAGGAAATTGTATCGAGCTGCAAAATCTAATAAATTCATAAAAACTTACTAACAACTCAATATTCATTTTTTAACAGTCTGAATCCATGCTAGTATATACAATTTTGATATTCAACTCAGACCTGTCCTTGAAATTGCTGGTGCCAGACCCAGGAAGTATCCTCTGTGCAAGTGCATAGCTTTATTTTTCTTATACTTTACATTGCCACTGGGTAAAAACTTTTTTTTGTCTTTATTAAATTGAAAGCTTGAAATTGTGTTCTTCTATATGCTTTCTGTTTTCAGACACTAGAATAATATAAAGTGTTGTCATGTTAAGCACAACATTTTCTTAGTGAAGGTCAGTCATGACATTTAGATGAAAATGTCTTCATATTTAGACTAGATGCAACAAAAATGGTTGTAATTTTATTTTCTTGTGGTTTTTAATTTTTTTCAAAAGACATTTGGATGATTCTGAAAATAAGAAAAGCAATGGCACTTTGCTGCAAGATCACATTGTCTAAGAAGTGATTCAGAAAGATGTTTGAAGGAAGAAGAGAATTATCATAATTGCCATGTGCATCCTTCTTTATGTAATGTTCTACAATGCTGTACAGCGAACCAGGAAGACTTGTTTTTATTTTGAGATAAAGAAAAAGTATTGTCAGACATTCTTACCTTTCAAATCCCAACTTGGCAAATCCAGCTGGGGTCAGTAGGAGTCAAGTGACAAAATCCAACAGAACCATAGCACAGTGCTCTGAAGCACTCACTGATCCTTTTGCTCCAAGCTATGACTAAAGGAGGATATTGGTTATTTTTGGGAGTCCAGATTATGCTACTGCTTCATACTGGATTCTACAACAGTCTCAGATGAAAAATACATTTTATTGCTGAAACTGGAGCACATTTGGCTTACATATATGCACATATTTTCAAAGCAGCTCTAAGTCTGGTCATCTATTTCTAGAAGAAAACCACAATTTGGCATCTGATTTCAATTGAATTTTGTATCACATGTGCATTAAAAAAAATCAATTATCTGTTTTGGTTTTTTTTCTGGAGACTTTTTGTTTTGACTGTTAAACCATTATCTTGATCCAGTATGAAACCAGTTCTGATCACCAGATATCTTATTCTCCAGTAATAAAATAAAGCAAAGAACATGAAAGTATGAACTAAAACATAGCCTGTAAAATCTCAAATTCCTCCTAAATAACAACACAGTAATTATTAATTAGAAAAAAATTCAAAAATTATTAAATTTTCATCTTAATGTAAATCCCAGAAAACTTTAATAATTGTGCAGATGATTTAATATAAAAAACAGGAGTTAATAGTTAGATGTTTTTATTATTGTGTACTGATTACTACATTAATAATTTATACAACAAATTAACCATAATTACATGAATTGCAACAACTGAAAATGTGTGTTAACAGATGGCGCATGTGGTTTACTGTGAAAAGCAATATTAAAAATCTTTGGGTTTACCTCCTATCTTATTTTGCAGCCTAACATTTTAAGAGAACCTGTTCCAAAATATTGACCTGTAAAAGCAAATTGTAGCAAGGTCCTAGCTGGCCATTTCCCACACTCCTGAAGTTAGTCTGCTCTGACAAACTGAAGAGCTGGAAAATCAGGAGCTGCTCAGTCTGTCAGAAAGACAATACAATGTGCCTGCATTTCTAATTGCAGTTCAGTTGAAAATAGGTAGCAGATTAGCTACTTTAAACTGACCCCCACTCTCCTGCTGGAAACAGGGAGCTGGAATGAGATGTTGAGGTGTGTCCTGTTCCTGAAGGCCTCCTTTCCAGCTGCCAGTGACCAGTGTAGTAGGTTTCTATGAAGATAAAGTTTCATCTGAGGCTTTCAGCAGCCTGTGGAGCAGCACAGTGGCTGAGGTCTATCTCTTAGTCAGGGGCCAGAGGAAGAAAAGAGAAGTTTCACAAGGTTCTCTGAAGCTTTACAGGTTGTTTACTTGTCACAGCAATGGCCTAGGAAGGGTTGAAAGCCTTTCAAGTGTAATACCCTGGAAAATACAAAGGGACTCAGACTTGCAATGTAAATGCTTTTTTCTTAACTTCTGCCATCAGCAGACTAAAAGCAATAGAGTTAATTTTATCTTTCAGTGTGAGTGAAGGTCAGACTTTGACTGCTTGACCTCCAAAGACAAGTGCAGTTGAAGTCTGTGGTGGAAGTCCAGAGTTGAATTAAAGGTAATGTTTCCTCCACCTTAGGAGCATTTCTCTGTAATGGGAAATTATTACTCTTATCTACTTTGCACCTACCATAAAGACCATAGAAATGTTACTGTTACCTAGTCAAAGAAAGAAAATAACAAACTTTTAACTAAAGCATAATTATGAACAGTCCAACATACATGATAGCTCTGCTAGAGTTGATTGTGACCTGTAAGGAGCTACTCTTAACCTACTGTACTATGTGTAAAAGTGAAATTTTCTTTCTTCCTGAGTTACCTGAGTGCCCAAAGACTAATTTGCAAACTAAATCATTTCTTAATTGGGGACCAGGGGTCAAAAGGAGTCTCTGTGTATTTTGGATGCCTCAAGATCAATAGAAGTTTTCAGTCTCCCAGTTTTTGTCTTCAGGCTCCCAACTCCTTTTTAGACGTATCTATGAGATTCTGTGGATTTTAAGCAAGCTTTTTTTTAATACTGAGAAACATTTAAGTAGACATACATCTTTACAGTTTTATTCTATTAATTTAAAACTGATTTATAAGTCTTAAAACACAGAATGATTATCTTTTGAAACATAAATAAAAACAACTATAGTTGTATAAACAACTAATCAAATATATAACCATAAATCCAACAAAAATAATGATAAAACGTGAGTAAAGAATATAAAGGATAATGAACCTTCATTTTTACTATAAACTATTCAATGAAACCTCATAAAGACATAGATGGTAGACTCTCTTAGTCTTCTGAAATTTAATAGCTAAATGTTACCTCTGCTTATCTATCTTCTTTCCATTGTAAATGTCTATTTTTATTGATGGTTTCTAAAATAACAAATGGAGATTCAATTGTACTTTTATCAGTAATCATGAACTACAGATTTTCTGTAATTATAATTTTTTTTTAATGACCTGTAAGTTTTTTTGTAGGCATGATCCACAAAAGCAAGTGATAGAATTTTCACACTGAGTTAAAATAAGAGCAGGCAGGAAAGAGAGATGTGCATCAAGTTTTTAATGTATACAACATATATAGAACAGCTGTATGTCACTTGAAAGTTTTCTGTAGTTGTTAAACTCTGGAACAAGGGAGGTTGACCTAGGCTGGCTGTCAGACCCCCACCCAGTGACTCTCTCACTCGCCCTTCTCAGTGGGACGCAGGAAGAAACTATGATGGAAAAGCTCAGGAGCTGAGATAAAAGCAGTTTATTTGTAATTTTTTATTTATTATTATGGGCTGCTATGAGGAAAGTTAGCTCCACCACATCCAGAACCAGTATTTAAATACATCTTAAGTAATCAATTACATTATATAATTCACTCCAAAACCAGAATAAGGAAGATAATAATTTATTTCAGCCTACTATAATGAATGATTCATAAAGAATGTTTAAAAACCGTTTTCAATGCTAATATAAGATGGGCTAGTTCAGGGTTTCTTAGTATTGTAGGCTGTTAAATTTTGCCACTGCAAGGATGAAGATCTGATCAGTAAGCCCTCAAGAGGCAGACTGTCTTTTGACTGTCTTTTGTTGTTGATGGATGGGGCAGAGCTGGTCAGATGTGGCAGCCTGAGAGCCAAGATTGTTAATGCTGGGAGGCTCCTCAGGTCCCCAAGGCCCTGGATGCCCAGACCCTTCACCCAGCAATCAGAGGAGCAACACATGCACCTCTCTTTGAGTGTAGCATAGGTAGAGTAGGACACAGCCACTACCTCCCTTCCTGAAGTGGTTTACAATCAAAGAGTCACTGAGTTTGGAAAAGACATTTAAGATCATTGAGCCCAATTGTAAAACAAAAAAACAAAAAAACAAAAAAACCAAAAAAAAAAAACCAAAAAAAAAAATGAAACAAAAAAAAAAAAAACAAACAAACAAACAAAAAAAAAAGCTTACATGGAAAAAAACCCAAAAAACCCTGCAGAAATCCAAACTCACATATTACAACATTCCTTCTATAACTAGACCCAAATCTACACCTTCAAATGTTTATGTCACAAGGATTGAGGCAAACACCACATCTATGATAGTGACAGAGTTACATCACATAATTCTTTACACACACTTATGAAGCTCCATTATAAAGCTGTTCAGAAGGAACACTGCAGTAGACTGCTCTTCACCAGTAGTAAGTAATTTACGTTGAATTTCTACCTGAATTTTTCATTTCCAGTTTCCTTGCATGTGGACTTGAGTGCATTAACTCTCCTTTAGGCAATTATATATTGATTTGACTTATAGAGGCACAAATCTACTGGAGAACTTGAGAGAAAAGGTGTTTTGGGAATTTTAGTCCCACCTTGCTACTGACCCATGGTAGCTAATACATGTTGTTATGTCTCCTGACATTAAGATGAACATAAAATTGACCATTTTCATCATAGGACTCCATCAATGTCTGAAAAAAAAAAATTTAGGAGCATTCAACATTTTCTTCTTTTTTTCCTTGATTTTCAAGAGATTTTACTGACAGCAAATATGGTTTTCTGAATACCTGCCAGATGTTAGGGCAAACTGTTGGCAACTCACTGAGAAAGTTCGGCATTTTTGAGTAAGCCTGGATCCAGCCGTGGGAGCCAAAATACGGCCATAGCACCTTCTGCTATAATAAAGAAATGACAGCTTGAATATGTCATTTCTGAAAGAGCTGTTAGTTTTGTCATTTCACACTTTGGTCTACTTAAAATTAAAACAATAATATGAAAGTATTTGGTTTGTATCCTTTCTTCAGGTACACAATACTTTCAAAATGCATTTTTTCCAAAGTGCTAACATATAGCTAAATAGTGAAATAGTGTAAAGTAAGCAACACTAAATTAAATAATTCAAAAACTAAGGAAGCAGAAACACTAATTAAAAAAAATTGCAAAACCTCAAACTTATCCCATCTTACTGAGGAAAGACAGAGAATAGCTTTCTTCTACTTTTTCCTTCTCCTTTTTTTTTTCAAGTAGCTTTATTGTGTCAAAAATGAGTAGTAAATCACTGAGGTACAGTTAAATAGAACAAATATTTCTCAGATCAAATGTAACATGAAATGTGGGATTTAGATCATCTAGCTGTAATCACAAAAAAATGAAAAAAACTTAATCTTCAAATTTATCTAGTCATCTAGATTATTTCCACAGCAGAGAAAAGAAACAGGCATCATCTATGAGCACTTTGCACAAATTATGTTAGATGTCTAGGGCATAGGAAAGATGCATCAATGACTAACCTAGCTCTTAAGAGACGTGAATAAGTGAGATGAATCTCATCACTTCTCTGAAACATTGGCCTTTGTTTGACTTTTATTTTAATTGTCATAGCTTTTGATAGACTCTTCATCTCAGTACCGATTCCTGATATCAGACCAATAAACAAGCTGTTACCTCTAAATTCTCTATTCAATATAGTCCAGTCTGTGATTCCATCAATACAAAATGAGCATATGTATGTACATCAGTATCAATCACAGCACAGTGGGTCTTCAAATTGCCTTATTATTTCGCAGAAACAGAACAAGCTGCAAAAGTGGTAGAGCTCAATGATGACTGAGCACAAGGCTTAATCATTTAAAACACATTCTTAAAATATTAAATCAAAATGGCTATTTCACATTCCTGTCTTTAAATTAACAGATCATAATCATTTGTTCATAAGCAACTCTATTTTAATCCTCTCCATGTATAGATACTACAAAATTATCTAAGGTCAAGATATATGTTTATGAGATTTTTCACTCTTTATATTTTAGTTTTATAATAATTTTAATATATTCTTTCATTAGTCTTTGCTTGAGTAAAAAACTACCCAGAAAAGTAATTTTAGCCTCAGACAAAGATAATGAAGTTTTGAAGTATGATTCTGAGGCTAGGTCACCAAATGCAAAACTTTGATTTCCCCCCATTGTGGCTTTTTGGTTGCTATTAAAAAAACCCAATGAAATGAAAATGTTATTCAGTGGAATTCACCACATTTCATGGCTGACTTTATTAAATTTAAAATTGGATCATATATGCAAATGTATGTTTTTTATATTGAATGTTTGGTTTAAAAGTACCAAATGAAAGCATACAAAGCACAAGATTTTAAAGATTTGTAGTCCTTTTGCCATGCTATGAGTGCTACTTGTCATGGTTGTCTCATAACTCTTTCATAATCTCTGCATAAGAAATCAAAGAGCTCAGTGTTGCTCCTGTAGAACAAGTGTATGTCATGACAGGAACTGATAGTACCTGTGCATGCAATCTCAGAAAGAAGGTGATTAGAGAGATGTTAAAGAAACTATTTGTACTCTCTGATGTTAGACATATGTCTTAGGTAGCTAAAAGTTTTCTTGGCAATCAAGAATGTTGTTTCTTTAGACAAGAAAGCTGAAGCTGCTACCCTGCCCTGCCCATTCTAACTACTGCAGAGATTTCTGAGCTCTTTGTCAATGACCTCCTGATTGCAGGCTAAATTCAGTTAGGTTTTTTCCTCAGAAAATTGCGCCATAAACTCTTGTTATGCAAGATTTGATCAATGTCCATTTCAGATGTCCCTGCAGCAAGGGCAGAACACAGATGGAGGCTGGCCACTGATCTGAGTTAAGCCATTTCCATCCGTCAATCAGCATCTGTAGTTTATAGCAGGATGTCTTGAGGAAAGGTGGTATCAGTGATATCTTACTGTAAGAAGCTGAGAGGTTCAGAAATTGATTAATGAGCAGGTCCAGAGTCCATCAAGTGAGAGCAAGATAGAGCGGTGGGTGTACCATTCTAAGGCAAGCTCTCACCACTCATCCATCAGAGCCCTATGTTAACAAATGACTCGCTTCAGTTTCCCTCTTCAGTCAGTGGAGAAAAAGGCTTCTCCTAGGGTGAGCTAAAGCTAGAAACTAACTCAACTGTACACAAGTGGAACTCGTTTCTTTCCTTTGACAGCAGAGCTGAGGAGTTACTGTACTTAAACACTGAAGTTAGACCTTGTGAGTACTCCTTAAGAACAAATAAATCGTCCTTTGAAATCCCAGAGAAATATGTTGAAGGGAAAACATTTTCACAAATTACTTAAAAGTGGCTACACCCTGAATCCATTCTACAAATACAGTGAACAATGCATTGCAATGACTACATACCTCAGCTTTTCCTGACAAACATATCAAAGAGTAATGAAGAAAAGATGTAGAGACAGGTGATTTCACCTGACTTTTTCTCCACTTCATAGCCTAGCAAGAACCAGGCAAAACAATAATTGACAATGCTGGAAAATATTTATTTTCTAGTCTTCTTCTATATTGGCGGTATATAGTGGTCTTTTGAGCTCTGCACTCCATTCAGGTCATTCAGAAATAGCACAATAAAAAACTGTTCTGACCCTGAACAGGCCAGCCATTTACTAATGCTGAATTTCCATGCCTATCTGTTTCCACTGTGTTTGAGAATGTAAAATGGGCAGCATTTAAAGGATTTTTATCTAAGAATATAAGTAGTTTGAGATAGAAAGTGTTAATGTTGAAGAATAGGACAGAAGACATATTGTTTCTTTTTTTTTCCTGCAAAGCTCTATGCGTACTGAGTAAAGAAAAAATCCACCTGAAGGTTATACAAAGACAAAAGCAAGCCTAGTGAGTAAGTCATACTTGAAACACCTTCTCTCAACAAAGTGTACTAACCTTCAGTGAGCTCTCTGCTACCACAGTAGACCACTTGCACTCTTCAGGCTAGTTTGGTATCTCTGTGTCAAATTGCAAGGTTGATTTATGCCCAGAACTACATTTCTAACTCAGAATAACCATAATTTTAGGTTATGTAATTTTGCTAGAAATAATATAATAGAGCTATTTACACTGATCACTTGTGGCATAAACACAGCACTATTTTTCAAAAAGGAACCCATCAGGGAGAACCTTCTAGTGCTATAGAACTGATACAGCATGGGATCCTCGTAGGAAAACAGGGAACTGGCCCTGTGTTAGAAATAGGCACGCTAAGAATATTGATTTATGATGGACGCCGATGATTAGTGTTTGAGAGACTTTTTCCCCAAAAGATATGCTATCTAAACTTATATTGTACTAGTTGTAGTGAATCTGGAACCCAGTCATGGGAGGTGTGATGGTAGGTGACTGCCTTGGCTACAGTGATCATTAAATGGTAGAATTGAAAATTTTCAGTGAAATCACTGAATCGATCAGGTGGGAAGGGGTCACAGCCCAACCTCGCTGCTCAAGCAGGGTCATCCTAGAGCATATGGCACAGAATTGTGTCCAGAATATGCAGAATATCTCCAGTGAGAGAGACTCCTGATGTCTACTGGCAATCTGTTCCAATTTGCAGTTTCTAATAAGAAAAAAAAGGACAACAGAGTTATTAGACTTCAGGAGAGCAAATCTTAAGCTGTTCAAGAAGCTATTTAGCAGAGTAATCCAGGAATCTGCTTTTGAAGGCTTAGGAGTTGGAGTGCTGGTAAGTATTTAAGAACCACTTTATAGACCAACAGGAGCAACAATTCCACTGGGTCATAAGTCAAGTGAGCAGGGTAGAAGACCAGCTTAACTGAATATGAAACTCCCTGAGATCAAGAGGAAAAAACATTGCATAAACTCTGGAAGCAAGATCAAGCTTTCCAAAAAGAAGAGCTTGTTTTTTAGGTACAAGAAGAAGATGCAAAAGGTCAAAGATCAATTAGAGTGAAATTGACCATTGTTGTGTCATACAAGAATTTTCAAAGTGCATTAATAGCAAGTGAGATCTAAAGGAAGCATTGGGGTCATCCTTTTTGAAGATATTTATTTGATGAATAGGGATGAAGACAAAGCTGATGGCTACTTGGTACATTTTTGAAAAATCCAGATATCTCACTGCTCAGATTAGTCAAGATTTTGGTGGTTAAAACATCAATCTCTTTAGGCTGCTTCTGTGTAAGTGTTTAGTGTACTTTCTGTCTTATTTCAGACTCTACAGAAGTATTTTTGATAGGCTGCATCTGCATACATCACTACAAGCACATGTGTGTGGGAGGAATCTCATTCTACTGGGCTAAAATCAGAAGAAAAAAAATAAAAAGGTGCCACTTAATCCTTAAAATATATCTGAACATATTAAGCATTTGAATTTAACAGTTATTAATGCACAGCACTGGATTTCAAAGAGGATGTCTGTGATAAGGATGTGATGTGATACAATGTTCTCTTGCTTGCAATTAGTTACAAAGTTATCTTGTGTGTAAGTTACCACCAAACAGTTATTAATAGTTTTATATTGCAATAGCAACATGAATATTAGTTAAAGGTTATTCAGACCCTAAATGAAAAATGATATAAAGTAAATGCCAGAACAAAATATCTCAAAATACATGCTTTATTTCCTACTTTTTAAAGAAAATTAGTTAGGAAAATACCCAATCCTATTGGAGTAAAAGAAATCCAAATCAAACAAATTTGTCTGTTAAGAAGTTTTCCGCTAGATGCCTATTGCATTTCATTTCAGTATCACAAAACCAAATATCAGCAGTTAAAATGTTTTTGACCAGAAAATAATAATAATAATTAGAGAATCAAAATTTCTTTTTGTTTGTATTAGCTTAACAACTGGATTAATGCACAAAAAACTTCAGAAAGAATGGACTGAACAAAAATACTGACATGCTTAACAAAAATTTACTGCAAAGAGTATACTGATACCATTGCATTCCTTTATTTTTTTCCATTCTTTAACTCAGAGTTTGATCTTGCAGCTATAAATTAACTAGGTTGTTCAAGCACAGGAAATACCTGAAGCAGAATGAAAGCTGCTATACAGAGTCATAAAGAAATGACATTTATTCCTACTAAAGGGTCAAAGAGGAAAAAAAAAAAAAAATAAAACCAAACAAACCCAAAACAAACCATACCAATAAAAAGCCCTGAATAGAATAAGGCTTAGATGAAGAAGTTCTGTTCCTCACAGAGCACCCAAATTTCCATAATTACTGTTCAGTGACCTTTCTAAGCCAGAGGTTACATCCTTAGGATCATGTTTAGCAGCCACTAAAAACCTATTCTTTGTGCACAGGTCCAGTCCCTTTTTTAACTCATTTGTATTTTGGTCTTCATAACATCTTGCAGCAATAAATTACATGCTGTAATTGAGCTCTATGCAGAAAAGAATTTAATTCCTTCTCAGCACCTTTCCAATATCTCCTAGATTTGGACTGGATCATCATGGACTGGATGCAAGACAAGCCATGAGAAAAAAGGAAGAAATGCTTCATGGGAAAATAATAAAAACTAATCATTCTATAATGTTCTTAGTGCAACGAGAGTGGTGGGAGGCACTGCATATATTTCTATAGCTGAGCAACAAAAATACTTTCAATGGGTTTCTACAGACCTTGCTTCAGAGACTTGTGCAGCTATTACATATTTCTTGGGCCACATTTGTTTTTATTAAACAAAAAAGAAGCACTTTAGGATTTAGAGGTATCCTGAAAATCTTTCTTCATTAAAGCAAAGCTCTCATCTTTTTCAGAAAAACAGCTCTCTCTCCATTGTCTAAAGCACATTTTGGAACTTTAAACAGATGTTTGAAAACTGCAGCTTGATATCTTGGTTCCAGACACATTCCACGATGACAAGAACTTCTACAGCATTGCATTCAGTTCTTACAGATATTCTAACTGGGGAATTAAGGAGATCAGTAAACAGATGCAGGGTAACAACTCGCTTTTTCCAATCTGCTTTCACAATTACCGACATGATGGGAAGTGCAAAAATAAGAAAAGGTAGCTAGACAACAGAAATTCCTGGAGCTAGCAGGCCTGGCAGCTGAAAGCAAGTGAAAGCATACCCCAACCATCCCATCCTACATCTGCTCACTTGCTATGGAAATAAGACAGCAGTAACCGATTTATGCATCTCAAGGCCAGAACAGTGTCAAGTGGCTGACATGATTTCTGCTAAAATGCCAGCAACCCTTGCTCTTCAGCAGCAGAGAATATTAATGAGCCTTAACCACAATCTGGTCCAGGAATGCTTCTTGCAAGGTGTTACAGAGAGAAGTCCATGTCTCATGTCTCACAGGCACTCTCCATATGGAAACTCCCATCAGTTTTATTTCATGATATAAAAGATGTAGAGGATTTAAACTTTCATAACATGGTGGGTTTACTGATCAGTAGAAATGCCAATATTTGCCACAGAATAATTGTCTCCATTGCACATGGTATGCCAAAAGAAGCTTTTGTAATGCAAGGCAGATATATCTCTATAGGACACATTTCAACTGTTGATAATTAGATTTATATATTTTTATTTTTCTACAGGGCAAGATTAAGAACACCAATCAAAGCTTAATGTACTACACTAGCAGGTAGCAAGGGTTTAATGACCTTTTTATTATTTGAACTGAAACACCATTTTTTATATATATGTTGTGCCTATGACATTTTGGAAAAGAAAATAAAGGTTTATTGAAATATTTCCTATTTAGTGATTAGTCTAGAGAAAAACTGAATTACGTCTATAACAAACTCTTGATTTAACAATAAGCTAAAAAATGAGACATTTTCCAAACCTTAAAGTTTCCAATAGAAAAGTCAATTTCTTAGCTAGTCATTTCTCACTGGTAGTCATCTGCCATAGACAAACATGGCATTTCACTGAAGTTATTTGTACTTTTTATTTGGCCCCTTTTGTTATATTGGTAGTTGACAGACAAATTATTTAAACAATATCTTGTTTTACTTTTAACTTACCATTAAGAGAAGTTGAAAGTCCACATTACTGCTAGTCTCCTGGACACTGATCTTGCCCTAGTAGGCTGAACTATAATTTGATGTTCTTTGGAAGAAGGACTAACAATGACAATTAAAAACATAAAACTAACATTTGGATGCAAATTGTTGATAACTGCTTGAATTTCAATGCTCTTAATGAAATAAACTCATGATGTTGAGTGAAACATAAATTAAGTTTTGGAAAGTTGCCTTTTCATGTCACAAACAGTGCTGTAAGACATCTGAAAATTTAATTAAATGAACATAAGAAAAAAGAAAGAGAGGTCACTTTAAAAAACGAAAATCAAATGAGAAAATTGATCTACCTTTTCTTTTTCTCAGTTCTGTATTAGAATACAGAAACTCCAAAACTCAGTTGATTGCTGTGTTTTTGTTCTTTGAAAGTTCATGGGGTTTCAGGTAGTCTATTTAGTGGAAAATCTTTGGCATGTTTCCCTTCGAGATTATTTATAATACCCACAGCTATAGGAATATCAGGCATTTGCCTAGAGCAAAATATTCTTGTGTGATGCATAACAGCTTCAGAAAAGCTGTTCTTTGTATTTTGGTTGTAACAGCTCCTGGAAAAGTTGGAATATTGCTGTTTTCATCCTACTAGGTAATATTATGGCAATACCTCTGAGAGAGTGTATCTGCTGGACTATGTTCCTGCAAAAGTCAGAGAAATGTGGAGAGACAGCAGGCTGAAAGTACTGAACCTTGCTGGAAGGAGCAAGGGAAGAATTATGAGAATGTGAATGAATTGTGTGAAATTTCTAGTCCAAGGGAGTTCTTCAGGTGTTCTGTGAACCTTGAAAAACTGTCATCCAACTAGTCACCCAGTCCCAGCCTTTGCCAAGGGATAAAATTGTAAATCTGACACTTCTTGTACAGGGAAAAACTTTCAAATCCCACTCTTCTCTCTGAATGATTATTCTAATAATCAAATTAGTAGGTAGTAATAGGCAACAGTAATAGTGGGTGTGGGTCATCTGTAAACAAATGATCAAGGCAGATTCTTCGAGGCATTTCATTCTGGAAATCACCATCTCATATGTATATATGCGTACCTAATTCTGATGTATGCACACATAATATGGGACAAAAACCCAGGTTTCAGACCTTTTTTTTTGAGTATGAGTCTTTGAAAGGAGTATAGGTCTCTTGATCAGCAGGCTGGTTATTATTAAAGCTGTAATTCTTTCCCTTTGCTGTATGACAACAGAAAGACCTAGCATGGATTTGTAATATCTGGGAACTAGGATTGCAGAAAGAAGCATTATGCTTGAACACATCATTTTCATGGTCAAAACAGTGAATTCATGCTAAACTTCTGTACTTCTCTCCTACTGATGCAGAACATTTTAAGAGAAGCAAACCTAGAGTCATAGTATAAATTCATACAGTGAAAGAGATTGACTTGTAACAGATGCATTTACATTTCATTCAGTATTTGTGAATTTCAGCTTGCAAGCCATTTGTGCTTCTTCGTATTCTTTACTCTTGTTTGGGACTTGTTGGTTTTGGCTTTTTGTTTTTGTATGTTTCTTTAGTAATATGAATTATATGCAAAAATTATAGCTCCTGGAATTGCTGCTTGACCCTACTACATGTATACACAAACAGCATTCATAAGCTGTGTCAGATTAACAGAAAGGCAATAAAGAAAAGCAATTATCAGTGTAAACAAAAACTTTCTGTCTTGTTTTTGATGTTAGCTCATACCAGAGTCAATGAACCTCAGCCCTCCGGTCCAAATATTTACTTGGACTTTTACCTAAGTCATTTAAATTATCTTGAAGGGAAAATTGAATAACATCCTACTTTAACACTTTGTAGACTATCAAAAATTGTTTCCTTCCAATGCACCTATTATCTTGCAAGTGTATGATTTTATATGAAGGAAGTACAGGGCAATTCTTATTGGAATAACCTTTTTTTTTTTGTATTTCTGCTAGCATGTTCTCTTGAAGAGCATGGATAAAACCATCTCCCAGTAGTGGGAGGCCTTATCCAGCTCTTAAGGAGGAGGTAAGTCCCTGTTACATTTTCTAATTAGAATAATAGCAGCTTTTTAAAATAAAGGAAACATGAAATCAGTACGCGTTTCTAAAGTATTCAGCATAAGTGACCAGCACAATGGTCATGAAGGCTATTTGAGGTACATTCAAGACACCATGATTCACTTCACATTACTTATTCTAGAACTACACTCAATATGCTGCAAAGAGATATATGCAGGCAATAAAACCCAAATTTTCTGTTTCCGACTGCTGCCCTTGTAAGTTCCCCATTAATTACAAAGCATATTTCATTGTACTAGGAGGCATATTTCTTTTCTGTGTGTAGCTGACCAAGAGAAGATGTGCATATATTTGAAATATGTTCACATTATTGATTACTGGTGTTTCAATAATACTTCACCAAAAAGAGCATATTAAATATATTCCATATGTAAATAATGGAACAAAATCACATTATTTAATTCTGATAATTTAATAATTAATTGATTTAATTTCATTTCTTTCTGCCACTAGCATTGTTTTGGTTTTGAGCAATCGGTTTTAATAGGAAAAAAAAGAAAACATGTTTCATCTGCTTTGAAAATATCTTCAGGATAGTAGTCAGAAAAAGAAACAACATGACATTAACCATCCGTTCAGAAACTGTGCTATCACAGAAGATGCTGCACTTTGCTGTTGGCTCTGTTCAAACCAGGGCAGTGATAAAACCACTGCTATTCACACTGGCACTCAATGCTGTGTGTGATTTTACCTGCAGTTCCTCTTATCCACCAAACCTGAACACCCGTGGACTCACCAACCCCCAATTTCTATGAAAGGAAATCCTTACTGGTGCTTCTATGTCCTTCCACTCTACAGGCGCAAGTAGCCAGAGGAACTGATCCTTGAGGAGGGAAAGTAAACCCCCTTTCACATCAGATCATCTTCAGCAGATCATACCTGGTGTTCTGGTGGGTTTATGAGTGGCGCACTGAGAGCAATTAGTTCCTGAATGAGAATAACAACAGGCGATTACCCTATTTAACAGCTGCTAAGTGGTGTTAATTGCTGGCTATATACCACAAGCTGAGCAATTTTGTGCAAACTGTACAAACAGAACAAAACAAACAGATGATGTAGGGAGAAAAATGGGTCTGAAAGAACCTCTATGAATCCCAAATAGACATACAGCTGGAGAGATCATATTCATTGCTGGTGTGAATTATTTGTAACAAGCAGTTTGTCAAATCCAGCCCGTTACTGAATTGTCTGTGAATAGAAAGCAATTTATATTAGTTTCCTCATTATTCACAGTCATTTAATGAATGGTTTGTATGAAAACATTTTTTGCCCAAGGTTTGGTTTCTCCAGCACGGATAGTTTGTGATAAATTCATTCTTATTGAATGATGCCTTGATTTCCGTGAAACAGAGTAAAGAATAAGATATTTTCATAATCTAGCCTTAAATTTTAAGTAAATAATAAGAAAATTATCTCTAAAAATGGGAAGAAAATATCTCTAAATGAAATTATGATGTAGAATTTCTTTTCTTCTCACTGAAATGTTGAAAATACCAGGAAAAGTCCAGACAAGAAATCTTACAGATGTTTTCATATTTTTTTAGATGCTCTGTTGGTTTTCAGGTTGCTAAGAGCATTCACTAAGCACAGTGCAGTACATGACCAGCATAGCTGGCCACTGCATACATTGTATTGCATAATAGCATGTTTTAGATTTTACATGAAAGACAAAAATTAACTTATTTGAAAAGTATAGCTGCCAATTATAAAAAGGGCCTACATGCTATGAAGATGTTGATAAGTCATGAAAGTAATCATAGAAGGAAAAAAAAAAGAAAGTTTTGTAAGTCCCTCTCCTGTTTTTAACTAGGATAGAATTAATTTTCTTCTTAGTAGCTGTAAAGTGCTGTGTTTTAGATTCAGTAGGAGAATAATGTTGATAACAGAGTGATGTTTTGGTGGTTGCTTAGTCATGCTTATCCTGTTAAGGACTTTCCAGTATCTTGTGGTCTGCCGATAAGGAACTGCACAAGAAACTCTGAGAGAGCATAGCTGAGACAGGTGACCCAAAGAAGCCAAGTGATGTTCCATACTGCAGAACATTCTACCCAGTATATAGGGTAAACTGGGGGGAGTTACCTTGCAGGGGTCAATCATGACTTAGAGAAAGGCTGAGCTGGTGGTGGAATTGTATTGTGCATAACTTGTTTCTCTCAGCTCTCTTTCTCTCCCTCCTTTTTTATTATATTTACTATCAATTATAACTATTATCATCCACATCATCATCATGTGTGTTTTGTTTTGCTTTGTTTCAATTATTAAACTGTTCTTATCTCAACCCATGAGATTTGCTCTTTTCCTGGTTCTCCTCCCCATTCCATCATGGAGGAGGTGCAGTGAGCAATCAGCTTCATGGTAATTAATTCCCTGATTGGTTTAAACTAGTACCAAAAAAATCATTATAGAATTATATATATATATATATATACACACACACATATATATATATATATATATATATATATATATATATATATATATATATACACACATATATATATACATATATATATACATATAATATCATTATAGAATAATATAGCCACAAATATATATATATTATATATCATTATAGAATATTATAGCCACAGCTGAAATTCACAGCTGAGATTCTGCAAAGAAATTATGAATGCCTGTTTGAAATTATTCTTTTTGATGAGCTACACACAAATAAGCAAAGCAGACATCAATAAATGTGCTAGATAGCAATAAAGTAGTGGCATTGTTGATTAACCTAAGCTAAATGTGTCATGCTGGTTGCTTTTCCAACCGTGAATCAAGGAAAAAGACCCAGTATCAAGTATGCAGCAGACTGAAGGATCAGTACTGTCGTGTGGTTTCTGTTGCTTTGATTCCCCCTCAGCTTAATCATCTGACTAATTTCTCTTGCTCTTTTTTGTTTTA
The DNA here is from genome assembly GCF_026979565.1 of Vidua chalybeata. Taxonomy (NCBI): domain Eukaryota; kingdom Metazoa; phylum Chordata; class Aves; order Passeriformes; family Viduidae; genus Vidua; species Vidua chalybeata. Next base: position 83,800,464 of record NC_071531.1, on the reverse strand, counting down.
TTTTACAAAGGAAGGTATTTTCCCTAAAGTTTATGTTGGTCTTCTATACACAAATATTTCTCCCAATATGCACATCACCATTATAAGCCATGAAAAAAATATTTTTTGCCAATAAGACCTTTTTCAGTGTACTTCTGTGGAACAAAGGCAGGATCCTATTTTTTTAGAAAGCCCTTGAAAGTAATGAAACTCTTATTTAGCTAAGAGATCAAATGACAGACATGGCATCAAAGTGCTTAAAACTTGTGCTTCCTTTTTCTTTTCCTACAGAGCATTTGAAGGACAGGAGAGTGCTGGCATGCAATAAACATAGCTTATCTCTAAGACATGGCACTCTATGACATTAGATTTTTGGGTGTTTTGTGTGGAAATTTTCTTGAACTGCAAAAAAATGTAATTTTAGTCTACATTTGATCTGCATATAATTTGAATATTTGCATGGAATTTGACTTTAAAAAGTAAATTAGAAGTCTTCTGAATTCAATGATTTTCATATTATCAATGGGAAAGTAATTTCTATAGCAACATTTTAAAGATTATTCAAACACTGAAGAAGGATTTGGGGGAGAGAGGGAGGAGAAATGTTTTTTTTTTCTTTCCCTTACCATTTACTTTCGCTTAACATCTCTCACAAAGAAAGTAATAAGGAAAGAGAGAAGAGAAAGAACAGAAGGTCTGGTACTGGTAAAATGGCCATTGACCAAGAAGAATAACCAGGGATTATGACTCTGGGATTTTATCTGTACGTTATAATATATTTCCAAGCTGAACTGCTAAAACTTGCTAGCTTCCATGCCGTGGAGAATCTTGTTATACATTAGTCCTTTCTTTAAATAATGTAGGTTGTAGTTTACAATCTGTGCAAATACATACAAACAGGGAGAGAAGAGGCACATAAACCTAGTCTTAATTTTAATAAGGTTATATTTTATGTATGTCAATAAACATTTGTATGCTCTAAAATAATTTCAGGGAATACAGAACCAGGAAAGACTCCCTAGCTTGACATGTAGCACTTGGTTTGGGTAAAATAATTAATTCTGTGGTTTATAGATGCTACAGAGTTTCCAAATGCAGAAGTCTGCTAGGAGGAGGTTGCAGCAGCTCCATGCTGACCATCAGTCTGATCAGGATCTGTCCCCCAGTCTCTCCAATTGCTGGCATATGGACATACAAATCCTCAAGGCCATAGTCCCACATTGGCTGCCAGGACAGACACCCTTGCATGCACACATACGCACACAAAAGTATCTCTCAGTGCAGCCCCAGATCCTACTGTCTCTCCAGCGGCTGGCCTGGACTCCACATCCCCTAGGCTGGCACCATCATTTGCCACCGCCTCCTATGATTGCAGCCTCAGAGGCACATGTCCTGGCCCCTGTCCCAGCCCACATCACCTACTCTCTGTATCACCTGGAAGAACCTAGCTGTTATTGCCATGCTCATTCCTGCCACTGGCACCATGGACATGCGGACTGCTCTGACTCCTGGCCCCAGCCCCAGGGGTACCACTGAGCCCCACAGACACACTTTTGCACACAGGATGGAGACCTCCATTCAGGAAAATGGCTTAGGAAATGGGGTTTAGTGAGAAGTTAAGACACAGAGTAATGATCAGGAACAGGGCACTGACCAGCACCTGCTTGCACACAACTGGCTCATCTATTGACTTATACTTGTATTTTCCCACTTCTACTTCCCCAAGATACCTTGATTCCTCCTTTTCCCCACCCTTGGTTTGTCCTAAAACATCCCACAGTCAATCCTGTGCAATCCAAGTGCCCTTCCCCTGCACTCCATACCGAGCTCCATTCCCTTGATCTTGCTGCAGAAGGTGAGTAATAAAATAAATAAATAAAGCAGGCAGGGGCCAGTGTACATCACGGAGTCAGCAACAGCATACTGTGTACAAAACTACGTATCAATGAGGGGAGCAAAGAGGAGAAGCAGTCACTGCTCTTTTAAGATAATATTGACATAGTAGAAAGATTGTTTTCTTCCAGCCTCACTAGATTGATGTACCCAGATATACCCCTTACCTCGCAGTGCCTGGGAGTGCCTGATGAAATACAATTACAAGTTTATGCATGTAATATATACTATCTCCCCACTCATAGATAATTATGAATTGGTGCTGCTGAGTCTCTGAAATCCTCCCCTGCATGTCAAGATGACTATTTCTTCTGTGTTTCTTTATTCATCCCCTGGCACAGTTGCAGTAGAGAGTGTGGACAGGAAATATGAGTAAAAAATATGTACTTCTGAAGAATGCTGCAATGCTTTCTTGCACTCTTTGCTACCTTACATACTTTTACTGCAATTTCTTAAACTTCTGAATGTTACTATAAGACAGATAAAGTAAGAAGATCTCAAAACTGAAGATGGATATTTTGACATTTTCTGTAAAATCCTGAAGCATGAGGTAAGATGAACTGGGGGGAAGAAACTGACTAACCCACAAAAAATCAATTCCTCCCTCATACTCCTTCAGTGTAGGCAACTATTTATTTTTCCTATTAATTTCTGTATTAGTTTTTAGTGGATAAAGGCTGTAACAATTAACATAATGAGCAGTGACACTGGCACCTTAAATTTTGAGGTAGCATTCTATGTAATAAACAGACTTAACAGCTTGAACTTCATGAATGTCGTTGGAGAAGTCCTGTGATTTCATCTCAAGACTGAAGTGAAATGGAATACAAAGGATCATGTGGAATGTAAGCTTCTCCAAGTACATGGTGGGATTTGGAATGTGGGTTGAATCTTCCCAGTAGGAGTGTTACAAACAAGGCTGCAAACACATTTATTTGTTAGCACATCAAATTTGTCTCCACTCTCTAAAAAAATAACACCCTCTTTCCTGGTACTGTTAATGTACTGATAGAGTGGAGTTTTCTTAGAAATCCCTTTATAGTTACATCTCTTTTCTCATCAAGGCCTACAGTCCCACATGAATGCTTCCCTTAATACTTCTCAGTATTTGTTCATGTTAGCATTTTGTGAACTTTCCTGTTGAATTTGAGGACAGCAAAGATAACTTGATTTAGCTGAGATAATCTATTGATGCTTCCCCTAAGCCAGCATCTGAAATGAATAATTTGAATAGAATAATTTGAAATTTTCTTTTAAAAGTTATCAGCTCTTCTGAAATGATTTCTCCCCCATCTTTACATACATGCACACACATATATTTATATATACTTTTCTTCCTTAACATCTCTGAGAGTTATATTCCTTAGAATCCCTTGCTCTTATTTTGCTGTTCTCTATCTGATGTTTTGTTAAGGACTGTATCATAGTATTATTACTCACACCTTCATTTCAGTCACTTCTTCCCATTTTAATAGAATTGGTACAGAAGACTTGCCTGTCTAATTTATATCTCCATCTTCAGTTTAAATAACTTCTAAAGTAATTCGAAAATCTTCCTGAACCATCCATTTTCCTTTTCCCTGCTCTCAACAGGCCCTTTGATAGCTAAAATATTCCCCTTATTACTAATTAAGATACTTCACTTATTCTTCTATTAGTCACAAAAAGATTTCTCTCTGGAGTTTCACTCATTGTATGCATTTGGTGGCTTAGAGTAATCCCCAGTCACAGCAGTTTTCTTTTCTTCCTTCTTTTTAAAATTAGGCACAGATTTTCAATCAGTCTATTCTCATGTAGCATCTAAACCATCATTTACACCTTTGATATAAAACACATTTCCTGCATTTTCCCTTGCTCGTCTCCCTGAACAAATTGTATTCTTCTGTGTCTGTGTCAGATGTGCAGCATATCCCACAGTCTCTGTGATGACAGCTAAGTCATCATTTTGATCATGAATTAAGTTTTGAAGTATCTCCTTGTACCTGTGCTTTGATAGTTTACCGACACATAAGAGATTGTCATTATTCTTCCTATAATTCTCTTTTGAATTAAATCTTTGTCTTCTCCTTCCCCATAAATATTGAGCTTAAATTCAGCAAATTATATACACTACTTCAGATTTTAGTTCATTCCATTATAAAAGAGATAAGTTTAGCTCTTCTAAGTGGTACAATATGTAATAAATTTACAGAAATTGGAGTTGTACCAGTATTAAATCTTTGGAATTGAGAAGAAAATTACACCAGCAATCTTTCCTGACTTGAAAAGATGTCTTCTGATGATTTTTAAGAATTATTATTACATTATTATTTATGCTATTAGACATATCACTATGGAGAAAACTACAATAGGTCTGAGCCCATACTGTAGTGAAGACATTAAGGTCTCCCTTTGGAAACAATAATAAATTGTGTCAGTTTTCTAGGTCTAAGCAATTTCCTTGAAGAGTGTAATTAGTTTTTAAGGAAACTCCAGCCAACAGTAAAGATTACAGAATAAAATAGCAAATCAGAAACTTGTTGAAAAATAACACTTGCCATAAAAATGATAACAATACCATGCAAAGAATTGAAAAGCAACATGTAAATAAATTATTGTGGCACTGTTCTTGCTACTATGGTTAATGTTATGTCAGCATTTTCATTATAAGATCCATTTTTCAAAGTTTATGAGTCATCTGTAAAATTTTAAAAAAAGTCTTTCTAAGACTAATGCTGGAAGATCATGCTCTAGAAGGAGTTTTGATTACAATAGTGTAGAGGAAAAAACACCAATTACTCTTCGCAAAATGTCTTGAGTCGAAAAACAAGGTATCAGTTTAAAAATATAATTTAAATTTTTTGGACTGAAATTGTAGTTGGAGATGCAGCTATAAAATTAGCTTTCTTTCCCTGTCATTCAGTTATTTACAACAGCATCTTAAAGAAAATGGGACTGAAGGCAAAGTATTTAAGTGGAGAGTCTGTAGAGTGTCTTTAAATGAGAGAAGCCATGTTGTCATTTTAAATTTTTCTACCTGCTCCATATACTCCTCTCTAAAGAAAAATGTTTTGAAACTAAGCTCATTAGGAAGAAGTGATAATATATCTGTAGCTGAGTCATTGATGCAAATTTATGTTGGTGCAAGAATAAGACATTCAAAGCTTTTAAGCCAAGATTTAGCAAAATCTTTCCCTTACAGGTATTAATGGAAAATATGTTTTGTTAATAAAATAATTTCTAATAACTTATTTAGAACATGTTTTCCCTAAATAATGGAGCAATGAGTAATAGTATGGGGCATGAATGATATAATGAGATACTATTAAAAAAAAGTACCTTATAAGCTTTATCTGTAGTTTTTCAGTAGTTTTCTATTGCTGTTGAACCCAGACTGCTGAATTGAAGGCACCCTAGGTCTGATCTGACTAAATATAGCATTCTTATGTTTTTATGAGGACTTGGGGTAGTGTTTGAGGGCATTAGCATTGGGATAATGTTGAAGGACTCTGAACAGCATAAAAAGCCAAATCCAGTACAGTCACATTTCTACAGTTCAGCCTCAAGAAGAGGTGAATGAGAGGGAAACTCATGAATGTCTACAGGTATCTGAAGGGAGGGTGCCCAGAGGATGGAGCCACACTCTTCTCAGTGGTGCCAAGCAATAGGACAAGAGGCAATGAACAGAAACTGATGCACATGAAGTTCCACTCTGAGCATGAGGAAGAGTTTCTTTACAGTGTGGGTGACTGTGCAGGTGTCCCAGAGAGGTTGTTGGGTGTCCCTCTCTGGACATACTCAAGAACCATCTGAATACAGTCTGTGCCATGAGTTCTAGGATGGCCCTGCTTGAGCAGGAAGGTTGGACCAGATAAACGCACTGTGGTCCCTTCCAACCTTATCCATTCAGTGATTCTGTAATTCTGTGACTTTTGTGAAGAACCTTGGCATGAACAATATCTTGAAACCATTTTGAGGGCAAATAGTTGAAATTACTAAAAAAATTATTCCAGATATATTTTGCTTATGAGTAGAGGCCTAGGAATCTGTATAAAATCTTCATTGAAAGCCCATGTTCTCACCAATGGACATCTATAAGTCATCAAAGGCACATTTTTAACAATATGGTACTCCTTTGGAGAGAAGAGAGGGTTTGCAGTGACACTTTATTATGCTTTTAAGGTTGCTTTATGGGCTATCATATTAGACACTTCTGTGTCCACGTTGTAGGTACTTCTGGATATTGGATGCATGTGAGTATAAATCAAGGAATTTCAGTTTAGTTTTCTGCATGGTTGTATTTATATATACAGATACAAATTCAGATACTAGAAACTCCTACTTCCTTGGCTGAGACATTTCTAAGTTCTTTCCTTCAAAAGCTCTTCCTTTCTTGCACATATCACCAAAAGAGAACCACAGAAGAGTTGGCGTGAAAAGCCAGCTCCAGAGTCAGAGCTCCTATGCCTCACTCATAGCAGAGTCACCTAGAGCTGGCTGCCCAGGGCCACGTCAGTTGGGTTTTATACATCTCCTAGGAAGGACATTCCTCAGCCCCTCTGGGCAACCAGCTCATTGGGCACCACTGAGGACTCTAGCTTCACTTGTTTATTCCCTCATCAGCAATTTAGACACATTGACTCAATCCTTCTCGGTCTTCACTTCTGCAGTTTGAACAGCCTGAACTCTTTCAGCCTCTTCTTATAAACGTAATGCTCCAAAGCCTTCATCAGCTTTGTGGCCCTTCATTGAACTTGCTCCAGCAAGTTCCTGTCTCTCTTGTACTGGGCATTTAGGTCTATGAGTGCACCAGATATCAAAATTCATCTAGTTCAATATCACTAGTGGGGAACCAAAAGCTATTCAATTTACCCGAATAGATAGTCACTGCAGGGTTCAGTTGTCTAAACACAGATGTTCTGTACTATTTCTAAAAGGTCTGAAGTATTCCCCATGCCCTCCAGCTGCCAAGTACCAGATCGTACTTGCCATCCTTTGTGAATATCTTGGAAATTTTCTGGTATACTAGAAGCCATGGATAATCTAGGTTTAGACATTGATGTTACAATAAACCTTTGACAGCAAAACACCTTTCATTTTCTATGTATTATAACTTCATATATAACTCTGTCATATAATTTTATCCACATAAGCTAAGGATCCCCTTGGAGTCATCAGAGTTTCTGCCAGGGGCAGTTCAGAGGAAGAGATTATCTCCTTCCATCTAACCAGCTGAAATAAAGTGAAATGGTATGAATATGTCCTCATCCCCCTCTGATCACTCACTCCTTCTCCCAGACTTACATAGCCAAGGCCATAAGCGCAAACAAATAGAGGAACAACAAAAGAAAAGTGCAATCCTAAAATACCTGAGAATTAAAAACAGGAAATGAAGAACTGATTATAGGTAATTTTTTTTCTCTCCTCCAAATTTTGCAATAAATAACGCGCTTTAGTAATGCTACGTTATTACTATCTCTCAGTGATTTTGTTTACAATGCCTCTCATTGTAACCCACTCTCTCCATGTGCACTTTAAAAATGTGAATTACATTAGCGTGATTGCATTTGCATGAAACACATGGTTAGTTTTTTAAAAGTACAAATGCTTGTAATTTTATGACACACCCGCATGAATTATAAAATGATGCATAATAGAACTTTGCTTGATTTCATAATTACCTGTTGTTATCCTGGGCTAATTAAATATTCAGCACTCCATGTTAATCCTGAAAGTCTCCCTGGCAAGTCTCCCTTTTCTTGAATTTTTTTAGCACATTCCATTGAGTTACAACTTGTTTCATGGAATCTGTAGAAAGAGAAAGGTTCAACAGTTATGGATATATGCAAATCTTCAAACAACCATGCTCAAAGTTAAAAGTGGAAATTTCAATATGTACCTGTTATTTCTGGCAGGCATATAGTACATTGCTTTGATCATATTTCTTTACTAGGCTTCCTCATCTGGGAAATAGAGCTTCTTAGAGCTGTTTCCCCCCCTTTTTATTTTCTCAGAAAGTTACCTTTTATTTTATACGGCTTAATCTTCTAAAAGAGGCTGTTTTCTATTTGTCCATGATGTACTATATGAGCATCTAAAGATACTCAGAGGTATGAGGAATTTGAGACCTGAAATATCTTGTTCAAAAATAGAAAGTGTGGGAAAATAATTGTAGTACTTTACTTCATGTGAATAAAATGGCCAGCCTTGCTATCGTTCAAGCTAGCAGCAAGGTCCTCAGTAGCTTCAGACAGAATATATTATTAAAGCATGCAGAGGTGCTGTTACTCTCATAGCAGGTAGAACTCATTTTTTAAAGAACGAAATATGTGACCTAGCCAAATCATCAAGCAACTTATTTTGCCATCAGAAAGAGATGTTTTCCTTCAATGTTTCATTTCAGCCCCAACATAGACATCTTCAGGAGGTGTCTAAGTCAGCTAATTTCACCTCCCTTGCTCTGCTGCCAAGAAAGTTAGTATTGGACAGGAGGCAGCTCACTTGCCTATAAACATCTGGTGTAGACATGCCATGTGGTATTCAGCCAGAAAGGCAAGAGGTTTAGCTTGGGTCTTCTGTCAGATACAAGCTGTATTCTGATGTCCCAGATATGGTAGGGAAAATTAAGAGTAGCCAATACCTGCATTTAAGCTACTGAATCAACTTTAGATGTTTGTATTTGTAGCTGGCTAGAGATAGATAAGAAATGCTACAAAACTGTCCACTGTGCTTCTTTTAGTAATAAGTACAGGTAGGTCTTTTCCCAAGAAAATAACTTATTCTCCTGAACAAACACTTGCAACATATGGAATCATAAAATTTAAGTTTTAGTTGCAGTTCTTTGTTTTATAATTCGTTTACGCTTAAAACAAGTGACAAATTAAAAAACAACAACAACAAAACAACAAAAAAAACCAAAAAACCAACCAAACAAAAAAACCAAACCAAACCAAAAAAAAAAAAAAAAAAAAAAAAAACCAAAAAAAAACAAAAAAAACCAAACAACAAAAAAAAAAAAAAAAAAAAAAAAAAAAAAAAAAAAAAACAACAAAAAAAAAACCAAAACAAAACAAAACAAAAAAAGTCATCATCCTAGTTTTAGACAGGGATTAAAAAACAAAACAAAACAAAACAAAACAATCCAAGAAAATGCAAAACAAATAAAACCCAAAACCTAAACCTCCCAAAAAAACCCATACACAAAAACTCATCAAAAGTAAAACCAAAATAACTCTCAAATATTTGCTGTAGAAAATTTAGGCCTTATACAGGTCAGATTTTGCATTCATGATGCAAATGTTATTCCCAAGCATCTGCTAAGTATATTTAAAGGAAAAAAGTTACTTTGAGGAAGTACATGAAATGTACTATCTTTGCTTCTTCACATATTTTGATCTCCTCTACATCACACTGTTCCTGTAGGTATACTTAGCCTAAATTTAAATTCTTGGTTTTAAACTGCTGTAATACTACTGCTTTCAGCACATTTGGTGTGTGTCTTAGTACTGCATAAATGAAAGGGGTGTCAATCATCATGCTTTTAGATTCTTTTATTTCTCAGTCAATAATGATGATCTTTGAGCTTGGTCCTGCAAGTAGTCATTTGTGTGAGTAAAATTAGGCATATAGATTTACATTTGCAGGATTAGTGACAATGTAAGCTTTGGCATTGTTATGTTGCTATGCAAATGCTTAGCAATTCTCTCTTTGATTTCTTCCATTTTTATTCCCTTCCATATCCCCACACCTTCTTCTACAGGTGAACTTATAGTCAATTTCTGTGAAGGTTTAGTACTTTGCAAATCTAAACCCTGAGATAGGGTTAGATATGCTTAGATATGATTCTCTCAAACCCTCTTTGAACTTTTAAGACTTCATTGCAGCTAATCTTATCACAGAAACTGTCTTGGAAATAAAAGTGTTAGCTCCAGTTATACAAACCTTTGATGTGAGTTGCTTTCCAACATACTAGCATTGGAAAAGACAACAGCACCATCACTAACATGCATGTATATGAGCCCATTCACATCTTTCATGTATTATGTAAATAATATTTTTTGATTAAACATTTAAAGTAATCCATTCCCTCCCATATGTTTATCCTTTTATTATCTGTAAATACGTAAACTGAGCCATTTTCAGTCTTTTCAGCCATAGTCAGTTTGCTCCTGCTCTCCACTCCACATGAGCTTTCCCTTAGCTTAACTGCCTTGTAGAAAATGCATCAGAATACAGAAGTCAGAATAATAACAACAGAGAGGAAACAAAAAATAATAGCTTACATTTTACTGAGACCATTTAAAGATCCACAATCAGTAGCATACAAAGCACTTTGGCATGGTTTGATTCTGTATCTTTTGTTGCCAGATTGCAGACACACTTTACAGTAATGGAAGCGTTATTTCCTCTGATAACCACAGTAATTTATCAGAATACTTCTTCTTCTTGAATATTATTTTTCCCCGGTTTTGCTGCATTAAAATAAATTAAATAAATTTAGATCAGTTTTGGCTCAACTCTCTAACTACTCTGTCAAAGTCTTTTAAAGCAAACCTCAGATGCAGTTGTTATTGTCCTCTGTGGCAACAGTCATTGCAAACATCATTAAGGATGTGAGGTCTCTCCCTTAATTAAGAACTAAAAGGTTTCATTTCCTAAAACAAAAGCATGTGGCAGGTTTTATTGATCTGGTCTATGTCGCCAACTGAACACATTAGCAGAGGTTATTGATTACTCTAGTGGTAATTAGCTCTGTTCCTTGTCAGGTAAAGCACACATTCCTAAGATCTTTCCTAAAGAGGCCTATATGTTCATTCACATTCACCAAGTTATACAATGAAGGGTTTTTTTAAAGTCTATATTGACTATGCATCATTATTTAAAATTTAACAGCAATCATTAGAAAGGTCATTTTCCAGTCATTATCTTGTTATAATTCTTTCTGAATGTCACTGATGCACTTAGGAATGAATTCAAAAACAAAAGAAGCACAGCATTGTTGTTTGTCTTTTTTTAATGTAAGCACATATGGCTATTACTGCTTTTAAAAACTCCCAGCAACAGAACCACCATTATATGTTAATCTGAAACTGTGGAAAATATTTCCTAACAGAATGCTTAGGATCTTTTCCCAATTTTGAAAGAATAATTTCAGACTGACAACGGTCCTAGTTAATTTCTTAACAACATTTAGTTCATTTTTGGTTCTGGTATTAAAAAAAGAAGTTAAATATTTTCAATAGAACTTCTTTGGAGAAAGACTTGATAGGTAAAAAGGAGCCTGTTGCCGTGCCTGCCCTGAAGCTCCCTGGCTTTGCCTGCCCGGCAGAGGCACGGTCAGCTGCAGGGGACACCCCCCTGTTTCTCGAGGAGATTCGGGGAGCAGCTAAGACAGAGCGCTTTGCTGTCTGCTTTGTATGGAGGAGAGGCGGCGTCCGAGGAGGTAATGAGGGAGTCGACTCAAGGCCGGGGGAAAAAGTCTCAGGTTTAATCCAAGTTCCGAGGAGCTCGGAATGCCATTGCATCCAACAGCCAAAAGTGCCCTCGAGGCTTTCGCAGTCATCTTAAGTACTGGGGCGGTAACAAGGGGGAAGGGATGCCCACCACCCAATGGGGGGATCTGGGGGAGTGGAAGGCGGAGGGACAGACAGACACACAAACCAATGGGGGAAGTTCAAGGGAGGGACCCCTGGCCCTCGTCCACTCACTTGATGCCCAAGGTGGAAAATTCTGGAAGAATGGGATGGGGAACCGAGTGATGGACAGGGTGCCAGGGAGGGGACAGGGGAATGACTGAGCATTTTCAGGGAGATTGGCATTGAGGGAAAGGCAGGAAAGCTTGGGGTGGAGCCATTGGGAGAAAATGGGGAGTGAAGGGGCAAACCATTACAGAACAGTTACAGAGATATAAAAACACAATACAACAGGGGCCTAATAATGTCTGGCTTTCTTCAGACAGCTGGAAGTCCTGGCCCTCATGGGTAACTGAAACTAGCCTGATATCTGCAGAGGGAAAACACAGAAGAGCTCAAGCAATATGGGAGGTTTCTGGACTGCATTGTTCCTGGTGCAGGTGGTTGAGAAGTAGATGAAGGGAGCTGCTTTGCTGGATCTCACAATTACAGGAAATGATGAACTGGTCAGGAATGTGAAGGCTGGGGGAATTCTTGACTACAGAGAGATGGTGTCATTTGTGATCCTGAAAAGAGGAAAAAAGGTATAAGGGTCTGGGAGAGCGGAATGATTTCCAAAGGTCACTTTTTCCAAGCTTGTGTATGGTCCATCCCAATATGTGGACAATCAAGTAAAGGTGACAAGAAGTCTGACTGTGTGAACATGGATTGAGTCTAGTGTATATTAAATACAGTCAAATGTGGAAAAAAAAAAGTGAGAATATGAGAGAGAAGCAAGATAACTTGCCCTCTCCAAGGACAAGTTTGTGGTTAGGAAAGCCAGAACTTATTCGGAATTATATCTGTCACAGTTTCAACAAGAATATCAGCAGCAAAAGGAAGACCAGAACTATCAAGCTGCTGCTGAAGAGTGCAGGGAACCTAATGTACCAGAACACAGAAAATACTTTATTTTTTACTGCTAAGATTTATATTCTGGGATTCCAGATTCCTCAAATCTGCAGGAAAGTCTGGAGCAAAGAAGAGTTACCCTCAGTAGAAGAGGATCAGATTTGGGAATATTTAAAGAAACTTAACATCCACAAGTCTATGGGACCTGGCGCTCACGAGTGCTGAAGGAGCTGGAAAATGTTGTTGCAAGGCCACTCTCAGCTACCTTGGAAATATCATGGTAACTGCAAGAGATTCTTGGACATTGAAAAAAAGCAAACTGATGAAGACACGCAAGAATGAGCATCAGGGAAACTACAGGCCCACTGACTTCACCTGAATCCCAGGGAAAATGAAAAAGCAAATAATCCCAAGATACATTTCCAATCACATTAAGGAAAATAAGGCTTTTGAGACTAGTCAACATGAATTTACAAAAGGAAAATCAATTACATATATTGGGGTTTTATCTTATATAAATCATGTATATCATATCAAATGCCTGAATAGCCTGGTAAACTTTTGCAAAGAAATCATTGGCTGAGCAGATTACTGTTCTTGTTCATGTTCACTTCAGATTTTGACACTGTCTCTCATCATATCGTCATGAACAAATGGATAAAGTCTCATCTAAATAACTGGATAATGAGTCAAAATGAAAAGTAGCTCAGCTTCCAGGATCAGAGAGTGGTGACCAGCTGCATCCACTCCAGCTGGAGGCCAATCACTAGTGGTGTATGCCAGGGTTTCAAATCAGGGCCAATTCTGTTCAACTCCAACAGGCTTGCAGATGTTACAAAAAAAACAGCTGCAGAAGGTTGGGAGTTTGGTGGGGTTTTTTTGTGGTGGTTTTTTTTTTGGCAGAAAACAAAATGTTGGCATTTTAATGATCACTCTTGATGATTGTAAATCTGGAAGCATTGTTAACACACCAAAAGATCAAAATATATTTTACAGAGGAAAAATATATGCCTTAAATGATTATATTTCACTGTTTTTCTGTATTTATGATACAGAAAACAGTGAAATATAATTATTTAAGGCATATATTCATGCACATATATCTTGAATTATCTTGATTTAGACAGGTCTGAATGCTAGCTATTGTAGTTTATTTCTACAATTAGTTGAGAGGGACAGGCACCTCTAGACTGAGATACAGAATCCCAAGGGAATGAATAATTTTCTAGGGGAGCTTTCCAGTGACTATAAATATCGTTTGAAGAGTGTGTCTAGCTATAACTAGGCCTGTTTTACAAGATGAATAAAATACATTTTGGCTATAAAGTGGAAACTCATCATTGAACTTTGCAAAATTTACTGGTACAGTTATGTTTAATCTCTTTCAGTAATTAAATGCAGTTAGCCCTGTGTATCACCCCTAAACAGCTGCAGCAGTCCTGATGTCTGCTGAAATTGTGAATTCTTTCCTCTTTTTTTTTTTTTTATTTAGCATCCTAATATTCATATTAAACATGCCCTGCTCAGTGATGTGAATACACAATACTTTTTTTTTTTTTTCCCACTGAAAACCTGATCACATTTGCTTGGTGAGCTTTAATGGATTCTTTGGAAATCTGACCATAATGGAGAGTCTTCCAGCATTAGTTTTATCTCAGCAAAAATCCACAGATATGATTTAGTGAAGCAAGGAAAGGTCCAGAGAATCTTTGTAACTCCCTATATCCCAAGTCCATTCAAGGACCATAAAACAATACATGCCCTAAAAATAGCTGTATGACTGTCAGTAATTTTAGAATGTCACTGTGATTAAGATGCTTTGACACATAGGAATAATTCTAACTTACCTGGAATTTGAGAGACAGGTATAGAAATGAATGCTAATTTTTTACTCAATTGGAGAATAATGGTGAACCACCATCATGACAAATTCAACATAAATACAGATTCCTGACTATACCAGTGATGTCATTTTTATTTCAAACTATATTAGAAATGAGCCACTAATCACAGACAAGATTTTATCTGGGATATTCAGTATACATCTACACTGCCTGCTGTAACAGAGTCAGGAACAAGTTTGGAAAACTCGCTATAAACAAGTCAGACTTAGTTCTCCACACTGCTATACTGTCAGCTGACTCTCCATATCTTTCCTGAAGCACTGTGGGAAGTTTTCCACAAGTCATCTCCATTCCAGTTCAGGGAATAATGCCGCAGAGATTCTCTCTCCATTAGGCAATGTGTATACAATAGCATAATGTCTGTCTGATACAATTCTCCTTAGTCTTAAAATATCATCCAAACTTGAATCATACCTTTGAGTATTCACATATGCCATATGCCAGTGCACAGAAGCCATAGTCTCATTTTCATGCTATAAAAACTTCTCCCTATCAAATTATAATACAATCCTTGCATTATTTCAGGCACTTTGAAATTATTCTCACTAGCAGTACTGCAACACATGCTAATAATTTTGCATTTTCTATTTTAGGGGCACTGCCTGAGTATGAAGGTGCCAAGGGCTACTGTATGTCTGTAGATGTAGCCAGCCTGCCAGAGAGGAGCTGTCCCTGGCATAACATAGACATGAACCAAAGAGTTCTATCTGGCATCAGGTCCAGGGGCTGCTCCTTAATTTCCTTTTATTCATCAGAATAGACACACTTAGGCTCCAGAAACATTAAATCAGACCAATAGTAAAAAATACACAAACAAAAAAACAAAACAAAACAAAACAAACCCACAAAAAACCCTAAAAAACTTCCACCAAAATGAAATCAAACCAAAACCAACAAATTAAAAATAATCTCCCCCCAAAACACAAACAAAACAAAACAAAAACAAAACAAAACAAAACAAAAAAAACCCAAACAAACCAAACCAAACAACCAGCCAACCAACCAAAAAAACCTAAAAAAAAAAAACCAAGCCAACCAACCAACTAACCAAAGGCAAAAACCAACAGCCCATAAATAAGGAGATAAGGGAATTGGATTTACTGCTTTATGAGACAAGAAAAAGATGTGTTAAAACACAATAATTTCTGAAGAGCACATAAATATTGCCTATAAACATAGCTGTGGAGTAAGTTCTAGAGAATCTGAATTATTTTTGAATTGATTCAGTATTTTCCAGCATTTTCCAGTCCATAAACATCTAACATTTCTTTAGGAGTCTTTGAAATAATACTAAGAAAAATCATGTAGGTGCTATTCTGTATATGGAATATAACTTCCTCTTTTCTCTGATGCTTCTTCCAATCTTTCAGAGTAGTCCCCAGATACACACTGATTTGCAGGCACAGGGGTAAAACCCCTAAATCCCTCACTGATAGAAAAACTGAGTGATCCAGAAGTCAAGTTAGGATGGGAAATAGGAAAATGTTGCTATTTATGTGAGCACTGAGGTTCTGGATCTGAACATGAAGAGTGAGCTGAAATTTAATATTATAAAAACTGTTATGAAAAAAAAATATTTCACACAAACATTGTGATAGGGAATGAATTGATGAGAGCATTATTGTCTTTATGGTACAGAGAAACTATTGAGTAAACTGTGTTCCTCACAGTCAAATAGTCTAAAAGTCAAATAGTCTAAAAGTTCAGAAAAATAAAATAATTTTCCTGTATTAATAAAAAACTGTAAAATATAGTTTAAAATTATTTCGCAGACCACAATTATAATTAAAAAACTTTATTGTCAAATATAATTCTAGATCACTCATGCTGCTAGATCACTAGATGCTGCTTCTTATCTAATTGGGATTAAAAAAGAATAGATTCTATAAATAGAATGAAAAATCTTTGTCACAAAAGAAAATGAAAAACCTATGACTCATTCTAATTAAAACAGAAGCTTATGAACTCATATTCCTCAAATAAATGTGAGAAATCCACTTTGCATACTATTACATTTTTAGGATTATTTATTTCTTTTGTAAGGAAAAATATAAGATATTACTGTGCACCCTTAAAATGTTACAGTTCACTTAAGAATTACAGACTTTAATTTTTCATTTTTACTCTTTTATTTGGGGGTGGTGAATAGTACTCACTGGCCCCTTGACAGAGTGCAGAGCTTTAGTATTCTCTGCTCCAGTCAGCTATTCTGGAGCCCCACCACAGTTTGAGCAATCTCAGGAAACACCATAGTCTAGACTCAAAAAATTATCAATAGGAGGATGTTGCACAAGAAGGAAACCATAATTAGCAGTACTAAGTGAAATTCAACTTTTGAAAGACATAAAAATTCAAGACTTTAGTCTCAGAATAGGAAGGAGGAGGCAAATTCAAAAACATTTTGTGGAATGCAAATTATTTTCAAGAACCTAATTATGGCATTTTAATTAAAATGAAGAAGTCTGTGCATTCCCCAAATACCAATTCCCTGTAAAAATTAGGATGGAATTAATTAAGCCTAATTTTAGTCTTCATCTGAGTCATTTTATGCTCCTTCAGCAGTGGATAGAATTGAGCAATGCTAGAGAGCTGTTCCTTTGGTTAGTTCTGAATAACTACACCAGAATGAGAGCCTAAAATCTGTTGCTTTCATTGTTCTCGTTAGTGTCATATTCCCCTCAATCCAGCCCTCTGTATTTGGCTATAAAACAAATCCAAAAGGAGCATTTATTGTAGTCACACCCACAACACGGATCTAAATGTGCCTAACAAGGACACAGCTGTTTTTCACAAGCCTGTTCAATACTAAACTATTTTTTTACAGAGGAACAGGGCACAACAACAACTGCAATATGGAAGCACCAGGTTCATGCTGTGGACAGGGAGCCTTATCCTCGGATATAAGGCAGTGACTGTGGATTCAATCCCCACGAATGATAGGAAACATGGTTTACTGTTTTGCTACATAATAATAAAATCAAGTCAGTTTAGCAAAATTTAACATTTCTTTTTAGGTAATATGTTTTCCTAACACAGATACTAAAATAATAAACATTTTTTTAAATACCTGTTGTATTCAGTAAAGTAAAAATACTTGTGTATGTAAAATTATCTTTATAATCTGTAATTTTGTGTTGCATTCCCCTTCCCAGACAGGGGCTGAGGGCCCACAGTAACAACCAAGCAGATTTATGACATGACACTCAGTGACAAAAATGGGGTGGAGGTCTGACGCTGTTAAGCAGGACGGGAACAGAGAACTCCAGTTCAGAAGGCTAAGAAAATGAGCTCTCTCTTTATTTCAAATGTACCACTCTATATATAGAGAACATCGAGAAGACTAATTTCATTGGTCTTACAGTAAAAACATGTCACACTATTGGTGTGCAGTGAGTGACACACAGTAGCAGAACATATCTATAAACAATGTGAATAATAAGATAGAGTAGAGAATTATTTACATTCTTTCCCAACTGTTTCCCAGGCTGTCACCTGGTTAGAAAACCTTTCTCTTTCTCTCTGACTGAGCTGAGAATACCCACTTACTGCTTGTCTTCCAAAGTCCTCATCTACCATTGTTCCTCAGGATGTGCAGTTTTTCACTATATAATGCAATGCAATTCATAATATCCTAATACGAATTCTCAAAATTTCTGTCAACATAATAGAAAACCAAACTCATCAAGAAATAAATGAAAGAATATGAGTATCTGGATTCAACATATTTTCTAGAAAACAATGTAAATTCTATCTATCTGAAAGACTACCTACACCCCTGAAGTAAAATTCAAATGCCTGTCAGATGGCAAATAAATAAACACTTTATAGTTTTATTACCTGTATCCTTTTCTCTGTAGATAAACAAGAGTTTCATTCCTTTACATGGATGTCAGATTAAGGCTCATTTGTCAATGACATGTCTCAGCATATGAAATGCAACTACTAATCCATACAATACTGTGTGTTTCTGAAAAGCATGAATAGAATACTTAGAAATGGTGACCTACTCTTTTTTTTCTCAAGTGTATGTTTCAGTAATTAGGGAAATACATCTCCTCATAAAGCACTGAAAGCATCGAAAGCCCTTCTTGAACTAGACTCATTATTTAAATTGCACAGTAGCTTAGGAAAAAGGAAAGAAAGAAGAAGATAATTTATTGCCAAGAACAGGGTGCTATTTCAATTCTTGTGAGTTTAAGTGCAGAATTTGGGAAAGACTTAAGGCACAGTCACACTCTGCAGATGTGCCTGTGGTTTCTCCCTCTAAAACACAGGGCCTGCCCCACTCCTACATCCGTGCTTCTCATGGTGTCACGAAGGGTCCCCTGTCCTCTGAGGATGCAGGAAAGGTGAACTCTCCCTTAGGTGTTTATGTATGGAGCAGATCAACAGCCAGCAAAGGAACCTCTCAGGTAGATAGCCTGTATGTCAGGCCTGATTTTATAACAGTTGAGATCCCTACTAATACTGCTGGGTTTAGACTTCAGCATCCTGAGAGGTACAGGCTGTACAAACTTTGGCGAAACAAAAGTTTCTGATAATACACACCTTAAATAGTTAAACTGAAAATCTGTACAGCTATCTGTAGCAGGAATATGTCACTCACTGGCTTCTGTTTTCTGAGAAGAGATGGATGCTGTTTGAGAACAGAAAGGAAGAATTGGTTCAAAGACAAGTATTTACAAACTAATGAAAATAAGCTTGTATCTGGAAAAGGATATTTTTAAAATCATAAATCATGATTTGCTGGAATTCTATTAAGCTTTTACTTCTCTATCTGGCCAAGAATTTCCATAAAACGTTTTGAAACTTTGTGGGTTTTGATGTCCTTACAAGGAGTCCTGGAAGAAGAAGAAAAAAAAATTAGGCACTGCAACACATGCCTTTGGAGACCTTGAATCTACATGCCCCAACTCCCTCTCTATATGATGAACACAACATTAACATATTATTTTTCTAAGCTATGTTTAAAAAACATAAAATGAAGGCTGTTTCCACCTCTTGTTTTCAATCAATATCAATAGAGCTGACTAAAACTTGGGTGTGCTGGCTTTGCAAAAATTGATTTTTTCTGTCATGTGATTTAATTTTTTTTTTTTTTTTTTTTTTTGATGAGCAAAAAGTAAGAAAATAGGAGAATGGGAGCCCCATTTTTGGTAGCATTCTTTGTTCTAGAATTTTAGAAGAAAAACATAACTAACAAGAGATAAAATAATAGGAAGGATTTATTCTTTTTTCTGACTCAGTTTCATTATGAGCATCTACTTTTTATCAGCAATACTCAAATTTATAAAGGTATTTTTTGTTTTATGAGCAGGGTCTGTTCATAGAAAGAACCAACGTACATGTTATAAGATGTGACACAATATGCAATACGACATTTAGCAGCACACATTCGTTAATTTAACTTCATGGCTAATTTTCCATAGAATTATGCTGATCTGTGGTTACAGTTTTTCAGATAGATACAATTTGCTTTTAAGAACAAGTGCAATTTGTTTTGAAGAAGAAGAAGATTGAGCTCTGAGTGCTTTCACTCATATTACAGTGAACAGTGAGCAGATTTTCCCACAGGACAAGCAGTTCGTGAGGTTGCAGCTATATCAGAGAGCTCTGCTGGAATGCCCTGCAAGTTAACAGCTGGCAGCCTTCCTCCCCAGCACCTGGCTGGCATCCCACTAATCTCAGACACAATTCAGCCACACCAACACAAACTATACCACCCTCAGATGGGTCCCCATCCCTTTGCTCCTGCAGTATGCTTGCCCACATAAACTCAACCCCAACAGAGACCACCATGGTCCCTCCCTGGCATGCAGCATTATAACAGCAAAGGCTGGCCTCTGAAACAAAGCATTTTCTTACTCTTCACCAAATTCCCAGAGATGCTTAACTGCTTTATTGTTTTTTTTTTTTTTTTAAGTAGAAAAGGAAATTTAAAAATATTTTATTAATTTGTTGCTAAATTTGCAGCATTGATATGCATAAATGAAACTTTTGGCACTTAAAAATGAAAAGAAATCTTTAGTTGTTGTGCACTGACTCCAGCTAGCAGCTCAGCACCCCACAGCCCTTCCTATGTTCACTCCACTCTGAACCAGTACTGAGGAGGAGAACAGGAAAAACAGAAGTGAACAAACTCATGAGTCAAGACAAAGACAGCTCAGTAAACAACAAAATGGCAAATCAAAAACCCCAGAAACCTGTGCAGTCTGGAGCAATGGACCCAGTACGCTGAATTTTGCAAGTCAGCCACTGTGCAGGGCATAGTGACTTTTTAAATTGAACATCTCTTCTTTAGACAAAATTCTACTACTTTTTTGAATAGAAAAATTCATCAAAATGCACTACCTTAAAAATTCATTTAATCTCATCAGAAACTGAGATGATACAATTTCTGAAGGATTAACCTTCCAAAGTGTTGCCAAAGAGTGATATCAGACTGCTTTCAAAATCAGAAGGCTTTTCAGATTCACCACATACCAACTAGCTGTAAGAGTCCCTACAAGTATAAAGCTGATACACATCTCTGGATGCCAGAAATTCACTCTTGTGATGCAAAGTCTCTTTCTCCACTCTACAAATGATATATGAGTTACAGGGCTGAAGAAGACTTCACCAGGACAGCTGTGCATGGAAAATGAAGGGTGCAGTAGCAAGTCCTAGAGATCATAAGTACTTAGTGCAAGTTATTGGGAAAGTTTCTTCTAATTTCTCTTGATCCTCAGGACCTCAGGGATCAAAGATCAGTAGTTAAATAAAATACAGTCCCAGTAAAACCAATTTAAAGATTTCCAAGCATTTGTCATTCAAAAAATGCCATTTCATCAACATCAATGTTTCTAAAGTGGAATATCAACTTTGACAAAATTAGGTCTGAAAAGACAGCTGAGGCAATAGAACATTTGGGCAATTCTGGAACAAAATGTGTAGATCTTTTCAGGTATCATTTTGAAATCATCTCTATTTGAAATCACGTTTCATTATCTAACATGAACCACATTATCCCCAAACTAGCACAGACTTCTTTATGAGATGACATTCTGATACTGACAGTGATTCAACCCCATGTCCTTAACTCCCACCCTCCCAATCAATAACTTGACGAGTTTTGTTCTTTGTCATTACATATTATTCTAAATACGTGAAGACTCACGGAAAAGAAATTCTGAACTTCAACAAACTTAAAACACTGTTGTCTTATGGACAAGGCTTTCACAGACATTTGGATACATTGCCCTATAGACCCATTACCTGGTCTCTCTCTGTGTTCCAGACATATCTGGGAAAGATGGCTCTGCAGCAGTGAAGTATTTAGTGTCTTACAATTTTGCCCTTTGCACTTCAATCAGAATAATGTTTTTTTATGAAAGACTTCACCTGTCAAATGTTTACAAAAACCAAGAAAGAGAAAAGTGAAGCCATATACACATTTTCATTCAAAAAGTTAAAACCTTAATATAAACCAGGAAAAAAAGAGACAGACATTAGGTATCTTTCCCTTGAATTTTCAGTTTGTTTGTTTTTCGAGGAAGAAGAACAAAATCCCTGGGTAGAACTCTGATCACTAAGCTACAGAACAAGGAATATGATTCGTGTTTTCATTTAAAGGAGATAAATACTACTTTTTCTGAGACATTAGAGAAACTCTCCTACACTTCCCACTTAAGCAACATTTTAGAGAAAAAAGATTGCTTTTGTTTTTTTCCCAGAGGTTTTGGGGTAATAAAAGTTTCATTTTATTTTTTCTCAGAATTGCAGTATTTGTCTAACCCGCAGGTTTTTCGATTCACGCTGAGATGGAAACACCTCATTTTCCTGTGAGAGAATAAAAATCTGCTGATATTATTTGTCTCTCAAGCAGAATGAGAGCATAGAAATCTCACAGGCATACTCTCTTGGAATTTCCTACCTAGCTTCATATAGGGCCTTGGATATAGATTCACACAATTTTATTTTTTTTTTAATCTTGTTTTTCAAATATAAACCTCTGAGGTTGGTTTTGGTTAGGTTGGCTGGGGTTTTTTTGGTTGGTTGGAGGATTTTGTTGGGTCTTCCCACAACCAGCATCACTTTCAGGACACACCACCCAGGTGTTTCCATCCATTCCTCCCAAGCAGTACTAACTTTCCACTGCAGCTGTGGAGGTGACCCATATAGCTGCATTAGCAGAGTTAGGCTAAGTCTTTTGCAAAAACCTTTGAAAACTACTTAAATATAGTAAATGAAGTGAAGAGACATTAGTTAATAAACCTCAGGTGTGACTCTGAGACCCTCTGAGGAGCAAAATTAATGAATCAGCAGGATTTGCACTAATTTATAACCACTAAAAGGGCATACAAAAACAATGTTCTGATAATTAGCTGTGGATACCCTGCAATGTGCAGCAGGAGTAGCCAATGTTTCAAAATAATTAATGTGAAATGCTGGAAAAAGTGCCAAATACACAGCAAAACATATTATTTACCATTTTCTATTGCAGTTTGCTCTTGTGAGTACATCAAGACTGGCTCTTCTTTCACACTCTGTACAAAATGTTCCTACCATCCCCAATGGCATTGGCCCCTTGAAAACACACAAACACGTGGCTTTGTTGGTGTCCCAGAAGACCAAGCACAGGCAGTCTTCTCCCACCAGTGAAACCAAAACCTCAGGAATGGAAGCACCAAGAGTTCTCTGGACTTGATAATGGGTGGTGGGGTTTCCTCTGCTGTACAAACACAGTAAAACCCAGTTATTCCCCAGGGTCCTTACCATCTAAACATAAAAAAACAGAGTCAGCTTCTCTGGAGAAGGGAACAGTTCTATTAGGTGCTGGTGTATAGCAAATGTTGTGCATTTAAATTCACTGGTAATTTAATATGCATTGGTCTACCCTAATGGGGTAGCAATCTGGATTTGGGCCTGAGGCTACTGATGCAACAGTGTTAATAAAGAGCAAATCACTACACTAATTATGATTAATACTTTCTTTCAATGCCGCATTCTACTTCATCATTTTTAGCAAAGTGTTATTTTCTAATTTAAACAAAGCACATTGCCAACAAGCTAAATGTGTCAAATTGAACAGTTTAGTCTTCTAGTATATATAACCTCAAGTGTATTTTTGCATCTGTTATATATTCAGTGGGTGAGGGAGTGTTGTGCTTTTTACAAACAGCTTTCCATAAATTTGAGCAGGCAAGCAGATAAGCCGATGCACAACTACAGTGTCACAGCACTGGAAAGAGTTTCTGGTAGCGTTATCAATAGGTGGAGAAAAACTCTTCAACAGGGCTATCTGGGATTATCTCTTTAAATCCTTGAAAGAATGGGATTTGATGACACTTTATCAATGGGATTAAGACTCTCTTTTTCTTAGTCCCCCCCTCCTTGGGTGATTTCCCATAATAAGTATATTTCAAAGCCATGCCCATAGCAGACAGGCCACCTCCTCACCTGATGTTCTTTCAAGAACAGCTCTAGTGTCACTGACATCAGAGCCTGGAGCTTGTTACACTGCTACACACTACTGATGCTCAGTACTGCTCAGTACTGATGCTCAGTACTGATGCTCAGCATCTGCTCCTCAGGCCTAAAAGGCAGTACTCTGGTCCACTAAACTAAGGAAAAGGCTGAATGACTGTTTAGATTCAAAATAAATTGTGACTAATGAAAGATATGAAGATTAATTAGCTAAATCTAAGTGGTACTACCATACCTGGATTTGGAATAAGTGCCAAAGTCAAAATAATTCCCAAACTTTCCAAGCAGTCAATTTAAATATATGAGACCCATCACTTTTTCTGCACAACCACACTACTGCTATCAGAAAACACAATGTCAGAAAGGTATTACCTAAACCTAAAATCAGTGAAAATATTACTCAGTGAAACATTAAATGTTTTAATATGAAATGGACAATAATATTTTGCTGACAATACACTGTAACAAAAAAAAAAAAAAAAAAAAGAAATCTATAAAAATGCAAAACTGTGGCCAAATCCAAGTTCTTTACCATGTGTACATACAGCACTGTCATGTGTATATAGACCTATATATAGACCTATACATATGTATCTATATATGGGCCCATGAAAAGAAAATCTTAACACCACTGTTTCAAAACAAGAAATAGGTATTCTCATTAATGTCTTCTTTCGTTGCTTGGGACAACAATGTGATAAAAAACTCAGTTCATTGTTAAAACATTATTTGTTTTTTGAATGAAATAACTGTAGAAAATCACACATCTAAAACATACATACTATTTAATTCCTGTTTATGATCAAGTTCAAAAAGTCCTTACTGATTCACTCAAGGTTTCCCATAATCAAAGAGCTGAAGATGAGAACTAATTTCCATTGGAAAGTTTGCAAGGACCCCCTCTGCAATCTGGATAATTCTCTTAGAAATGAATCCTACCAATATTGTATCTGTCAATAAGCAATAGTCAGCTCTAAATTTTTATGCAGTTATACTTTTCTCTTATGAGTTCTATGGAGATCTGCTTTTCCCATCATAACTGAAGGAAGTCTGCTCAAAATGTTCAATGGACTTCAGACAGTGATACTATTTAAAGGAATTTTTTTGTCTGCTACCTATCCAAAGACAGGTAGTGTCATTTGAAATGCTATCCAATATCTCCCTGGCCCTCAGAGGTCATTCCATCAAGGTACAAGGCTTTTCTAGATCCTGAGTCACATTTGCAGATGTCCTAGATGTACTAGAGTGTTCCAGATGAAAAAAGAGATGCCTAAAGTGAGGGAAATGCCTCGGGGGGAGTAGTGATAGATTGCCCACATCTAATGCAAAGTGTACTACTGCACTCACTACAATTAGGAGTTTAATCCCACCTGTATCCTGCTTCCTTGTGTCAATTCAATGCAGCTGTAATTAAAAAAGAGTATTCTCACATGAGCCATTCTCTATGCCTCCCATTTCAGTAATTATATTTATTTCTTTATCTCAATATGTTAATTTACTTTACTGTAAATAAAAATAGATTTCACTAAATCCCTTATAGTCCTTTTCCATAACAATTTTTTGATTTTGTTTCCAAATTGTGATTGTTTATTGTGAAAGATCATAGCATTTGCAACCAGATTACAATGATGATTTGCAGTAATCTTCTCAATTTGCCACTTTGCTACTATTGAAAAATTAAGCTTCCTTCAGGCCACCTGGCTTTAGGTGCTTGTAGAATAAATTTTTTTCACAGGCCAATTTCAAAGTGAAGGCTAAGTGTCCTTTGACAGCAGAGCTTCTGGATTTATACAAAAAAAAATCTATTTTTCCTCTTTTGAGACAAAATATGTTTATAGAATGAGAGGCTAATACAGGAACAAATTCATAGCACAGAGTGACTACACACAGGGAATGCCTAAAGGCTCTAAAGCTAGAAACAAGACCACTTCTTTTCCCTTTTTGTAAAGGACAGCTTTCTGAGTTCTTGAGACAGATATTTCCTGCAGCTTTCCAAACAGCTACAGGAATATATCTAAAAGGTTTAGTTTTACCAGCATGTGAAAATCTACAATAATGCCCCTGAGATACTGGACATTTGAAAAGAAAGAGCAAATCTGTGGAAAGGGAAGTTACCTGAGTTTGGTTATTGACACGTACAGATTCTCATGTGACCCAGGTGATTTTTTTTGAACACGACAAATGCACGTATTCTGCCAAAAAATTAGGAAACAGTTAATTTAAAAGAATTTATAGTATCTCAGTAATATGTATTACCCTACTATTGTTCTAATATCACAGTATTATTATAATATTTTGTATTTTTATAATTTTGCATTGATGCATAGACCAAATGTATCCCCATTGAACAACAAACCAAAAATATCTCCATCCAATAAGGAGATTTCTTATGACATGAAATTTAAAAATTAGCAATACATGAAAACACTTGAAAATTAAATATAATCCTTTGGGATTTTTTATTTTGTCTGTACCATAAGGACAAACAATTTTAATGAAGAGCATGTGTACTGGTATACATGGAAGACCAGAGAGGCATAAGAAATCATATGTCAAAGAGAAAAATCACTGCTTAATTTACTTGTCCATAAAGGTAATGCTAGAATGCCAGGAAGCACAAGGAACACAGTGCAGCGTTGTTCAGTTTGCCTCCTGCAATTCAATCTGAGTGCAATCAATCTTGATCTGTAAAAAGAAAAGATCCATAGACAACTGGCCTAATTGGTTTCTCAATAGCTCATTTCTACTTTTTTTTTTTTTTTTTTTTTTGCTGGTTTCTTTGCTATGTAAGAAAATAAACCTTCCAAGATAATGAAGTCAATTTTCTCAAAACACAAAGCTTAAAAATATTACATTTTGGCTTTTCTTCCTTTTTGTTTTTCTTCCTCTCACGGACTAGATCCATATTTTGCAGATGTCCACACTGTCTGGGAGGTTTTGGAAACAAAAATGTTGACAGATTACTTGTTTACCTTTTTTTAAGAAAGATGAGGTTTTCCAGTAATCACCTGATTCTGACAGCTGTAGAGATAATAACTATTTTATATCCTATATGACTCTTCACAATAAAATAATGAAAAAAGGCAGCAATAAATGCAATTTTCAGTGCTTTTAACAGCAGTACTCGTGCATGGCTAGAGAATACCTGCCAGGGTAGATATTCTGAATTTAATCTGGCTTCACAAATAACAGGACCAGCTGATTTGATCACTGCTTAACTTGATCTTCTGTTTAATTTGATTAGAGCATTAGAGGCCAATATGTTTTCAGCTTAAAATAATTCAAGAAGTGTTTGTTTTTCGCAGTACAGGAGGACAAGGTTATAAGAATTAAAGGAAACGCATTTGCAGGAAGTTAGAAATTTAGTAAGTAGGCTATTTTGGGAAGTTATATTAAACTCCATCACAGTGAAAGGACAGTTGGAAATCTGAGACATCTCTAATGTGTACAAGGCTACACAGTTCCCATCAAAGAAATCTGAGTGATTTTACTGTGCAGATGGTAAATTTATCAGGTGCATCAATTTTGTGACTGCAGGAACGAAAAGCAGAATGGAAAGCAAATATTCCCCTGAGAAAGATAGAGAGCAAGATCCAGACTTGTATAAGCACTCTGCATTCACGTCAATAGGCAGTATTGCAGACTACACTAAGAATAGAGAGTGTCTCAAGTTTCAGTTGTTTTGCCTATTTTCAACTGCCCTGTGGACACTCATCTTCACCTTTGTGTATTGGGAAGTCCTCTGCATCTGCTCTCCTGGACAAAACAACATTTCAATCCTCACAGCCATGGAAGCCACCTACACCACATCCCTGCTCAAAGAAGGGTCATCTAGGGCATCCTTTACTGCAAATGCTCAATGCTGTTATGGCCACTGTGATGCAAACAGGACATCCTAGTCCTCTTCTCCAAGCTGCCTGCAGTAAGCTCCCAGTCTGTACTTAACTTGGTGCTATGACTCCACAGAGCGAGGAGGTGGGATTTCCCTAGGTTGAACTTCATTAAGTTTCTTTGGTTCCATTTCTCCAGTCTGTGTCGAGGATGATCTGGATGGCAGCTCTTCCATCTCATGCAGCAACTACTTTCCCCAGTTTATGTCATCAGTGAACTTATTTGAGGGTATGTTCTGACTGATCGCCCATCATTCATGAAGATGTTCAAGAGCATTTCTCCCAGTATCATCCCCTGGCATATACTGTTAAAGACTTGCATCCAGCTGTGCCACTGATCCCAACCTCTTGAGCCCAGTTGTTCAGACACTTTTCTAATCCATCTCACTGTCCTTATAGACTGCATGCTTATCAGATCATCTAGGAAAATGTCATGGACGGAAGAGTGGAAAGCTTTTCTTAAACCAAGATAAACAGGAACAACTGGTCTTACATTCATCTTGCCAGTCACATCATAGAAGGTTATTGCATTGCTCAGGCATAATTCTTGCTTTCAAAATCCAGTCTGACTATTCCTATTCTTTTTGCTCTGCTTAATATGCTTAGAAAAGCATTTCAGTAAAATTTGCTCTGTCACCTTTCCAGACATGAATATGAAGCTGAGCAGTCTGTAGTTTCTTTGATCCTAATTTCTCCTTACCCTCCTAAGAGGGTGTGGCATTTGCTTTCTGCCTTTGCTCAGGAGTACCTTTGTCCACCAAATCCTTGTGACCTTTCAAAGATAATGGGCAAGTATCCTTACAACTACAGCCATCAGATTTCTCAGCATTTGTGTGCAATACATACATAAATTTAAGACAAGAATCTTAGTCCTTTTTGTCCAAGTCTGGTAAAATTATGAGGAACAGAATATGGGCATTAAGCTGAAGGAATGGAAAGTCTTACATCACTGGTAAAGATGCTATCACCAAAAGTTATAGTGTATGGATTATTAGATATTAAAATCAAAATTTCTTTCAATAGAATCTAACTTCTACCAAAATTGCAATAAAATACTACCACCCCCTCCTCACAAATTAATTTGATGAAAAATTATTACTCTAGTAACTTAGGTCCCTTCTCTGAGTAATGCTGGGGAAATTTTCAGGGGTGCCATGTGGATTGACCAGAGCAGGTTTAGCTATTCATCTTTATCTATCTCTTGCAAATCCTTGGGAATTTATTACTGCCCAGAACAGTGAAGCCCATAAGCATCTAAAGGAGTTGTTCTACTGTCAGTGTCACCAAAGAGGGTGGCCAAATCAGATCTTAGTGGGATTACAAAGGAAAGGAAACAATTCTGGGAGGAAGTGGGTGTGTTGAATGATAGAAATTATAATGTTAATATGTTCAGATACTATGCTACAGGACTAGGTAATTTTGTCTATATACTTTACAGAGTTAACCACTTTCAGAGCTGATAAGTAATTTAAATTCTTGAGGATGCCAAGTATTTTGATATTAAAAAAAGGACAGAAATTCTTGATGCATTCATCTTTATGAACATTATTGAAATCTTATTGTGTTCTTAAAATTCTACTTCACCTTTTCAAAACTGAGAAAAAATCCATTTATCCGATATTAATAAAGCTTTTGAAGGGGCTTTCCTACATGCATACTGTGACTGCAATTTCATGTACGGTATAAAACAATGTAACAATGTTCTGGATAAACATGTCACGTGTGACTTGCAGGAAAAAACTTTCAAAGCTGGTCTTAGAAAAAAAAAATAAGACAGATTTCTGGATTTCTGGGCAAAATAGATGGAATTGGAGCAAAGAAGAAATAACTAAGAGAAGAAGTATTGTGTGGTTGAGTGAAGAGAAGATGTATGGCATGAAAATGCTTTCCCTTGTGTTTTGCACAGGGCACATCCATAGGATTATTTTGCCACTCTGTCAATAGCCTAATGCATGAATCTGTGTTTGAGGATCCAGAAAAAAATCAATTTCTGACACCTTCAAGAAACCCATCAAATCATGTGTATAGAAAAGCACTTTGAAGTCTACAAGTGATAAATACTAATTACTTTTAGTTGTCTTGCAAGTAGTGATGTTGTTGTAAAGTGAGAATAGTGTGCTTAGATCCTCATATGTCATCTTTTACTTGCCTGTCCAACAGCTTTTTCAAATGATAGTGAAAATGAATCAAGTGTTCTGTATCTGGTCTGTTAAAAAAAAAAAACTAGTTTCCTTGTGTAAGATTACTTAACACACTTTATTTTTTTCAGTTGTATGAAAAATTATTACTTCTTTATCACTCTTTACACAGGAATGCTATCACTTTCTCTCAGTGTTTGTGCAGAGGAGTAAGTAGCTTTATAATCTCTGTTTAAACCCTGCCTTTGTGATGCCTTGACAAATTACTTGAAATAATTCTCCACTATAATTTTCACTTTTACATATGTGGGACCTATTGCCTACTGCCTTATTGAAATCTGGGGACCAAAAAGCTGAGTGGGAGACACTCAGTTGCAGAAATAAGAATATAATCATCTTTGTTCTCTAGACCAAAATACGGCAGGGCAGGGTAGACTCTTACTTTAGGGATAGCACCACCCCTCCTCACCAGAACTTGATAACTTTCAAAAAATCTTTTCTGAAGAAAAATGACTCTACCCCAGCCAAATCTACATTGATAATATTTTCCTTGTGCACTAAGTGCACCAACAGTCTCTCTAGCTCTGAGGCTGTCCTCAGAGCATGCAGGAGCAGGGACTATGAGCTTGAATAGAAAGTACACAGGAGAATTGTGCCTACACAGTGGTGCTCAGCTGGAGAGTTTTGATTTCTATTGAAGTTCTAGGACGACTGTGGAGGTCTTCAGGCCCATTAGATAGCTGTTAAGCAAGTTGGCTCTTCCTGTATGTATTATTCCCTCTCAGTGAATGGGCTAAAGACACAGACCTGCCTTGGGCAATTCTTTTCTGTAGTACATAAGATGCTGAGTGGCTGTGCTGTGACTGTACTGAGAGAGGGGATTTATTATCTTCAGTGTGGTGCCATGCAAACAAAGCAATATTGCTTTCAGGCCTGAAGGAGTCTGCATGTAGCCTCTCTGCATGTAACATGAGTTGGCTGTGCCCAACTGTTCCTACATCTTTTATATGGAAGCGGAAGGCTCTGGTTCAGGAAAAGATATTTAATTCTCTGCAGATCAGCATCTGCTGCCACAATAAGAACCTTTGAGCATTCACTGTCAGCCTCATGTAATACACTAATCATACATGCCAGTAAGTGTGAATACCGGTTCATACAAAGCCCCTGCAACCTGCAGGCTAAAAGTATGTATGTGTTATGAGCCAATTTCATACTCTGTTCATTAAGAAAGTCATCACTATGGTAACATCATATACATCACAAGTTACTACCACAATCGCTAAAATTTTCAAGTGCATAGCAACAAGAACATAATGCTGGAGCATCTCCATTTAGCAGTGCTTAAAAACTGTACATAAGGTTTACTAAGCACCTTATAAGTATTAGAGAGAAGAAACATGTCTTTTACGCTCAACTGGCATAAAGAAAAATCATATTTTTAATTTGTAGACTTAATAATCTTGAGTCAAATTGTGCCGAAGATTAACTTGCTCTCATGTTTTTCATCTTGCCTTTATATTTCTCCTTCATCTTGTTGTGTTAGCTATTCTTTGGAAAATCATTTGTAATATGCATATCCTGGAGAGGAAACACTGTATGCAACTTATACTAAGTAATAATCCACATGTGGGAAAGCTGTAGACAATAATGTGGTCTTCCAAAGGACATGGAGCTGCTTGTTCTAACAGTATTGCTTAAACCTCTGCAGAAAGCTCAATTTCCAGATGCAATTTCTCCAGTGACATCATTCACATCACAGTAACTTTATCTAGTTTTATCACAGGGAGGATTAACCAAAGACAGATGCTGTTAGAGCTGTAGTAAATGAGAGGAAGGAGTTCAACCACAAAAAGGCGACTCAAAGTCATAACCAGGGAATTTTTCCTAGAAGATAGATGAGAGAAGAAAGTTAAAGTAAAAAGAGGAGTGAATAGTTTATGCATCAGCTTTCTTCTGTGTGGCTCTAGCCACCAAGACATGCCAAACTCTGTGGGCTTTCATACTAATGGAACTGATCTGCTTCTTGTAAATTAAGGAGAATGACCATCTCTGACTTTCCCTGTGCTTTGCCTGACAAAATGGAAGATATGGTTAATGATTTGATATGCACATCCACACATGCATAAACTTTCCTTTCCTCACTGACTGAACATGATAATGCTCTATTTTAGATTTTATCTTAGTACTTTAGCCCACTAAAGTTGAGAAGTTATTTGGATGTCATAATTGTACTTTTTTCCCCCTTCAAATTATCCCTTGCTTTATTTCAGAACTTCAAACTTGAAGATCATTAAAAACTTCAGAAACACAAGGGAACAATGCTACTACGAAAATGTTTGAATAACTAGTCATAGGGATATTTAAAGACAGTGGAAAATGTCAAGACTGTAAATTTAACTTTGACTCTAGTAGGAGGTTCAGAAAATGTTAAGGCATAAGTTGAACAAGAGGGCAAGTTCCTGACAACCACAGCTATCTTGCCAAATCAAAATTAAACTTCCATTGTGTGAACATGCTCAATTTGACAGGATATTATGTTGTTTTTCTTTAAAATGATGCTTCACCAACATTTTCCACTGTCAATTAAATGAGAAAATATATATATTTAAAGAATGCACCGTAGGCTGCAATCATACCTTCTAATGTTTTCATTTGACTCATGGCTTAAATATAGATTTTTTTTTTTTTTTTGGTGGTGGGGGAGGTTAAAGGGATGGTTTCTGTGAGATGCTGCCAGAAACTTCCCCCATGTCTGGTAAAATCAATTCCAGCTGGCTTCGGGACAGTTCTGCCACTGTCCAAGGCTCAACATATCGACAACAGTGGTACATCCTCTGGGATAACATATTTAAGAAGCAGAGGAAAAAACTGGAAGAGCAAATGCATCTGGAGAGAGGAGTGAGAGTAAGTGACACCAGGTGCCTACCGAAGGCACTCTGTCACTATCCTTCTCAGCTGGACAGGGGAGAGAAAATATAACAGGTTTGTGGGTTGAGCTAAGGACAAGAAAATATCTCTCACCAATTATTATCATGGGCAAAAAAAAACCTCAAACTGAGGAAATTAATTTAATTCATTAACAGTTATATAGGTAGGTAATATAGCTGTATAATCAATATAATGGTTATCATTTGATCTAAACATCTTTCACTTGAGGTACCCAGTTGTGCTTCTTTTTTCTCTTCAAATAATTGAAGACATGCGGATTCTCCCTCCTTTAGGATGGCTGCAGAGGTTGCCATCTTTTGCCAAATAATTCTGGTGGGACTGTTGCATATACACTGAAGGAAGTTAAAAAATGCAAGTCTTCAACCATAGGCTAAATAAGAGTTTAATCCTTCTGGTTATTGTATCATAAAATATTTTTTTTTATTTCCCCTCAGAAGCTTCCATGCATCACTCAGTACCCTGAACACCTTACACAGACCTCTGAATCCTGCTGCTGCAGAACCTATTTGTAGGTTTAATGGCGTGTGCAACCATCCAAACAGTCTGCATGGCAGTGGGTGTGCTTAGAGGAGTCCTTCTTGGCCACAGTACCAGAATGTGCCATCCTGCCCTAGGTGGCACAACACTGTTAAGTGCTATGGACAAGAATCACTGAAATATCAGCAGAACACAAGAGACAGCACTTGTGACTTGAAATAAGAGCAGTGAGCTGATCTGATTTTCCCTGGGGACTGATACCTACTCCCAGAGGAATTCTTGAAGCCTTCAGACCCTTGCTAGCAGTACATGTGAAGAAACACTTCTCTTCTTCAACAATTTGCTGGGAGCCGAGAGATGAGGATGTGACTTGTCTTCAGTTGCTCCTCTTCAGTGTTGCAAGGGGATTTTTCCCCCATTTCTAAACAGGGAGTGGCAGGGTTTTGGAGCAGCAACAGACCGAACCTGGTTTATAAGAGCTGTAGCTTCTTAGTATGAAGATTAGGGGCTATGGTGATGTACAGAAAATACCACAGGCAGTGAAAGACAACACCAGCACTTAGTAACATTGATATCAGCTATATAGAATTGCTGATCCAGGTGTATACATTTGGGTCAGTATAGTGCTCATTATTCAATCTGATATATGAGAAAGCAAAGGGGATCAAGTCTCATCTACTTTTAAGATCTTGATAAAAGTATCCTTTTAAAGTTTTAAGGGGAAAAAAAATATTATTTCATCCAAAGTAAGTTGTTGGCATGTAAGCATTATACACTGCCTGTAAGCTGCCATCTCTATTTGGAACACTTTGAAAGAAATCTGTGTTCCAGACTTCACTAGGGGTGTATATAGCAGTTTACACCTGGAATTATCCTAAACATATTGGATAAATATTAGACAAACTCCATCCAGTGGTAACCAAAAAATATAAAGAAGCCAGTTAGTTTTTTTCATGTCATAAGTTCACTAGAACAGCCTTCAAGCTGTCGTGGCAAACTGAAGTCTTTGATTCCCCTATGCTATTTAATTTGCATTGGTATTACAGAGGAGGCATTCAGCTCCTACCTGTGTGGTGGTAAAAGCCACCCTTTGTCTTGCTGAAAAAAAACCCTTCTCTATAATGAAATGTATTGGCTTTATCCAGAATTGAAGTTCTGAGGTAGTAAATAAGCATTGTATTACTCACAGAAATCATTATAGTCAGGTAGTTGGCTTTTAAGACAGGTGTAGTGTGCACATTGGGGTAGTTATGCATTGTCATCCAGGTAATTAATAATACATCAGCTTAACTGCAAAGTTCTGTACATAAATGACTGCAATTGAAGTATAAATAACTGTGTCATATAACTATAATCCATGTAAAATGGATTTGTAGGACTATGAAATAAAATTATATTATAAAAGCAGTACAAGAAATGAGACTAAAATCCCTGCTATAAGAAGTGCTACTAATTACTTAATACATTGTAATTACACAAACTACAATAACTGTGTAATTACATAATAGGTAGAGTTATAGTTTTATAAAGTGTAATTGCTTCTTGTCTTATCCTAACTCATGTTCTAGTATTTAACTTGAAATAACTTCCAAAAAAGAAGAGTAATTTGAATATTTATGGACTTAAAGCCTCTTGAAGTAGATGGAAAAGTCTTTTATTCCAATAAGTTTTAGAATGGGATAGATAGGTAAAACTATAAGGTGAGGAATAATAATAATAATAACATCCTCTGAAGAAAATGTGAGTTGCTTCTTTCATTTGTACCTAATACTACACTGTTAAAGTGATTTCAAGAAACAGAAGTTAAGGAGAGAAAAAGAGAGAAAGAGAGAGAGAGGGGGGAGAGAAAGAGAGAGAAAGAGCTAGAAAGGTCTGGGGCAAATTATCCCTTTCTAAGACTAGTGAGAATAAGGAGCTAGTCCAGGCACAGATCTAGGTATCTTGTCCTCCCATCTCATTTTCTCCATTAAACTAAATCTATGATTCTTCCACACCGAGAGGGTTCTTGCCTTTTTTTTTTTTTTTCTTGGTTTTTTTTTTTTTTTTTTTTTTTTTTGTTTTGTTTTTTTTGTTTTTTTTTTGTGGCTGGTGTTTTTGTTTGTTTGTTTGTTTGTTTTGTTGTTGGTGGTGGTGGGTTTTTTTTGGTTGAATTGTTCTTTTCACAGCTTTTCTGGGTTTTTTTTTTACTTTAATGCCAGATACCTTCAAGATATCTGAGCTGAATTCATTGGAGTTACGTTTTCTCACTCAGGCATATTTTATTCCTGTTTGCTTTACTACGTGACTATTATAAATAACCACGCAGCTGAACAACATAAAAGAATTTACACTGGGCTTGTTGAAGAAGAAAATTATTTGCTACAGCTCCCTACTTCATGTTATATAAAGAAATATTACTAAGAGGACCTGAGAAGTGTTATATCTTTTGTGTACCACTAAAACCAGTAAAGTCCTCGTTTGCCTGTCCTTGATCCAAATGCAGTGTGTGATTATACAGACAGTTGTTTGGCATCCCACTGTCCATCACTCTGATGACAAAACATCATCAAAGCATCATCAGGCATTGAAATTGCCTCTGCTTCCAGGGGTTACTGGGATTCCCTTGGCACACAAGTTGCTTACCTTAGGAACTGAACAGAGAGTGCCGAATGCCAGAGAAAGGACGTATTGAAAGACCTTTTCCACAGGAGCAACAGTCTTCAGTGCAGTAGGTAAGGTATCTTCATTTTCATCATCACTTTCTTCACCCCTAATATTTGCTGGTGAATCCAATTTGAAGAAACAGTTGGAGAATTTAATCTCATAAATCCAGCATTTCCAAGACAAAATATTCCACTTTTGGCTTGCCTGCTATTCATCTAACCTTTTTATCTCCTGAGGAAGTTTGAAGACAGAAGTTAGACAGCAGTTCTAACTTTGCTGATATTTTTAATTATAGAGGAGCCAAGAGATCAGTTGGATTTTACTACTTATAACAAATATTTGGTACTCTGCTACTTGTTGGACACAATAAACAAAAGAGAAAGTCGTGTTATTATGGCATACATCCTCCCGAGAGAAGAAAAATCTTCATACGTGTCTGCCAGCCATTGACAGATGACCTTATATGTCTTTCATGTCTGAGCATTCTCACAGCTCTGAGCTGCCTTTCCTGCTCCCCTTTCCTGCTAGACCCTCCTTGCAGCAGCAGAGGCAGAACAGAATGCAAGTCTGTCTCTTACCCTTCCAAGCTCAATCTGCTGCATTTAAAATGCCCATTAACTGGGTTTAGCATTGCAAAAGGAACAAGGGAAGAGCCATAGACATTTTTCCCACTCTCCCTCACTTACAAGGAAGCACTGTCCCATGGAAGAGACACAGGAACTTAGGAGAACTCATCACAAAAATGACCAATCAAGCTCTTTAAATATGTAAGACAAATCCTCCTTACTTTATATATGTAAGCTACCCAAATTAATTAAACAGTGCCAGCTTGTAATGACTTAAGAACAATTTTTTAACACCTATTAGTAACCTCGCCATGTTTATGAACATTTTGGATTAGAACCTCGCCATGTTTATGAACATTTTGGATTAGAAATGGCAAGGAGATCAGGTGGTTATAAAGTATGTTCAAAGTTGTCACAAGACTATAGTGCTAATCACAAGATAGAAACAGGATGAAAAGATGGTGCCAGTAATAATAAAATGAATCGTTATCTTTAAAATAACTAGGGAATCTAATAACAATATAATAATAATTACGATCTTGGAAGAAAATACAGAAGCATTTTCAATTTCTGAATTTAAAAGCACTGCCAAAGATCAATGAAAACATATGCTAACATTTAGCAATTAATTATTGATAATTCAATTTAACTCACTCTCTGTGCTGTTTACTGAAATTAAAGTCATTTAGTAATCAATAATCATCCTTATAAAAAAAGGATAAGATAGCTAACAATAGTGCAGATCAGTAAATTAGGTAATCTAATAGAACCTAATATTTTATTTCATCACTCTATCAAGGAAATTCGGGGCATTAATTTCACTGAAGCAGCCATGAGCAATATGGATCCTTTGCACAATTTCCATCATGAAAATTAAAAAAAAAAATCCCAATGGTGATGGACTTCTTCACTGCAAGTTATCAACTGTGTGAGAAAACATAAATGGTCCTGTTACCTTGAATACAGATGGATTCAATAAATAAAATAATTTTGCCTTGCTAGCAATACGAAGCTGTTCCTTAAACATTGCTTCTTGCAAAAGCATTCTCTCAACCTCAGCCCAGATTCATACTATAACCATTTATTTAGTTGTCTTGGATTTTCTTGCTGTTCCTACTCCATATGCCTTTTCTGTCACTTCTTTCTCCTAGGCACACAAATCTATTGAGCAGTACTGTCTCCTGATTGTCAACATTTCTAACAATTCATTTTCTGACATCAGAGTATCTCTGTGATCTAGGTGTTATGGTCATGTATCTCACTAGTCTTAAAAATGTCAAGTTCCATTCTTCCACCTAGTCCCAAAGACCCTTAAGTACATAAGATGTTCTCTTTTCTAATTAGAGTACATACTCCACGGCTTCAGTGATGTTTCCGAGCACTCCAGGCGTAGTAGGGTAACATTTCATTATGCAATAAGTTTTCATTACTGCTCTCTAACCAATCGTATATATAATAATAGTATATAAAATATGCAAATGTAGTTTGTATATTTTGATTTCTAACATAATTTTTGTAATCCTTAAATTTTTCTTCAAGATTTTAGGAATGCAGACAGATAAATAAGTTGCTAACTAAGACCAATATTAAACTAGTTGGGCAGGATGTAAGGAATTACTGCATATGACACAAGAAGATGCTGTGTAAGACAACGGTAGAAGAAGCTGATAGAGATTAAGGATAACTCCTTGACAGATGGCCAGATTTAACGGGTGGTTAAGGGAAATGTATGAGAGGAATGACTGAATTTCACAAATAATGGATGCAGAAATAAAGTGCTGCAGAACTTTTAGATAATAGAATTTGCAATGCCAGGAACATATCTCAGTAATACCAAATTTGAACATGAATGTAGCAAGACTGGGACTAAAAAGTACTTATATTCTCACTGATTTTTTTTTGAAGGGAACTGGCACAGAGAAGGACAAGAGTGAAGGCAGAAGATAGGACCTAGAAATAGGAAAAGGGATAGTAAGGCAGGCAAGCCTTAACACTGGTTCTTTCTGTATGTAGCTGCAAACAGCCCTGCACTTGATCACCACCACTTAAAGCAAGACAATAAACTTATTTTTTATTCTTTTATACCAATCATGTCCAAACAATTTCTTCTGTCAGGAGCATAGGGATGGAAATGGGAGCACCTTTTCTTGAAATCAGGAGAGCCCTTAGTGTAGGTGGATTGAGCACACTGGTATCACCATGTCAGTATCACCATGAGAGTGCCTTTTCCACGTCTGGTTGTTATCAGTGTCTCTAAAAACATCCTAACAAATATCTTCCATTTCTTATGGAGACAGGGAAAAGCTTCTAGTGAAGAGAACAGGCCAGAGATAAACTGCTGTAAAGCATAGTACTCTGCGGTGGGTTGTTCCTGGCTGGATGCCAGGTGCCTACTGTAGCAGCTCTATCGTTTGCCTCCTCAGCTGGGCTTGGAAGGGAAAATGAATGGCTCATGGATTGAGATAAGGACAGAGAGAGATCACTCAGCAATTACTGTAATGAAAAAAAAACAGACTCAGGTTTGGGAAATAACCTTAATTTATTGCAAATCAAATCAGAGTAGTGTAATGAGAAATTAAAAGTAATTCTTAAAACACCCTTCCATCACCCTCCCATCTTCCAGGGCTCAAATTCATATTTCTCTACATCCTCCCACGCAGCAGCACAGGAAAGCAAGGAATGTTGTCTGTAGACTGTTCATCACATGGCGTCTGTGACACTCCCTCCCTCTTGGGGAAGGACTCCTCATAATCTTCCCCTGCTCCAGTGTGGGGTCCCTCGCACAGGATACAGTCCTCCACACAGTCCTTCAATGAGACTCCTTCCCATGAGCTGCAGTTCTTCACAAACTGCTCCAATTTGTGTCCCAGCCACAGGGTACAGTCCTTCAGGATCATAGAATCACAGAATATCCTGAGCTGGAAGAAACCCATCAGGATCATTGAGTCCAACTCCTGGTTCTGCACAGAACACCCTAAGAGTCACACCATGTGCCTGGGAGTGTTGTCTAAGCACTTCTTGAACTGTTTCACACTGGTGCTGTGACCACTTCCCTGGGGAGCCTGTTCCAGTGCCCAGCCATCCTCTGGGTGAAAAATCTTTTTGTAATATCAAACCTAAAACACTCCAAAACATAATATCTAACTTAAACCTCCCCAGCATAGATCCTTTTTGTGGAATCACAAGTCCTGACAGCAAACTTGCTCCAGCATGGGCTCCTGTGGCCACAGGTCCTGCCAGGAGCTTATTCCAACACAAGCATCCTGTAGAATTACAGCCTCCGTCAGGAAGCTGCCAGTTCCAGCATGTGTTTATCCAGGGACCACACACTGGTCTCTGCATCCCCATGGACCTCCATGGGCTGCAGGGACACAGCTGCCTCACCATAGTCTGCACCACGGGCTGCAGGGGGATCTCAGTTCCAGCACCTGAAGCACCTCCTGCCCTTCCTTCTGCCCTGACCTTGGGTCTGTAGGGATGTTCCTCTCACATATCCCCATCCCTCTCCCTGGCTGCTGTAGCTCAGACTTTTTTTTTTCCTCTTCTTAAATATGTTATCTCAGAGGCACTACCACCTTGTCTGATGGGCTTGGGCTTGACCAGTGGTTGGTCCATCTTGGATCTACTTGGCATTTGCCCTGTCAGACATGGAGGAAGCTTCTGGCAGCTTCTCACAGAAGCCATCCATGTAAGTGACTAATTTAACATTAATCCTTCTTCAGAGAAAATGTAACAATTCCTATTCATCACATCTGTGATTATAATGACATACTAAATTATCATAAATAAATCTTTGCCATTGAAGACCCTTGATTGGTTTTTTAATGAAATTTTTCCATAGCACATTTTGTAGATTTTAAGGAATTTATTTCAATTTTTGTGAAATCATCATCTAAGAGAAGGAAAGTAGAAGGACATTGATGATGAGTCACAGTGTTCCTAATTATTTATGACTATGGCTGAACAAAAATCTTATTTCAGTAAATGACAAAGAAAATGCCATGGAAGCCTGACTCATGCTTGTAATGGATATTTAAAATCAAGGTGATGGAGCAGAAACCACCATAACGAAGTGCCAGAAATGCTAACATTCAGAATGATTTGCATTTTTTTTAAGATAAAAAACATACACTAGTAATATGATAACAATCTAAATAATTCATTGCCACACTATTTCATTTACTTTATCTCAAAATTTGCAATAAATACAGTTATGAATTCATTCCAGAAATGTTTTATTCATAGCTACATAGAACCAGCAGGAATCACACAATTTTGATATTCATGCATTATAAGATGGGCATTCACCAGGCATCTAAGTCTTGTTTCGCTGAACCTTTGTGTGTTGAAATATTCCTGTCAAATCTGAGGAAAGTGATAACCATAATAAGGTCTTCAAACAAGATGAGTCTTGTTTATTGTTTAGTAAAGCAGAGTAAATTGAGAGGATTGTCTTTCTCTGTGACAGAGCTTGAGTGCTGTTGAAAGGAGGATTGGAAAACAAGCATGAC
The DNA here is from genome assembly GCF_026979565.1 of Vidua chalybeata. Taxonomy (NCBI): domain Eukaryota; kingdom Metazoa; phylum Chordata; class Aves; order Passeriformes; family Viduidae; genus Vidua; species Vidua chalybeata. The sequence continues at coordinate 83,759,547 of NC_071531.1, read as the reverse complement.
AATGCTAAGAGCTATGTTCACAAAAGGGTTTGCATCACACAAGTTTAATATTTAATTGTCCTGTGTTCATACCCTGACTGATAAGTATCAAAGGCTAGGTTACTCCCACGAATGAGCAAAAAAAAATAGCTTTCCAGAGATTCCTTTTTAACTGTACTTATAGAAAACAGTGGTGAAAGAAAAGAAAGTTAGTTTGGTCTACTTTCTGACTGGAATGCTTCTGATAAATGCATCACCATGAACACGTCTCCCTACAAGGTGTTCAAACTCTGATGTACGCTTAGAACACCTGCCTTGCTAGAACATAGTCCCCTCCTCTTTTCACTTGAATGGTCTGTGTACAAAAAACACATTGTGATTCATGGCCCACATGTAGTCTCTGTCCTGTTTTCCCACAACCCATTTCTAATTTTCCTGTAGAACTGAATGCAAAATCTTATCTCTCAATAACATGACTTAAGCCTTGATACCATAAAAATCTGTGGACTGCTGCCCTGCAACCCAAATAGCTAAAATTGGTATAGTTTCACTGAATCAATGGAATTTATTCCACCTATAGATTTTGTCTATCCATAAGGTGCTAAACATTATAAATGTCTAGATCTATCTTTCCGACCTCAAAGGAGTTACTCAAAACATCTTGGCAAAATTTCAAAAGGCTTCTGCTTACAACTTAAAGGTAAATGTATGAAAGAAAAAACACCTTTAAAATGAAAGATTTAAAATACTGATTGTTTTAAGGTTGTGTAACACTGATCAATATTCTCCAGAAGAAAACTGAAGCTTAGACACTCAAGGTGAGACTTAGCTAAAGTGAACTACTATGATCTTTAAAACAAAGAAAATAGAAACATGCTACTCAACTTTCAATAGCAAGGTGTTCAGCCAGGAAATGAAACTAAAAAAAGATATTGTCAAGGTAACTTAATGAAGGAAATTTATTGTTCAAAGTCAATTCAGAACACTTATCCACCTAATAATGATATTCCAAAATATTTTGTGAGACAAATATTCATTTAAACCAAAATAATTTGCAGACAATCAATATCAACGAAAAAATTAAAACAGAAAATAATAATGAGAACACAGATTAGCCAAGAAAATTATTAACAAGGTGTATAACCTGAGTAGAAATGTATTTTGCATTGTGTAATGGGTTTGTAGTATTAATTTTTTTTGTATTTGTGCTTAAAGCTGGGGGAGGGGGATGGGAGAATAAAGAACAGTGAGAATCAGAAATATGGAAAGTAAAATAATTTGACTTATTTAGCTGATAATAAAGAGCATTGAATCAGGTATGGCACAGCCTTCACCTATTAAAAAAGCTACTGCAGAGGGGCAGGAATGATTTGTTCTCCATCTCAAGAGAGGATTGGAGAAAAAATAATGTGTTTAAACTACAATGAGGAAGATTGGATAGATATATGAAAAAACTTTATAAAAGTGAGGACAGTAAAGTACAGCCACTAAGACTGCAGCTATGCAGTCCACATCAATGGAGATCTCTAAGATCATTTTAGAAACACATCTGCTTCAAGGAATGACAGACACTGTCTGCCTTGCTTTGGGACACAGTGATAGATGTAGATGCAGATGACCTCAACCTACTTGCAATCTGAGTGGGTCTATGAGATACATAGTACAACAAATAATTAGCACTTGTAAAGTTTAGGAATGTCCAGGGGGTGTTGCATTGAAAAGGGACACTTTTCACATTTAATAGCAAGTTGTATTCCCTGACTTTATATGTTAAAAATCATCAGGAATATATCTGAGAAACAGAAATGGGAAAAAGTCTAATGTTCCCAACTCTCACTGTAGTTGGTAACAACAGTACTGTTGATCTCAAGGTAAAAAAGATTAGGAACAAGAGAAGAGTAATACACTATGGACTCAAAGCAGTAAATTATTAATTTAAAATGCTCCCAGTACCTCCTGAAACACAGTCTGAAAATACACCAAATCTTATTATTTTCATAGTGACAGCCTACAAGAATGAATTCTCTGAGTGCAGTGCTAGAGTTTTTATGAATATAATATACAAAACTCCACTTGAGGGAAAATCCTTATCTTACATGTTTTGAAAATGCCACTGAAAATCTAAGATAGATCGATAGCTAGAACACCCAGTTCAAGGAGTAATATTTTCCTGTCATCTGATCTCAGTGTTCCCAGTTCCCATTTTATCTGTATTATTTGACCTGCATTTACAATCTTCAATCTCTCTTTGAACCATAATCCTCTCTAGCCCACTGGGCCCTAGCCCTTATGTGTAAATGCTACTGTCAAAGTAGTCATGTGTAGAGAAATACAGGGCTTTATGGAAGAATCTCACTTTGGAAACAAAGACTGAGAAATATGCACTGAACCAATTATAAACATGCAAAACAAAGCAGGGAGAGAAATCAATAAGTGATGGTGAGATGGATTTTTGTCTTATGGCACACTTCATTTTGCTGGAGAAATTCCAGTCTCTAGAACCATTTGCAGTCCTGGACTAAGACTAATAGCAGAAGAGACTCTGCCCTTCACAAAAGCCATCTGGGAACAAATCACTCTGGGGCAACCTGTATGCTGCAGTCTGGAAAAGGGATAATCAACCCATGGACCACAGCAAACACGAACTGGACTAGAAAACACTTTTCTCTCTTCTTGGTTGTGCAGTCTGATTGACAAGCCAAGCAAATTGGGTATTATGGGTGCTATAAAATGGGGGAGGACAGACTTCAATGCAGACTGAAAGGATTTATTGAAATCAGCTACAACAGTGTAAATGTAGCCATATTGATCTGAGCCCCAGGTTTTTATAAGGAAGTGTAAATACACAGAAATTGGCCAGCCTTTGCCATCAGTTAAAACCAGAAGCAAATCTATCATCTGCTTTAATCACCTGATTTTTCCACAGACCAAATAATTTACTGTTCCAAGTCTATTTATGTTAGTTTATCTAAAGCATGTTTACTAGACAGGTATTGTAGTTCCATTTGAAGATGAAACAAAGAAATCCATCTCTTGCAGTTTTTTGTCATCTACATCCCTGCAAATGCTTGATTATGCCATACTTAAAAATCTGTATTGTATTTCTCATTTGAATTGTTCTAGCTTTAACTTCCAATGGTTGTCATTTTTGCAATATCTTTTTTTCCAAAAGATTGAAGAGCCAATTAGTATCTGCTGTTTTCCTCCACTGAAGATCTTTACACACCTTAATTAAGTCACTGCTCAATCTACTTTTGATAAGTTATGCATATTAATTTCTCACTGGAAAGCATTTTCTTTTCTTATCAAAAGATTTTGCAGCTCTCTTTTCAATCAGATTTTCCTAGTGAAAAAAAATGACAAGTGCAGTGAAAACCAGCAAGAAGAAATTCCAGCTCTGAAACTTTATGGCAAAATTTCCTCAGGGTTCTTAATTCATCATCTTGGAATCTTTAGTCAACTATTTGCCATTTTACATTTATTTCCAGCTAGGTTGGATCAAACAGTGCTCTGAAACATCATTTCAAATGCTGATGATTTATATAAATCAATGGCGAGAGTAGGATGTGGCAATATATCACTTAATGCTCTAACATCACAAGTATTTGATCTGCTATTAGAGGGCTAATGTTTAATATCATCACTGACAAAACTGCATGAATTGGGCCACTGAATAATATTGTGGTATAAGTTGAGACAAATTGTTTTTCTCCACCTCTTTTCTCCACCTCTTTCTTCTCTATAAATCCTCTGAGTTAATAAAGGAAATTTGCTCCAAAACCTACATGACAATATCATAGGATGATAAATTTTAATTCTTGGAAAATTAAAAGGGATATTTATGTTATTTCACTGTGGGTACCTTATTTAACCTGTTTAGATTCCTAATGAATGTAATTCAGTGTAGGAACTTAACTTTGGTGTCAGAGATTAAGGCTTTCTGGGAGAGGAAGCTATAAACTAGGAAATATCCTAAATGTTATTTAATATGCCTACTCTTTTTCTGCTCACACTATCATTCATGGAAAGCAGCAAATAGGAGAAGAGTGTAAAAAAGGAATGACCTATGTTTAGGTAGAATCTCAAAAAAAAAAAAAAAAGTATCACACCATACAAACTTTTTATAATTAGAAATTATAATATATTCTCTCTTTTGCTTTCGCACCCATCAAGATAATTTTTCAAGGAACTTAAAAAGGAATTTTAATTTTTTTGCAATTTTACCTGCAACTCTGAACTCCAGTTTACCGTTTGTGATTAAATTTGATGAAAAATTTGTAGACAGAATGGAGCTATTCAGTATTAGCTGAAAAAGCTACATTATGAGAGCAAATTATTCTGCTGGGAAGCAAAAAAGGCCTGCTTCTCAACTCTACAAGATTAGAGGCCTCTGGGCACTAAAATTACATCAGTAGAGCAATCTTGCAGAGGTAAATTGAAGGTTTGCATTAAAAACCCATCTTAACATAATGAACAACCAGTAAAATACTCTCCTTTCAGGGACATGGTCCATGGACAAGGAGCCAAGGACATCTCAGACCTCTGCCTTGCCCTTGTTCAGTGTGCCAAGCAGGGTCCTGTTGGTGCCACAGTGCTAGAACTAGTCACCTGCTGCTGGCCCCAGAAAAGCAGAGATGAAAGTAAACAGACTGATGGAAGCTAGAAGGCTACAAGGCACCGTTGTCTAGAAACCAGCATTATACCAGACCACTGATCGTATATGCAGGCATTGCATTTATTCTTTGAGTACCTTTTATTATTCCAGAGAATATGTAATATCTGATCACTTCATAAATACTGAGAATCATGTTGCATGAAATAAACATCATTTCAGTCAGTAGAAACAAATAATAAAACATTTAAGGAGTCTTATTATACTGGTGTCAGAACAGGCACGATTTCAACTGTGGCACAGATGACACGGGTTAAGACTGAACATCTGAATGTCTCATATCTGATATTACAGTAACTCAAAGAATCCTTCAAGCATAATCAGAACAGATCTCTTGTCATTCAGATGACTAAAAAGATATTCTGGAAACATTAAAGAGAAATTGCAAATTTAGCTATAAAATAATGCTGACTGACTTAGTAAGTAAAAATTTGTACCCAAAGTTTCCAAAGCACTGAAAATAAACAGCAAAATTTTTTGTAATATGTTCTCATGACTACATTTCATTAAAAAACCCTATGGAAGTATTAAGAAAACTAATAATCTTAACTGAAACACACAGTGTAGACTTCAGCACTGAGCTGTCAGTTCACCTTAAGCACATGCTTGAAATAAAACCATTTAATACTGTCCTAAATCGATTTAGGACATGCTCTTTTAAACCCAGTAAAAGACATGTTGTGGTCAATACACATGGGGCACTTTATAATTCATTTCCATGTATGTTTGCATGTATTCCTCAGTGAGTTATTACTTTGTTCATTTTGTTATTGTGTTTTAGATATAGTGTAGGACTGGAAAAAATTCTCCTAGGACATCTGTGCAGACCTATGCTCCTACAAACAGACACACCATATATTGATCCATGCTATGAAAAAACAGCCTTCTTACTGGAAGACTATTCCAGAATATCTACCTTCCTTCAGACCAAATTTCTAGTACACATACATGAAGAATGTTCAAATTGTATGATATTGATTGCCTTTCTTTTCAGGGATTGAGTTTAGTCTCCTGTATCCCATGAACTTTCCCATCAGGTTCATAAATGAATAATGTGGGTGCTACTCATTCATTATTACGAACTCTTTTCAGTAGCTCAAGGCAATAATTAGAAAGAAACACAGGAAGAAATTAATTTATTCTCAAGTATGATGAGTCAGATGTGGGGATATACACAACATACTTACATTTTCTTTTAGGATACATGATTGTTGTAAAAAAATATGTAAGTCAGTCATTTCAGTTTTAATCAGCATCATGTAAAGAATTCTCAACCCAGAGGTTCAGCTATCCATGATCAAGCACTGGTTTCATGCAGCTGTGTGATCTTGACTCAGTTTTACCAAGGAAATTATGACAAGGTGTAACAAGAACACATGAGCTAAATCCATGCACTATAAGGAAAGCAAAAATAGATATAGAAATGTAATTGTTAAGACTCTTACAGTTAACACCTTGATTTCCCTATAAGGAAAAGGAGTTGAGAAGTGGATAGGAAGATGGCTACAGATTCTCTTGGATCACAGCTTCAAAATATCAGGGATCAGACCTTTCCTTGGACTAACAAAGACAAATTCTTCCCGCCTGATTAACAGCTGAGTGCACTGGGGTCTCTCCAGGTGTATGAGTGTTAACTGGTCCTTCTGGCCTGCTGAACCTGGCTGCCTCTTTGAATTTGAATTGATTTTTAACTTACTAAAGTTAAACATGCCTTCTGAATCCATCCTCCCACAGATTCTCTGTGCATTCCACAGATGTCACCTGATTTACGTGATCCAGAAAGGAAGAATTACCAAGAGGCTTCACTGCTGCAACTGGTCCAGGCTTTGCTGGATCAGCACCACAGGCTAGCCACAGCTTGTCTTTATCCCACCTACCTTCTACTGAGTAGAAAACATCTCGTCACTTCTTGAGGTTTGAATATTACATTCTCTGTGTCCACAGTAGTGATGATATAATGTAATAATAATAGATGGGAAAAACTGAAGCCGATTTCTTTTCCTTTTGAAGCAAATAGGCAAATATTTAGGTAAGAAGTGAGACTTCAGGCAGGAACCCAAATTTCTCCTTTACCTCACCACATTTTTCTTGTAGACCAATTCTCACTTTATAGCTTCCATAAACCCACTCAACATTAGTACTTCACAAGCAGTGAGCAAGATGTGATACTTGAAGTTCCGAGTTTGCCCATCATTTTTCCTAATGCCTTGAACAATTTCTAACTGTGGTGTGTCAGCATTCTGCTAGAAAAGACTGGGTTTTAATTCTAAACATGATCCTATTGAACACATCACAGTAGATGACTACAGACATTATTGGCAAAAAACTTATTTATTAGAGCTTAATCTCTGATTAACAGCTTTCCCTGGCTCAGTTTTGCATTCGTCTGGGGTCATTCTGCTGAGATGAAAAATGCATTTAAAGCTCTGTCTCATTCTTTTCTGTGCAAAGCATGACCTAGATACCAAGCCTATTACAGCCTAATAGAAATAGCTTGACAATCACCAAACTAATTTAACTGTGCACGTTTTCTGTTTATGTTTTCAGCTTTTTGAAACCTATTGACAAGGCTCAAGGTGGGATGCTGCATGCAAAACCTAGGTATTTACAAAAGAGTGATAATATAAATTTATTGAATTTGTACTTTTTCCCCTTAGAGAAATATGCTGTACAATCCCTATGCTGCATTTTACTCAAGGGTCGCAAAGACTTACCATGAATCAAATTTTGCAGGATATTTTTGATATAGGGATATATTACGCCCCATTTTATGGATGTGCAAATAGTCACAGGAACGTAATATGATTTCTCAAGTGCCACAGTGCCAGGTAGGATTTCTCTCATTTAATACTATCTGCCTGTGGGTCAAGTCTAGCCAGATTGTCTCCGTGACCTTTAATGCTTTAGTAAAAGGAAGACACATTTGTCCAGAGAATGATGCATCTCACCTCTCTTCCACCTTACTTTATTCCATCTTTCTACCTTGAACATTTATCTTAGGCTGACACAGATCACCTTGTGAAGGAAGCCACTCCTTTCCATTTGCTACTAAGGGAACTTTGGTGACTAGCTCAGACTTGACAGCTTTTAGACAGATAAGGTTAGACAGCTATATTATTAGTATTAGGTGATATGGAGACCACCTTTAGTGATAAATAGAAGCTGGACTCATCAGTTTCTTTCCCTGTCTTTATTTGCAAGATCTGGATTGAATACATTACAAGTCTGTGGCACTTAATACCTTTCACAATGTGTTTATGCAAAGACTGTTACTAACAGCAACAGCAAAACCAAACAAAATACCCATTCCTGCAAATTATTATACGATTTCTTCAGCCAAATTTAATGTTATACTGATTTACATTTCTTGAGTATCTTGTCCTTTTAGAATAGCTATCAACTAACAAGGGAGTCAATACAAACAATTTTCTTGAGTAAAGCTTCTTTAGTACTGTGGCCTTTTAAATGTTAAGCTCCCTGGGCCTGAAGCAGTTATGCATATTTACTCAAGACTGAAAATATACCACAAAAACTTTCAGGATCTCTCTATATATTTCTAGTTTGGGGTCGGGTCTGGTTTTGTTGTTTTTTGTTGGTCTTTTTTGATCAAGTAGTAATATTAGTAGGCACCTGCAGTGAATTGATTGTCTTTTAACATCTCTGAGCTCCACAAAAGAAAGGAGCAGAAATAATAAAAATAGTTTTGGGAGAAAACAGCTTTAGACTTTAAACAGTATCATTTTTTTCATTTAGACATCAGAACCTGACACAGTGTAATTAAAGACAGAGACCCATCCATGTTTAATCCTTGGTGCCTAATTCCTCTTCAGCAGACAGATCACTAAGGAAATTATGCCGAATTATTTGCAGAGAGTGCAGACATTATTAGAGATTGAATTCTCAAAAAAGGATGAAGTCTTACAGGGGTCAGAAACTCCAAACATGGTCACAGAATTGCTGAAATTGAAGAGAAAGTTATTTCTGTGGCTTAGGAGTGGACCCTTCTACTAAGAGTAACACTGTGATACTCAAGAAAATGAGGTATAAATGACAGCAGTGCTCCTGCAGTTCACAGAAACAAGTCATGAATGATTTTTCTGTCTGTTAGAAATAAGCTGGGACTTAAAAATTACTTGACTGGTTTGACCTCTCTGACACTGTGAGCAAGAGAAGCTGAGAATAATTTTGGAAAACTTCCAGCTATTCTTTAGCTTTGGGAAGCTTCAGTAAGTACTTAGATAGCAAGAAATATCTCACTTAGATAGTAAGAAATAAACACAAACCAAGCTTTACTCAGTGCCCACTACCCATTTCCTACTTTCAACTTTTTGCCCCAAAGGGCTGGTGGCAAACTATCTCTTTCCTGGGGCAAGGTAGAAAAAAGAATAAATGGCACATGGCTAATACTAGTATCTGTTTTGGTTGGTTCTGGCTCTAGAGTAAATAGAGCCATACTGTCTTTACTCTAGAGGCATTTCTAAATGGCAATCCAGTGATTAACTCTGCAGCGGCTGTTACTTTCAAAGAATAGTAATGGCAATAGCTTATGTCAAGGCATTATAGTCTCTGTAGTGTCTCTGATTTTCTCTGCAAATGTAACTGAGAGAAAAATATCAGCTTCCCTTTTTATGATTTTCATTAAATATTCCTTCAACAAAAAGGAGAAAGATCATGAGAGACCTGTTCGGCAAAGTGCTGGTAGCAGTAGAAGGATTTTTTTTCTAATATATAAAATGAATACTTTCAAGAGCCTTTCAAAGTATAGATTTTTCTTGCTAACATGTATTTTAATGTCAGGGCCTCTATCATACTCTCAAGGTCAGTTTCTCCCATTTATGAGTCCTTTGTCATTTTTCCCTCAAAACCAGACAAACTATTTGTTTTACCAGATGGACAGATGAGGCCTGTTTTCATCCACTGCCAGAGATCCATCTACCTTTCATCCATCTCTTGCTCTGTTTGCCATGAGGTGACAGACACTGTTAGAGCACAGACTGTGCATCCTGTGACTAATTTATACCAGTGTCATAATGCTTGGTAGCAACATTTGGTGACGTTCCAAGAAAAAAATATACAGCCAAATTTTACACCACAAACTCAATCTAAAAACAAGAAGGGTTCTTAGGTAATACTGTCCAGGTGGTTAACCAGATACATACACAAGTAGTATTTAAGCATTAACATTTTACATCCTTCAGAAGATAAAAATTAGAATAAATGAGCCAATTTTTGATCACCTTTTTTCCACTGTTCCCTTGAGACTGTTCTGTCACCAAGAGTGTCAGTATCGAGTACAGATAAATCTGGAGCTTCCTCCTCCTCAAGACAGAAAGTGTGATAGAAATCGTTCTGTCTCAGAATTTTCTGCTCTGTCTCATATTAGATGAAGAGCTCACTGGTAACACAACAGGAATGGCAAAGCATGCTACACATTTAGGTTCGTACTGTAATAGAGAGATGATATATTGTAGAGATTTTCTTTTGTGGAAATGATTTGTTGAGTCTGTTAAACTTTTACATTGGCTATCATGAAAAATTTCTTCTTTGAGAGGGCTTTGTGGCATTTGGAAGTGGTTACCTAGGGAAGTGGTTGTGTCATCATGTCTGGAGGTATTTTAAAAAAGTATTAATGTGGCACTTAGGGATATTATTTAGGGATGGAGTTGATTGGGTTAGGGTAACAATCCGACTTGATAATCTTAAAGTTTTTTTCCAACCTAAATGATTCTATGACTTTACACCAAGCAGTGTCACCCAGCATCCAAAAACCCTTTGCCCACTTGCAACAGCCACTACCAACGACAGCACTTTGTACCCTTTGTCATCACCTTGCAAAGTACTTGTAGATATGCTCATGTGTGCATTTGAGTGTGCCACCTTTAGAGCAGAAATCCTAACTTTAGTTATGTATTTTTTGTCATTGTTTAACCCCAGCTAATTCCATACAGCCCCTCCCACTCCCCCCCACAGTGGTATGGGAACAGGATCAGAGGGCTAAAAGTAAGAGAAATCATAGGCTTAGATAAATGCAGCCTAATAGGTAAAGCAAAAGCCATGTGCACAAGCAAACAAATATAAGGAATTCATTCACTGTTTCCCATGGGCAGGCAGGTGTTCAGCCATCCCCACCACAGCAGGGCATCATGCATAATGGTGACTTGGGTAGACATGCCATCACTCCAAATGAGCTATGAACATCCCCTCTTCTTCCCCAAATTTATATGCTGATCATGACGACATACGGTCTGGGATATTCCTTTGGTCAGCTGAGGTCAGCTGTACTGGCTGTGCCCCCCCATTGTATGTTAACTTCTCACATGTAAAATATTGTCTTCGACCCAAAGGAAACATTACAGGAGGCAGAGGGCATTAAAATGATAGCAACACTAAGGAAGGGACAATATCCAAAGGAAAAAAATTCTTAACTCTCCATTTCTCATCCCAACCCAACTTCTCAGCTTGAAATTGCCATTAATTGATTTTGTGAATTTTTTTTTTGCAGAAAATGAAATGATAGCTAGATTTTCAAGCATCCAATTGTAGTGACATAAATGAAGAGGCTGATTTCAAATTTGTATATGGAGAATGAAGGACTTAAATGCTCTTTTTTAATATCTGAACTCGACTTACTACTCACTTCCTGGCATTTGAATTTGAATTATCTCTAGTACAGAAAAAAAAGCTCCAAACTAAAAACAAAAAGCCGAAAAGACCCTACCATAATATCTTTGCTTATATCAGTAACTATTCAGTGAATGTGGAATACATGCAATTATGTGTAAAAGACTACGTGATGATATAAGGAATCTATGTTCTGTAGATGAGTCAACAGACTTGATTAACTGCTTCATTAGAGCTCAAGAAAACACATTTACATCTGAATGAGGAAGTTCCATTATACTACAAAAAATATTTTGGGTTCAGATGTATAAAATCTATCTCAGAAAATAAAGCATGCAAATATAACTTTTTGGTTGAGTTGTTTTGAGCTTGTTGCCTTCCTATCAGATAATAGTCAATAACTGGGCTGATGTGAAAAAATCTGTTTGCCTAAATATCCTTAAAATAATTTGAAGACTTACAATAGCAACACTTTTTAAAGGTATTGTTTGATTGATACTCTACAAACAGATTGAAAATCATGTATATTCTTCATATTTCAATCAAAACGTGGGAATACATTTCTAATCTTTACTTAGGTTAAACTGCATCTAACTCCTCAAAATAACTTTTACTAAAGTGATGCCAAAAATGGTTTTCTGCAAGAATTGCATTTATTCTGAAATTTTTTTTGATCTGTTGTGAAAATTCAAATTTAAAAAATCTGTGCTATTTTATTATACCATTTTATTGCAATAAAGAGAAGGTTCACTAATTAAACCAGTGAGATTTACTGCAAATGCTGCTTGGATTTATTGCATTTTACAAGTCTCTAAAACAGTACAAAGCACATGCCAGGAACTGAATCCTAAAAAAGATGGCCAGATAGACAGTAACCCCTATAGTAAAAGTCCAGGATTAGCTAGTTTCTGTTTTGCAGGATTTGTACAGGCTGTTCTTATATAATTCTAATTCGTCATAAATATGTTCTTCAGAATCAAGTCAGAAGCCTTTAAGAAATCTATACAGAATAAATGAATTTTACTTGCTTTATCTGCCAAGCATACTTCTCCAAAGATTTTTCTCTAAGTTTTTCCAGATTAATTATATTGGTTCTTTAACCTTTTAATACATATGAGTTTTATTACTGTTTCTCTGGGAGCTAACATTATGATGATGAACCTGTAACTGAGAAAAGTTGACCAATTTAGCCGCTTTAAAACCAGTTGTGAAGCATTTGCTTCTTTTGGAACATTGGAGCTTTTACAGCATTTCAAGACTTATTGAAAGATCAACATCAACAGCCCAGAGAGATCCTTAGCCATATCCTTTAAATTATTATGTAATTTATGACTCTAAATTGCATAAGAACACTTTCATTGCTTTCATCATCTCTCCATGTGACATTATTCAGAAGCATGTTTGTTCTTCAAATAGAACCAATATATTTATTGAACATCCAGTAATTTTCTGATAATTCTATATACAATATCAAGATAAAGACCACCTTTTTTTTCTTTAATTATACCTTGTTCTACTGAGATTTACATGAAAGCATCACCTCATGTTACTGTTTCTAATAGACATAAGTTAGTCCTGTATAGCATGGATTTCCATATAATTTTTTTATGACTACTATCATATAAGAAATACTTAATTTTTTGTTGTTTTGTGGCACATAACTGCTCTCTTTTACATAATTTCTAACCAGTGTAATCTTGTTTCTCCAGAGCGACTGTAGCTTTTCTGGTGCTCACCAAAGCATTCTTAAATAACTCCTTGTTACCCCCCATATTTTTCATTATTTATTTTTTTCTCCCAGCTTTTGCTTTCTGCCTACAATTGTATTTAGCTTGCAATTTTTATAGCTACTTGAAAAGACTGTTGCCTATAACTACTTCTGGATAAACACAATGAACTAATCTAATACATTAGTAAATCCTTAGAATATACACGAAGAGCTGTAAGAATGCTACAGTAGAAGGCTTCAATATTATAAAGTCAAAGATTTTTACCTTTCTTTTCAAACCTTGTAATCCCTATACAATTATATTTAAAACAATGATAGTGATAACAAAGGTAAAGGTATTTGATAGCTTTTCTAAGTGCCTGTGAATACCTTCTCTGTGTTTTTAGCCATACCCGTAGCACTCGTTTTGTACAACTGTTAGTGTTAAGAATTTCTGCCTTGCTGCAACCTTTCATAAATCCTGCTGCAGCAGGGAAACAGGAAAAGTTATTATCACTTAGAAGTATAGTTGAATACTTAAGTAGGAACTAAACAGATCTTTCAAAACTTCAGTCAGTATTGAGCCTTGCATAAATAAAAGATGTCCAAGTATTTTCTCAGACCTCATATCTCTCTGGGATATTTTATAAATGAAAATACAAAATATAAAATAAGCTTATCTGGAGAAGATCTGTTTCCTTCTTTTGTGTTCCCTGGATAAGAGAAGGCTGAGGTCCTGGTTCAGCATCTTATCAGTTAAAATGTTTTCTTTTACTTCATACAACACAATATTGTATGTGCCAAATCTGTTTCAAATGTACAGTTTTAAAAGTAACAGAAACAACAGCATAACTACATTTATGATCTAATCCTTATTCTTGCAGTCAGCACTACTATTTTGCTTTTGCCCTTGGCCTCTTAATCCATTCCACTAATTAGTTTTTTTACCCTCTAAACCCCTATAGTATGTGCCTGCTGTGTGCATGCACTGGCCTTTAATCACCAAACCCTCTGTTTTCCACACAGATGTTTGCTACTATTTCCTCCTTTTATCTTGGCTTATATGTTGACTTTCCATCAGTGGATTTGTCCTATTAATCTTGTTCTATTTTTTTAAAGCAAGGCCTGCGTGGTTTTCCCTTTTTTTAAGAAATGCATTTGATGACACAATGGCGTATGAAAGGTGTTGAATCCTAAATCAGATCATCCAAAGCCTTTTGGTTATCCATTGAGGTTCAAGAAAAGGCTTTATCTAATGCTTTGAGTGAGGGGAAATACAGAGCAGATAGCTAATGACTCAAGTTGAGGATAAAATTCTGCATTAGGTTCTCTGAAATGACATTTTCTCAGAAAGAATTATTGTTTTGGAAATTAGCTAAAAGCACAAATCCAGGAATGTTGCACTTATCTAAAAGCCAACTCAGTATTTTGTAGAAATTCTGTCTTACAGCCAGTCATGCCTACAGGCTACACAATATTTAATTTATTTATGCCAATGTCTCTGCTGTCCTTGCAGCTCAGCTGTGATGGGGTTCACACAGTTATGGGGCGTGAGAGACATGTTCTCTTTGTACAGGTTTTATACCTACCATTTTTCTTATCATGTGAAATACCAGATTTTAAATTCTTTGAGCCATACTAATATCCTTTTTGTTTTTACTGTGAAGCTTGTTGGATAGAACAGTGCTAGAAAAGTGGTTAAGGTTTGTTTAACAGCCTCTCATGACACTTTAGCTAGACACAACCCTCTTTCAGGACAGATTTTACTCAGCTGAGTCACATCTACCCCAAAATCACAAATTGTTTGCCCTGCCTTGTCTCAGGGATAGCAAAAGCAATAAAATGACTACAAAATGTTAAAAAGGCAGAAAAAAGGAGGAATATATATTGATCATTTTTCTTACACTTTGTAACTCCCTTTTGGTGTAGGAAAGCTTTGTAATCTTTTATCCACCAACTAGTAATACCTAGGCAATGGTTTTAAACAAAATATGGGGAGGAAAGAAGGCCTGCAGATTACATCATTTGACAGAGTATTATAAAAATTAAAAAAATAAATAAAATAAAATAAAATAAAATAAAATAAAATAAAATAAAATAAAATAATAACTATTAAAACCCCCAATCTAACTTCTGGATATTATTTATTTCCCATTTGGTACCTTCTGGAACATTACTCTCCATCAATTCTACAAAAATGTATATTTTAAACATGTTGTGACTTCTAAATAAGCTTAATAGTTCTTGTACCCGGCCTTCCTTAATGATTAATAATGATCTGATGAACTTGTCTCTATTTTAGGGTGAACAAGTTAACTAATCTGTTAATTTAATAAAACAGGGCTTCCCATAGTCACACTCATGAATCCCAATGTGTACTGTTGTCTGGAATCAGTTGTAGGTGCAGGATTTAGCATTTCCCCTCATTGAACTTCATATATCTAGGACCAACTTTACTTAATAAATGGCTCATCAAGTGAAGGGCCATTCCGTTCAGCTTGATATCTACTAAAGGATTTAATGAAATCCCCTTGGGAAATAGCTCACTCTTCTTGAATAAGCATTGAAAATTACCTTAGTATGCATAATTGACTTTTAAATAACTAAGGGTATCTGGATTGAAATCTAGGGTTACTCTGCATTTTTGTTTTCATTACACTTTCCTCATATGCATTGTACATTTTATTCGCTATAATTTTTATAAGTTTTTTTTTGCTGTTGTACCCTCTACCACATGCCATGAACTTAAGTCATCAATTAACAAAGTTTGAATCATTCAGGAGTATGTATTTCATTTAACATAGTAAATGATCTTTCCACATCCAGGTTCATACCCCATTTTTCTGCTCCACTTGAAGGTTGGATCTGCTTGTAGTCAACTAGACACCAAATATAATTGAGCCCATCCAGCCAGCAGATCCCACAGAGATAGACAAGGAAATCTTGTTCTAATGAAGATAAATCCAATGTCAGGCAGGATTCTGCTAGCACAGAAGTGATGCTCTGATTGACTCAGTTGTAAGGATGTAGGATTTATAGGAAGTGGATAGAGATGAATTTACTTTTAGTTGAAAAAGATTGGCAGGTTTACTACAAGTTATGATCCTATTTGAGGAAAGCAAAGTCTAAGGATTGGCCTTTCTAAAGGACAGGGTCACAGCTGTGTGATCTGGGAAAATCACTTGAAGAATTACCCAGGCTTCACAGCCTTCACTCTGACTGAGGTGTGAAAACAGACTTAAATTTAAATAGGACTAAGATAATTATGAGTATGCTATGATTTCACTTCTTATTTTTCCTAGTAAATCACTTCATAAAGTTTGCGTTTCAGTAAGTAAAATCACTTACAGTTTTACTTTAATGTTTTTTCTACTTATCATAATGATTTGAGGAGGGATGTCAAACAATAGGTATCCAAGAGCATGGCAAGACCTTTTAAGGCTCATCTATTGCTAAGCAATGACACCTCACAAATAAGACAAAGTCCTCAAAGGTTTGCAGAGCACTCCCTTACCGAGCTGCAAGAGCACTCTCAAAGCCTCTTATTGCCAGAATGCATTTTACAGACAACAGAAAATAAAGTGAGAGTCTCCAATCCACTGGCACTCTCAGGATTCATCCTAGGAAAAAGTGGCAAACCTGTTAGTCCTAGATTCACAAGGTGATTTTAGGCTCAGCAATTCCCTGTCCAACTTGCAGGCAATTTGTCAAAGAGACACTGTAAACCCGAGGCAGTAAGTGGTATCTTTACAGAGACAGAAGAGGAATAAAAAATAAATGTAAGCTTATAAAAAAGGAATGTCTGCAAGGTAAGTTAGCTAAAGCAGATCAGAAAAAAGCGATTTCTGAGTCACAAAGATTGGAATAAACATATGGTTCAAGATTCTTTATATATTCACACAGACAGATATTCATACTCTTTTTTCCCTTTCTGACCATCCCCCTGGTATCTGATATGTATGGAATGTACAGGGAAGGTTTAGATTGGATATTAGGAAAAATTTCTTCACTGAAAACATTGTCAAACACTGGAACAGGATGCCCAAGAAAGTGGTGGAGTCACCATCTGTAGAAGTTTTTCATAGATGTGTAGATGCGGCAGCTGGGGACATGGTGGACTTGGGAGCACTGGGTTAACCGATGGACTCAATGATCTTAAAGATGTTCTCCAATGTAAATTGTCCTGTGAATCTATCAAGTAAGAGAACTCTCTTCATCTCAAAGGCCAAGTTCGATCTAGACTTAATGAGTATAACATCTAAAAAAGCAATAACAACATTTTAAAAAGCAATTTCCTGTTTTTCATTAAATAGTTTTAAATTTTGTACGAAAAATATATTTTTATATCGTGATAAGTCTCAACCTGAAAATTCCTCTCTTGCATAATATTCTATAGGATCAGTTTTGGTTTAAAGTTCCTTGCTAACTGAGCAGACAATAAATTTACTGACAATGTGGGACTGCAGAATAGTGGGTATATTTGAATTGTTAAAAATTGCTAATAAATGCTTCCTATGGCAGTTCTTTCCTTGGACAAGAAAGAATTTGATGGAGGTATTAAGAAGAAAGTGGGACTATTAATTAATGAAGTAAGAGGATACAATTATACAGAATGTTTAAAGTATTGTATTCTTTATTCTCTTCCTCCCAAGACCTCACCCACTCAAAATATCCATTCAAAAAAAAAAAAAAAAAAAGAGGAAAAGAACTCTGAGCTGTTATACAATAAAATAAATTGATATAATAAAATGAGACATAAAAAAATGGAGAAAATGCATTGGAAAGCTATCATATTAATCACTATTTTTAACATTCTTGTAGATGAGGTGATATGCAATTTTCTCAGGTAAATTTGCATCCTGAAGTTCTTTAAAAGTGACAGAAAATTTGGTATTGACTGCAAGACCCTACAGATACTAGTTATCAGCAACTTAAAATAATTTTTTTATGTACTGGGGAACACTTGGGAAAATATGAGAAAATATTTTAAAGAAACATTTATTTTCTAAAATGGTAAGGAAATAATTATGCTAAGAACTGGCAATAAAGCACATATGTTATTAACTGAAACATAGCAAACTAAAGGGTATAACAGTTTCTGTATGCTTTAAGAATGAATTTATAAAGCATATAAAAATTTAAGTAAAAATAGTGATACATTAAGTTAAAATTTCAGAACAAAAAATACATTAATATACATACACACGTTTTTCTTTTGAAAGTATCATACAGACTATAGTGTGGAAATAGTCAGTGATGTAATAGACAGAATTAAAATAAAAGTTTGAGTTGTAAATGATGGTTGTGATATTAATACTCTTAATTTCAAATGGTGAAATATCTCCTCCTCACATGGTTATGTTTAAACTTCCAAAATAGAATCAAATACTAGTATCTGAATAATTTTTCTAAAATTCATTTTGGTAAAATTAAATGAGTTAGCAGGTACTACTGGCAGCTCTTTGCCTGTCTTTCAAAGGTTTCAAAGGTCTTCCTACAATTTCATAATTTTAAAAGGAAAGGGTATTTCAAAATTAGGTAAAACTTACTTTGAAAAAGAAAAAAATTACACTGTTAAATACATTCCAAATATTTTTTTCTGCCCCAAAGTTTCTTCCAATGTAGATTTTTTCCCTCCTAAAAAAAAAAAAAAAAAAAAAAAAAAAAAAAAAAAAGAAAAAAAAAAAGACATTTTTAGAGAAAATTACCAGCTCTAGGCATTTTATACTGCTGTTTACAAGCTGCTTTTACCTCCACAGCACATTAAGAAGAATTGCAGATTTTTTTAAACCTCAGAACAAGCTCTGGAAACTAGTGAATTGATATGAAACTTGATAGATTCCATGGCTGCTAAGATGAAGCAACATAGAGTGACAGGCACTGTCACTACCTACATCTCCCGACTCACCAGGCAGGTGAGCTGAGTGCAGCACTACAGTATCCTGACACACTTGAGCAGTACATCATTAGTGTTATTTATTTGCACTGCTTTAACACTTGGCATAGATCATGGATCAAAACAAGACAGCCCCTGTCTCAGAGAGCTCACAATCTAAATATAGAAGCTGAAACAAAAGATGAGTGTAGACAGACAAGGAACAAAGAGAAAGCAGTGAGACGTGGCTGATCTTGCCATATCAGACTTATGCTTTTACTTTCCTTTGTTTTCAAAGAACTCCTTGGAGTAATAAAGTGAAGGAGGAATTTGGAAAAGGATAAAAGAAACATTTTTCAGTTGTTTACGGAGGCATCCTCCCAATGGACAGCAGGATTTAAAACACAGAGTTTCTTGTATAAAAGTCAAATAAGATAGCATCATAGATTTAGTAGGTGCAGAAATGACCTTGCAAAATACCAAGGTGTCAGTTGAATTATTTTGTTTGAATCAACTGATTTAAAGAAGGAAAAACAGGACAATATAATGATTCCCCAAATAATTTTTCAAGTTACATTTGTGGAATTGTTTGAAGGTTTGTTTCTTCCAAGGCTTTTAGGATTTAGGAAAAGCAAAAGGAAATGGAAAAGAAAAAAAAAGGAAAATTAATAGGAATAGGGAAAAAAAGAAAAGGGAAAAAAATAGAAAATAATAGCAAATAGAAAATAAATAAAAAATAGGAGAAGGAAAAGGAAAAAGGCAAAGGCAAAGGCAAAGGCAAAGGCAAAGGAAAAGGAAAAGGAAAAGGAAAAGGAAAAGGAAACCATGAATATGAACTAAAAGAGCTTAAGTGATTGACAAAGGGGATACCAGAGTTTAATGCATTAAAATATTTCTTCTGAGCCCTAGTAACTGTGTGTGATGTGATCTTGTCTTGAGAAGCAGACTTGCTTAGCCCTCTATCATTTGAGAGTACTGGAGGACAGATCTCTGTTCCCTTTCTTCCACACAGTGTTTGGCTCTGTTCAGGCACTCCAGCATGTCTTTAAATCAATAGTCAAGTGGTTCGTTGCAAGACTACAGGGAGGTCATAACCTGGAATCACACTATCTAAGTCAGGGGATTTTCTATGATATAAAACTGTTGTTAGAGAAGAAAGGAACTATGAAAATGCACTTCAAAGAAAACATAAAGTTTATTTGAGGCAACCTAACTACTGAACTACATTTCCTTTCTATTTTATATGTGTGACTCCTTCGCTTCCATGGCATTCTTTACTTCTAAAGAATGTACTAGCCCTAGAGATTGAAAATCAGATGGTTTGTTTTATTTTGCTCTTAATAGCAGCTCTTTTTTTTTTTTCCTTTGGATCTCTAATAAATACACATTAGGCTATATTTTGTTTTAATTCCCAGTAAGAATTCTGGCCTAAATTTATAAAATGTTAAAAATTTTTGAACTAAAGATTTCATTAAAATTACCTGAATCATACTTTTTAGCAATTTTGCTTATTGATTTTATGAGAGACTATATATATATCTCGTAGAAATGCTTTGATTTCACAGAAACATTAAAAGTAGCATACTGATGTTACTACTCAAATCCAATACCATATCTCCCATAGTAGCCCAAATCCACAATGCCAGAGTTAAGTGCAAGAAAAGCCAAATGGAAAGTAGTTAAAGTTCATGTCTCCTTACATTTTGATTTAATCTTCCATGTTCATATGTATTTCTGTTTTTCTAATGCATCAAATGGCTCAATGACATTAAATTATTTCCTTATGGACACTTCCATTGTCTCGACAGAATGTAGGTGAATGTCTGGGGGTAGATCTGGCACAAAGCCCAAAGCTTTTGTGTTGCTTCTTGGCAAACATCTTATTGAAAGGAAGGTGAGTCTGGGGTCACTCACAGAAAATAAAAAATAAAGAATGTACCTACAGAAAACAATGCTGAATTTAAAGAAGTCAGCTAGAGAAGAAGACCAAACCAAAGCAAAACAGAAACCCCACAGCAAAAGTAATCAAAAAGCATTACCTCAATAAAAAGTGGATAAAATAAATGGATTTTAAAACATTATCTTGATAAACCTCAGGTCTAGCAATTTATTAACTGGTGCCAGAGACAGAGGTTTTCTGAGTGATATTTCTACCTAAAAAATATCATACTTCAACTGAATATTTTTGGCATAAAATGGCTGTCCTTTTGCAGTTCTTGTATTGTCGAAGATGAGATTAATATATGGACAAAATTAATTTTCCAGGTTCTTTACTTTAAATATTTCCTTTAAAAATATTCCTAAGAGTTGAGTAATAATTGCTTGTACACATGTAACTTAGTGGTTTGCTTAGTAGTCCTTGTTTCATCATCATTGTTTTCCGTCTTGCAGATGCTATGGAGGAGTAATATCATCTGTTCCTTCAAGTCAGTGTCAGACTGAAACTATTAAAAAGCCACCACCACTGAATTGGAAAAGATTCTGCATGACAGTTACAAGCTATTCCCTATAAAGAGTCCTATACTCTTCACTCTATGAATCTAGAAGATAGACTGATGATATTAAGGGATTTATAAAGCCACAATCATATTTATTGGGAAGTAGTGGATGTGTTTTTCTGTGAATACAGCTGGACCTTTCACCTCCAACACAAATTCCTAAACTTACTTGCAGCTGAGAGAGCTGAGAGAGTCCAGTGTACAGGAGAAGTTCTATTTATGGGTTAACCATAACAATCTGTTCCATAAAAGAGTTGAATACTGTAATAAGCATGGAGTGAACAGTACAGAGAAAGAAGGGAAACCTGTTTCCTCCAAATGCCTTCCCAATTTAAAGTTTTGCTCTTTTCTGTAGTTTGTTATTCATCACATCTGGCCTACCAGGCCAGATGTATGTGAGCACAAAAGGCAGCTTTGTCAGAAATAAAATATCATTTGCATTAGCTCTTCTGATCTGAACAAGTGTGACTGGAGATTTTTGCAGTCCTCATAACACTCATTAGGACAAAATTACAGTAAAAGTAAACTACCATCAGCTTTCAATACAGTCACAAAAATTCTGAATTAAGGTAAATTCAGTAAAGAATACATGTAATACAAAATGTGTACAAATTTGCTTTTAAAACCAGAGAGTACTGACTGAAATGGACCTTTGAGAATATGAATGTTATACCTGAATCAAATCTGCACTTGTGAAAAGGAAAAGATTTGATTTCTTTTAAGTTTGGCCTAACACAAATATTCCACCCATGGGTAATGAGGAGTTAATTGTTTCTATAATTGTATTATCTGCTATTTGCTCCAGGTGGGAGAACAGACTCATCTCACTGAGAAACGCACACAGGCACAGATACAGATCTTCACACGCTGTTTTCAGCACACAGTTATATTTATAGCTACACAGTTTGAGACACACAACCATTTCGTTTCTCAAAGTGCATCTGACTTTGCATAATTAGCATTAGAGAATGAAGTGACAAAGGGTTCTTTTTTACATGTGGTCAGTCCCAATACAGCTATCTCTAAGAGAGAGGAATAATCCATAATTTATTGTCCCCAAGTCTAACACACACATCCCACAGAAGGTGGTATACAAACGATGGACAAAATGTCAGTCCTAGCCCCAGATGAACACAATGTCAATGTCTTCACTGACATTAATGGCAGAAGCTACCATTCAAAAACAGCATGGCTTTATGTTGAGGCAAATTAGAATGACTGGAATAGATCTTCACCTGAAACAAATTAGCCTAGCTCCCACTGAGGACATGGTCCATGACCCCTATAGCACACAGACTGTCCAGTAATCTAAGTGTACTATGACTATCATCTTATTTCCTTGTGGATTTACATTTAGCAATTGCCATAAGCGTTTGATAAAGTGGTGGTACATGCCTGGGGGTTTTAGGACATGCTACTGTAGCAACCAAAATAATAATATTTTTTTCATACCTTAGTAATAATTTCAAGTGAGCTCAAAAGGGGATGGTGAAAGTCAGAGAAATCTGTCCAATACTATGTCAGAGAAATATATGACATTTATGTCAGGATTTTGCAGGAAATAGCATGTACTAGTTTTCCATTATAGCAGCAGAATCTCCACAAGGTCTAATGATCAAAAACATTGATTTATTCCTGTCACAAACCTTCAGTCCCCCTGGCTTCTAATTAAATCCATCTTATATTCAGCTCTGTTATGTAACTCTTCTGCTGTACACGAGATAAAACCACTTGCTATACCTCATGCTTACAGTCTCTATCATTACTCTGACAAAACATTACTTTCAAGCAAAGGATCCAAGAGTGGTCCATGGGGACAGGAACAATATCTGAATCCAAAGAGATAGGACAGAAGGAGTGTGATTCCATCTCAGCATTAAGGTTTTACTATATGTTGCAGAATTTTTTTTAGGACTGAGAATAACACACTGAGTGCTACACCTATCAGCTTTGGTGTATAATTGTAAGATTAAATCTTGAATGAGAAAAAAACAAAATGTGTGCAGCTAATGAGCTGGACATACAATGTACTAAGCTACTTACACAAATTATGACAATAAACTTAAGACAGAGGTCTGCACCCTGATAAGTCTGAAATACTTCACTATCTATATCTAAGATTATATTTCTACCTTTCTAATTACTGAGGACTTAGGTGGCTCTGGTTTCAAGAGGATAAATGAAAGGCAATACAAACTCTTTGTTGACTTGTGTATAAATGCTCTGTCCCCTGAAGCAAAATAAATAATAATTTAAATAAATAAAACTAATATAACAATCCTTTGTTGTAATTTTTCACAGCTGAGATCCTTAAATTAAAAACTTTAAAAATTATATTTTTCAATATAAGATATTCAAGTGTCTGCATAGTTTTCTTTCTTTCACACATTGGTATATGCTAGCAGCAATGTGACAATTTACAATCCTAACACTTATATCTTAAATGATAACACTGTGATCTTTCATATTTTTTCAGATGTCGTTTTTCTGCTTCAGCTTGCCTGAAACACAAAATCACTGCATATTCAGACAGATACATGAGTAAAATGTTGCAATGCCAATAAAAAAATTACATTTTAAATTAGCGATTATTTTGCTGTTATTTAAAAGTAAAAGGGAAAAATCATAAACATGCCTCACTTCAAAGGAATTTCAGCTTTGGATTTTCAGTGATTAGTTATAGCCTCTTATTAATCTTCAGGTTACCCTAAAGCATTCAGCTATTCAGTTTATAGTATAGGTTAAGGAGTGTTTCAAGTGGAAAGTATTAAATAAAAGTACAAATTCCATTCTGCAAATAATTAACCATGTTTAAATAAAACCACATATGTGGATACATAAACATTCAAAATATAGTTTCCAATTCCTAGCCTTCTAGTAATCAAATTAATAAAGCCCTATCATTGCTGAAATGGAAGTGCTTAATGCCAATTAATTTTATATTTTGTTAGAACTGTTACTCCAAGAGCAGAGTTAATTCAGTTTGTATTACTTCTCCTTAGGCTAAGGAGAGGAGGAGGAACATCTATTTTCATCAATCTATATTTTATACGCCTATGTTTCTAAATCAGTTAACACAATGGCATTTCAATATAATTTTTTTATAAACAATAATAACTAAAGACCATGTAGCAGATTGGAAAGCAAACAAGAGTCAATATACCTGGTATTCATCATTTTGCATGTTTTTCCTGACTTATCTTTACTCTAAGAAGAGAGACAGAGCTTGTATGAAACAGATTTTTAAAATATATCCTAGTAAAACAAAGAGTATATAAAACTCAGCTCTAAATTTTTCAGCTAAATTAAAAGCTTTAAAGATCAGAGCAACCTGAAGTATATATATAAATACATGTTTTAATTTTAGCACTGGATATGGTGCATGCTCTTAATGTCAAGAATTGTGGGCTTTTTATTTTTCTTCCTCATTTAATGAATATGAATGTCACTGTTTTATAATTCAACAAATACCATAATTTTTCTAATAGAACAACCAAAAGTGTGTTCATTCATCCATGCTGGATTTTAGTAATAAGCTTTCTTTGTATTTTTTTCTGCCATTTATTTATACAATGCATGGCTGACTATTAACCAGTCACTGTCACTCGGTTTTGAATCATATACTCAAATAGACACAATGAATTGCATTGTCATTTTAAAATGCTGCATAAAGTGACAAATTTTGATTTTGATACAATATTATTAAAAGTACATAATGCCTCAGGAATTCTTAATTTGTTTTCTATTATGCTTGTCCAATCAATATGTTTTGCTCTAGAAAGATCAACACCTGACTTTCTGTTACTGTGAAATTAAGAATTTCTTTTTGTGAAAGGGATGATACTATGTGATGATGGGTGCTAGGGAGATCAGTACTCCCTGGATAGTAAAAGAAAATCATTGCACAGAAGGACCACAGCTTACTACATAAGTGAAGCAAAATACTTTGATTGATAAAGTAGCTACTACTGTTAAATTAAGAGACCAATTCAAAGGTGATTTAATCAACTGGAAAACCAGGGTTTGCCCTTCCTTATAGATGATGCCCGGTCACCTGGTTTCACCTGTAAGCCTTCATTAATCTCAATTGAGTAACCAATTTATCATCAGCCATATTGTCCTAATCCATTCCAATATGGCACATGTCACTAAGAACTATACACTTGCATGAACAAACTAAAAGAACATACATTAATCCTTTTACATATTTTATCATATTTTATCATCCAATACTTTTGTGCAGGGACCTCTTTCTATATATTTTGGCCATTTCACTTATTAGATGCTATATCTTTAGAGCAGGACGATGCCATTATAAGGCTTTATATTACCTAAGTCATGGCCACTATGTTTCATTTAGGGATTAACAGACTTTTTGAAACAATTAATAAAATGTAAATCCCACTCAGTTTCTTGGCTAAATTATGTAGACTGCTTTTATATATTTTTGCTGGTGAAAAACAAGGTAGCTCCACTCATATCAATAGAGTGGGACTACTTTATAAGAGTCAAGAATTTGACTTAGATTTCTGCTTGCTGTAATTTATTGTTTAACAGTTTCAAGTCAGGCTCACCTTGTGCAGTAAACTGAGAACACAATATACTTGTGCAGGGAGACAACTTTCACCACTCATTAAACACTTCCCTTAGAGCAATTTCTGGACCTGCTCATGATTTTCTCATTCTTAGAGTTACTCTGTAAGAAAAATTCTCCTCTCTACTGCAGGAGTGCTTTTGCTATGAAGACGCATGCCTGAGTGTACCTATTCTGCAAGCATGCCATTGCCATAGTCAGAAGATTCCCTTGTGAAGTGTTATACAGGACTTCTCATGCAAGAAATCAAGGGGAAGGCATGAAACCTGGGGTTGCCTAGGAATTGTCTCTACTAAAATGCATTTTTGGGACTAGTGTGCCCTCCTGAACTTGTGACGGTGTGCCTTCATATGTTCCCAGTTACATGCCACGTCCTCTAGTTCCTAGGATTGCTCCAAAAAAAAAGCAATTGACATAGGTGAGATCTGGTGAAATGTCTGTTCTTTCTTTAGAGCTACAGAAATACAGAAAGCCAGACAGAGAATGATTTAGTAACTGGGCTACCTCAGCTTGGTTTGACATGGATTTGATGTAGACAGTTGATCTCAAATCTTCAAAGCTGTTTAGTCCACCATCAAACTTCATAGGAAGTCTACATCCAAACAACTTTGAATCTTTAGTCCTTTTAGTCTCCTGGCTGCATTTCCCAGTACACCAGGATCTTCTTGCCCCAGTTTTCCTCTTCCATTAGGGACAAGAGAGGATGAGAAACACGGAATGTTCCTGCAAATAGCCATGATAGCCATGATAGTCAGAGATGCATCAGGTTCTGCTATTCAGTTGTCTACTTTGTGCCTCATTTGCTTCTCATTATAAATTATATATTAGAAAAGTATGCAAAGGCTTACACAAATGACAGTCACTTTCTCAGTGTGGTGGTGGGAGTGGAGATGAGAATCAGAATCTGTATTAAAATGCACTCAGCAGCATGACTGCATGACAGCTCTACAGCCACAAAGCACACTGCTCTTCATTATGGGGTCACAAAAGCAGTGTTATGAATATCCCAACATTATTTTATATGTTTATAAGGTTCCCCCCAAACCACTTAAAAATAATTACATTCCTTCACTGTCCAAAGACAATACAAGCAAAAGTCCAAGGGAGAAAAAATTGTTGTGAGTAAATTTAGAGGCACAAAATGAATGGGCTTCTGTTTCTTTACTGTGTAAATAGCAGATTGTGGTACTGCTGTTGTTTCAGGTTAAAAATGTTATTTTCCAATCCCATGCAAAAGATGTTTCATTTCTTCTCAATCTCTATAATCAGCATTAAAGAAGAATAAGGGCCTCCCTCAGTATTCTACATTCATTACCTTTGCATGGCAAATATATTCTATTCATTATCTATCACCAAATAGTATATGGAGGTTCCACCAGAGATCAGGACCCCATTGTGCTGGATACTGGACAATAATGTAGAGGAGAGATACCTTGAAAATGTAATAGTTTCAACAGATGTGAGCAAACACGAGAGATAAATAAAATTAGACTGAGTATCTTACTCAGGGTCATAGAGTAGTGTGTGGTAGTTTGGAGATCCAAATTCATTGCAGCAGGAAAATCCAGCTTAAAGATCAATACCCAGTTAGCCAAGGGAAGATGAACAAGGACTTGTTCATACCTGAAGGGCCCTTAGGAAGGAGACCAGGTTGTATCACGCAACTCACTGCCATACCTCTTCTTCCTAGAGCTCCTCAGTTGTGGACAAAGAGGGAGGACAGAGATTAACACTTTAGGACAGATATTAACTGGATAAATACCCCTCTGCAAGGTATCTTTGAATATGGAGTATAGGACGGCTGAGCTTCCTAAGGCAGATGACAGAATGCATCAGTTGCAATGAAGATGCAGATAATAAATCCATTGGGTTGGCATGCATGTTTCACAGTCTGGGCCACTCTGAAGGGATGGTAGACATGGCAGAGGGATTGAGTGACACATGACAAAACCATGGGGTTCAATATCGCTGAAAGAAGACAAAAAGTGCATATAAAATTTTCTTCAAAAGTGTGTGATATTTGCTGATACATCTGCATAGTTCATTTGTGTTTTTATTAACCCGCTTCTCTTATTTAGCTGGTTTTGAGACCAGTTCTTTTTCTAATCTTGAGATACAACCATTGTTTCAGTTGGCTGTGCTCAGAGCCCAGCATCCATGCTCACAAATCTAAAGCTGGACTTGGAGAGTAACAGAGTAAATCCAGCTCTGCTGGGAACCAGCCTCACGAGTAGTAATTAGCTACATAAGCTGCTCCTTTGAGTGTTGTTGGAGTTTTCTTTTCATGATTGCTGTGAGGTAAAGCCTTTAGACAGATCCTCCAAAGTCTTATGAATATCAATTCCAGAAAATAATTTGAGCAAATAATTAAACCAAGTCTCGTATATACTTTATAGATGCATTCTAGTCATGTCCACACTTTGTTGTATGGACTACTGACAAATGCAGAATGAACAATTTCATTCAATTGCCATTTATTCTGTCATCCAGTTTGCTGGCAAAAAGTATTTTCTCTTACTTCTGCATTTGTTTATGCTATTTCATGGAGTGATATAGTGAAGAAACAAGCATTCACTTGAATATTTCTTCCCTCATACGTAAAATATGAGGGACCCTAGGGGACCAGGTTTTAAAAAACAAGAGTGTATTTCCAACAGTAACATAAACAATCAGATTTTTTTCCAGATACAAGTTACTTGAATCCCCAAATATAATATTTCTCTTTGATTCGCTGCTCTATCTTGCCTACAGTTAGCATAGGAATTACTTCAGCTGAACAAAACTGCTTACAGAGAATATACATGCAGTTACATTGAACCTGGCTTAAAGAACAGTTTGGTTTCTGGCAGGACACTGAAGGAGCTAAGCCTTCATTTTAGTTTTGATATAGCAGATTTAGTAGCAAACCTAAAGCTGATATTGTTCTAAATTTCTTGACTCCAAATGAGAGACATCGAACCCAACAGTGATATCTACAAACCTCCCCCCAACAGTACTGTGCTCTGAGCGCATGCAGAAGTTCACAATGACATGAAAAATATCTCCATATGTCTACTTATGGGAAGTCTGGCCTTGTTTTCTCCAGTTCACAGAGCCCTGTTTTTATTATTTCAGAGTTGAAATCATGAAACAAAATTCTTACAATTGTCATACAATGCCTGTAGCAGATTTGTTTCAACACTGCATAACTTCCACTTTACATGCAGCCTCTATCAAATTCATAATATGCCATAAAACTCGGAGTGATAATTTGTTTTATCTGTTTGAAAAAAAAAAGGAAAATTAGTTTTTAGAGATTATATGCACAATTTTATGTGTGGGTTTAATGTATTAGTAACAGATCTTGTGCTAAACTTCTTAATCACTTTTTCATGAAGCATGATTTTAAAATATTGTTTGACTATAATGAATGTTCATTTCCTTACAAACACCATATGAAAATATGACACATGACATGATTTCTTAAAAGAACAAGTTATTTCTGGTGTTGCAGCAGAAGTACTGATACCAACCATCTGATCTACTAAGTATGATAACTACATAACACTTTTTCAGGACAGTAAAACTATTTAGAAAATCTGCCTTTTTAGAATGAACCTCTATGATCCTCAGAACGTGACAGATTTGCCAAGTGAACCATAAGCCAAACTATAAATACTTATATATAATATATCTAAGTAGATTATCACTTTCAAATATAAAAACATGGTAGATAATAAAAAAAAAATCCTTTATGTAAGACATGAAATTCCAGCTCGGGATAAACGTATACAAAGAAAAAAAGAAAAAATAATTGAGCATAAGGACCACCAGCTTCACCAACAAAATCGCCTGTGAAATTAGTTTCCCTTTTCATTATAATTAATGGAATATAATACATGTCAATGTTTTTTTTCTTTTTTCTCCCTTTTCTGAGTAACTGAAATATTTCAGTTAATTAATTTTGCAGTGATAATAACATTGCAGTATGGTAATATTGCAGTGAAAACATAGGACAATTTTGTAATTTTTTGGACCATTTTCACTGAGAACTTAGATATTCTACTTAATGGAAACCTCAATACTATCTTAACTGGATCATTTGGATTTATAGCAAGTTTCATCCTTAAGGGAGTTTGGTCCCTTTCTGTAAGTACCTAAACCATTCATGCACTGTAAAGACATCCTGTACAACTAGCTTAATATACATGTAGTCATTAGGCTACCTATATATAATATAGTCATTGGTTAGGGTGAATTTTTTCACATAAGTCTGTAGGACAAAGTAGTTTTTTGACAAAATGCTATCAAATAACAAAAGACCAAAAATACCAGGAAAATAAGTTTCTTTGTTTCAATTATCTGTGCTAAAAGAAATTACACTCCCCAACCCCACCACCTACCCTCAAAACACAAACCCTAAGAGAGAAAATCTAATGCTGATATTTGTGAGCTCAGTAGGAGAGGGCAGTAGCTGGTGTTCTGGTGCACTCAATAGCCCCAGAGAGATGATGGATTTACAACTTAATATGGTGAAAGGCTGGAACCCTTAAGAGTGTAAAGTGACACTGAATTGGGTTTGCGCGGCCTGGGTTTGGAAGTGAGGGGGCTGCTGCAGGGGTGGCTTCTGACAGAAGCTGCTGGAAGCTTCCTCAGTGTCTGGCAAAGCCAATCCCTGGTGGCTCCAAAGATGGACACTCTGATGCAGGCCAAGGCTGGGCTAATTAGAAATGGTGGTAACACCTCTGTGATAACATATTTAAGAAAAAAGAAGAAAAAAAGGTTATACCACAGTTTTAATTGTGACCAGAAAAGAGCAGAGTGAGAACGTGTGAGAAGAACAAGTCTGCAGACACTAAGATCAGTGAAGAAGGAGAGGGAGAAGGTGCTTCACGCACCAGAGCTGAGATTCATCTCCAGCCCTTGGTAAAGACCATGGTGAAGTAGCTGTGCCCTGCAGCTCTTGAAGATCCATGGGGATGCAGAGATCCACCTGCAGCCTGTGGAGGAGCCCATGCTGGAGTGGGTGGATGCCTGAGAGGATGCTGTGACCCCAAGGGAGACCCATGAAGAGAGAGGGCAATGCTGGAGCAGCCTGTCCTTGAAGGACTGCACCCCATGGAAGAGTGTTTGCAGTTTGCAGGGAGCTGTTGCTCATGAGATGGAGCCACATTGGAGAAGTTTGCAGAGAACTATCTCCCGTGGGAGGGACCCAACGGTGCAGCAGAGGAAGGACTCCTCTCCCTGAGCAGCAGAAGAAAACCTCAGGTGGTGAACTGACCATAAACCCTTTCCCTGTCTCCTTGCACTGCTGGACAAGGAGGTAGAGCTGGGAAGGAGGAAAGGGTGGGGGGATGGCGTTTTAAGGGCTTATTTTACTACTCATTATCCTGCTCTGATTTTGTTAGTAATAAATTCACTTCATATCTCTAAGTTGAGCCTGTTCTGCCCATGATTATATTTGATGAGTGGTCTCTCTCCTAGTCCTTATCACAACTCACAAACCCTTCATTAAATTTTCTCTCCTCTGCCTATTTTGCAGAGAGAAGTGAGAGTGGCTTTGGTGGATGTCTTGCCAGCCTTAACCCATGACATTCATTATTGAACATATTTTGGCCTCCATGCTTCTTTTTATTCTACTCAGCAGTAAATTTCACAATTCTGAAAAAGATATGATGTATTTATTTATAAGAATCAACTAAAAAAACCAACAAATAAAGGAGATAAAACTAGAACAGAC
This sequence comes from Vidua chalybeata, assembly GCF_026979565.1. Classification (NCBI taxonomy): domain Eukaryota; kingdom Metazoa; phylum Chordata; class Aves; order Passeriformes; family Viduidae; genus Vidua; species Vidua chalybeata. The sequence continues at coordinate 83,727,881 of NC_071531.1, read as the reverse complement.
TCTATTTATTCTATTTTAATCTATATCTATTTATAGAACAAGATTTTCCAGTTAAATGGAATAAACTATTTGTTATAAAACTTACTTATGAGAGAAATGGGTATTTTTCATTTTTTTCAGTTCAATGTGAAAACACATTTGACATGTTAGTATCTTCAACAAATCTAAAACTTGTATTTTAGAAATACAGTAAATTTTCCCATGGGTCACAATTTCAATTTTTGAGTAATGCTATAATGCTAAGTTTGTTGTTATCATTTTTATAAAGAATAACTTTTATTATCTTCTGATTAAGAATAATATGTAATCAGGATTCATATTAACTATGAATTTTTAGGATGTAAATGTAATTTCTAAAATAAAGGTATTGACATTGAAACTAAAAAAAAAAAGAATACAAAGACTGATTTTAAGGTATAAAGTCTCTCAAGTACATTTCATCTCAAGTTCAATTTCTATTTGTTTAACCAAAAACTGCTAGGGAAAAATATAATTACTTGAGCTGGCATGATTTCTACTAGATGCACATGCATATTCATCTAGTGTAAACTTTGGAAAATTAATGATCTTTATTCTAATAAATGGTAATGATTCCATACAATCACCTTTATCTTAATGTAGTCCTCTCCATTACCAGTGATGGGATTTACACTAGCTGACCTATAATAAAAGACAGTTGCCTTAGACACCAAAGCAATGTTCTCATAGAACAGCACAGCATATTTTTAAATTAAAAACATTTCAAGGGAGTGATCAGTATCACTTTGACAATACCATAAAATTCATTACCAAACATGAAGAATAATGAAGCATGACAGCCATAAAAGGTGTAATGAAAATGCTCAGTTAATAAGAAGAATGGATTTACCCAATTGGAGCTTTCCAGTGATGGGTTTGGGGTTATTTTTTGAGCATTTACCTTCCATTTATTTAGTTGAGGCTGCTTTTTCTGCCAGCAATGCTCCCTTTTGGCTCAAAAAATTACCACATCAACATGATTAGTACGATTTCTAACACAGCAGATAAATGACAGTTATACAATTGTTCCCTCCAGCTTGTGCTTTAAGGTTAAACTGCAGCCAGGCTCACTTCATTCTAGACTAAGCTACCCAAGCAGGAGATTATCTCATGCCTAGCCCTTAGGGTCCTTGTAGGTGTTTCTGCTTTCTTAACACCATGCTGAGAGGGTGTCCTGGTTTTGGCTGGGATAAAATTCATTTCCTTCCTAGTAGCTGGCACAGTGCTGTATTCTGGGCTCAGTGGGAGAATAATGCTGAAAACACACTGATGTTTTGGTTGTTGCTGATTTGTGCTTATCCTAAGCCAAGGACTTTTCAGTGTCTCAAGCTCTGTCATTGAGGAAGAGCACAAGAATCTGGAGGAGGCACAGCCAGAGTAGTTGACCCAAACTGGCCAAAGTAATATTCCATACCATAGAAGTCATGCCCAGTATAAAAACTGGGAGCAATTGGATGGGAGAGGCATCACTATTCCCCCATGAGAAGCATGGAGTTTTTAGTCAGACCTGACTGCGTCACTCTGCCCCTTAGTTAATGAGCTCAGGAGGTAATGGAAGGAAAAAATTACTCTTTGGAGGTCTATCCTAGGGCAGTGTGGAGAGAAGACCAGGAGCAGTCTTCTTTAGAAGCTCTTTAACATGTACAGTTAAGATTCCTTTCAACACTTGAGCACAGTTAGCTCTGAATGCCCATAACTTCTCTGTTGCATATGAAAGCAATGGACCTCACAAGGTTTCTACCTGCTCTACATTGCCAATGAAGTGTCCACGACTAGCAGGGGAAAGAAAGGATGCAAAATTTGATCTTTCAATATTGACATAAAGTCTTGACAGTAGTACTCTCTGGAAGGCTTCCAGGATTTGGTAAACAAGTTGACAAGGAACAGTGTTAAAACACACTTGCAGAAATAATGTGAGACAGTGAGGGGATTTTCAGAAACCTTTGAAATATATCAGTCCTATAAAAATAGGATCATTTCTGTCTAGGCCAATATGGAATATGCACTGGTTTTTAACTTCAAAATATAAAATGGTTGAAGTTGTTGATTTGGTTTTGTTTTTATAAATATTAGGGGGAATCTAACAAGGGAATTAAAGAAAACAGTCTGAGATTATTCATTCTCTAAGAGCAAAACTTTCAGCCTCCAAATAAAGATATAATTCAATAAACCTCAGATAAGAGACATCAAAGAATCCTCTCACCACATAAATTTCGATCTAAAAATAGACAACTAGATCAAAGGAAAATGTATTTTTCTCATAGTAAAAGTCTATAAATACTGAAAAACAATAAAGTAAGTTGAATGCACTGAAGGGACTGGTTGGAAGTGAGGATACGGACATAACAAGCATAGAAAAACTTTGACTGAGAAACTAATAATTTATGTGCCTTTGGAACAAGAAGATAATATATAGCACTGACATAGTAAACCAGGCTGCTAGAGAAAAGTTCCAGAACTTAAAGTGAAGGTTAAATACAGTAATTGTATTGTTAACCATAACAATGGTTAACATTGTTAACCATTGTTAACCATAACAATGGTTTGCTTGGTTTGCTTTATATCATCATGTATCCATGATAATGCCTCGGAAATGTTAACATTAAGGTCATTAGAAGGAATGAAAAGAGAAGCATAATTTGATGCTTTAATTAATACTCATTATGTGAGAAATTGTAATAATGAGTTACGTTAAATAGTGATATACCAAAAAATATATTTGCACTTTGAAATATCCAAGAGGAGAATATGAAGTAGCTGTAGTATAAATGAAGTAGCTAAATCTATACTGACACACTCTTAAAATACTGTACTTTGTCTCACCTTTCACTCATTCAAAATCTGATTGAAAAGTTTTCCTTCATCTCCATAGTACATCCTCTTCATAAAAGAAACTTCTGAAAAAAAAAAAAAAGAAAACCTCCAAGAAATCATGGCAAAAACAAATTAAGAGGAACTAAAATGAAAAAAAAAAAAAAATTACAGGGACAACACTGTTTAAAAGCATTTTGCCAAAGAAACGTGCAACCTCTGGCAAAAAGGTGCTAGAAAATATCAAAGTACTAAATCCAGACCACACAGTTATGGCAGAGCAAAGGTTTTCAGAACACAAAAGCAGCTGTGCTGAGCCAGACCAAAGGCTGGCCAAGCCCCATGTCCGACTTCCATCAATGATGACAAGCAGATTTCTAAAGAAGATCAAAATGATGACACATGCTGTGAATGCTCTCTGAAGTCCACAGTGATTTACTACTCAGGAGCTTCTTGAAACAGAAAGAGACCTTTAATAGAATCAGGACTCTGGTATTTCTAATATCTTAAAGTGATATTTTTGTCCACTTCCTTTTTCAATGCATGCAAACCTTTAGCATCCAAAATATCCTGAGCAAAATTCTTTCAAAGTGTATCCCATGAAGATGCAGCTGCCAACTTAACACTCAGGTTTGGCTTGGTCTTAGAGTAACCTGTTTTTCAGATGTCAGGGGATAAGTAAGCTAACACTTTACAGGGTAACAAAACTAAAATGCACAAACTGAAGTGAGAGGCAACAATTAACAGCTTAGAAATTCAGAGAAAAATCCCACTCAGATCTATGGAAAAAGCATAGAATCTGATTTTTTGGCAGCACCAAAGACCAACCCATGCCAGAGCACGACAGGGCTGACTGACACTTCCCACCATCATATGACTGCTGATCCAGAGAGGATCATGAGGCATGCAGACACAGGAATGGTAATTTTTTGCTCCCCATTGGGTGCTCTAGCCAGCCATTAAATCATTGTGTGCTTACAAGTGGTTCATATACTGCTTGCAATGTCTTTTTGTATAAAGTAAAGAATACTGAAAGACAAGTGACCTGGGGAGAGAGAGTTACCTACCTACTACATATTATGTAGACAACTACCTCCCTTTTTTTTTTTTTTTTTTTTTTTTTTGCTTTGAACCTACCACCCGCTAACAGCATGTGATACTCTCATTCTCACTTTGGAAGAGAAAATGAACCATCTGTCTCTTTTTATCTATTCCTTTTCCCTTATGATAGGACGGATTTCTGTCAAAGCCTTCCCTAAATTGTCACTTTTCAGATTGAATGGTCTAGGGCTATTTATTAATTCCCTTGACTGGCATTCTATATTTTTGATTATTCTTTGTGGCTTTCTGTGAACCTCTTCCAGTTGTTATATCCTTTTTTAGATTTTGGGATAGATTTTTCTACCAATAAGATTATGTTTTCTGTTTTCTTTTCTACTCTTTTCTTTATAGTTCTGCATGATGCCTTGTGAAGTCTGACCTAGAACAGGGATTAGACGGAGATAAAGAATAAAATAGATATTTTTTAAAAGGCTCAATGGATAGACCTTGAGCAGTACAAGAGCCCAGCCAGGGCTACACCCCAAATGAACCCAAAATGGTCACAAAATGGACAACCAGTAACAGGGTCTCACACTTTTATAAGTTCTGGTCCATTAGTATATCAGAGCTAATTGTCCAATTATAGCTTTAGCCCATAAAGTCCCATCCTTCATTCTTCATTTTTTTCTCTCTTCAGTCCACCATTGCTTATGCTCTTGGGCCGGAAATTTGGGTCATTTGTCCTTGGTCCCCAGCTAGAGAAGGAATAGTTTTGTCTACCTACTCTGTGAAGAGAGCTTACTATCCCCTAATATGAAGCTCAGAACTACAATCTAAAGCAGTACAGAATCTGAAAAATACAAAAGCTAAAACCTAAGGCATCACTCACACAGTATTTTTTTGACCACTGTTAAACACAGAGCTGACATTTTCATGGAGCTATTCATCATAAGATCCAATTTCTGAAATATAACAGTCTGTACAGAGCATATCACTAATGAATAAAGTATCCTTTAAAAGTAGAATTTGTATCCAGATGAGGAAAATAAAAAGAAAACAAAATGTAAGGTCTGCTTTTTTAAAAGTAAAAGTAAAAAAGAATGATGAAAAAGGAATAAACTTATAGACAAATTAGTATTAAAACATGTATATATTATTTGCTTTATAAGGCAAGAGTTTGGTAGCAAAAGGGCTACAAAGGTGGCCTCTGTGAGAAAAAAAGACTAGGGCTGTCCCTCTATTCAATACAGCTGATTCCAGACACCTCCAGAAAGGGCCCACTGCTGGCAAAAGCTGAGGCCATCGACAATGCTGGTAACACCTCTGGGATAACATATTTGAGACAAGGTATAAAACAACTGCACTGCAGGTATGAATGGAGTGAGAATATGTGAGAAGGAACAGCCATGATGACCTCAGGGTCAGTGCAGGGGAGGGGCAGGAAGTGCTTCAGGCACTGAAGCAGAGATTCCCCTGCAGCCCATGGCACAGACCATGGTGAGGCTGCTGGGCCCCTGCAGCCCATGGAGGTCCATGGTGGAGCAAATAACCAAATAGTTCTAGCGGCCCCTGGAGAATCCCAGCCACAGCAGGTGGAAGACCAAAGGAGGCTGTGACCCCCAGGGAAGACTTTGCTGGAGTGGGGTCCTGGCAGAAACTGTGGCCCAGTGAGAGATCCAGGCTGAAGCAGTCTGTTCCTGAAGAACTGCACCCTGTAGAAGGGACCAAAGGAGAAATAGTTCATGTAGGACTGTCTCCAATGTGAAGGACCCCACAATGGAGCAGAGGAAGACCATGAGGAGCAACGTTAGCCCCATTTCCCAGTCCCTCAATACTGCTCAGGGCATGAAGGTAAAAGAGTCAGCAGTAAACATGAACCTGAGAAGAAATGGGAGTGTAGGTGGAAGGTGGTTTTAAATTTGTTCTTGTTTCTCATTATCCTACTCTGTTGGATAAATAAATTAAATTTACTTCCCCAAAGTAAATGGTGTTTTGCCCATGATGACAGTCAGTGGGTGGTCTCCCAGTCCTTATCTTGACCCACAAATTTTTCAAACATATTATTTTCCCTCTCCTGTTGAGAGATGATTGAGATGTTACAAGAACAGAAAAGATGACAAGTGAGTCATTGAAACAGTCTCAGACTGAAGTGTTGGTGGAGGATGTTTTAAAATAAATTAGTAAAATAAAGAGTAAAATATCACCAGTACCATATGTGATTCATTCAGAAGCTCTGAAGGAGCTCAAGTAGTAAATGGTGTAATTGTTATCTATAGTATAGAATTTATTACGAACATCACCATTAGTAAAGGAATTTAATTTGACAAAAGCTCCAGATTTATAAATTTATCATTCAGAAAGACATGTGAAATTATAGGTCTGTACATTTGACTTCCGTAGTCTGCAAATTGCTAGAAACTCTTGGTAGATTTAGCAGAGGCATAAATGCACATGGAGCAATAAGATAGCAAACAGGGCTTTTTTAGAGGGAAATTGTGGTTCACAAAACTTTTAGAGTTTATTAAAGAATGAAGCATGAAGATGACTTTGATGTAATTGGCAGAGTGGTTTTGGATTGGAAAAACCTTCTGACAAATTCATGAATAAAGGGAAAAATCTATGACAAGATGGCAAGAGTTTTCCCACAGTGGAAGGATACTGCTGTTAATGTGTCTGAATGATTTGAACCAGGACTTGTGATGTTCATCAGAAGAGATACTCTGTGGAAAGGTGATATGGAAAAATTTGCTGATTACAAAGTTATTACTCACTGTATTCAAAAGTGAAATTAATTGCAAAGGTTTGCAGACAGATCTCATAAAACTGAATGAGTCAAGTTCAATGTCACTACATGCAAAGCAACATATATGGAGGGAAAAAAGATAACATGCACACAATTTGAGCTTTTAAATTACCTGTTATGGTAAAAGCTCTTGGACAGCTCAGTGGAAAACAGACAGCACAGTAAGAAATACATTATTAGGAAATTATTAGAAATTACAAAAGAAAAACAGAGAACAAAACAGACACTGTGATGCTACATAAAGCTGTGTTGTGTTAAAAATGTAAATTATTCTCTACAATTCTGGTCACACAAAAATAATATAGCAGATTATTCTTGAAGTCTTGCTCTTCCCACTTCCAGGTGACATGTTCAGGATTATGGAGTGAGCTAGACTAGACCTGACATCTGCCTGACCCCTGTCTATTTGAATTTATAATTATATCAATTGATCTAGTAAAGAATTTTAAACCTCCATGCAAAACTTATGTCTCTAACTCTCCCAAGATCTTTGGAAAAATAACATAAAGAGGTTCCTATCAGCCTCTACTTCTTTTTGGTTAATCAAGCAGAAAACTTAGGCTTCTTCTCTAAGCAACTTGTGGCCCTATAATCCACACTTCACCTCTAAAGGCTGCATTTCTATTTCTTCCAAAATCTATTCCAAATTACATCCATTTTAGGAGGTCTTTTCTAGCTGAAATCCATCCTGAAACTTGATTTTTCCTAGCTTAAAATGAGTGAGATACGCATCTTGCTTTTCACCATCTATTGTTAGCAAGGAATTCTTCCCTGGACAGTTTCACAGGAATATTTAGGTATAAATGTTAATGTGCTATACATGTCCATCTGATCTGTTAGACCATGGTGGTAATAACACCAAAATTGTGGGTTTGATCCCTGAATGGGCCATTCACTTAAGATTTGGAGTCAATGATCCTTGTAAGTTTCTTCCAATTCAGAATATTTTGTGAGTCTGTGATCGAAAATCACAGAACACTTATAGGTGTTCTAGTGATTTCATAGTGGGTAGTCTAAAAGTAAGTTCCACTTACAGCTGAAATCCATGTCCTTGTACCTTTTTCATTTGGGCTAATGCACAGGAAAAAAAAAAAGAAAAAAAGGTTTCATTCATCATCATAATCTTCCTGTTACTAGGAATAGAGGAATAAGACTTGTTTCTGGACACTTTTGGAAACATAGATTGAAGAAAAATCTTTGTCCAAAAGCATGTTGAAGTACCAATGTGTAGTAAATTCAGATACAGTTCAGCTAAATTATAAGACTCTAGATACAAAATGAATACATCAGCATTCATTTGTAATTCGTGGCTTTACACATAGAAGTGAAAGAATAATCCCTTAACAGAGGAAAACTGAAGGGATAAAGCACAGGTCTCATGTTTATTTCCTCACTTTAATGACAAAACCAAGAAAAGGGGTAGAAATGTCACTGACAGTTTAATGTGATGAATTGGTCTATATGCCTGAACATTAGGAACAAGCAACCCTCAATATCTGAAGGAAGACTGCCTAGAGTGTAAACATTAGATAGAATTGAAAGCGGCAGTTTCCACGGGCCCCCTACCAAGAGAATGCACAGGGGGTGTATGTGCTTTATTGCTTGACACTCATGCATAAAGACAGCACAGCTTCTGCAATCTAAGTGAATCTCCTTAGGTTTAATGTTCCATTGAAATTTTGCTGAAATGTAAAACATATTTCAAAGGAACAAAACATTTTCTCAAACAGAGACCATTTTACTGTCATGGTAGATTTTTCTCTTTTATGGAAGCTAATTCCTGAAATAGATATATATTGGAAAAGCCAAACTGTCAGGGTCACTGCTAGCACCACAAAAATGTTCAAAGTAGCATTTTAACATCAAAGAATGCCTGTAATTGAAGCAATCATTCAAAGCATGCCAACCATGCTGCAATAGCTGTACCTGTGCACCACCCCAAACCCCTTGGAGACTGTGACAGAATCAGATTTCATTGATCCTTGGTTTGGTTTTAAGTTCTGCGTTGGACCATTTAATTTTCAATATGCATCCTGAATCAACTGTATTGGCATAACTAAGCAGTGTCAAAGGGCTGCACAGGGGTAAGAATAATTGGCTGAAAGTAGTGGCATTCTGAGTTTCTTAAACCAGATTTGCTGAGAAAGGCAACTTTTCATGAAACTACAGCTGAGGCATAAAAGAACAGAGGGTCAGGCTCATTTTTGTTGGAAGAACAGTAGGGAGGTTTTTTCTTTCATTTCTTTTTGTTATATTCTACTTAAGAAAGAGCACTAACTAAAATTTCTTTCTTTATTAAAAGGCTTTTGTTTTCCATACATTAGTTAGCCTCAGTGCACAATTAGTATCAGAACAACAGTGCAGTTCTGAACACAGAGCACAGACACTCTGAAAAACAAAAGGTATTTTCAATCTAAAAACACTCACAGCATCTGCCTTGTATAAAACTCATGGAGAAAAATATACATTTAAAAAACAATTTGGTTTAAAAATTGAAGAATGAGAATTCAGACAATTTTTGGAGAAACAGCAAGGAATAAAATACAGATCTATAGAAAGAAAATGCTGGGGAAAATTAAGGCAAACACATAAAAATGAATTCCCATTAACAAGTATCAATGAGACACTTCTAGTCATATCTTGTGTTTTATGAGGATAGCATACCTATTTCAGAATCAAGCTCAAAATAAATGACCATGCTCTGATAATACTTTCAGTGCTTCTCACTCAGCATGTACGACAAGAGCTTCATAAGAAGTCCGTAAAAAGAGGACAAATGTGAATTTTGTAAGCGTTGTATTGGTTTTTTTTTCACAATCCTTCAGCTGTATAGCTAGGTACTCTGTTCGTATTTCAGGCCAACTTCCATGAGTAGTTGTTGTTCTGAAGGGGGTTTTTTCCTCTCTTTCAGTTTTTTTTTTTTTTTTTTTTTTTTTTTTTAAACTTCCTTTGTGAGTCTTTAAAAAGTTAAGAGATCTCTTGCAGCTGTTAGGTATCATCTGTCATCACTAGGCTGCTTCCACCACTCCCACCTATTTAGGAGGCAACCTTGCTTCTTTCTGTGAGCTTTACTCCAGAATAGCTTTAGGTTAAAAAGTCCTATGGGTGACAGATGTAGAAGCTGCAAGCCAGCTCTCTTGGTTGTTATGGAACAAAGGCTGAATTTCAGCCTGTTCATATTTAGGTGCTAAAATAAACAGGTTCTCCCTCTGGAGGCTTTCAAAGACAGCTGCTGTTCTCCATTCATTATGCAGGAACCCTTGTTATTTACCATTGGAGAATAAAGTGTAAAACTCAGTCCAACTTTCACCTTTATGCCACTCAAACTGGAACCCAGACAAAAGATGTTTTTCTTTTATAAGGGGATGGAAACTTTCCTTTAAAACAAAAATTCTCCATGGAAACTGACTGAGAAGATTTGTACTCTGTTTTGTTTGGGGGTTTTGGTTTGGAGTGGTTTTTCTTCCTTATTTTCTCTTTTTAATTTTATTTCATGCAAATTTACACTGCAGATACTATGAAATATAGTGCATATCAATCTATGTTTTCAGCACTAAGCAATACTTTAGTGTAGTCTGCTAAAATTTTGGAAGAAACTGTTTTAAATTAACACCTTATTTGTGTATTTGCTCTTGCATTTGTTTGTTTACAAGTTTATGTGACCTACTTTTTTCAAATAATTTTTAAATAAATCAATGACTTAAATTAAGAACATGAACCCACCTTTGCATGTCATTACAGTAAAGATACAAACAGATAGAATACTTCTGGGCTAATACATAAACCATATCCATTTTGGACAAATTCCTTCTGTTGATGGAAAAAGTGGCTAAAACAGCAAACTGATATAAATTAAGGCCTCTTTCCAGAGATGTTCTAGAAGCAGATCTGTGGCCAACTAATTCTTAAGCACACCACCAAGAGGGGTAACAACAATACATAAGCCTGGCTTTTTAGACCATTTTGCCTCCACCATAGCAGTACACATACTGACAGGAGAAAAATCCCTCTCTTGGAGCATGGGAAAATTGGTCAGCTGAAGAAGATTCCAGCTGCAGACTTCCATACAAACAAAGATTATACTCCTCCTGGTGATATGTGAATATTATGAGAATTAGTTACAGATCCCTTTCCTGCTATGTTTACAACTGACTGTGCTACTGAGAGGAACATTGCCAGAGTAATACAAATATGTCTGCACACTGCTGGGATTAGTTTCAGTAAACTGTTTTGCTTGTGCATCCAACCATGAATCATTTATGACATGAAAGTATAAAGTAACTGACAAACTGCTCACAATAAAATGGGGCAGTGAAGACATTTGTTAAGAATATTTTTCTTATGATTGTGAGTACCTTACTGCATCCCTAAAATTCACTTCTCATGCTTTGATAAATGATACTGTTAAACACGAAAGTGTCTCAAGAAATGAAGGTGAAAAGGAATGTACCGATGGCTATATTTTAATTGCCTTTGAAAACTTCATTTGAAAAAAAGGAAGTGGGAGTAAGTAACAGAACAGTACTTTGTTATCAAAAGATTATTGCAAAAGGAAGCAAAGTCTGACACCTGCATTCCTATTAATTAATACCTTATCCCTTGAAAATTCCTATTGTTCTTATTGACAATACTTGTAAAACATGTTCCCATTATGATACAAGTCACAGTGGCAGAGTGTCTTAAAATGGATATGGCCTTGTAATATGTAAAAAAAGTTAGAAACTGGTTTTATAGACAGCTGAAAATTATTAGGTAAGGCAGAACTCTACTAAATGATGTATGATTTGTTTCTCCCATACAGTTTTTATCTAATTTGATATATTCAGTCTGCAGCTGTAACATGACAATACCATGAAACACACACTTCATTCTTACTGATGTGTTGAAATACCCAGGGAAATGCTTCTTGCAGATTTGTTTATTGATTTTCTTCCATTTCAACTAATAAAAAACCAACAATCAATATGGTTTCTGTAATATTGCCAAAAGTTGTCTCTGATTGGGGTTAATTTAATGACAAATACTCAGTATTCACAGTAAGGACACCATCATTCATAGACTTTCCTAAAGTAATTGAGTTCATAAAGAGAATAGGACACAAGAGTTGAAATCCCTAATGCCAAAGCCTGGATGGACCACTCAACCGTAATTTGCATGAACAGACGTATCATGCACTTTCAGCACTTCAGGTGTTTTGGTTTCTGAATTCCCATAAGTTCTCTCCCGCTTTCTCTTTGAAAGGATGTTGGTATGACCTAGTCCTCACTGTCACAGCTGTCTGAGCTCTGCTTGTAAGTGACAGACGGCTCATGTAGTTAGTAAATGAGCTTCACTTCTAAATGGTACTGTTTTCCTTTCCAAAAGCATATTCCATACAAGGTCGGTAGAAAAACTTTGGAGGTTCACAGTTCATTAGGGAAACCAGCTGAAGGGCTTACTGCATCTGGAGTTTATTTTAAATCATGCTGGCATCTGTAAAGCAACGACATCAAAAAATTATTGTCAACAATTCTCTGTGTCTGCTGAGGTCACCTGCCAGGGAATTGGTCCAAATGAGGGGTCCTGCAACTCAGGAGTCTGAATTCAAAGCTATGCTCCCAGGAAATTGTGGTGACAGAAAATCTTGGACTAGATTTTCAGCTGGTGTAAAATGTATAACATGTAGACTTTAGCACCTCAAGCTAGTTTGACATCAGTAGAAGTAAACCAATGTACTGTCTTTCTTTGTACAATGTCATACAATGTATATCAGTATATTAAATGTTTAAAGTTGTTTCATGTGGGCACCAGTAGTACAGCTAGGGGCAGGATCAAGAAGAGTGACAGAGTCCTGGGAGCAGTGGTAAGTTGCTCTGGAACAGATCATCAGTCCTTCTGGTCAAAGGGAAGGTGTTTGAAAGGGCCAGTTCAACCTGGTGAATCAACAAGTAGTTGCAAGACTGGTGCCAGGGTTTTGGCTACTTAGACCATGGGATTTGCCATGAGAAACCTGATCTGGTGGGGGCTGATGAACCCTGTCTGCCAGGGAAGGGAATCAGAATTTTCTTGATGAGATGTTGAGGAGGGTTTTAAACAAGTTTCTAAGCGAGGGAAACTTCAACCCATCCTACTCTTACAAATGTAATGCCTGTGCCAACAAGAGATGCTCAGAGTCCATAAAGAGATCACAGGTAAGCATGAAAGCATCTGAAGAGCAGCACAAAGCAATTCCAGCCACTCCATCTGGGCTTCATCTGTGAACCAACATAAATGCCTCTTGACAAACACACATAACATGGAGAGTAAGCAATAGAAGTTGCAGACACATCCCTACAGGGCTGTGACCTTATTGACTATGACTACACAGACATGGGAGGATGGCTCCTGTAACTGGAGCATTGGAATGGAAGGATACAGACTCTTTAGGAAGGAGAGGCAAGGAAGGTGAGGAGGGAGTGTCATCCTTTATGTCAATAACCATCTGGAATGCATGGAGCTCTGCCTGGAGAGATGAGGAGCTGACCAATATCAGAATTAAAGGAAAGGCAGGGACAGGTGACATTAGCAAGAATCTGCTACAGGCCACCTGACCAAGCATATGAGTGGAAAAGTGTTTCTAAGATTTTACATCTCATTAACCTGCTCTTATTTGTTCATAATAAACTCAATATCTCCAAGCTGAGTCTGTTTTGCCTGTGACAGTGGTCGGTGAGTGATGTCTGCCAGTCCTTATTCAACCTATGAATCTTTTGCTATCTTTTCTCTCCCTTGTCATCCTGTGGATGGGAGAGAGAGAGCAGCTTTGGTGAGTGTTTGGCATCAAGCCAAGGTCAACTCACTGCATAAATCCAAAGCTCTGAAAGAATTAAACCTGTCCAAGGTTATCAAGGGCATCAAGAAAGGCTTCTACCAAGTAAGTTGGTGATAAAAAGAAGGCTGGAGAAAATGTGGGTCCTCTTTGGAAGGTTCTGGTTACCTGGAATATGGAGAAGGTTGAGGTATACAATGAATTTTTTGTCAACAAACCAGTCACATCCTGGGCTGAATCTAAAGCAACATGGCCAACATGTCAAGGTAGGTAGGTGATTCTGCCCCTCTACACTGCTCTTGTGAGACCCCTCACCTCAAGGATTGTGTCCAGCTCTGGACAACATGACAAGGATATGGACATGTCAGAGCAAGTCCAGAGGAGGCCACAAAGATGATTAGAGAACTGAAGCACCTCTCCTATGAAGAGAGGCTGAGAGAGTTGGTGTTATTTAGCCTAGGTAACAGAAGGCTCCAGGAAAACCTTAGAGCAGCCTTTCAGTACCTAAAAGGGTCCTCCAAGAAATCTGGAGATGGACTTCTTACAAGGACATGTAGTGACAGGACAAGGAGTAATGGCTTTAAACTGGAAGAAGATTTAAATTAAATATTAGGAAGTCCTCACTAGGAGGGTGGTGAGACTCTGAAGCAGGTTGCCTGGAGATATTGTGGCTGCCCCATTCCTGGAAATGTTCAAGGCCAGACTGGATGGGGCTTTGAGCAACCTGGCCTGGTGGAAGGTGTCCTTGCCCATGGCAGAGGAACTAGATGATCTTTAAAGTCCCTTCAAACCCAAACCATTCCATGATTCTTTGACAGATTTATTCTATGATTCATATCCAATTGTACTCTATTACTTTTGTTCTCTGCTCAGACTATCATCTGCAAGTTTCAATTTTTATTCTGCTACCATGGAAATCCACCATCTGTTGCAAAGAATTTTTATTGTTCAACTTTTAACAGTCTTAAGGGCCACATTAAGGTCATTTCTGGGTCAAAATCCTTGGGTGAAAGAACTATGTGGGATAAATACAAACACAAGTAAATCCCATATTTTCTTTTAAATTTCTATATCATAGATGTATTGAGACCCTCATTTTCTTTCCCACAGATATAACTCCCTTTCCTGCTCTGTTTAACTGAGAAATTCTTTTCCCAGAGCTATGCTTTCAAATTTGCCCTTTTTAATTTTTTTTTTTTTTGAGACAGCTGCCTATCATTTCTTCTCACATTCACTGTTGTTCTGTTAATTGTTTGCTGTGGCACTTGATTCCCTCAGTCAGAACAACTGCTGTCTGAAAAGATATTAATTGATTAACCTGCATAATTCAATGACAACTTGACTGCCTTGCTCTCTCAAGTTTCTCTTGCCTTGCTTGGATCTTGTTTGCCATGTTGATCTGAGACTGCATGTCATGGCAAACAGAGCAGCACCACAGCCTTCCTGTGGAGAGGAAATGGCACTTTATTTGACCTTCACTGTGGGTTACTCAAGACATATTCCTGGTTTCTCTGTGGGTCTTTGTTTCCTATTGATTGTCGTTTCTAGGTAAAATTTCCTTGACACCTGATTCAAAAGCATTTCCCTCATCCTGGGTGTATGCCCAGCTCCAAGTCAGAATATAACATGCAGATGCACCAAGTCTTCTTGCCTGCAGCTGTATGCCCTGATCTCCAACAAGAGGGAACTTTAACATGTTAGAAACATGTATCATTCTCGAAAAAGGTGCCAGTCTGGATATTTAGGGAGACCACAGTCCCAGTGTGCACTAGACTGCTTGTCAAAGCAAACATCTGTGCAGAGCCTTGGTACCTGACCACAAGCTGACTGCTGCTGTGTGACAGGGTTCTGTCCAAGACTGAGCACCAAGATGTTTCCTATTACCATCCGAGTAGCAGTTGCATCTGGACAGTTTTCCTTATCTCCTGTTAATAGGCCCATCAGTGTCTTGCCTCATGACTCAGAGATAACACTCTCCAAGAGCCAGTTCTGTTTAACAGGTGATTAAGAACACACCTTGTGACTCAAAATAACATCAGCCCATTGTGAGATGCTCCGCCCAGGGGGAGAAGCTAGGCATTCCCACCTGGATAAATCCAGGAATTTCTAGACAGAAAGGCAGCCTTTCCACAGGTTTCCAAGAACACACAGCAACCACATCTGCCACTCCAAGAGGACTGCAGCCACTCCAATTTGGACTGCTACCAGCACGCTGGCCAAAGCGGGTGTCAGGTTGTATTCTGACTTTGCCAGTGGTCTTCCTTTTGTATCATTGTGTGTATTTTTGTCTTTTGTTTTCCCTTTTCCCAATAAATTGTATTTCTGACTCTCACTGGTTTTGCTTTCAAACCAGAACAGGTTCAAACTGTGAAGTCAGAGTCTCAGTGGTATGAAGATTCTGTGGGAAAGAAGAGTATAGCCCCCACAGAAGTTTTACTCCTCCTGGCCAAACAAACTCAGTCTTTTCTACCAGAATGTGCTGACCTGTGTGTGCACTGAGTGAACTAGCCAACCTTCATTAGCAGGGCTAGTGAAAATATTTTATGTTTTGGAACACAGACCTACACTGCAACTGGTGGAAAAAAATACAGAGCAGTCATGTTTGTGAAGCAGATTTCCAGTATCTACCAACACTCATAGTTTTTCTTCATCTATCACAGATGGATGATAGTCCAAATTAAACACTTCATGAGTTGGTGATTAGAAATTATGCTTAGCTGGGGACACCACATATTCACTAATACAGTAGAGTAACCAGCAGAAGAGTTACATCTCTATAATGTCTTAGTCTCTTGGGTCAGTATATGGGGCTTTGTCTTGATACATGCAGAAAACAGTTTTATTCCTACACCCAAACCGGTGGATACTGCTACTGACTGCTCAGTACCCACTGAAGCCAGTCAACCTTTACAAAGTTCTAAGCAGTTGTCCTCCAGGAAACTTTCATCATGTGATCTGAAATAGGATTCTACATGGGTCTAGAGCTTACTACACAAATCCCAGCCATCCTTCCAGCTTCCATAATAAATAATTATCTTTTGGTACTGTCTGGCTGTTAAACAATATAAAGCAATGCTACAGATCGCCATACATGTTCAATACATTTTTCTGTTTACTGTCCTTTAATTTTCTTCTAATTTTCTTTACCATGCTTAACCTGATTTATGCATTCCCCTCCTGCTTCTTTTTTTAGGCAGCTTGTGGTTGTCTTTATGCAGGCTTTTCAAAATGGGTGCTCTGGAAAAGAGAAGAATCCCAGTAATCTCCTGAACCAACTCTACAAAGAAAAATATCTTCCTTTTCCATATACTCCATGCTGTTTCTTGACTAAAACTAAAGCTTAACCTGTCAAGCTTACTTTAATCCTTAAAAAATATAACTGCAGCAATGATCTTTGTAGAAGTAAACAGAGATAAGCCTACTCTGAGGAAGTGAGAGGATTAGTTGAGTATCTCTGAATGGCTAAACCACTTACAGTCATTCTTTGTAGTGTATCCATCATGTGTTTATTATTCTACTATGTGCAAGAAAAAGAATGTCAAAATAAATATGGGCAAACCATATTCCTTAATCAGTCTTCTTTTTCACTGCATACATAAGACTGGCTGTATAGCAGAGCTCCTGCAGAACTGCATGACACCCAGGGTGTTTGCTTATCCAGAGTGGAAGAAGTTCATACAGTTGCTGAAAATCATAAATACCAGGCTCGGATACAGATTGTTACAGTTTGCTCCGCTTCACGAGAATAACCTCCATGAATTATTTTGACCAACACCATTTTAAGCTAGCACAGCTAAATCACTTGTGCTATGAAAGTCTAGCAAATAATTCATTCATCTCTCAGCAGGTATTCAGAAAAGAGATTTTCTTGGCATGCTAAGCAGTATACTATCATCAGACCTGTGACTGTCCTCTCACTGAAAAGGAGAAATGAGCAGATATTGGTGGCTGGACTGTGAAATCTTGTTTCAGGTTGTTAAAGCTCATTTTAATGCACAGATAAACAACCAGATGGTAACCTGCTCTCAGAGAAACATTTTATTGATCAGATAATCTATTTTCAATACTTTCTTCAATGGCTTTCAATACTTATTTTCAATTACTTTCTTCAATGGATAAAACCTGACAGTCTTCTTGTAAATTGTGTTTGAAATGAAGATTAACAGTTTTAGTAACCTGGGTTTTTCCCCATTTGTTTAAGACAAATTGACATTCAGGCAATAAAACACATCAAGACAGAATGTAGACAGGTATAACTGTGGCAGTTAGTGAAATTCTTTTAAACAAAAATGCATCACAGTCAAACTGATAGCTCAACATCCTGTATTTTAAACACATTAGACAGGATTTTTGAGAAATCATGGACCCAAAAAAGATATCTGTCTTTTAGTGGGCCCAGTGCAAACCAGTTTGGTAAAATATTTTTAGCAACCAGTAAAATACGGTTTTGGACAGATTTCTTATGGATGTTGTGGAGAAAAACAGACATCCCAAACTGAGTTTATTTAATGAGTGAGAGTATATGACTTGGCTGACTGCAATATCAGAAGCTAAAATTTGTCAGTCCAGAAGGTTTGTGTTCCAGTGTTCCTTCTAAATTCTCAGTATTCCTTCTAAATTATTAGGAATAGGATTTCACTCTTCTCCAAAGGAGCAGAAATATGGTTTGTTTGGGATTTGTTTTTTTTCTATCTTTTTTTTTTCCTAAATATGATGGAATTCTTTTCAGCCTGATGGGCTATATGGGGGATCACATTTGTAGATTTTGACCAATTAAGACAACTTCATGAAAACTATGTTGTATTTTGGAAAAAAAAAGATGAGTTTAGTTTAGACCCTTGGACAATTTTAGAGCTGAAAGTAAATATTTACTTAAAAATTTGATATCCAAGAAGCAGAAGTAATGTATATAACAAGAAAAGGTACTTCGTTCACCAAGACTGAAGACTGGGGTGAATTTTCCTTAGATTTCATGACTTGTAGAGCTGGTCTAAGGTATGTTTTCAGACAAATACACCTTTTATTTCCCAGGGGAAAATGTGTCATGTACAGCTGAATGCATTCAGGAACCAAGGAACTACTCTGCTGAGCAGGTACAGCACTGGGAGCAGTCAAGGAGTGAAAGGAAAAGCCTTAGGCACTGTAGATTTTCATAGCCAGGAAATCTTCATGGTCATGGAGCAGAAGTTTGAGAACATTATGTTTTCATTTGACTATCACATAGTGGAGATTAGATAGTGAATATTAGGTGGGATCTAAATGCCTAGATCATCCTGTGAGTTTTAGTCCATAGCATAAGCACATGTAACACATTGTTATAAACTTATGCATAATCACATATTTATTTTCTTATAAGGCAGTTTATACTGCAAGAGGCTAAAAGACTTTTATGTGAGAAGCTATCATAAAGGCTTGACATAGTTATAACCAACCCCTAAGCAGTTTATTTATCTGCTCATCCCTTTTTCTTTGTGACACATTTACCCATGTATGGAACAGATATACCAACCTGATACACAATGAAGAATATTTGAAGTAGTAATTGGATACAGGCACACACAGGGAGAGAAAAAAAGGACAGCAAAAAAATATCATCCCAAAGTGATATGTGATTGAAAATAGGTAATGGGAATATTCAAAGAACCTGAAGCATTTGAAGTGCCAGTGACAGCTTTACTTTTAATCACAAGGATATTCTGGTGTTGTTTCTACAAACCTTTGCTTTGATATTTTCCTACCTCACTTCTTTATATTCTTGCTTATCCTACTTCCATTGTCTGTTTCTAGACAGTGAGCTCTGCAGAGCAGAACATCTCATTGTGTTTGTTTAGTAATGAGGATACCAATCTCAGATGAAGCCTGTAGTCACTGCTGGAAGACAGCTATAATGATTTCGCATTCACTTCAGAAACAAATGTAATAGAAACAGGTCAATATTTTTACTTTGCAGAAGTCAATATACCACTGTGGGACAATATCCTTTCCTTCCACACTCTGTTCCCATACTCCCCCAGTGCAATGTAACTCTTCTCCCCTGTTGTGTCAGTGGAAGTTGTTTACTGGCATTAACTTAGTCTATGTGAATAATTTCTTTAACACTAGTTAAAATTCACAGCCATGTCTGAGAAAAGAATTTTTGTTCAGTGGCCAGTTGATTACTTCTACAAGACATATGTTTAAAGCTTCCCAGAACTACAAAACTGTCCTTCCTGGGCACATTAACCCCATTTTTAACATAAACTGATCTTTAAAATGGTAACATGTGAGCTTTAACATAACAAAAAACAACACTGCTCTATGATGATCATTTGAGATGCAGAGCAATGACAAATGGTGTATTTATGTCTCTCAAATGGTAAACAAGAGGGTTGGGGTATGGTTTCCCATGTCAAAAATATTTTCTTTAATATTCTAATTTGGATTTAATGGAATACTTAAATGGACTATCCAGATTACTCTTTTATATTTTATCAGTTATTAAACTGATAATTAAATTACTGGATCAGGAGTCAGATGTGTATTCAGTGCACATCTGATGTGTATTCAGTACTGGGTTTGCCTCAGACCCTCACTCTGACACTGCAGATCACTCTAAGACTCTGTGATTTAAGTTCTCTAACCCAGGAACAGGGACTGTGAAACCATATTTTTCTGTTTTTATTTGGAACAGAAAAAGTATAAATAGGGAGTATAGGAACAGAGTAATACTTCATAAGAGCATTTCTCTGAATAAATTCAAGTACTACTACAATACCAAGGGTAACAAAAAGCTCTGGTTAAAAGCAGAACTTTGAGGCTCATACAATATAATAATATTGTAAGGGCCAAGAGGTAGGATGATTTCTTAACAGCCTACTATAATTGGCAAAACTGTTAATGGGACTTGAAAGTATTTAATATTAGGTTGTGAATCAAGCTTTGATTACCTTGGGACTGATATCTAGTCTGAGATCCTAAGAAATTAGATTCTTTTTACCACTGTATGCTTGCCTGCTTTGTTTTCTGAATAACTCTGGAAAATCATTTCCATAAAAGACTGCCAGAAAGTAGGTGTACGGTCAGGTTGATGGGCTGGTAGTTCTAGAAAAATTGGAGGTTTGGTGCCTCCTTTGAATAGTTATCTGTTTTTTTTAAATATGAAAAACATCATTGTCCCAACAATACCAAACTGAGGATGTCTCTGTGTAAGGAGAAGCAGCTGACATGTGCAAATTTTGGAAAACCAAATTCTCCTCCTGAAGCATAGAACGGATATCCATGGGAGGAAAAAATAATGAGCTGAAAGCCTTCAGATTGAAATAGGCTTAAAATAACTGCTCTTTGATTTCCTTTCCCAAGCCACTGGAATAATGTACAAAGAAAAACAGCTTTCTTGCCAGTTACTTTAAGAGCCCTTCACCAAACATGCCCATCAGCTGTGCCCTGAGCCTTCTGCCTGTTCAGGCCCTGCTGAAATGCCCAATGCTCCTCATGGGCTGCTCTCACCAGCACTGGGCTCACTTGGCGCATGGCAGCCCCGCTTACTCTGCAAGAATGTTTAGGCCATGTACAAACCCAACGAATAGAATCAAGGCTGCTGAAGCCTGGAGAGATGAGACCTGGAATAGATAAGTGAATATGACTTCCATCCATGGTCCTTAACTTCTAGAGCAAGTAATGAACCTTGCAATTCAAGTCAACTTAATTAAAATAATAGCAGGATAGAGAACAATAAGGAGCATTCATGAATCTGGTACTACAAACCAACACAGAGCAAGTGCAGAATGTGCACAGAAGGGCAGCCTAAAGTTATTTTAATCAAAGCAAATTGATGTTAAATGAAATAATTAAAAAAGAAAAGATAGTTAAATACAGAACTTTAAATGAAAAACACAGAAGAAAGCAACAACAACCTTCTGTTGCCTATGAAGCAGTGAGGAATAAAAAATATAATGAACAAATAAGTAAATATAACTCTTTAAGCAAAACAAAAGACAAATGGACCAGAGAAACCTACCAAAATATATTCCTAATACATTTATACTTACGGAAGCATAGGACTGATATTCACCTGAATTTTTATTAGTTTAACTCATGTACTGTAACGGTGCAGAAGGATATGATTTTCTTTGCTTAAACTTGACAGCAAATGGAAGGACTGAGCACAACACTGAAAAGCATATTTTTCATTATAAAAGTCCACTGAGGTCCTTGAAACAAGCTGAGTAAGAACTTCACATATTTTTTCCTTGGTTTAGATGTGTGACTAAAGAGGTTAGTGGCCCTCACAGCTGCTGGTTGCTGGTCACTTCCCCTTGCAGACCTTGCTACCCTCTCCAGTCTGCTAGCTCAGTAACTAAAAGGAAATTAAAACTGCTCAGCAAATTTAAATGCTAAGTTCTGGACTGTATTGTCTTCCTTTTAATTTTTTTTTTTTTTTTTTTTTTTTTTTTTTGTCCCTTCACTTTTTTTAATTGAAATGGTAGAAAGTGACAAATCATGCAGATTGGAGCTGTGGTAACCTCCAGTAAGAAGCAGGAGCAAGTAGAAGCTGCTTTTCAAGCTGATATCACTAAATCCAGAAGACAATTTGTAAGTAAGCTGTTCCTTGTCTGAGTGCCAAACACTAATTTTAAGGTTAGATTTTCCTAGCCCATGTTCCCATGCAAGTAATATTTTTGCAACAGGAAGTGGTAGGAGGAATATTTTAAAATAGTGTTCAAGAGACCAAGAACTTGTACCCTGTAGACACTGCAAGGAACAAGCAGAGCAGGTGTGTGTGTCAAAGATTTGACAGCGAATCAGTGTTAACTGTGAGTTTCTTCAAAGCCATAACTACGATTAATATGGGCATAGATAGCATATGCAATGGTAGGAAAATTGACTCAGCATCAAATAAACACGTGGAGAAAATAAGGCTCTGGGGACACCTCCTAGCACCTCCCAAAACCTAAAGAGTGCCTGTGAGAAAATAAGAGAGGGAATTTTGAGAAGGGTATGTAGTGATTGCATAAGAGCCAGTGGCTTTAAACTGAAAGAGAGTAGATTTAGATCAAAGAAAAAAATCTTCACTATGAGACTGTGAGGCACCAGCACAGGCTGCCTGGGGAATCTGTGGATGCCCCCATCCCTGGAAGTGTGCATGGCCTGGTCAGGTGAGGCTTTGAGCAACCCAGTCAAGAAAGATGCCAGTCTCAGATCAAATCACTGATCCTGAGAAGCACTCTGGTCTGCCAGAAACTACTTTTCCTGTGTGTCTGCAAAGTATGAGACAAGTTAAAATTTGCTTTAGAAGGAATTCAGCAGCTACATGGCAACCTTGTCATTGAAAAAAAAATTGAACAGGACCTGTTTACATATTCTGGCAGTCTTATTCATCCTGAAGAGCAGTGCCCTCTTCCAACACTGAGAAGTGACTTGTATCAGTAGTGCTAATAATATCACTGGAAGCTGTATGATAAGAAATATCTCTCTGATATTAGTCAAACTCCACAATCTGGATTTCTGAGGTGGCTTCAGTTTATAGAGGTGTTTAGTATGGGAACAGAGTGAATCTTCTGATAAGTTAAAGAACCAGAATCTGTACATTATACCAACATTTGTTCTTGGATTTTTTTTACTTACTTTTTAAAAAGCAAAGCAATAATTTTAATTCAAGTCAATACAAGCACTAATAGGACAAAATAGTTCAGTTAGACATGTCTCAGTCAGCGTTGTATTTAAGGAAATATCACAGTAATCACACAGTAAGCTGCAGATGCACTGATAGATTCATGGACAGAGACATGAACTAACACCGAATGGAAGAAGGTATGCCCTTGCATTAGCACAACTTGCAAATTCATGATCCTTCTTCTCTATATAAAGAATTGCTTGAATTTAAAATCTTTGACCAGCCATCATATAAATATGCCATCTCATATAAATATGAATCTCATGACCAGCCATCTCATATAAATATGAATCATAATATCATAGAAAGGTTTGGGTTGGTAGGGACCTTAAATCACCTAATTCCAGCCTTCCTACTGTGGGCAGGGGCACCTTTCACTAGACCACATCACTCAAAGCACCATCCAACCTGACCATGAAGACTTCCAGGGATGGGGCATCCACAGCTTTTTTAGAAAACAGGTGCCAGTATCTCACCACCCTAATTCTTTCTGATAACTAATTTAAACCTTCCTTCTTTCAGTTTAAAGCCATTAGCCCTTGTCCTGTCACTATATGGCCTTGTCAAAAATGCCTCTTCTGCTCTGTTGTAACCCTCTTTAGGTACTTGAAGGCTGCTCTAAGGTCTCCTTGGCACCTTCTCTTCTCCAGACTGAACAGCCCCAACTCTCTCAGCCTGTCTTCATAGCTTCAGCCCTCTGATAATCTTTGTGTCCTCCTCTGGACTTGATGGAGCAGGTTGATCTCCCTCTCATGCTGGGGTTTTAGAGCTGAAGGTACTATCCCATGTGGGGTTTCATGAGAGTAAAGGGTGATTCCAAAGCATAAGTCTGACATGATTGTATTCTATTAGAGGAGAATTGCAATTACACAATCAGTGAAGGAAGTTCTAACTCAGGCAAATATATCAATATTTACAGTTTAATCATTAGATCATGTTCATGCCTGGCACAGTGGAAGCTCTGTCCATAGAACATGACTCCAAGGCATTACAGTAATACAGATGTAAAAAATTAGCTAGGGATGAGAAAATACTAATGCAAAGGGGTGGATGGATGAATTTCCTGCTGATGTCAAATGCAGTCATGCTGACTTTAATGGGATCAAATGGAAAGACAAAGTGTGATTACAATATGATAGTATTTATAAATTCATTAGAAAGTACAAATACTCTTTCTTGTTTACATTTAAGTTTTCATTTTAATTGTACCTTCATATGTCTTGGGAAACAAATAGATGTGACAAATCATGCCAGGTAATTTGTTGTAATAGATGCAAAGAACTAGAAGCCTGCTGTGAGCCATCAAATACATTTGGAGGTCAAAGCCATACTGTTTAGTTCTTAGTTCTGGGAAAGAAATTATTCTGGTGATGTTACCTGGATACCAAACTGCACACAGATACTTGACTTTGCTGTTAATGTGTGAAAAGCACTTCTTCAGCAACCACCTGCTCACAAGCAATTGCAGTGGACTCTCTCACTGTTGGTATGCAGGGAAACTGCTTCTTCTGTTATAGCTGTTGGTAAAGTAAAGCCATATACATTACTTCCAGACTTAATTCCTTAAAAAATTATTTTTCAAATGTCTCCTTCTCATCTCTCTTTTCTATTTTTTTTAATTTAATTTTTTTTTTTTATGTCCATTGGAGCCTGCACTTTTCTCTTATCGTTTCCATTTCTGAGATCCCAGCAGTGGCCGTTCTACCTTTGTGGACATAACAGGTTCCTCTGTATTAATGTTGTACATTAAAAGTTAAACCCATTAGTGCTTATACAGAGAGATATTTGATGGCCCCTAGTGGTTCTCTGTATGTGTGCAGATCCAATCTTCAATGCCCCTCTCATTTTATGACTATGCATGCAGGAAGAAAAAAATTATTGATGTCCAGCTGTTGCCTTTTATGAACAAAAACCTTTTGGCAACAGTAAAGAGAGCTGCACAGTATGTCCAGAAGAGAGAAGGTGATCTCCTCCATCAAAATATAAGCTGGAATGTTTCTAAGCACCACTCATAGTCAATATAATGCAATCACAAATCACCTGAAATGTCCCTTGTCCTTTGGACTGAGCACCAGAGATGAGATCATTCATTCTGAATGGAGGCATCCTTCCTGTATTTGACAGCCAAAATCACAGCGACCTTGCATGCAGAATGGGTTCCCAACTCTGTTTCCAGACGAAGAGCTGCAGGATGACTGACTGTTAGCCAACACATGCTCAGTCTCATCTTTCTCCTGAGTCACATCCAGGTCTGTATACAAGTCTGTGCCTGCAAATGCAGATGCGTGGAAGAGTCTTGGCTCTCCTGGCCAAGACAGGATATTAGATGCCCACAGAGTACGTCAGCTGTTCTCACTGCAGTCTCTCAAAACGCATGTGCCTGCCTCTCAGCTCTGATTGCCACGCTAACAAATCTGCACCCCTCAGGACCCAATTTTGGCTGACCAGAGTCAGAAGCTCCCTGATCTGAGTGGCCAAGGAATGAAAACATTGTGGCTAGCAGCATACTCCTCTGCACATTCAGGCTATTTGCCCCTTAGGAACTCTTTCACAGAGGTCAGTGCACTTTGGAGGAGCAAGTTTTTTGACATAAGAGGAGAAACAGCATGTTCCATCTCATTTCAACTCCGTTTCTCTCTGAAGGATGTGTTGTTCCAAGCCAGGAAATATTTTGATTTTAAAATGCAACTATGCCATGTAGACAGATTTCCTCTGGAAAAAAATATGGATAGTATGGTGAGGAAAGCATCTGAATAAAATATATTTATGCCAGGTTAATCCTCTGAATAGGAAAAATAATGTTACACTACTTTACCCATGTGATTCTTCAAAGGCTTTTTGATCTACTATGTTGGCATCTCTTTAGGTTATAGCTCCTATATTTTAGGGATTTTGATTACTTTAGTTCAAAAGAAATCTGCATTCCCAATAATTTGGCATCCTCTATTGTTAAAAATTATCCACAAGAGAAATAAAGAACCACAGCAACAAGAAAAAAAAATCAAAATTATAAATCTCAAAACATTTCAGTTCCTTATTCTTGCTTTTTATTCTTCTTTTTTTCTTTAAGTTGTCCATTTCTTTACTCTTTTTACAAATTCAAACTTTGGTCTAGAGACTTGTTAGATAGAAAGGCATAAGGAAAACAAAGAGGTAAACATTCTATAGATACATCAGTCAATGACAATCTTAAATTTCTACTTTAACATAGTTGTGATATGCTTAAGTATGGTCTTCAAATGTTTCTTATTTACACAGATGACCAAGTTATGTGCTTAAATATGTATCCAAATATCCAAGAATAGGGTGTTTAAGGACTGAAAGATTGGAAGACAAATTCATAATGCTATAATTTCTTCCTCAGAAAGAAAAATAATCTAATAAAAAGTCATTTAGGACAAAATAATGATAGGTCTTGAATCTTGACATTGAAATCCTATCAACATAATTAATAAGCAAGAGATAGATTGTTTGACTTTTGGCTTCCCAAGAATTTGGAGGGCAAAATATAAGATAATATGTCTGAGGGAAGTCAGACATGAAAAGATGACAGGTGAAAGGCTGACAGCCCTCAGAAATTATCTAAACCCCTTCTTTCTACATTATAAGGCATTCTAAATTAATTTGAATAACACTGAAAAAATGTCAAGAAAATGCATTTCCAGCTGACCTCTGTTTGGTCTCAACCATTCCTAGTTATTTCCCAACAAAGTTCTCTGATTGTAATTTTCTATGTGTGGCCATTGCTTCTCATCCTCCACACAAAGTCTGTGCCTATGTCCCTTTGTTTATTTGCATTTTTTGAAGGCAAAAATACATTTGCAAAAATAATTCCATTAAAAACAAAACAAAACATCCATACAAAAAAAAGCATACTATGAAAATAACTTATTGTAGTAAATAATATCATCAAATAGATCATTTACATGTAGCACCTATTTAGCTACCCACAGCAGTGACCAATAAATATTTTCTTCCATATACCAGTTGATGATGATGTTGAAACACTTTCACTTTTGTCTCCAGACTCATCTCATTCCCTGTGGTACAGTGTATTACATGTTTTGCTGACAACAAACACTCAAACATCTGACATTAGATCACTTTCAATTAAGTGTGCTAGAACCAAAGACTAAAGCTCCAGGGAAGAGGCACTTCGACTTAATGCCAGTTAAGTATAGGCTGTCCCTGTACTGCAAAATACAGGTGATTTGAAACGAGTCCTTTAGACTGTCTAGATAGCACAGATCAAAACTATTGTATGGATTTATTTACATTTGACTCTTCCTTTTGGATTTCCTTATTTTGACACATGGTTTTACTTATTCTTTTCCAAGATCCAAGTTTAAAAGCAAAACTCTGAAGCTATCAGTTTCAAGCTTAAAAAACAATGTATCAGCAAAATCTTTTCAAAACTGCACCTAGCTGAAATGACTTTTTTATTGCTATAAGCATAGAAAAGATATCTAATAAAGATTAGAAGTGGCTAAATGAGCTGTATGTGGGGAAGAATCACTTAAGCAACACTACGAATCATATCTATATTCTTAATACACTGAATCCCTTCTTACAGCATATTACTGTACAAACTATTTGAGGAGATTGTGTGCTTTATTATCCTTTCTTGGTCACTATGTGCTGAGCTGAAGAGTTTTAGAGAACTGGACAAGACATGATGATACAGAGCCTAAAAAATTGGCCTGATTCACAGGGTTGCTGAGAGCCTATTGAAGTATAATTGGCTCCACAGCCACTTAGCACTGCTGAAAATAAACCATTTTCTCTCGTACTCACTAGTGTGAAATGAAGCATGACCCAAAACACCTGCCATCTACAGCTGGTTGGAAAGTTCAAGAAGCTTAAAAAGAAACGGGGAAATAAGATTTTCACTTTCTCTTCTATCTTCCTGGAATTTTTATGTAGTTGCTTCCCTTTGCTTATGAATGGAAACCCTAATTTCAGATCCTTACCCAAGAGAATTTCTCTCACCCAGCACAAAGCAAGCTGCCAGCTTGCTTTAGAAACTATGTAGGTTCAAAAATATCAAGACTGGGATGTTATTGAAAGAGGAAGGTAAATATCTGTCTTATTATCAGGAAGCTGATACATGGCTGCTCCACTTGTAGGTATTCTTAGGGTACCAGGAGAGTCTGTTTTCCTTCCATGTTGTACCTTTGCTACTGTTAACAAATGCTGCACTGAAAATCTTGTCCCTAATGAGGTCAGGAGTAAAACTGTTACTGATTCTTAGAGCCAAGGATTCAGTATCTTTATGTATTTTTCCCTCCATTTAGTGATAGATGTGTTTCTGTTTAGAAGGGATAATTAAATAGTCATTGTAATATAACCTAGTAGTGCTCTATGGATAACTTTCAAACTTCATATTTAAAGAACCAGACTCTGAAACTAAACTAAATATGTACTTAATTACTGTTGTGTAGAACAGTAAAAAAAAGTTTTTGTCTTTTTCAAAGAAAATCGGCCACTATTTTTCCCTTGAGGTAGAAGGCCCAGTGACATTCTGAGTAAACTGGATGCCAATTGAGCCAATATTAATACAATTAGAATAGAACACATCAATAATTCAAATCCTTTGTGACAAACTACAGGAAAAGTCATGATGTTGTCTTGCAGCAGATAATTTCAAAGGCAGAACTGCAGGATAGATTGTGAATTTAGAACAAATTATTAAAATGGGAAGAAGTTTGCCTAAAAAAGCAAAAACATTTCATTGAAGATTAGTTCAGGTTTTGTGAAGAAACTACAAATTCATAAGTACAACTGTATTCTGGGCATGCTCAGTTAGACATTGTCATGGTAGTGGTGAAATAAATTATTTTGTAATTCCATCCAGTCTCCCATCCTCAGAAGACATTTTCGCCATAATGTTGTTTGAGAATGTTTAGCCTACCCAGATGAGATGAAGTACAGAGAAGGTGACTATTAAAACAGTTATAACAGATATCAGGTGAGTTAGGACAGTTGTCGCAGTCCATAATTTGTAGGATCCCTTATTTTGCAGAAAGTTTAAGTGGGAATCAGTTCTAGATAGATACTTTCATACAGATGTATTTATGTAGACTCCGACATGTACACCAAATGTCTTAGCTCTTCTACAATTAATATGATCAAACAATGACATGGAGTGACCTCACTCACTTTCAAGAAGATATGCTGTGTCTAGTAGATAGCGATGCTCTAGGGTACTGCCATGGTTTAATCCCAGCCAGCAGCTAAACCCTACACAACAAGTAGCATGATGGTGAAAATACAGTGGGATGGGGGAGATAATCAGAAGGGGAAATGGGAGAAAACTCATAGATCAAGATAAAGTCCTTTAAGAGACAGTCTGAAATTCCATCCTCAAATACTCATTTTGTTAATCTCCTAGAGTTCTTAAAATTTGTTGTTGCTAATTCTTCTCTTGCTGTGAGACATTGGAATATTAATGGCTAATGACTCAAAACAATCAGCCATTTGCAGAAGTAGTAAGAAGCAGATCCTGCAAGGAGGGATAATGCTTTTTATCATGCCAAAATCCTTCCTTACACAATGGGCTCAGGTGTGAAAACTCCCCTCGGGGGAGATATTGGGATATTCACACATTCACACATAGGCCTGAAGATATTCATCCCTTCCCATGGAGCATAACCTGCTCAACTGCTCTGACATGAGAGGCAACTGTTGTGTCCCAGAAGGTGCAACAGAGTACAGAACTCCCCATTCCTGGAGAGGTACCTGAGCATTGCCACCTAGGCTGAACATGTATTAACCCACTGAACTTTGTATTTCATTGGCTACCACCATTCCTTATGGATCAAGATTGCGGCAACCACTTCAACAAATGGACATCTAAATTGCAACAATCAATTCTTGTGAAAACATACAACAAGTAAAAAGCTCTATTTAAATATTCTGGAACATATAATACTATTTAAAATAATTAATTAATGTTTATTTAAATTGGATTGTAAATCTTAGGGTAAGAGTACTGTCTCCTATCAGGAAAGTATGACTACAGATTCACGGAATCATGGAATTACAGAATGAGTAAGGTTGGAAAGGACTGCAGCGAGTTACTTGGTCCAATCTCTCTGCTCAAGCAAGGCCATCCTCGAACATATTACACAGTTTTGTATTCAGATGGTTCTTGGATATCTCCTGAGGGAGATTTCACAGCCTCTCTGGGCATCCTGTTTCAGTACCTGGTCCCCCACACAATAAAAAAGTTCTTCCTCATATTCAGGATCTTCATGAAAATATAGTTTCCTCTCTGTTATGTATCCCTTAGATACTGCTCCCCAAGGTTCACAAGATTATAATATATTTTTGTCTTAAAAAAACCATCACTTGTGGAGAAGCTTAGGACATAGCAGGGGATTTATATGGCTAACAGCTCGCTAGCAACTTGGCATTAGTTGTAATGTACACAAGCATCTAAAACAGCAAAGCAAAGTAAGAATGTAGATTATGAGATCTTAATGTATAAGGAATAGTAAGTAGCATTGTTACACAAGGAATTCCACTATTTCTAGCAGACAAAAGAATTTGGAAGATTTTAATCAGGATAAAGGTTTCTCAGGTTGACTCAAAGCTTGCAGAAAAACACAATGGGGGCAGATGTTTTGTTGCATTTCTTTTTTGAGGAGGGAAGATTAGAACAGTTACCAAACAAAATTAATGGTTCTCCTAACAGCTGCTGTGAGCTTAAAGCTACAGCCACTTCCCACTTCAGTTTAGTTTTATTTCATGACTTGAGGAAAACATTCTGAGCTTGACTCTGGAAAATTAGACAAGAAAATGAATGTGAGATGTCATAGATCAGGAAACATTCAGAAAATGTGAGGATAGCAGACATACAGAAATAGGAGAAGCACCATTCCTAACGAAAAAGGATAATTCACTTGGTTAGTATTTTTTAATGTGTTTATAATAGGGCTTTTTTTTCTGCAGATAACATATTTCACTTCAAGTTTTTGATATATTTTACAAATGCTAATGAGTTGAGCTTCAGAGCTGCAACCTCCTGATGTTAAGTGGATAATATTAGTCTCATATCACAGAAGAGAAAACTCGTGTTAAGCCCTTGTAAAAGCAGTGAATCTTGCCCTGTGTGATTCTGGAAAGTCAATGTGTCTCCTCACTAACATGGGAATGCAGTGCTGAACAGATTAGTGATGGGTTGTGTATAAACTTGCTGTGATTGCTCCTCCATGCACAAATGCATTGTACATGTAAATCAAGCCTGAGTGCTACTTGGCATGTATATTGTAAAGGATATTAAGAAACAAGGCACATACAAAGAAGATAGAAGGAAACAAGCAATGCACAGGTAGCAGGATCTGTCTGAATAGAGCTGATTACACACTCAAATTTTGGTTATATTTCAGCCAATCAACCAGAATGCAAATGTGAGTACTTGTAGAAAAAAAGGAAAAATATATGTCAGCAGGGGAAAATTACCTAAGAAGAGCTTGGTGCACATCATAAATTAATAGTGTGTCTTTTGCTCCCATCCCAAGCCAATAAAACTGCTCACTGCCCTCTACATTCAGCTTTGAAGTCAAAATTCATCTTTGAGGGAAACAGCAAAGCAGAATTGTCAACAATGATCCTTGTCATTTATCCCTTTCTTAAAATGGAATCCTCCTCACAGTTGTTCAGAAATCTCTCCTATATGAGGCTCACTTCCTTGCTCTTAGGAGAGAAAAAAAGGAAAACAAACAAAAAGCATAAGCCCTATTTAACCTTCTCTGAGAAAAAGAAAAAGTGCTTCAGGAGATATTTTTTCCTCCCTTCATTTCTCACTCAACCTATAAACAATATGCCATCACTGAGATGAATACAAGGGTCATTTTATAAGGGCAGTGATGCCTTGATTAAAATGTGTTTGCCACATCATTTGTTTTATTAATAACATTTCCAGCTTTCCAACAATCTCTGGGACTTTTTCAGAAGTCTGGAATCATCGCCCATTACTTAAAGCAGGAAAAAACTGAATTCCATTCTAAATTTTTTTCTCCTGTTCAAAAATTTGATTTCATCTAAAAAAAAAAAAAAAAAAAAAAGTAAAAATTTGGAATTTTTTTTTGTAATTGCTGAGAGTAAAATCTGTTTTGAGATACACCTGAAAGTATACACGTTTGGTCTGAGACCACTTATAAAGTGAACTGCACTGTCATATTTTCAAGGCTCTGTTTTAATACTTTTATATGTTAGAGACCTAAATGATACGGTAACAAGGCACAAAAAAGAGCTTTTTTTGAATAACCAGATTTTAAATGGGATGGGGTGGATCTTTATCAGTCTGTAGTATGGCTAAATTAGTAGGAAGGCACTGGTATCAATAAGATGGGAAGATATTCTTCACTAAGTAATTTTGACTGGAAGGAAAGGTAATCTGTAACTGATACTTGCAATGACATTTCTAGTTTATTGGAAATTATTGAAAGATTAAGA
The DNA here is from genome assembly GCF_026979565.1 of Vidua chalybeata. Lineage (NCBI taxonomy): Eukaryota > Metazoa > Chordata > Aves > Passeriformes > Viduidae > Vidua > Vidua chalybeata. Next base: position 83,695,310 of record NC_071531.1, on the reverse strand, counting down.
AACATTGAGGAATGTACCTACACCTACTCTCCAGTACTCTGAAAGAGTCTCCAAGATTCTTGGCAAACAGAAAATAGATACTGCCTCCCATGAAAAGTCCCCAAACTTGGTGATATCCTTAAAACCAGTTTGTGGATAAGGCACAAACCTGAAACCATCTTCTGGTTCACACTTGACAGATAATTTTTAAATTTTATTCCATGATTGTTTCATATAAAATACATTCAAGTTTTTGCTTCACAGAAAGATCTCATAGACCATCCTGGATAGTGTTACCAATCATTTAGAAAGCAATTGAATAACCACTGAGTGTGCTAAAAGTCCCTCATCACAGACATTTGATAGACATGTTTCACTGAAACAAATGTTGATAAAAATCAGATAAAGATTTCAAACTGGAAAATGAGCCAAAATCTCAACAAATCTATTGGGTTAAACAGTTTGGGCCTTTCACTTTAGAAACTGTATCACTGACACTTTCAGTGGCTGCAGTAAAAGATTACCTACAAAATTCACCTCATTTGGATCCCTCTCTGTACAGTACCACTACTGTATTTTTCAGCTCCTTGAGATCTTGGAGATCACAGGGTCAGGGCAAGCATGCTCCAGCACAGCATCTGTGCTCTCTCCCCAACAGCCCCTTTCACCAGTAGGCTGAGCGTGGGCAAAGTCTTGAGAGGGGACACAGCCAGGACAGCTGACCCCAACTGACCAAAGGGGTTATTCTGCACCATAAGCTATCTGCCCAGCAATAAGGAAAATGGAGGATGCAGGTGGGAGAAACTGGAGTGTGGCCAAGACATTTTTTATGATGATGCTTGACTTCCAGAGCAACTACTACGCATGCAGAGAAGTGACAAGACATTCCCTGTAGACAGGAAGTAGAGAATAAAATTTTTTGTTCCTCTGTTTTCACATCTTCAACCTTTGCTTTTCCTTTACTAAACTGCCTTATCATCTCCCATGAAGTTTTTTCCATCTTACTTTCTCCCTGCCTTTTCCCTCTGAGGAGAGGCTGTACAGAGAAGCTCAGTGGGCAACTGGTGTCCAGCCAAGTTCAACCTCTTACAAAGAAATTTTAAGCTTTTTCACTATCAGCTTTATTTCTCTTGTCACTTCTTAACTCTGTCCAATTCCTTTTGCACTTTTTAGCTTGCAATTGTTTAGCAGAAGAAATTTGCATGCGGTAGCTGTAGAACAATAACATAGAAATATAGAAGAAAGTTTTGGCAGGCCTATCTCATCAGTATCAGTAACTGAGTTTTCTTCAATGTCATTAATATTGTGTGTAAGATAGCAAAAACAATTTCACATTTTGCTTTCCAATTCAGTACATATATTTTTCAATTCTTTTTAATTCATATAGAAGAAACTTAACAGATTTTGAATATACATCAAAACAGGTTTTCTCATATTGAACACAAGGTCTGTCCAAACCAGCTGTTTTCCCAAAATCATGTAAAAAGACCACATTTTAGAAAGGAAAAGGAGAAAAGAAAAAAAAAAAAAAAAAAACAACAAATTTAAAACCAGGTTTTCTTCAAATTTTAGCTTGTGTATCAGAATATTTCACTTAACTTTCAAAAACATTTTGAAGTAAAAAATTCAACAAACTGAAAAAAAAATCTGCAATAAGAAATGGATATCAGTTTAGCTACTTTGTTTTCATGTTATTCATCACCACAACATTAAAAGATTTCAGCTAGCTCTATAGACAATAATGTTAACACCTATCGAGTATGACACATTCAATTTCTCATGTCTCTAAAGAGGCAAATTTCCATACATGGACCTTTTTCCTGATTTTAAAGTTATATGTGATGAAATTTGTTTTTAAATATGCACTCTGCAACTGACGAACCTCAATGGGTGTATTTTAGGCTCTAGCTCAGAAACTGGTGATGGATGTCATTTCTTCAGGGAGTTCATCTTAGATAATATTTTGCACTTAAATTTTGTGTCTTTTTCCTGAGGCTCCCAAGCTACTTTGTAATGTTGAAAGATTCTTCATTATTATGTATTGGATAGATGGGTAGATGCAAAAGCTATTTCACTCTTGACCAGAGACAATGGAATTTTCCTAGGAAAATATATTAACTCAATGTCAAAACTGGTCTTAGAAAACTGGAATGGTTGCATGGTGCTCCAACTGACTAATTAGACTTCCTATTGAAGTCTTCTTATTTAGGTAGAGAGCTTCAAGGTCAGACAATATGTACTGAAAATACACCAGAGGTCCATTTAGTTATTGAGGCAGATGAAAAATTATGCACCAGCTTTGTGTACAGGGCAATGAAAGAATTTTGTTCTGTGTGTGCAGATGCACCACTGCGCACACTGGTTGAAATTATATTCTTTTATTGTGTGTTCAGAGAAGGAAGAACTTTGTCTGAGCTCTGTGCCCAGAGACAATTACATGAAAAACATTGTTTCAGCATGACAACTATAGAAATTAATTCCTTGATGCTAGTACTTGTTTGATAATAACTAAGTGCATAGAATTTTCTTAGAGCTTTATGGCTGTTTGATTTTTTGCAATTATTGGTTTAGGATTAAAAATGTCACATTAGCAATATAAATTCACCACAAACTGAAGGCAGCAATAGCAGACTGACAGTTCCCAAAAGCTGGGAGATTGTCATCTACAAATCACATATCTGTAGCAATATTGCACCGATCAGATTTGGGGACTTGTTAAAATCTTTTATCAAAATGCAGAAGTGAGTCTCAAATAACTGTTGATAAAAGGTGTGGATTGAAAAAATACTTTTGAAAACATAGTTAATTATAAAGAAAAGAGAGAAAGACATAGGTTTGAGCTAGGCTAATTAAAATAATCTCTTTAAAACAGCCAGGCTTAGAGCTCTACACAAAGAAACTCTGTACATTACGAAAGAAGAAGTTATGGCTTGAAAACCTTTAATCTGGAAAACATTTTTGTATTTTAGGAGGCTTTTCTGCTTATCTCAGAAGACATTTATAGGTAAGAAAATTTTGCTGTTTCTTGTGATTTTTTGAACAAAGAAGTAACATGTATTTTGGAGATGAATTTAAATATGGATATAAAAATAAGGAAAATTATTGGAGAATTCTGCATAATATTCTCATATCTGACTTTTGGAAATAATGTAAAACCACAGGAGCTACCAAAGGAAATAGTCATTGGTAGCTCCTGAATTCTTCCTCTGAGACTATAAATTATTACAATCTCTTCAGCTGTAAGCTTTTTACAGTGCAGTACTATCTTTATTAGAAAAAAATGTTGGACACTAATCAACCCTTTAACAAAAAAAATTAATTATAAAAACAGTGACCAAGAAACAAAACTTTACAAATTAAAATAGCCAATAGACTTAGTTTTTATTTGTCAGACTGTTTAATAATTTGAACAAATGATTAATTGGTAGAACAAAGAGATCTCTTGGTGGTCTGCCTTTTCATGTTGAACTGAAAACACTATTTAGCAAAATGAAGTTTTAGGATGTTAGGAAGCTTAGGAATGTAAAAAAAAACATGAAAGTATTCAGAAACTGATCAGATAAACTATTGCTCCTTTTGGTCAAACATCTGAAAGCAGAATATAAAAAAACATCTGTGAATTATATACCTTGGTATTTCTTTGGCATACTGTTGCCCAGGCTCTGATTTCAATGACCCTTTGCAAGTCTGAAGAGTGTATTGGCAATGAGTAAGTTACAATGTGGGTTTATCCAGATTTAATACAACAAGATCCTATCCAAATTTCAAACTACTAGACAAGTTACAATAGTATATGTGACACCATTCAATCTAAATTTTGCTGTCAGAAAAGACTACAAAGCTCTTTGCATGAACCAAGGAAGATCTCTAGAGTCCAGATGAATTTTAGTTCTTTGTCTTAATTTTCCATCATTAGCCTGGTGCCAAAGAAGAATGTGTTGTCAAAGACATATATTTTTAAATTATATAAACTAGTGAAATTAGTAGGTTAGCATATGTAAATACATATCTCAATGTGCAAACTGTTTATGCATAAGCAGGACACAAAAATTACTGATATGCCTTATAGGTAGGTGCAAGAGAACTAGATTGGCCTCTTCTGACTGACAATATTTTAAGGCAGCAATCCAAAACACTTACCTGCTCTTCAGTGGCACTGGCTAGGAGACAAAAGATTGCATTGCACAGATGGGTAGAATATGAGTTCATGTGAGATCAGGGGAGAACAAAATCTGTCTTAATAATTTCGGGTCATTTCAATCTACAATTTCTTTTAATTTACTCCCTGAACAAAGCTGCTTGTCACTAACACGAATTTGAGCAGAGAAAGTTGAGACAGTCTGAATGGGGACCTAACTCAGCACTTTGCTGTCAGTTGCAAAATTAACTTTAGTAGATCATCTGAAGCAGGAGTTACCTCTGGTTCACAGTGCAACCTTCCATCCCCAAGCTAAAGCTCTAGCAGGCCCTTGAGGAATAAGTGACACCTTTACAGAAAGAGAGGGTGCTGAGTACAAACCTCTACAAACCTTTCCCTAACCCTCAGGACTCTGGCATTGCTCCCACTGTCACAGCTCATGCCAAGAACTTTTTTAGCTAGTAGTAGCCCTAGAAAGCACATATGCTGAGTGACTTGCACAACCAGCTCCTAAACTAGTCTGTGCAGCTGTGTGTTTCTTGTTACCTTCAACTTTCTAGGAGACTCACATTAGGTTGGAGAGAGATTCAAGAAGCTTCCAATAACCTAACTTTGAGATTCCCGTTCAGTCAATCCAGATGTCAGGAAAATCAAACAATAAAAAAACTTTAATTTAAAAAAGTTAATGAATAAAACATGAAAAATGGCCATGAAGATTCCAAAGGCTTGTTGGAATTGTATGTAAAAAAAAAGGAATTTAAAATTATTTATTTAATATCTTATTGATACTGAGATTAAGTCTATTAGGTATTGCTTTCCAGCATTCAGCAGAAAAGTTGAAGATGTTTATTAGCCTACATAGTAAGGGTCTTTGTACTTTTTTTTCCACATTCCACATCTGCAACCAGATTTTGTCGAAGAAAATAAAGGAACCATGCTGGATTTTATACTTCCACTACTACTTAAAGTCTGTTCAAGGTTTCACTACTGCTTAAACTCTCTCCTCCTTTTTCCTGCCTTCCAGAACTGATTTATTCTTAAGGAGACAGATTCAATCTTCATCACCTGAACTTCATCCCTTTGCAGAGAAACTGCTAATGTTATTCAAACAGTTCAGTTGTTTCCTCTGCTTGACTAAACTACTAATAGCTTGTTAAATAACTGAGCTAAAGGCAAAAGGTACATTTCACAGTGAAGCTTTCCTACAGACTTTCTGAGAGGATATTGACTTTGCTTTAATTGTCCATGACAAGCTAACTTTTAAGTTCCCAGCCCAGAAGTCAACTCTATACAAGGGCACTGTAGGTTTGAACAAGAAGTAGCTTCTTGTGGAAGTGCCAAACTCATTTGCAAAGAAATTTAAAGGACCAAAATACTAAGCCCACCTGGGAAGAATCGAATCAGTGTCTTGAACCTATGTGTGGAAGAGACTTCTTCAGTAGTGATGAGAGTAGGCAGGGAAGGTGCTGAGGCTTTCTGTTGATGAGACAATAGCTAGAAAAGGGACTTGTAAAAAATGACAAAATTAAAAAAGAGAGGTACCCTGAGACCTAAGGCCTGCCCAGATTCTTCTGTAGGGCCTTCCTACCCTTCAGCAGATTGACACTCCTGCCCAAATTGGTAGCATTTGCAAAAGGAGGGTGCACTTGATTCCCTCATTCAGATTATTGATAAAGATATTAAACAGAACTGGTCCTAATACTGAGCTCTGAAGAGCCACTTGTGAACTGGCCATCAGCTGGATGTGGCACCATTCACCACCTCTCTCTGGGCCAGGCCATCCAGCCCCATGCTGTCTGGGCCTCATGCCCTGGTTGTCCTGCATCTGCTGCATGATGGTACTCAAAATTTTCTATCCCAGCACTTTCCCTAGAACTAAGGTCAGGCTGACAGGCCTGTAGTTCCTCAGATCCTCCTTCTAGCCTTTCTTGTAGATGGGTGTCCTATTTCCAACCTCCAGTCAAGTGGGACCACACCAGTGAGCTGTGGCTGTTGGTAAATGACAGAGTGTCTTGGCAAGCTCTTCCACCATCGCATTCAGTAGCCTTGGGTGTATTCTATCTGGCTCCACAGACTTGTCTGTGTGTGTATGGTGTAGCAGGGTCGCTGATCATTTCCCTTTGGATTATGGGGGATTTCATGCTGCTTTTCCCTTGAGGACTCCCTCACAAGGGACTTTGTCATGAGTATACTTTTCTGACTACAGTCCAACTATCAAAGTGGTGTACAAGCAAGGAGCTCTTTCCTGCTGTGTGGTAGACTTCTCGTACTTGAACTATCACACATCAAGGGTTGTACACACTACCTTTGCAATAGGTTCATGCAGACCAGACACACGCACTTTCAACAGCAACTGAGAACAGACTTACTGCCCTGCTAGGTAAGCATAAAATGGTGTGTACAAAGAAGGCTTACAGGTTGGTCTGGACAGAGATTTGTGAATTATTTTTGTGATTAAAACTGTGTATTTGCTTAAAACCAAAACTCATTTATTTCATTTAGCTAGGCAGAATGACAATTGGGAAAGGAAAAGAAAAAGGAAAATTTTGTCCAACAGATAAGATACAAAGCATATTAAAGAAAAAGAAGGGGCTCAGTCCTCCTCCAGAGCAGATACTGTTGATTCGTGACAAGATTTGCCACAGAAGCATCATCAATGCAAACTTTTCATGACACAGAATGTAAACCAGAGTTGTGCCCAGTGCCTACAATGTGATAAAGTCATTCCTCTCTCCGGCACTAGCCATGGGACCATCTTTAGGACATCGTGCATCTTCTTGTGCCATCTTCACTGTGGAAGCAAGTCCATCCTTCTGTTGAAATGCACAAACTGAACAGTTAAAGTACTCAAGATGGTCTGGACATTAAACACTCACATTCTTTCTCTTTAAATCACCTCCAAGAATGTCATCTACTCACTGGAACAGTTGTAACTTTTCAGCTCCATTGCACGCTTTATTGTTTTGATGTGCCCTCCCATCAATCATGCCTTTGTATCTGACAGTTTTTCAGGACGAGCCGGATTACCTGTTTACGTATTGTCATCTGTGTGCCCATTATCTGCTCGAATGACCCTGTTTCCAGGGTTTGACACTGTGCTCCTTTTATTGCCAACACCATTGGCATTACCTCTCTTCTCATTGAATGTGCCTCATCTGCTAACACCTCCCACTTCTACAATAGATATGGGACAAATCCACCACAAATTAGCTAGGGTCAGTTACTCAAAAATTATTACATGTAGTCACAGGTCCAGCACAGCACACTGGGGGATGTGTTTATATTCTCCACACATTTCCTAACTCAGGCTTAACACAGGGCATCTGATGCTTGCAGGAACAAAATGTTCATTTATACTAAGTGTAACAGTACACTTAGCTTTGTGCTCTCATTACCACAACTTTATTTTCTGGAAGCTTACTAACCTAATTGTAATTTATAGACCAAATGTTTCAACTTAACAAAAATAACATTTCTTTGTTTTTCTCTTATAAAATACAAAGTTAATTTAGACTTCTGAGTAATAAGGTTTCTTCAATATCAGCATATTTCTAGCTCATTTACTTACATATAGTATACTTTTTAGATTTAAATTTTCTCCCGCTTGCGTTTTCTAAAAGGTAAAAATCTCAGCATGATAACTGCATTGTGTTCATGCTGCAACATCAAAACTAAATGCTTTTGGGCTAGACACTCAGAAATGACAAATGTAATTAAAGCTTTGCTTTAAAATACTTCTCAGAGCTTATTGGTAGTGAGAAGTACTACCCCTGATGTCTCAGTGTACCGACAACTGTGCTTAGTGAAATCAGATTAGTCTCCTCTTACCAAGTGCAAAAATTAAGATTTCCACTTCTGTGGGAGTTATAACAACCTAATAAATATAATACTAGCCACTAAAGCAAACTATTTTCAGAGAATATAAAACATAATAACTTAGTGTCACAAAAAAGACATTTGCATTGCATTTACAATATTTTTCTTTCTGTGGTACAAATCCATTCTTATTATAATTTTGAAGCTTTGTATGTTGCAATTTCATACTGTATACCTTTGATAAAGGAACTGATCTGGGGCAAAAAGATGTACAATATGCTGAGCATACCTAGGCTGCAGCAAAATCCTTGAGAAATCCCAGATGAAAAGTTCCTAATGAATATGAATGGACGGAATGAAAGAAGACACAAAAATAAATAACGAAAAGTTTACAACAACTGTCTTTTAAAGCAGGAGTTACTGAACAAAGAGTGCCAGTGCAGAAATGATCTTGCCACTTAATGAGCATTTTTGTTAATAACCTTTGCCACCAAAAGCAGGACTATGCTAATGAATATTGTCACTGAAGAAAATTTAAGAGGCATTATCAATAGCAAGATCAAGATAAACACAGAGGAAGCAATGGATGACCTTGAGGACTTGAGACTACAATTTGAATGACATTCTGCAATAGAAAAAGAAAGAAAAACAAGATACTAAGCCCAAGGACTCCTGCTATAAAATCAGTTTGAAATACAAAAGAAGGACAAAATACAGAGAATATAAGAGAGAAGGAGAGCAGCTTTGCCACAAATGAACTCAGCAATAATCCGGCCAACAGATAATCCATTAATTTTGGAGTAAATGGACTGGTTTAGTGGGGCATAAGTGTTGTCTACAAAATACCAGACTAACAACAGAAAAGAAACCCCTCCAGAAGAGAAGGATGTTTTGTAAAGGACAATTTTGTAATGTCCGATTTGGTTGAATATTTAAAAAATTTAGCTTTAAGAAGATTATGGAACAACCCTCCTAAGGATTAGGGGTAGGAATATAAAAAGTATCCAAAAGTGCCAGGGTAAATTTACATGTGTGGTCACCTTTTCTATATCCCTGACATGGCAGAAAACTACATCCTGTGACCATTGTCTCTGTGTCAGAAGCTGACGGGATGAGGACAAAATCTCATCTGCTCTTTCTTTCAACATATTCTTACTCAGTCTTCTTCCTAAGAAACCATTAGTCACTGAAAAATATCTCCACAGATACAGCTTATGGTAACAATAGTCGTAACTAAACAATTAAAATGAATAGACATATTTTTATACTTGTGATTTTTAGTTTTAGATCTCCAGAGCTAAGACATGTTCTAAGTGAAGTAAGGGCAAACATTTGGGTTATTGAGCCACCACACTATCAAATTTTATTTTGACAAATAATTCAAATGTTCAACCCAGACCAAGTCCTACATATAAGTGTTCACAAAAAATGATATTTTTTCCATCACATAAAGGGGACTTTGAATGGCTCTGCATGCATTTATGACATTGTGATATAATGTCCTCAGGAGTTTGTTGACATTTACAAGATGTGAATTTCTGTCAGGCAAACATAAGTTGCTTCATAAAGGATTGTCCAACTTATAGTTATTAGTTTATTCTCAATAGACATGTAAGAATTCTTTTAAATAATAGTCACTGTAATTTGAAATTTACTCAAAAAAAAAAGGTATTCAGAGAAATGAGCTTCTCTTTTGAAATGAAAAAGTGCAAGTCAAACAGAAAGTGTTTGGTCTGACTGGTGAAATCAAAATATGAAAGAAGAGCAGTGGGTAAAGGAGATAAAGGAGAGGTTAACAACTCTTACATGTCATCTCTGGGAGCCCTTTGAAGGAGTAAAGTTCTGCAGAGTCATTTCCGCTCTAAAATCTGAGAGTAGTACAGCAGAAAAAAAAAAAACAAACCTGACTTGAAAAAATTGGAATAAATGTCAAATATCAACAGTTAGGGGCTCTGGAAGTATCATGGTCCTGTTATTCTTTAGAAAAGATGGCAATAAGTAGTCTAAGAATATTTTCTCCTGTCTCTTGAGCCTTGGAGACTTTTTGTTTGATATGAACCCCTCCACATCTGACAAAGACCCTCTTTACAGAATGGAATAAAGGATATTTTTTCATTCTACCCATTAGTCCTTAGAATGAAACTGCCACAGACTTCTGCTTTGGAAGGAATTTTATGCCTTCTTAGGACAAGAAAAAGAACCAAATTTAATTTCTTTTCTTTGAAGGGTAATAGATGTTCAAGCAAAGGCATGATAAACCCCTGCAAAATTAGGCAGTGCAGGGGTAATAGAGAGTCATCTAGAAACTGGAATCAGATCTTTTGTGAAGTTGTAGTGGTTCATATGACATCTAGTGAAATCTGACATTGGGTTTCCAAATATCTTCCTACCCTTTGTTATTCTGTCAAGAGTGACATTTTATCTGAATTCACATGTAGCTCATTGATTCCCTGTTAATTTCAGTTTCTCCTTTGCTAATCCTAGAATTCAAAATTTGCCATTCCCTTGTGTCCTGCCCTTTTTCTGGTCATTAAATATTTTGCTCAGAAGCTCTCAGTCCTTAAAGTGGATATGAATATATTCTGCAGCAGAAAAGGAGAGTGGCAGAAAGAGGAATTGCGTTTCACCAACACACCTATAAATCTTGTCAATTTTCTCCCTACAGTGACAAACATCTCTGTTTTCTTCCCATACCCCCTGATCTTGCTTCCACTGGACATATACCTTCCTTTTTTGTCTTATTTCCAAGAGAAATGCTACATGCGTCTTCACATAATCATTGTTATAATTTGGTTTTGTTGGCAGTTCTCCTGGAGATATAAAAGACATTTAAATATGGTGCTTAGGAACATTAATTTATAGTGGATGTGGCAGTACTGGGTTAATGGACTAGGTGATCTTAAAGGGCTTCTCCAAACTAAACAATTCTGTGATTCTACGATTCTAAGATAATAATTGCAGTTGTCAATCATAGATCTTCATAAAGCAGAAAGAACAGATGGAATTTTTTAATCATATTCATTAATGAATAAGGAAGGTTCAAGCAGCTACAGGCCAGTCAGTCCTACTTCTGTACACAGTAAGATCATGGAGTAGATCCTCCTGAAAACTAGCTAAGGTACAGTGAAAATAAAGTGGTTGGTGACAGCCAACAAGGCTTCACTAAGAGCAAATCATGCCTGACAAATGTGGCAGCCTTCTAGTAGGGTTACAGCACTGATGAGTAAAGGAAGTGCAACTGACATGGTTACTCAAGCTACAGTTCAAAACCATAGGTCATCACTCAATATAATGAAAATTACTCCTTTTTCTGCAACAAGGAATGGGTAGTTACTAAGGAGCTATAACTGTGGCTGGCAGCAGCCATGGTGGTGTTTGGGAGACAGAGAATGCCCATAGGAAGTAATCTCAATAATCCTGCATTAACAATGAAAACTGAAAGGTCTCTGAGGCAAAGTTTACTGACAAAACAAGCTTGCAGTCTGTGGGAGGAAAAAAAAAAGCGCTTATTGAACTGTCAGTTTAAAAAAAAAAGAAGGAATCTGAACCTTATTCTCCACTCCCTCCTTGCTCCACAGTAGTATTCTGGGAAAAAAAAAAAAAAAGATTTTATATGTAAATAAACAGGATGTCATTTTTTAAATACTTGACTAATAACTATACATTTTCCTCTTTCTAAACAGCTCAGAAAAGGCTCAGGTTTCTTGAGTCAGTGGGTAGTGGTTTGTGGTTGCACTTTTCCCTCACTAGAATGACTTTTTACTGAGGTGGTGATGATTTCAGCAGAGTTGCTGGGTTAGCTTTCCCTGTGGCCTATAAATTCTGCATTCTTTGTGTCCATTATCAGTAATACATCCTCCTCTCCCAGCTTTGTAAGCATTTGGACAATAGTGCCACATTTATCTTATCTCAAGTTCCCATCACAGTGGCTGAGAACAGTCCAAGTTCCAGGTATCCACCGAGGTATACTGGGTGGGGGGGAGGCAGTGGCATCAGTGGTCACAGATGCCCTCTGTCCCATAACTTGGGGTGATCTTTCTTTGACTGTGATATGTCTATGAGCAGTTGTTTCCCTGCACAGTTTGCCGGTGGGAATTTTTGCCTGGATCTTTACCAAGATATGCCAGCCAGACCTCACCTCTACCAGGCCTGGAGACACCATCCTGACCCTTCATTGTGTCCTTAGCTCATGACAAAGTCCTTCTGTGGCCTAAACAATGTTTGAGACAGACTGCTGTGCTCTGTAAGTCCTCACAACAGGCCAAAGGGTAATTAATGTTCCAGACACTGGTCCTGGGTGCTGAAATTTTCCATGAGTAAGGGTTGGTTCAAGTTCAGTGTTTCTGCAGAAGGCTCCAGCTAGAAAAAATTCCATTGTTTCCAAGGGAAAATATATTGCCTCTGACCAAGTTAAAAACCAAAGCCAGATTTTTCTCTGATTCTCTAGAATCTCTGTTTTGGTATAGGGTCTGTTGTGAATTTTGGTCAATGCTGTGCTTGTTGTACATCAGAATAGTAGTCTTTGGCCTGAAAAAATGGACTTGAGAAAAAGGAAGAGAAAAAAAGATATTCCATATAAAAGGAAACTGAGAGCTACTGAGAGGGTTGTGGGAAACCCTGCATTTTCTTGGTTTCAAAATTGGTGATCAAGGATCTGATTTGCAGAGATACTAATCCTTCACAGCTGGATTGAAAGATGTTGGGAGCTGGTTTTGACCATAGTAGATACTGTGTAGAGCTAAGTACTCTATTATGGAGAAAAAAAAATAAAGGAAAAGATATCAGAGCCTCTAATCATTCAACATAAATTAGTGAAAACTTGGTGCTTGCTTATTTTATGCAGCAGACAACAGTCAATTGTTCATCTGTGACACTGGGAAATAATTTACCTCCATGAAGGCACTATGGGAAAAAATTAATTTATATTTTGAAGTCCATGGGTACCATTGCAATGAGTGCATTAGCCAAGATGATGAAAGGATTAATAGTCTTGTATTCACAATGGTTTTGTCTGAAACAGGAGTCCTGTGGGTGAGGGGGAAAGTTCATGTATATAAAACCCATGTGCAATCTTAATTCTATCATTTTCTAGCTTTTGTGTTCTAGGCTTCATAGTCTTGAAAATATTCTCTTCTGTTCTTGGATGTTTTTCTGCAATAGAGAAAGAGGCAGAAGTTAAAATGTACATTGTTTAACTAAAAGCAGTCTCTGTCTTCCCTCTCCATTGTCTCTGGAGGGATATCCCTAATGCTTATGTAAAACTAACAAAAGGAGTGAAAACTTGGATCCTTTTTTATTCACCGTGGAAAACACAATTACGTATTTATACAGGACAAAATATAAATTATTTACCAGATGGACCACAGATACCTCTGAAGGAAAATGTTATCTAACTAATATACTTTGAACACATTCACGGGGAAAAAACAATAAAAATCATACAGAATCTTTATCCAATGCTTGCAAATTAATTGACTAACACTTCAGAATAAACATATAGAAACCTTTGATTTTTCTTAGCTAAAGCCAAACCAATTAGATTTTCTTGAATATAGGGCAACATTTCAAATACTCATTGACAATGAAGTTTCACATTTGTTTGAATTCTTTCCAGGTTATTTTTTCCCCACAAATAACTTCAGCACAAATATTTCTATTCTTAAAGGGTGCTTTTTAACTTCCCTGATGTACAGTAAATGCACTGTGTTAAAAACTTGCACCAGTTCCAATAATGTCCTAGGAAGAAAATGTGTGATTAAATCTAACAAAGTTTTAAAACTAATTCAGGTGTAAACCTGAATCCGGGTTTCGTGCTATGAAGAAAATTCTCCTCCAAGAGGATTGCCAAGCATTGGAAAAGATTGATCAGGGAAGTTGTTGAGTCAACATCTCTGGAGGTATTTTTAAGATATGTAGATGTTGCACTTGGGAACCCAGTTTAGTGGTGGACTTGCCAATGCTGGGTTAATGGCTGGACTTGATGATCTTTTCTAACCCTAATGATTCTATGATTCTAAGACATTAAACAGACCTTAGCTTCAGTGTATAGCATTTATGTAGCTGGATAAAAGTGAAAAATTCAGTTTATTAATTAATTTAGGCTTACTGGTAGTACATAGTAGTCTTTCAAAATTTAGACTATTAAAGCATTACTTGTTAATTCAATAATCATGTAATACTTTAAAAAAAAACTTCCCAAACCTGAACAGAAACTTCATCTTTGCTTAAGCATTTTTAATGGTGCAAACAAGAAAGCAACAAAATGAGAAAATATAGTAGATTAGGGACTGCCAGGAAAAGTTCCAGAGTCTGTTTTTCTTTTATCCATAGTGTTTTTACAATGTTACTCCTTGAAACTTAAATCTGTGATTAATTTTTCAAATAAATCAAATTAATTACCAAGGAAATAAAGTAAATAAAGGTAACAGGGACAATTATAGCTTAGGAAAAACAAACAAAAAAAAAAAAAAAAAAAAAAAAAAAAAAAACCAAAAAATGACATGAAGAAAGTCAGATACAATTCCAGATCTCAGTGGCTGAAGTATTTTATTTCTTTCAATAGGTCTCATATTTGTAATAAATCCTATAAAACACTGCTGTGGACACAAACAATAGAGCTGCAAAACTTCAAGGAACTGATCATCAGAATGGCTGAATTGGAAAAGATAGGAAAGCTAACATAAAAAATACACTCTATATATTAGAAAAACTAGTTCCAATCATAAGATGAAGCCAGGATCAACCTTTTGATAAAATTTTCTTGAATTACAGCACATAAAAATGGCCATATTCAGAGAGAATGTTCAGTAAGATTTGAAAATTTAAGTAATCCCCAGATAGTCCTTCCAAGATTTTTTGTGATCCAAGGTCTTCATCTGCTTCTGGAAAATCATGTTTTAGTCACATTATATTAAAAAAAAAAAAAAAAAAAAAAAACCAAAAAAAACAAACAAAACCAAAAACATAAAAACCCAAAACCAAAAAAACATCCAAACCAAATCAAAACCAAAACACCTCCATACAAACAAACAAAAAAATCTCCACCCAGTCTGCAAGGGTAGAAAATTCTAAAAGTGGCACCTCCACTGAAATGAAATAACATCTAAAGAAAAGATTAAATATATATGACCACGGAAACACCTTGATGTTGTTACCTGATGAGGAATGCTCCCTACTGGCACTGCTTCATTCCCTCAGCTGCTACTTCTCTGTTGACTTACCACAGGCAAATCACTTCAATCCTCACCACTTCAGCTTCCCTGTCAGTAAATCAGGACTGGCACTTCATCTATTTTGTAAAGTGCTCTACCTTCTAATGGCAGAATTCTCAGCTGGTAGCTCAGTGTTATGATAAATGTGAGATTTTGGCATGCAAAAATGATTATGCTTTTAATGGAATTACAAAATATAATTAACCCTCAAGCTTGGTACTATGTGATAAAAGTAATCAAAATGTCTGACAAATTATCTGTTTTATTGTGTCTTATATCATAATTATGTATTCCTAAACTATGCTGCAAAGCTCAAGGATGGTTTTCTTACCATTGAAAAGATAAACCTCTAGTGATAATTTTGTTTTGTTTTGATCCAAGCCAAGAAAATGTATTCTACTGGGAAAATCCATGAGGATCAGGATAGGTTATGTAGCACTGTGGAACATTTTGAACTGAGGGCAAGGATAAACTCTAAATTGTTAAATGCTGTTTGAGTACAACAAAAGTACAAAAACCAACTATGCTTTGATGGCAGCAAAGTGTAAATGGGCAAATATTCATTATTGCTTTAACGATAATTTGATTATGCAATCCCATGTTTTGAGTCATGTAACTTCTTTACAAAACCTTGGTTATCAAAAGTTAAAATTAAGAAAAATTATCTCAGGATAGTCACTACTTTATGATTGCTCTACTGAAGAATGTTTATCATCGATGAAAGGGGGAAAGCATGACATGCATGACAAATACTGGTTATCCTACTACAGAGTCTTATCAATTTTGTTCTAGGCACAGTCCCTTAAAAGGGAACAGGAGTTTAATCTCTGGACAAAGTGGCAAATTAAGTACACAATCTATATCACTTATGCACAGGACTCATGCCCACTCTATCAGGAAGTGATATCTATGGGAGAAAAGAATCCATTGACTGACACTGAATACCAGGACTCACCCTCACTCAGGAAGTCCCTAACTATGAGTTTCTGAAGACAAGAAGGTGGTTCTGATGACATCTCATTATGCTGTTTATAAGTTCTTCTTTATATATCAGCTTTTGATGTCTACATATAATTTTGACCACACCCATGCCATCAAGATAAATAGTTCTCCTATCTAAGCAGAGATGGCTGGACAGCTGCCTGCTTGCTTCAGAGAATGAACACAAGTAGCCTTAAAACACAGAGTACATTCAGAATAGTGAAATGGAGAACCTGCATTAGACAACACATCAGAGAGCAATAGATTTGTTGAGGCTCATGGAGATTACATAGATGTTAAAGTCAAGCCCACTGAACACAGTTTACCCACCAGTTCTCTCCAAATGTAGAAGGCGATACATTTTTTCAGGCAAAAATTAACCATTATAAATCCATACTAATTTCTTTTGGTCATCCTCTATTCCTTCATATGAGGATTGTCATCATAACCTTCCAAATACCTGAGATAAGGCTGACTATCCTGCAGTTCCCCAGATCTTCTGTGCTGTCTATCCTCAAGGTAGGCATGTTGCTTGCTTTTTCTTGTCATCAGGAATCTAACTCAACCATTATGATATCTGAAAGATTAAAAAAGAGCAGTCATGAAATGAGGGTGATAAAACACTGTAACAGGTTGCCCAGAGACCAATATTTTATTGGTGAATTCTGTCTCTCCCCAGAAACATTCATGAGTTTTGAGATAATTCCATTCAAGATGCCAAACAGACCCTCTTGGCAACACCAGCCATGAAGGGCAAAGCTAACCTATTCCTGAGCTTCTATGCCTACACCCCAAAATCCTCAAGTCATTCTTGAAATTACCAGGGTCTCCATGGTAGTACCATGGTGTTGATAGGGAAAATCAGGGAAAAGCAGAAGTCTGGGTGCCAGACTTGATGTTGTATCAGGTGTACTTTTCATCCAATCAAGTGTAATCAGTGTTTTGCTCTTGCTGAAGAGATGTTTATATGGATTCCATATGCAATGTCAGCTCCAGCCAGCAGTTGTGGAGCCACATCGACAGGTGTTGGGAACAAGATACCAAGCTTCATGGAGAGAGAGGTGATGTGTGAGCTTTAAGAAAAGGCAAGATGTCTTCATAACTTCATTCAATAGAGCATATGGCTCTAGTCTGGGCCCATGGTAGAAAAATGATGACTGATTGTACTTCCTGACAACGGCATCCTTAACTTTATATTAATGCTCCATCAACACTCAAATTATTATATTTTTCATCATTCAGACAAATATGCAGTATAAGACAGCAGACTACCTTCTGTCTGTCTGTCCTTACGGAAAGATTAATATGTTTCCCTACTCCTACTGTGACAAAAAATATGTTTCATTGGTTACCCTGTTCCCTCACTAATTCCATATGTAATTTAATGTGATGTTCATTGGTGCATACTTTTCTTTAATGTAAAAGGGATTATATTCATTTTGCACTGATTAAATCAAATAAACAATTTCCCAGGAATTAAATACATTTTATAAGAACAACTGCCAGCCATCTGCCTTGATCTGGTATTTAAGGATAATCCTTTAACTTGGGTCCAATCTAATGGCCACTTTCATCATGCAATTAAATTCAAATTCACATTCCTGGTTTTTCTGAAGTTTATCTTAAGAATATCCTTTATCTTCAGTAAACAGGGAATAGAATCATAGCTAACCTTTGCTTGCAGCACTGTAACTTTATTTATTTATTTTTATCTGAATTACAGTAATGCTCAGCAATAGCTAAGCAAATCCTGATTCCTCAGTTAATGTGTTTTACTTTAAAATGAGAATTATTAATCATTTAGTGTTCAATCCCACAAGGCTGAGGATGAACATCTGCTGATAACCATCTCTGAGCTACTCAGCTGCTGATGATTGTGTTGCTATCACACTCGTAGCCTGATAAACTACAGCAGATTATTTGGATACTAAACTCTTTGCAGTGAGGATTATGTCTGCTTTCTCCCATGCCATATCTATTACAGCAGAGAGCTGACTGTTAGCATTTAACAAATGCTGAGAAATTAACCACTACAGGGCTTTTCAGCAACTGGCTATAAGTGATGCTGATCCATAAAGATCATCCCCATCTGGCTACAGGAGAATAACTGGTGACATCTGGCCCCTGGGAAGTGTGCACTGCAAAGTGTCCCTTCAGATACCTCCAGTAACTCCCCCATAAACCATTTAGATGTTTTTATCCTTCTCACAAAATTACTATTCGCTCCCAACTCTTGCTGTCAAAGGAAAAAGCACAAAACAGACAAGCAGACCCCAAACCCAGCAACCAAACCAAGCTCTGCTTCCTCCCATTGGCAATCTTAACCTTTTCAGGCACTCTAAAGTAATATCAAAATTGTATAAATTTCCTTTTCCTCCTTCCTATGCCCTGTTGCCATCTCGCTTCACCTCAACCCCAAATCTCACTGCTCATTTAATCCATGACACATCTACCTGGAAACCTGGGATGTGGAATTTGGCCTGCCTGTACAAATGCAGCAGCACAAGCTGGGAACTCCCAAGATTATGTTCAGCAGCTTATAGCCCCGCTGTCCTGATCCCAAAGGTTATCTTGAGGGAAGCGGCTCTGTGCCAATATGGCCATGAAGCAAAGGCAGATTGAGTCAGCTTGTTCCCATCTGTGCACATATGTCCTGAGAGAGCCCTTGCCTGCGTCAGACTCTCTTCTGGGAAAAACAGTAACAAGGCTGTGCAAGACCCCAGATTTTTATTCATGGAAAGGCTTGTGACAGTGAAAGCTGTATCCATTCATGTTCTTAATGAAACAAAGATAATTTAGTATATCCCAGAAAAAGGAAAAAAGTACTTACAAGAAGCTGATCAGTCATTCAGAAGACTGCACTCTGAGAAACGTGATTTTTTTTTTTATTTCTGTGCTTAAAGTGTAACATTTTTAACACAAGTGCACATCTTCAAAGGAAATTCATTCTGGAAAAACAAAACGAAAAATCAACAAATAAAGCCCCCCGTTAAAATTTACTTTATTCCATTTTAAGAGAGTTTTCTATGTATTAGCTCAGAATATCAGCTGGATGGACCAGTTCCCCGAAAAATAATTGTGTTTGATCAAAAGGTAATTTTCTGATGAAAAAGATTTCTGTTGGAAATCCTGGAGCAATTGTACTGAAATCCTTAAAATGGCTTCCCTCTTCATCAGCTGCATTCACATACTGGGTTTGATCTCTGTTAGTGTAAATTGATTCCCTTCTACTGGCTTCTGATGTGTTTCTGATGCTTTGTATACAGCCTGCTTCTGAGTTCACATCCTGAATTTCATCCTGTGATTAACAGAGCTCTGCTAACACAGGGAATAAAAGTTCATCCTCAATGTTTACTACAGGCGATGAAAAGAAAAACACATTTCCATTAGACAATTTTGGCTGGCCTTAATCACCCTGTAAAGGAGCTAGTACCCTCCTTTGAATGCAGGCAAGAAGATAGGGTGACCCTGCTTGGACAGGTGACAATCTGAAGCTGCTTACAGTGCTCTTTGTATGTGAGGCAGAAATATCTCCATGCCAGCCTCTGGAGACCTTTGTTTTTCCAGCCTTTGCAGCATTAAGTATGACAGTGACAAGAAAGAAGATGAAGAAAAATTATGAGGCTGAGTAATCCTTTCTGAGGACAGAGCTATCTCTCTTGAACAGGTGCAGTTTTAACAAGAGGATGGGGAATAGAGCTCTATTAGGCACAGTTAGTGTGGCATTTGTGCTGTAAGTTATTATGTTACAAAGCCATGGCTGTGCAAGTGCCGTTTCATCCACAGTGTGGATTTCACTGCATTTGACTTTTCTTATTAGGCAAATTCCATGGTTTTAAAATTTATTTATTAATAGTCCAAAGTATGAGATAGATGCGTGAGTATACAAATGGAAAGATAAAGGATCTTCCCCACAGAGGTTTTTGGGCTTGTTCTGAACAGACATAGTTCAATTCATCCTGGATCCAAAGTCTATTTCAAAGCATCCCAGCAATTTAAATCCCCTAGGTGTGGAATTAATAAGGATTAGATAAATTTAATAAACTATATAATCTTCAGAAAATGATAACATTGTTTAGCTTTATATCGCTTTATAGTAATAATCTCTTTATCCATACTAATAGAAAATGCCAAAGTTTCTATTACCACATATCTCAGTCTGAAGCTGTTACAAAGGCAGCAAGTCTCCTGAAAAGGATATCAGAGAAAGGACTTTGTGACTAGACCAGTGGATTATGATTCACTATAAGCTAAATCTACACCATTTATATACCAAAGTTTTTTAAACAGTGTTTTAATTTTCACAGACTTGCACTAACTTTCCGTAGGGGGAGAAAGGGAAAAATTCACTCACAGAATATCCAAAGACAATGACAGAAACCTCAAGGATTAAGAACCTTCAAATATTTCAAAATATATCATATCTTCATTGGTTTTCATTTCATCCCTGGAGTAGAGTTTGACAGCTTTCTCAAATAATAAAGTCCTAAATTAATTTGCTTTAATCAACATAACTAAAAAGCTTAACATGTTCATTAAGAACACAACTAAAAATGTCACCTAAAGAGTGTTTCAAGAACTGTAACAGAAAGTTAATTCTGTTGAAGTCTAAAGAAAACTTGCTACTGATACTAAAGTACACATGTGTTTGTTTGTTTTTTTCCACAAACACTGCTTAATTAGCCAAGATAAACAAAAACGTAAACTTTTACTTAATTTGTTTCAATATGTTGAGCATTCACCAAAAATATTTTTCTGGTTATGAACTTTCCTATTTTCTTCTATTTCATCATTATCTCAAATCTCCCATCAAGTGGTTAATTAACATGAAAAGAGAGAGGATAATTAGGATGATCATCTAGAGGTCAAGCAACTCAATGAGATATATTAAAGGCTAAGAACAAAGTTCTAATCAAAGGAGAATAATTTCAAATCAACATTTGGAAGATAATTTTCTTGACATGAATTTGCAAACATTTAGGTAAGTATGTGAATAAACTTTACATATGCAAATAACCTTGCTGAGGGCAATAAAACTACTCAGAGGTGAAAAGATACAGTCATAAGTGTAGTCAGGGTGCAGGGATTGAGCAGCAGAGATTTAAAGCGCAAGCGAGTTCCCGAAGATCTGCCAAAGTCATTGGAGAGCAGATAAACAGAGGTAAATATATGAGTCTAAAGAGGTGCTGGGTGCACACTTGTGTGTAATCCTGTAGTGCCAGCTATTCAGATGCTGTGTCTAGGAGGTTTCTTCTTATTCTTCTTTTGTTTACACATTAAACAAAACCATTTGCAGGGTGAAACTTGTCCTTTGCTTCCTCCTCTTCTGCATGCAATCTACACATTTTGAAATAATAGTAAACCTTTTCCTCTATTGCTTTAATAGCAAACCTTTTCCTCTATTCCACCATCAGTGGAAGCCAAAGCCGACGTTCAAAAACTCAAGGTGTTTTGAGGGCAGGGGCACACACACATCAATTTGCTACTTTTTTTTTCCCAGTGCTTCTTAAACCAAACTTGTGTAACAATGTAACCAACAGCGATTCTGCAATCAAGTAGAAGTCCCGTTGCTCTCACAGGTAAAAGCTGTTGCTCTTCCTTTCTGAATTCACTACCACTGTACTGCAAACAGGAAAAGAAACATAATTTAGATAGTGAGGTAAAGAAAAGTGTTAAAGAAGAAAGAAGATTCCATATCATACTTGCTTCATTATGGACTTATTAATATGTGTTTGACTCAAAACACTTAGGATTCTGCTTTCCTCTATTATTCACTGCAGCTCATATTATTCACACAGCTCATATTCATGTTTTCTTTCCTGATTTGCACATCTATGGTTGAAAGCACCACCTTCTGGCCACTGCAGACTAAATTTGGGCAGCAAGCAGATGAAGTTTTTATAGCTATCAAATGAAAATCTTCATGCAATTTGACCTAATGTATACTACAGAAAATTACATATTTCTGTCAATGCATGCATGCTCAATGCACACATATCTACATCACACTTATTATATAGAAATTAGTATGAAAGAGATTAGTCAAAAAAGATAAATATCTGTTTTTTTCTTATGTCATTATACTAGAAAAATTTATTCTTTAATGACATGAAAAATCCAGAGTTAATACTCTCAGTGAAATACCTTGAAAAATATTAACCTTTCCACTTTGTTTCCAGGTATTGGGCAAAAAATGATCCTTCCTACAATGAAGGAATGTGTTTGTTTATCTTTATGTAGGTATAATTGAAACTATTAAGATTATTTTCATGTCTAGAGCATACATATGTGAGTGTTGTTGGTAACAGATGTTACATTTGCAGTGGCTGCTTTTACAGTAGCTGTATTTCCTATAGATGCATTTCCTGTAGCTCTCTTAGAATCTGAAAAAAAGAGATGAACAATTTAAGACCTGTCATGGTATTATAAAAGACAAAATAAGGAGTTATTTAGCAGAAACACTGGTGGAGATTAAGGAAATCATTCTACACTGTTCTGTGACTCATTCAGCTTCTTTCAATTGTTCTTCCTTTATAGTGTTTTTTGTGTTTCATCTCTCTATGGACCCAATCAAACCCTCTCACTTATATTTCTACTATAAGAAGATGGATCATACCACTTCATTCATTTCCTAGGGAAAAACAAGGCAAACCAAACAATTTTTATCTTAGATTTAACAAATTTGGCTTTTCAATTTCTTATTTGTGGAGATATTAGTAACATACTTTTTAAATTCGTTAGCTGAAGAAAGCTGATTATCTATTCACTCAAAACACACCATCATTATTTATCTGATTTGTCTCACAAAAGCTGGCAATATGTACACTGACGTCCTATCTTTCCAAGATGCTTTGTAAACATCCTATAGAGAATAGTATTCCTGACTCGAGAAGTATGAACTCTACAGCTTGTATGTCAGACACTTGGATCAATACTCTGGGCATTGGACTCCACAGAAAAAAACTCTCAATGCCTTTAATTGGGTCAGACTTCTATCTACATGTTTCAAAATGCAGAAGCTGACATTGCATGCAGAATTAAAACAGGAACTGGATTTTTTTTTCCTTTTGCGAGCTGTAAGCATTTGGGGAGTTCTGCACAGCATTTCCTACTTTATGTTCCATCTTGCTCATTTTCTAAAGGCAAGCATAGAAAAATAAAAATCAAACCAGCAACAGGAGAGCATTAACAAGGAAATAAACAGGAGGTACATCCTGAGCAATAATTCTTTGTAACCACCTCTGTTAAATCAAGCCAGGAGTTCCAGGGAGTTGTATAGTTATACCTCCTTGCCACTAAGCACCTTGAGGCTTGTTAATATTTTTTTGTTTGCAGCCCTACTGCCCATTTTATGTTCACCTGATGGTATTTAAAGTAACATTACATTATTTTCACAACAGACAGAGACCAACAAATGATAATTACATATTATCTGACAGACCTAAGGGGCAATCCGGGTAAGTATCTTAAATACTGGAGGGTGAGGGCCATTCTGCTTAATTAAAGAGGCCCAAAAGAGGGTTGGTACAGTGAGACAGACCTGAATCAGGTTGAATTGGAATGAACTAGATATGCTTTATGCTCCTTCATGGACATATCTAATTTGTCTCAGATGAAGAAGGTGGGGGGTACAGGCTGATGGTACAAGGTCTGAGTGGCCCAGGTACAGCTTATCACAACATCTGGGTTACAATCCCAGACATTCCCATTCAAGGATTTGAAGGATTTCCTTCAAGTTCACTCCTCCAAGCTCAAAAATGTACTGTCAACTATATACACTGGACAGCCCATAATTTCTTCCACTTTCTCCACAATTTAATATCCCCTTTGCTTTCTGAAGTACTGCAGGTCTCTCTGTAATGATAATGTTCAAGTATTGAAAGTACTAAACAAGAGCAGTTCAGTCACTGATATCTATCCCAGTGATTTCTTATGGGCAATGCAAACCACCCATCTCCCAGAAACACCAAGCTTTCCTATAAAAGGGAAAGATACTATAGAAGTGGACCCTAGAGAATTATTGTGCAATATCTTCTCTGAAGTGGTGATTAATTCACAGTAATTTACCTTGAGTTGTTTGAGTGTATCTTGCACAGTGATGTGATAAAACTTGATTTTATGTTGTTTGTTGGCTGGCTTTGTTTCACTTGGTGCCTGGTTTTGGTTTATGTTATATTTTTTTGTCCTTTTGTTGCTAGGACAAATATATATGCATCTATGGGTGAGATGTTAGACTATGGGCTTTATCCCTCCAGAAATTAATGAAAGATACATTCCTGGCACAACACCACCAAATAGTCTGTTTATGTTTCTGCCTGTTTCTGTTCCTTTACAGGCACCAGAAAAAAATCACTTTCGTTTCCTCCAGCAAAACAATTTGTATAAGTCAAATGATTTCTAATTTTCACAAGAGGAATTTATAAAACCCAGCACAGCTCAGTTTTTGCTACAGCTGCCTCCTCCTTAGTTATTTATATGGCAATACAGTACAGCAAAGCAGGAATAGGAAAGCTGTGCTGACAGAAAATGAAGATAGCATAAACAATACAGATTACAGCAGTAAAAGCAAAGCTGGATATAAACCACTACAAGTGGAATCAAGAAGGGAGAAAACTGTATGAAATATCAGATTGTTGAGAGCAAGTTAAGCAGCACAGTTGGAGCTGGGAAGTGAAGTACTAACATGATCTAGAGTCTGTTGCCTTCTGCTTTCTATTACCTCCCTTTAATGTTTAGGTTATATTTTCTCTGGGATCAGAAAAGCATCTAGTTACTCATTTAAGCTGTGTTTAACCCACCAAGGCCCTGACTTTGTAAGAGTATTCTAAGTACAACAGCAACAAAATAAACAACTAAAAAAAAAAAAAAACAACCAACCAAACAAAAAAACTCATAAAGATAATTTCACACACATGTTCACTGTTCTTCCCCAGAGAATGAGCGATCATGACATTCAATATTTTTAGTGACATACATTGCTGGAAAGCCTTTACACATAGTAGGAAACATCAAAGGAAAAGCACAACTTTTCTTTTTTTTACACTTTTAAAGAGTATACTCAAGTTTTATTTATTTAAAACTAAATACATTTTAGCCATTTAAGGTATAAGATATTCTACTTCTATAGGCAATAGATAGATTTTCCCAAAAAATTATATTTTGTTTGGTTGTCCTGTAATGCTCTTGAGTAACCTCATCAGCAGACGTGCTGAGAAACTGCCCAGTGTGAAAGGAAAATCTTTTCTGTACACCTGATGTACCACGTTAGAACTGCTGCAATTGGAGACCCAGCTCCTTGGTGAAACAGAGATGGGCATTCAATTGTTCCATGTTTTCAAAGACATTCATACATCATTATCTCCCAGAAGATGCTCTTACAAACTGAGGTGCCTTTTAAGAGAGGTCACCTTGAAAAATTCTGCAAATTAATACTTGAAAGAACCCAAGGCTATTTTTACCTTGCTAGGGAAATGATTTTCAGATAGACACTAAAAGCAAAGTCAGACCACAGACGTTTACTTGTCACATCCTCAACTCTAGACAGTTTAAATAAGCATCTTGGTGCTTGCTCAGTCTGACAGTTCTTCATGTGTTAAAGGTAAGGATACAAAGAGAGGTGCCCAGCACCTTTTGCAGTCGCCAACTTTTAGTCAAAGCAACAAGGACAAAAATACTTGGAGCTCAATGTTTTTTGTTATTTTTGATCCTACCTACTGAAATAAATTCTTGCTTTATTCCTCCTTCTTCTTACCTGATATCAATTGATACCAACCCTTTCACATCTGTGGAGCTATTTACAGAATTCCTATTTAAAGAAATATCAGAGGTTGAGATCCTAATGCTTATGATCATAGCTAATAGGCTTAATTAACTGGTCATGCTCTCCAGATTACTTTGCATTAATAAGCACAATGGATTCTATTCACTTTCTGAGATAACACACTTTAGCCAAAGAAAAAGAGAAGAATTCAGAATCCCAGCAATCATAAATACCAGTCTTTTGGAAAAAAACACACCAGTATCAGGGACTGCTGTTTTATAACAACTATTTAGCACAGCTGTCCTGGCAAATAAAGCCACTGCAAGCTGAATAAAATAATATTGTCAACAGGTTTATTACTGATATGTTAAATAATCAGAACAATTATTTACATGTAATCCCTCCCTGGTTTGGGACTAAATCTCTGTCAGAAGGGGAAATACATTTTTTTTTTCTGCTTTAACTCTCCAAACAGGAGTTTTTCAAGCATTAGAAATGCCTTTGTCAGGGGACTAGTAACATCAGTTCATATTTGTGTCACAAAATTTTACGGAAATGGCTGCTTAACCAAACAGGTGTTGAGGGGGAACAGAGAGAGAGAGAGTACAGAGAAGAAAATGAAAAAAAAAAGATAAAGAGAAAAAACAGATGGTGACCAAGAGAAATGGGGGAAAGTATTGTGTATATACAAGTCATGAATTAAAATAAAACAAATCAAAGTTCAAAGAAACAAACAAGCAAGCAAAGCCCTTCACACAAAACATTCTCTTTACTCAGGACCACAAATCATACAGCTTTAGCATCCAGCACTGTAGCAACCATCCTTCCTCACCAGTTATTTCCTCCCACTTTAAGTTAATCATACATCAGGCAACCAGAGCTCAGTTATGCAAAAGTCAAGGGATGTAAAATAAGAGCAGCTTATATGTTGACCCTCAGCAAAAATGACAAGGAAATGAAGGAAACAATAGCTTGTACCTACTTTTTTATTTATGTTGCTTAGCCTAGCTTTGTCTTCTTATTACTGGTAATTAAATTTGGTTCTGCTGATCATATTGAAAGACAGATGAGAGGCTGTGCCTGCAGCACTCAAGCAATAACTTCCTGCACTGCAGGAACAGAGGAGCCTACACCAGCACACTACTCCTTCATAGAATCATGGTTTGGATTGGAGGGATCTTGCAAGAGCACCTGGTTCCAACACCCCTGCTGTGGCCAAAGACACATTCCACTAGACTTCGTTGCTCAAAGCTCCACTGAACCTGGCCTTCTCATCCACAACTTCTCTAGAAAATCTGCTCCTGTGTCTCACTACCGTCGTCGTCAGTCCTTATGATAAATCCCTATCTATGTAAAAGTATTTGTCAAACCAACCTATATCACTTCAGTTTAGTGGCAAGGATGCTCTGGGGGACCATATCAAGTGCCCTAGAGAAGCCTATCTAGATGACATCCATAGGTGTCTACACACTGGTAAAATTGTTCTGTCATAGCTCACTAGGTCAGGCAGGACTTGGTGAAGCCACAATGAATGTCTCTAACTACCTCCCTGTGTCACATACTTTCCAACAAATCTTCCAGGAGGATCAGTTCCATGATCTTACTGGGAACAGCAGTGAGACCAACTGTTACTTCCCAGGGTGCCCCTTGGGACACTTTTTACGGAAGAGAAAGGGGACAAAGTGCAGAAGTCTGTTGCAGAGGATACAAGCCCTACACAAAGGTGTCTCCACACAGCAAGGCAAGTGTAGGGCTCCTTCTGTTTCTAACAGTGGCAGGCTTTGTGTTACCTTAACATAAAAATACTTCATGACTTGTCAGACCTTGTCTTGGTCTGCCTCAAGCTTTGTATAAGCTTTTTTAAACAGTAATGACAGTTGTCAAATGTTCAGGTGATGACTACCTTTATTTTATTTTTTTATGTTAAAGATTGTGCATTGCAATACTTTTATGCCTTTAAAACTAACAGATAACAGTAACAAGCAATGACTGTGCAAAAAGGCTTACCCATGGCTCTAGGACAAAACACAGCCCATAAGGAGGAAAATAATCAAATGGGCTTGAAAGCACTGGCGTGGGATGGCACCATGAATAGTACTTGAAAGTACAGGCATGGGATGAATAGTGCACCTTAGAATGTGGGCAGAAACAGGGGTAGCAAAGAGAACAAAGGAAAACACACATATGATATATAGCAAATACAGATGCAATGTGGGCTTGCAGGCAACTGAAGAAAGAGCAAGGTGTATTACATTACTAAACACATGAACCTAAGATGTTAAACAGAGGAGGAAGAAACGGTCATCAACAGTTTTGAACTCTTCTCCATGAAGGATTTATGATGATGATGACTGCCTATACCCTTCACCTCTGACTGAAGGTCCCAGAGTTGCAGTGGAGGAGGTGGGGACAACTTCATATAATGGGGTAAATATCAGAGAGTTTGTGTTCAGATCAGTTTAGCTGCATATAATTTGCATTAAAAATGTTTTTATCAGTGTTACTGTAATAATAATTCTCTGATTATACTCTTAAGACTTTAATTAAACTAATAATAAGCTCTTGACTATGCATACAAAGCATGTTATTTCTGCCTATAACAAGGTTTTGAATGTAATAAATGGGTGGGAGTTTAAGCAACCTGCTCTGTGACTTGATTGCAACAAATTAGTAACAAAAGGAGGGTGTAAAAAGTGATCTTTCAGCATGTATTTTTTCCGGTGCTATCACCTTCTGCAAACTAACCGTCGCAGAAATCTGGAGAAAGAAAGAACATCCCACATGCCACCTGTTCAGAGGAGGAAAGCAGTCCATCCACAGGTTTTTATGTTATAGTACCAATCTCTCCTCCTTGTAGGCCACAAAGAGATTGGTCAGTCCAACTTTCCTTTTTAATGTCCTCAAAACAGAGGACTGCTTCTCTGTTGGTAGGTTACATTATTTTGTTTTATTGATATTAATTTAGTCAGTTAAAATAGAAATAATTTCTCGTCTGACAAAACTGGAGAGAATGATTTGCAATATAGAACAGCAAAATATGTGTAACTTAGAAGAAACAATATATTCAGCTCAAGATTGTGCTTGAAAATGGACTTAGCTTGTGAGGTAAAAAAAAATCAGTAAACAAGTGAAACAAAATCTTCTTAAATCTCTCCAAACTACTTCTATGTGGCTGAGCTTGCACACAGAATCTCTTTTCAGTTGTGCCCTCAATAATTTGCACTTCCTATTCCAAGATGGAGAGCATAACAGGATCATGTTTTCCTTGTTTTCACATGCACCTGTAAAGTTACTAGATTCAGGGAAGTTTTAACATGTGTGTAATGTAATATCATTAGGGATATGACTTTTAATGAGAAGAATATATTTCTCTATCAATACTTCGTAAAAAAGTATTTCACATATGTATTCAAATCACTAAAAAATGAAAAGCATGATTGTTTCCTCATTCAGGGCTTAACACTGAATAGCTGACTAATCTTTCAAGTTGCGGAATACCTTTCACTCTGAATGACATCAGTGTAAATCTGACAAGTAAAATTTCAATGATATGTAGACAAATAAGAACAAATGATTTCAAGTGTGCTAAAATCTTCATCTACTGCTTTGGCAACATATACAGTAGTAAATAAATAATTCCACATTTTGGTGTTAATAAGTAAAAATGTCCATATTGGCACACTAGCCACAAAAGAAAAGCAGCAATCAGTCTTTTATAAAGAAAGCATTATTATTTTGTCAAATCGAGTAAGATCTCATTAATAAAATAAGGATTGTGCTCAAAAATACTTTAAACTGTAAGCCACTGGAAGATATTACATTGAGGAAAGCACTGATAAAAATAACTTTAGAAGATGAGTCTTTGCTGCCAGTCAAATCTTGCATCAATTATACATTACATGTGAAAGACCTTGCTGACTGCAGCCTCCTCCTGCATTAGCCAAATCTTACAACCAGGCAAAGGGAGAATCCTTTCATTAAGGAGCAATCTGGATCACACCAAACCTTTTATTATCTCAGAGTGAAGGTTGTGCCTGGGTACTGCTATGATAAAAGGGATACAAAAGCAGTTCATTCCCATTATATGGAATTGCTTTATGCAATCTGATGAAGTCTGTCTTATGTATCAATATGTTCTCTTTCCCTTTTAGACAAGATGCTGCAGCACAGCTGTGCCTCCATAGACATAACATAAGTAACAAAAGAAGAAAAATCCCAGCCACTTTCTGAAAAACACATTACCACTTCAGGAAGAAGGTGGGACAGCATAGGCAAAAACCCATCAATTTGTGCTTTTTTTCTGTTATTAAAGATAATCTAGCAATTTTAAATTTCTCTTTTTAAATTCTTTTCTTCCTATAATTATAATAAAAATATGAACTTATTTCCTTTTTAGCCAAAGAAAATCCAGAGTCACTACAAGAATATAAATGGAATTTTTCCAAATTTGTGCAGCAAATAATGCAATTGTGATCTGAATTTTCAAGTGTCACTATATGGAAAAAATAAATCACAGTCCATCTGGAAGAAAATATAGAAAAAATTAGAGCATTAAAACAGATAAATTGCATCCAACATCTCTGCTGTAAATGAGACATTCTGCTAGCAGAAAAAAAAAAAAGGAAATAGTCCCAAAAAAGAGAACTTACATCAATGGCTATACTCATAACGTATCAATCAATCTATCTATCTATCTATCTATATTTTATGGACAGATCTGTCTTACTACTCAGTCAGACTCTTTTATTATCTGCCTTCATCAGAAATACCAGTTCATTTTTGCATTCCCACTACACTCTTTCTACTTGTATTTAAAAAAGACTACGCCAGCTTAGGTCACTTCTAATAAATTAATTGAAGCAGAGGACTGAACTGCATTTTCCCACATGGTAATAGGATGTCACATCTGGAGGACCACATCTGGAGGAATCAGTAACTTGTCATCTTTCCCCCTGTAAAGGAATATGCCAATTCTTTTACAAACCAGTATAGCTCCCAGATAGACCCACAGGCTTTCCACTTAGAATATGGCAGTCAAATCCATGGCCTGAATTTGGTCTCAAGGGAATACAGTCTAAGCCTCTCTGCCTGAAACACCTTTATAGGGTTTGGGTAAGGTTGAGTTCAAGAAGTTCAATTTGAATTCTGTCACAATGTGTGTTTATGTGGTACACATGGGCTTGTCCACATGCACCAGTTCTACGAATTCCTTACATAACAAATGAAGATCCAGACCACAGTTTGGTTGCTTGCACTCAGGGGTCTAATTTTACTTCAGAGTCATGAAGACATCCCACCTGGCCTCCAGACACAAACAGAGACTCTGAGGCCTTCTGTGGGTCCTGCTCCATGTGCTGAAGCAGAGGAGCACCATTCATATAGAAACCTTCTTATGCTAAGGCTTCCTTGCCTGTGTCAGTTCAGCATCTGATCCAAGTCCTGCCCATATATTCTTATTAACACCTCAAGGGATTAAAACAAACTCTTCTTCTCTAAGACTAGAATATCTGGGATAAACTGGGACTCTTGTTGACAACCAGTTGATGTCCTGAAATCAGTTTCATGACACAAACAGTAAACTGCTGTCCCTTAGAAGTAGGGGAACAAAACTGCAGCCTTTGAGATCCTGAGAAATGTAATGGTCGTATTGCTGAATAACAAATCATGCCTGCAGAAAAAAAAAGGGAGTAAAAAAATTCCACTTGTTTTTTTTTCAGCAGAGAATTAAAACCGAGACATTGTGTGTCTGTAATAAAACCCAGAAAATTCTTCCATTAAGATTGAAGGCTTCTCAAATGATCTTTGGTCTGCTCATTATTTAAATGTATTTTAAAACAAGGATTGCAATCCTAAATTGATATTGCAACAAAGTGTTTGTATGGGACCCTTACAATAAGCATGATAATAAAATCAGTAAACATCAGCTACTAAGGGGTTTAATTTGCAGTTCTTTGATCTGCCTAAGGTGGAAGAGAAGAAAGTATCAGTAGACAGAACAGGACATTTGACAATCACACTGTTATGTCCTTGGCTTTTATTTTATTTTATATGGGTTTTATGGCACATCTGCTACCTACTAAACTTCAGTTCTTTATTTTAAAAACTTAACCCTTTTATTTCACTTTATTCATATAAAAGGAGATGTACTAAGTGTTGTACTGTATAACTAAGTGTTATTCTGTCAGGGAAATGGGTGATTTCAGAGACTTTTGGACTCCTTGCTCTACTTCTGTCAATGTTAGCTCTTAAAAGTGTTTAAAATTCAATCTCTGTTGATTTCAGCTTATGAAGGAAAATTCTTTTGACTAGAAAGCCATCGTGTCACAGAATGACTACAGGATTCACTGAGTCTCATTATGTGCAGTGCATGTTACACTGGTCATGCAAGTTTACTTCAGTCACAAAACATTGTAAAGCCCAGGGCAACCCAGGGGTGTGTTTACAGCATCTTCTTATAAACATGACAGGACACAGCTACAGGCCAGTCTGACACTGATTATACCAATTAATTTTTCACAATTTTACCAACCAGGCTTGATGCTAAATATCTCTGCAAAGAAGAAAGAAAATATTTATCTCAAATATTTCTCCAGTGTTCAGTGCTAGAAAAAGGCATGAAATCATTTCATCACAGCATTTAATTTCCATCTGATACTACTCTGACTCCATCCTATTAGATACGTGGTATCTTCATGGAAGCAGAAGGAATAATCTTTTTCTGAAGGATGACAGAAGAATGTTAATGTGGTTATACCTTATTTGAAGTCTGCTCAATTCTGAGTTACAATGCCATTAATTGTTAGACCTTCATTCTTTCAACAGCTAAAGCCAACATCTTCTAAAGAATTTTGTAGCACTTTCTGAGTCCAGCTTTGGTTATCTGCCAACACAATGTGCTGTAGTTTGATAGACTCCCTAGATTTCCTTGTGTAAAACCATAGCAAACTCAGTTTTTCATGTAGTCATTGGAGTGTCTCAGTTCACTTCCTTCCTGCCGTTCCTCTTAAACAAAACCAGGAAAAGAAGGTGAGAAAACACAGGTTGTGAAACTGATGTTAGGGATAGGAGCAATTATAAAAAGAAGAGGACTTCAGGTTCCTTTTTCTCAATGCCATGCTCTTTCCTCAATATTTAGATGGATATGATACTTTGCTTTCAGAAGAATATCTGTTCTGCTGCTTCTCACCTTATTCCTCTTTGCAAGAGAGGAATTTGCACTCCTCTCAGTCTTAGCTGCATCTTGCTAGCACAATCTATACTTGTAATGGCTATCTTTGTATTTTCTTTAACTCTACCACATTCAGAGAGATAGCAACTTTCGTTTCTCAATAGAACAGAAAACGTCAGGCAAAATTTGATTCATTCAGTACAACCCTAAAAATGATTTAGCTGACTTTCCTCTTTTTCTTTCTCTTCCTTACCATCACATTTTCTCTCTTGTTTCTTCATAAACTTATCTTTTTGTCTATTTCCTCTTTTGTTTTATTTTCTGTCCTAAAACACTGCTGCTGTCACTGTTTAAAAAACAGTAGAATTGAAATAACCTCCTTTTTTCCTAAACTGTTTTTCTGTCCTTTTTATTTACCTCAATGCTGGAAGATTGTAATGCAGACTAATATGTAAGAATAATAGATTGTTCATGCTGTTCATAATGTAGAGTAGATTTTTCTAAATAAGACAGATTGTCTCTAAAATAGTTGAGTAATTTTATAAAAATAAGGATCTTCCTAATTCAACCTCACTTACAGATGTTTCTGGTTTTGAATATGTGTCCAGAGACAAAATGTACTGTAAAAAAGCTCGTCATCATTAAATACTGTATTTTTTTAAGAACTGCTCCTGTGTCTGATTATTAAATTGAGGTACAGATAACTTAAAAATATGGAGAAGAATGGCACTTGCTTTGTTTGCACAGAGCTTTCTGCTATACAGAATCAACAAATCATTAAGGTTAGAAAAGACCTCCAAGATCACCAAGTTCAACCTTCAACCAAGTACCACTTTGTCAACTAAACCATGCTGCAAAGTGCCACATCTACTTATTTTTGAACTCTTCTAGAAATGGTGGCTCCACCACATCTCTGGATCTGTTCCAATGCTTAACCACTCTTTCAGCAAAGAAATTTTTTTAATATCCAACCTAAACCTCTCTTTGCCAGTTTGAGGCCATTTCCCATTTCCTATCACACTGGGCTATTTCTGCATGGAATAGAGTATGGAAATGACAGCTCTAATCCACATCTCTCACCTTTTATGCTTATTCCAGGTGGTGTAAGCCATAGGAAGGTGGATACAAGACACTGTAGTGTATGTGCAAACATATCAGTAAAGTTAAAAAAGACAAACCAGAGCCATAGAACAAAGAATTAGGTACATAATGTATGCCAGAAAAGTTCTACTAAGATCTATGCTCATTTAAAGGGAAAGACGAGGCACAGTCCTTAACTTTCTTATCAAATTTATACATGCATCTCTAAAATAGCTTGAAAAAATTAGCAGGTCTTCCAGCTCAGCTGAAGTCCTGCTGCCAGAAGCCAAGGAGAACATGAGTGAAAGCGATGGAACAAAAGCAGAAACTCAGAAGCTCCTGGAGGGTTTTTCTAGCCTACATGTAGTTACTGAGGCAGCCCACCACTGAGGAGCAAACTCAGTCAAGCTGGTGGATATGGAAGAACCAGACATGCATCAGCACCAGATGAGATTTAACAATCTCTTTTTTCTTGCTGTCTAAGCCAATGTCCCTGTCCTTTGGAAACCTGTGTATAGATAAACTTTCCTAAAGGAAACTTCAGAGAAAGAGTCTTAAAAGGTTCCTCTAAATCATCATTGGTGAATTCCCCAATCCTTTTCCTTTGGATAAAGATGAA
This sequence comes from Vidua chalybeata, assembly GCF_026979565.1. Classification (NCBI taxonomy): domain Eukaryota; kingdom Metazoa; phylum Chordata; class Aves; order Passeriformes; family Viduidae; genus Vidua; species Vidua chalybeata. The sequence continues at coordinate 83,660,558 of NC_071531.1, read as the reverse complement.
AACTTAGAGATACTGGCTAGCTAAGTTTGGTATTTTGATACTATTTTGAATGTCTGAATTTTGATACTGTTGCTATTCCTATCATTGTCTGTGCTCTCAGTTTCTCATCTGTGAAACAAGAATTGCCACTCTACATGGAGTCAAAGGAATTTTGCAATGAACAATGTGTCCAAATGGTTGCAAGGTTATAGGTAGACAATGGAAAAGGTATATTTGTAGATAAATTGCCCTGTGTTGCCATTACTGTTCTCTCAGGTTTGGTTTTTTTATTCATAGAAAATAACATGATGTGCCTTCAGCACATATGAAGAAACACCTTTGGAAATGCTTTACTATCAAATAACAAAAAATAGGTTTTCTCTGTAAGAGTTTGCCACCTGTGACATGACAGTGAGAAATAAATCACGACAGTAGTAAGTTCCAGCTCAGAGAAACAAAGGGCAAAGCATCTTGGATTGTCTAATGAAACATCATCTAATATGTTGATGTGTCCCTGCTCCTCAAAGATGCAAAGACAAACCTTACTCTCAATGCCCCACAAAACCTTATTTTCCTTTGGTAGTCTTCAGAGTTTCATGCAGAGTTCCATCGCAGATTTCTGACCTCTTCCAAGGGAATGATCCAAAACCTTAAGCAGTCCATTGAATATTCCCTACTGATTTGAAATACTTTTGAATCAGATGCTTATGGTCGGTTTCATTTCACCTAACATTACTCATCATAAACTTAAGCATGTAATCTAAGATGGTCAGTATCATACCTTAGATTTTAAATGAAGAGAGAATGGCACCTCTGAAAGTAATGCATCTATCACAAATACATAAATTTTTTGAACAGGGAAGGAGCCCTATCTAAATTCCTCTGTGAAGTTTAAAGGGATCTTAGAAGGCTGGTTAGGGCTGAAATATATAGAAAAAATATCATCATCATTTGACATGAAAGACAGCATAGGATTACAATTATGCAATGAAGATGTACATTTTAAATTTAAACTTGCCTTGAACTACATTCAACTGCCTTCTTGAAAATCCTGCCCTGTGGATTGAAAGCAGAAGTTGAGACAGCAAACTTGAAATCACAGCCAGAAAAAATTGGGTAGCGATATTGATAGACAGCTTTAAAACTCTAGGATATGTGCACGGTTTTGAAGGAAACCCATCACATGTTCAAACCTGCAAGAGTGTAATATCATCATTCACTACTGGCTGCATTAATTCTCAGTGCCTGGGTTATGTGGATTTGCCTCAGTTGTAAGCCAGCATTTTTGTCCTTCACTAAAGCAAATTCTTGAAATTTGAGAACCCAACCTTTGTTTGTTATATTTATTTCTTGCTTACTAGTGCCTCATTTTGCTATATGCTCAGTACAAGGGCATTTCTTGTCTAACCTCCCATCTGACACTTTGGTTTTTTTTTAATGACCATCACAGCACCAGAAAAAAGCACATAAAAGGCCAGACTCCCATCTAAAAGTTCAGAGCAGGAGAGATCAGTCAACAAGAGCCTGTAGTTTCTTTTAGCCCCTTGCTTCTACTCTTTGATAGAGGACAAAAAATTATATCCAAAATCTGGCTTATGGAGCTGAAGAACTATTCTAAGTTTTTGCATGAGATAGATACACAGGGATTTTAGAGCCACTGTGTGACAGAAGCCTGCAACCTGCTGATGAGCAGAGCAGTGTGCCAGCTTGAGCACGTGTGCTGCTGCATGCCATCACCGACCTGGAGTGAGAAGAGTGCTCCCAGCACTCACTACATCCAGGAATCCAGGCATTGGATGTAATAGAAAGGCCTTCCACAAATAAGAAGCAATTTGTTCAAAGCAAGTCGAGTCTCTTTTATTCATTTGAACCATTCCACAGACCGGTGCAAGTGAAGAACCTGAAAACTGTTCAGGAAAAGGTGGCTGAGGCAGGTGGATAAAAGATCCTAAATACTCTCTCTCTCTCTCTGTCAGCATTGTACAGCTCTCCACACAGATTATAAAACAATATTGCTGTCTGTGGCAGACCTTTCCTCTTTATCCCACCTTTTGGAGTTCTTGAAAGCACTGATGTGACTTTTTGGCAAATTTGCAAACAAAAGTGGTGATATACACAGTTCATTCATGCAATATTTTGATTGTTTTGTGCAATTCACTTTCAAAGTTTGTGAGAATAGATTATAAGGTTTTCTTAAGATCTGTACAATTACACAAACACACCTTGCCAGTGTAAGAGGTAAGTAAGCAAGAGCATCAACTTCTGCACTTGTATTTCATCAAATCACTTAAAATTTTTCAAAATAAAGTAAAAGTAAATTTTCTGATCTGAGGGTACCTCATACACACTCTGCTGTAAATAATTATCAGATGCAGAACAGGGAAATCACAGCTGCTGCGATCTCAGCATCTGTGATGGCATCAGTCTCAGTCACAGGGATAAATCTAAATATTTTAATATTGCTCATGAAGTCACAATGCTTCGTTGCCTTCTTGAGAGCTAGCAAGTAAGTAAGATGGATGTACTGTAACAGAAGAGCCAGAAAACTCAGCAGTCAAGGTTTGCCCCATTCATTTGTAAAGTTTATAGTCTTGGATAACATAGATTGTAGAAAGTGTAAATGGTCCACTATCAGAATTTACTGACCTGGAAGGGAAAGGGTGGGAAATAAACATCTACAATGGTAATAAAACTGGGCAGCCTTCTCTGCCAGTTGCCTGAAGTATTTTACTGTGATTCAGCACATCCTTACTAAGCAATTTATTGTCCAGTGTTGTAAAATTAAAAGAATTGACAGCTAAAAGTTATATTCTTTGCAGCAAAGTCCACGAGTAGAGAAGGCATTTCTGAAGCTCCCTGTGGTGGGCAGGTTAAATCTATCTGCTCATAGAGAGTGATAGAAGAGGATGCAGAAAGGTCAGAGAAGTGAGGAAGTCTTCATGTTCCTTTGGGCATACAGAGCCAATACAGAGGCTCTCTATGTTCAGTGGAAGTCAACAGAAACTCTGTCTAGCTTAGAGAAGTCATAAGTTTTTTTCAGATATTAGTCCAGAAAATAGGTGTTACAGTCCTTGAAAAAGTTATTAACCTTGGGATCATCCAGAACAGACCACTTGCAAAACAGAAAAATACAATAAGCCCTCTAAAAATATCATCCAAAAATGTATTTCAAAAATATCATTAAAAAAGATCAAAGGTCTCAGTAAACCCTCTATGTCAAGAATAGCATGAGATGGTAAGGTAATTGCTTAGGCAGCCCTGGGTAATTGATCATACTTGTTGTATTAGAGGGAAGTTAATAAAAATGTAATCAATGGTGCTTTCCAATTTGCCTAAATCTGTCCATAGATGTAATCGCTAACAAATGAGCAGACATCTTGGGTTTTTTCTTATTCAGTTTGTTCACATCTCCTTTCAAAATCCTCTGTCCACAATTAAATCCTATTTGCCCAGGAGCAGAGGAAAAAATCCTAAACATGTTAATATTTTGTCTCTTAGGATCAGTGAAAAATCTAGAATTATAATCTTTGATCCAAAATATTCCCAGTCTGTCTTTCTGACTACGGCACTTTCTGGCTATGGCACTTTCTCTCTGCGCAACCTTTCTTTTCCCTACTTGCATTGTAACTTCTGAACTTACTGGCAAGCATTCTTGACACCAGGCCTTTCCCTTATAAAAAAATGATGGGAAGTTTGAGGACAAAACAGGGTGAGAGGAATGCTCCTTTGACATGTGAAATTAATTCAGTAATGAAATGCTAAGAATGAGGCTGTGGAAGGTGGACAGAAATATAGAATGTATTTTATTTGCTTTTACATATGACCCCCAAAAATATAAATATATATAATTTCATCCAGGCTCTCATTTGCTCATTTTTCACAGATGTTTAAAAGCAGATTTAAATAATAAACAATAATTTCCCTTCCAGAAACAGTGCTTTTCATCTCCATGGAAAAGTGGAGGTGATGGAGATATTTGGCTTCTGGAAAAAAAAAAATCCTCAAATTCCATAAATGTGTTTTTTAATCAGTTTTAGTAACAATTGTTTATAACACAGAATTTATATTCCATGAACATCTAGAGAATGAAATAGATATCAGAATTGCCTTTCCCTATGTGCAATACATACAAAGAACTAAAATTCAATGTAGGCAAAAAAAAAAAAAAAATAGAAAAAAAAAAAAAAGATAGTTAACCTCTTCCTTGTGAGGAAGGATGACCCAAAGGGGTCAAACAAAAGCTCTGAAATAGATATGGGGCTTAAACTTTTTTTTCCTACAGAGAGATTACTGCGTCAGTAGCAAGACTACTTTGTTGAAAAATACTAAACAAAAATCAATCCAATTTTAAATCTAACTTTTCTAACCTCAGCATTATGATATTTTAGTTTTGTTCTCTGTGAGCACTTTTTGTGTTCATTAAACTGAAGGGCAGACAGTTAAAAAGCTCTCCTAATTACCCATCTTTCCAAAAACATTTAAAAAATTTACTAATTCACCTTTTCAAATAATGAAAAGACTTCTAATTATTTTTCAATTAAAATGTCACATTCTTCAGAATGTTTATGTCATTTGCATAAGCCTCTCCTACTTCCCTTCAACTTAAACAAACTTTCCACACATTGCTATTCATGCTGTGCTATGAATTATTTCTATGACTACTCTTCTGGAGAGGGAAAATTTTATATAATTGCCTTAAATATTTCTTTGCATGAGTAAGTACATCTTTGGTAGAGTAATGGAGTTTACAGGGCACAAAGTGTGCAGTTAAAGTGATGAAAACCAGTACATTTAAGGCTTTTATTAACACCAATGAGATACCTTGCTATGTCTGAGTCTGAACAAGAAAGCTTTTAGTTTGGTGAACCATATTTAATTTTGAAATATGACAGCCCTTCAGCAGCTGACCATACTGTCCTGACAAAGTCTTCTTTGTGCTTCAGAGTAGCATAAAGATTTATCTCTGAAATGGGGTCACAGAAAAATGTACTCAACTTGCCAACAAGCTACCAAAAGAACCAAGTTCTCCATTTTAGAAAATACATGACATACAAACACATTTGGTGTTACCAGATGCCTACTCCTCTAATGTAATTCGTGCATAGATAAACTTCATAAATTACCACTACCACAAAGCAGAAATGATAGCACATTCTCTAACACTGCCTAATGCAGTAACTGCTGAGGAGATAAACTGCATTACTGATATTTGACTCAGGTGTGCAGAAGAGAGGTTTCTGCTGGGTATTGCTAAAGTAGTTCAAGTGAACTTTCAATTCCATTTCAGAACTCTTTCCCTAGTCCTTTGGATTTCTTGCCACACCTAGTTTAAAAACATATTATTAAAAACACAGGAGAAAAATATATCTCTTCAGAATTGTTACACTGGAGCACCAAAGTCCTTCATGTCCCTCCCCAGGACTACTGTCCTGGTTGGTCAACTTTTATGTGGGGCATGCTCTGCCCACGATTGGACAGTTCTAGCAGCAAACCCAAAATGATGGGCTCATTAAAATCCGTCCTCACTTGTTTAGTGCAAGGATGACACCCCACTCATCCCTAGGGAATGGCATTACAGCTCTCAAGAATCAAAAACCCCAGCTGCTACAATGAGAATAAAAGAGTTTTGCAGCTGCTGGAAATTTCTGTTCATAAATTCAGTACAGCACTGTTGAAATCTCCTGACACATCCTTTCCAAACCACCAAAGGATTTAACTTTTGAGATGTGTAAGGATAGAGAAGCATATCTTCATGTAAATCTTCAAGAGAGAAAGAGATGTGGATCTTAGGGAGCTGCTACGCATTGTACTAAAACCCAATTCCTTATACCCTTTCCTGTCACCTTTGATACATATTTTCACGCAAGGAAATTAAGTGTAAAATGCTGTCAATTTTAGATAACATTTCTGACAACTGTTTTGCACAGATGTTAAATTATTGCCTACTTGCAATGCTAAAAAGCTAGAGATTATGACAGGGAGCAGCCCTTCATGACTGCTACTAGTTACCTAAAGCAGCTGAATTTTTTTATTTTTTAAGGACTGGAAGAATCCTGAAAGGCAGAAAGGTGTCCCTTTTTTTAAACAAAAATTATAGATGGTTGTACAAAATAAGTTAGTGAAGATGAGGGCAGGTTTGCTAGGGAAGGACAGTAGTGAGTATGGGATATCAAGGAAATTAGCCTTCATTTGTACAGCTCAGTCTCCATGTGAAATATTAATTTTGCTCACTTACAAATCCCACACTGTAATATTTCTTTAATTTGTTTATAGACCATGAGCACCCTCTTCTACACTCCTCAGCAAAATCAGGAACTCTGATTTTTCAAATTCTTTATGCCTCTTTGAATGATATAAACCAGGGAATGTGGTGATATTACACAGTTTTATGTTACAATGCACTGAAAATTTCAACAGGATGAAAGTGAGAAAGAGTTAGGGGGAAAAAAATCCCAACCGAACAACAAAACACCAGCACTCCAGATGGCAAAGGTAAAGCAATAATTATAGAAAGGCTGATATCTAAAATCTGAAAGACTAAAGAATAAAAAAAAAAAAAAAAATCAGTGTAATAGGCACATAAGGGTAGAGTGTGATAACATAAAAGACAAAAACTGCAGCACATTTGTAAGTGTAACAAATTCAAAGTGTTGATGGGGAAAACGTGACTAGCAAATCAGAGGCTGCAAAAGAGACAAACTGTAAAAAGAGCCAGAGAAAGGGAATCAGATGTGTGAAATGAGGTCAGTAGACAAGTGAGAAAAGAGGTGAGATCTCGACTGTACTCTTGCAGCCGCTTGCTTGTTCGGGTGGGAGCGAGCTCCTACCAGCCTTGGAGGGATGCTGGGAGGATGTGCCTGGCAGCACAGCAGACCAGGACTGGCAGGTGGGCAGGCTGCAGGCAGGGACTGTACACCCCACCAAGCTGGCAGCAGCAGGTTAAATGCTGTCTGCAGAGTGAGGAAAGAGGCCCCCACACAGCAGAGTGTTTAAGCTAACAGGTGGGGTGAGAAGATCTGACAGACGAAGCTTATTACAGTCTCCCAGCAGAGCATGAAGTGGTTAGATGCTCCTAATGACCGTATACAAGGTTACTGACTCACTCCTATCTGCTGAGCAGCTTGAAAGGAGGATATTTTACCCTGAGGAAAACTGACCTGTCTTCTTCATACCTTTTTTTTTTTTTCTTTTGGTATTTAATAATGAAAGCTTCCTCTCATGCAGCAGATTGGCTGCTGCCATAATGTCCCCATGGCCATGAAGCCAACAGTGTCCAGCAAGCTCTAGATAATCTTTGCCCTGCAAGACCACAGAGAATGACTCTGTGTAAAGCATTTGGAAGGGCATGAGCTGTCCAGGGAAAACCTGAGGGGTTATTACCAGTGCATTGATCTCTGGTGTAGCTGCCTGACTACATCACTTTTAAGCTGCAGGACATTAAGTCTGTGCCATGATTTTTCTTCTTCCCAGTGTTATTCCTAATAGGACTGTTAGATAATATTTTCATACATTTTTTGCTTGTCTTATCTGGTCTCTGAACACTGTTGAAACTAATAATGCATTTCAAACTCCTCTTGCAGAAAAACAGGCTAATGTTTAAGGAATAGATAAGCCACAGGGGTTAGGAATAGGGCTGTTTCAGAGAGAGAAAAAGAATGAAATTTTATACAAGTCACAGTGTGTGTAGAAGGGACACAGAAGTGTCTTCTCACTGTTGCAAATACAATTTTGTGTGTTTATGACTCTGTCTGCAATGGAGATAGCAGTATTGAGTGAAAGCAAATTTCAGCTTGAGCATTTGAGGAGATTTGGGACAAGATGAGTACAGATTGTTGTCTGACATTCCTAATAACAATTCAAATTTGGCCATTCCCACAATGATTGTATTGTGGTTTATTTCTCCCATATGTAAAATAGGCTACAGCCCAACTCATATGCCTACAGATATTTACTGTAAAGAAACAAGCTATTTCTATTCTCTATGGACAATACATATTTATTATACAGTATAGCCCAGGGATAGATTCTCTGGCAGGGAGCTGGGATAAGAACCTCCGTGCAGAACAAATACTCCTGATTGACCACAGTATTGCCTCCTCATCCTTGTCACAGCTTTATCTGCCCTCATACAGCCAGTGGGCATTCATTAGAAACAGCTGCTTATAGCAAACCTTAGAAAAGGACTTTGAAGAGAAAAATGGACTTTTGGGGAAAAAAGTGAGGTAGTGAGACGAGGTCCAGGTATTTATGTTTTCCCACAGAGTCAGAGCATTAGCAGTAGAGAGAAGTTAGGGATCCTGTAGAGGACTAAGCTTCCCTTTCCTTACAAAAAGCACTGGGATTTCCAAGGGTGCAATGCCACAGGAAGGCTCCTACAGAGCCAAGCACAAACCCTGCAGCTCTCAGGAGTCAGCAGCTTTGGGGAACCAGGTTTCCCAAAGGCATTTTCTAAATACTGTTTGTACTGAAGCAGAATAAATCACCTCAATGCAGCAGATTCTGCTCAGACTTCTGAGAATTTTGTACAGCAGTGTAGAAAAGGATGTCCATTTGGTGTATATACTCATCAGGTCCAGCCACAGCACATGGAGAGAATGAAGCAGTTCCCTCACCTGTTTCAAGTATCTGGCTTTAAATAAGATGGCTTCTGTCCATGAAGTGCCTGTTTTCCTCCACTGACTGAACAGTGATTGTAAAGTATACACTCAGATGTATCTACTCTGTAGATATCTAAAGCTGGCAGGATGAATCCTTTTCTATCTGTCTATCTGAACCAAATCACAAACTACATATTGTTAATACAAATTTCATTCCCACTTCTACTTTAAACTTGTAACTTGGAAGTAGTTGTTGAAGATCAAACACTGGAGATCAACCAAGTATCATTAATAAATGGAGAGTAGATTCAAGCAGCAGAATAGATGTAAGCAAAGAATAAATGGTATGGATAGGAAGGAGGGTACAGTTTTGCAGGTAGCTGTAGTATGATGGACCAAATGTGGAAGGAGCCTATGCTGAAGAAGGTATTTTATGCTGCTGGACATAAGGCAAAATGTCTCTCATAAATGTGACAGCAATGAAGACAGAGGTTTTATTTTTTTTTTCTGAAAATTTGCACTCAGGTTAGCTGCAAGAAGAAATTCAGTAACTCATAGGCCATCAAGCAAGAAAGATATTGAGCATATCCTTTGTCTTGTCTGTCTCTGTGAGTTTGTGGGTGAAAGGTGTGGTTATTTAAGAACCTGCTTTGGAAAGCCATTTTGCCTTGCTTTTACTACTAGAACAATTTAAACATTTGCATTGTCTGGGAAAAGGTACATCTTTATTATGAAGGGTAATTAAGCCTAATTTGCAAAGTGGTCAAGCAGAAAGTATAAACAGGTGACTGTCTCTAAACACCTAACTTTGCTCAGTAGGCAAGTACTGAAGGACCACAAATTGAATCCAGTATATCAGCCTGGGAGCACCCAGCTGTGGCAAGCTCATTGGTTAGCAATAACTACATTCACTGCCAGGCAGCTCAGCTTGGTTAAGTTGGACTGCTGTGTGCTCAGATTTACAAGTAGTCAAATCAGAGAGCCTCATCTAGACTGGCTCCAGTGACACTCCAGACATAGGAAATGATACTTCAGTTCTATTGCACGCTACCAAACAGACCTTATGTTTCACCTTGGTCCTCTTACAGGTGAAGAAAAAGCCACTCCCCACATCTGGAGGTATACTATTCAAGGGTTTGTAGGTTCGTAAAGTCACCCAAACACAAAAAGTGTCTTTCCACAGTATTTCCTTCATATCTTATGGAAATTCATTATATGTCATAGTAAATTCAAAGGCTGGGTTTTGCTGACCTTTCATTTAGAGTTTTTTCTAATGTAAGACTTTTTAATAAAGCACCCATTGAACATACCAAACCTGCCACATCACTTCATTATTATTAGATATTTTGTCAGCTTCATTGCTAGACACTGTAATGCAACATGATATCTGATTAGATAGATTTATTTATTGGCTGACAGTTTCACTACAAATAGAAAAGAAGAAAAAAATTATATACCACCCTCATCTTTTTCTTGCACATATTCCCACTATTGTCTGGAGCAAAACAAAAGAATTTGTCGGATTTCAAAAGGTGAACTAAATACTTTGGTTTCAGATCTCATGCAGGACTGCTTCATGGAACATGTCTGGAATTCTTCACAAATAATAATCTGTAGCTCATTAACCATCATAACTATTTCCTGGTCCGTTTCCTTCCAATAATAAACATAGTGGCTCATAATTTGCTAGGCAAGGGAAATATCTACTTATCCCAATTCATAAATCAAATCCTGCTCTTTATTTAAGGCAGTTATAAGCAGTCCAGGCTAGGATTTTGCATTTAGAAAATCCATCTCACAATTCAAATAACTGACAGGGATGGGTCACAGTTCTCCTGGTTTTCAGGACATCCAACAGAGTAAGAAAAGCTCATCAATTTTTTGTACGTACTGGTAAGACATTTGTTGACTGCATAGTGGCTTTTATCTATCAATATAGTCCCCCTGGCAATATATGTCAGTGCATCCTGAGACTTCATGGATTTATCTTTGTAAGGATTTTGACATGAATTACAGCAGCTTTACCCTCAGTGTACAGACAGCAGACATGAGGTATTTGTCCAGGACTATAAAGAAACTATATCTAGTTTTCTTAAAACCTATCCTAAAGTTTTAAACACAATGCACTATTATCTTGATCTTATGTCTTTGGGACATCATCTAAAGACATTCAGGATCCCTGGAGGTAGTTTTTTCAGCTCCAAAATGACCCTTTAGAGCAGAAGAAAAACAATTTATGCCACATGGGTTTTTTGGACTGTTGGAAAACACTGGGCCAGAGCATCTAATCACACAGAATAGAAAGAAAATATTTTCTGATGGTATAGGACATGTGGTGGGCTCCCAATTCTTTCTTCACTTCAATTTATTCTTCCTTCAGATTAGAAATCAAACTGTGGCAAACAGAAGTCCATGGCCAATGTAAGCAACATGCAAATGGCCCACCACTGCCTTATACTGGCACAGTCATGAGAAGCTTCCCCCAGTCTATGAGAAATGAACAGAGTACTCATTATGCCCACAAATGTACATGCATGCAGCAAAAGCCATAAACAGGCTGATGGGAGCACACCCCTACATGTGTGCATACAAGCATGTGCTCCATGTCTGCCCAGTTCCCACATTCTAGAACATACTTGAAGGATCCTGTCATCTTTGTGCTCCATTCACCTGAGTGAACAAATTAGATGGCAAAAGAGCAAAAGAACTACGCTGAAAAAGGAGACACTTTTTATTTCCTAGCAGATGGACATGAACGTGGCCTTTCCTCCAAGCCTTTGTCACCTTAAGTGCAAAATCATTTCCCACCAAGATAACACAGACACACAGAATCAAAAGACCAGGAAAGTATAATCTATGTTTATAATCCACTTCCTTTGGGATTAACTGGATTATTGTTTTCTATTATTTGTAGTCTCTCCTTCAATTCTCTAAAACACTAACATGATATATGACTTTCAGATATGCCTATCATGCTTTGCTTCATATTCAGAACTCTACCAGGATTGATGTTTCACCGAGTTGGTTTCTAGACAGTACCCCATTGCTGAAAAATAGTTTTATATTTTTAAACCAAGTTTGAGAAAGCATGTTTCTGGAGAAAACACAGGTGTAGATCCCAGGAAACTTGCATTTTTTTCCCCTAGAGCATCAGTTTTCCACAGTCTCCCATAATGAGAGTATTTATGGCTAGATCCTGATCAAAGGTTATGCCTTTTTCAACATGACCTTTTATACTGTGTGAGTTTGATCTTATTATTACATTTTGTAAAATAAAAATTTTAAGAAACTTGTGCTGCTGCACTATGAGAAAAAGAAGTAAATCTATTAAATAGCATCAACAAATCAAACATTTTGAGGGTGAATATTTTGCTAATCGATAAATGTTTAACAATACTCACTTAAAAAATATCAATATATACAACTTGATCTCAAACAGTTATTTACAGTTCTGCAGATAATTCCTCCCCCTTTAAAGAACTAAAGTGCAAAGAATGATTGTGAACACTGACCCATCTCCCACAGTGTGTAGATACCCACACCTGTGACTGCAGTGTGTGTTGAGCAAAGTGACCAATGTCTATCCAATGCTTTCTTTCTCTTCCCCTTCCTGTGAGATGCAATATTGGAAGTGTAGCACTGTTGGAAATAATCTATGCTGAACATTGGATTAAATAGTACTACATTTAAATAATTGAATTAAATATGGACAATATTTGATGTTAAATATGCTTTGCAATTTAACCAGACAATGGAAATATTTAATAACAAATTTTTCATACCCATCTGATTTTATGTTGAGACCTGGCTTTAGCGGTGCTGTGAGAATGCTGTAAACCACCAAGAGACCCAAGATTCAGACAACATCAGAGTCAGTCCAGAGAATGGAATGGCATACACTGAATTTACTTATTAGATTATATAGAGTAGTACATGTTATGTTCTTTTAGCAGAGAAAGCATTGAGGAAGGAAATGAGGCAATAAAATCCACTAAATTCAACGCACAGCAACAAGGAGGAACTTCCAGATTACAATTAAGTAATCTCTGAAATTCTGCAGGAGAAAGACACTCCTAGAAGTTTGTAAGTGAAATTGAGGAAATGGATGTAATCATGGGTGGCACAAATGAATTCCTAATAAAACTTTTGTAATTATTCTCTAACAAGCAACTACATTCTTTAAAATTAACTATGATCATCACAAAAACACTTTCAAATCATGCATTGTAAATAAGCAAATATATTAAGTAATCTATAGTTTAATTAAATCCCTCTTTCCAGCTCTTCTCACAGAGGTCTCTAGGGTATCTTATGTGAATGTTAATAACTCCCAAAAGAAAAAAATGTATCCCTAACTTGTGAGGATAAATGAAAAAAGCCTCCATTCGATCTCTGTATTATGCATCAATTAGAATTGCTGCTGACAATTTTGTGCAGCTTCTCTTAAAAATTTTCTTCTTGTGACTTACAGAGTGACTAGAAATGTAATATCTCCATAAGAGTTAGAGGCCCTGCTGTGCAATATACCCAGTAAATCAAAAGATCAAGCTTTTAAAATATTCTCCCTAGATCCAAGTAATTCCCTGTTAACTGAAGATAAGACATCCAAAATGGATTTTAGGAGAAAATGGATGAACTGGAGTGGTTACATAACACCACTGAACATGAATATGACTATAGAATTCAACAGCTTGGCACGCATCTGTATTAGGGAAGCTTCTTGCATATTATCTGCTCAGTGATATACTATTTTACAGAGAAGTCCCAATTAAATCATAAATGGTTCTAGTTACAGATTTGCATTTTGGTCTCTGACAGATCTGTGACAGGCCTGAAAGCTGCAATTAGATAAGAAGCAAATGGAATGGACTAACTTCATTAACTGGCAGTTGGCATGGAGTTTAAAGATATAATTCTAATCTCAACTGTAGGGAAACAATGAGTATATATCACATGTAACCTACAAAAGTAACTTATGTTACCTTTTGTCAAGAAACACCAGAGTCAAAACAGATGATCCAGGAGTATTTATTTGGGCCAATATATCTCAGAACTTGTTTAATGTTACTTAAAATTGTTGGGCCATATAGAAGTTTGAATAATGGGTATCTCCCAGGAAAATGCACTGGTTTGGTTGCCTTGAAGATGTGAGTCACTTTATACATTACTAATGAAAAATACAAACCACTTTATTGGAAGATATGAAGGTCTACCCATATCCGGAATCACATAAATGCAATTAGAAGGGCAGCATTCCTCCCTTAGAGATAGCAGAGCTCTACGCATTTTCAGAAAGTACCCTCCCATTACAGAGAGTAAATTTGGAGCTATTCCACTGATCCAAATTTATACCCATACGCCTCACAACAATGTTGTGATCCTTTTTTCTAAGCATGAACTGTGTGTTAGAAGCAGTAAGTCATGCTGGACCAGTAAAATAAATCATCCTGTCAAAGAACACAATTAAAAAAAGATTTCAAGGATTAATTGGGGCTATGTGATCAGAAAAATGTAATGTTTTGTGGAAAATAAATCCCTAACATTATTAGTACCCCAATAGTGTGCCATCAGAGCATGGATATATATTTCAGATTAATTTCTTTCTCAATTTAATAATTTTTCATCTAAGAGATACTAAATCAGATAAGGAGACGCTTTGATAGAAGTTACTGGTAGGTAAATCTTATTGAGCAGTAAGAAAAAGAGTATAACAGAACAAATAATTTTCCTTTGTAACAAAGAAGAAAGAAATAGAATTGAATATGTTCCCTTTTTTCAGTACAAAAATAATCAAATCAACTGCAGTATTGAAAACAATTGTATTAGAGCATATCTGACTTCATTGGAGTAACAGATGCTTGGCTAATTCAAGATATCAACAAGGATGTGAAAACAGTGGGACATAAAGTCACCCCATGATGTGTTAAAGCTGAGGAAATTCTAAAAGATGCAATTCAGTGAGTCACCGGCTTAATTGTATGAACTGCCGCTACTTTCAAACTTTGTGTTTAAAGCATCAATTTATGTCTGTGTCCTACCCTACACCCACTGCAACACTGTCACTCTTTGGTGCTCCTAATGTCTTCATTACTGGAGTCTTTGAATGCCTAAAATTTCTGGAATTGTATCCAGAAAGAAAAAAGGTACTTTTTTATTACTTACCTCATCTCATTTACCTTTTCTGACTGTTGTGGACCTGATGTGGAAAAGTTTTCTTTTTCATGTTTATTATTCTTGCAATCACTATGTACTGTGTGGTAGCTTTACTTTTCAAATAAAGAAACAGAAGCACAGAAAAGCAAAATGTCAACTCACAGATAAGATGTCAGGGGTAAAGGAAAGATTTGTTACTCCTTCCCTGGTTTCTTCCTTAATTAGCTGAGTTATTTTGCTTATAGTAGGGTAGCATTATAAATTATAAACATTTGTTTAAAAAAATTGCTTGTAAAATGAGCAGTGGCGAGATGGGGAACCACAAATATGAGGGTAGGTAAAGTAATGTGAATTTTCTTTTAACCTTCTGTATTCATAAGTCTAAATGTGTCTATCTCGATTGAGATTTCTGTTCAGTGTGGCATGATAGATTACACCATGTAGCTCAGAACCATGCACACCCATTTATTTCTCTGGTCCATTGCAGAGAGGATCTCTTCAAAATAGGGGTTTGAAATGTTCAAAACTACTTTTTAAGGACAGATTTGGCGGTGGGATATTGCAGGGCACACATGGTGTACAAGATTTTAGGCATGTTTAGCCAAGATACAAAGGTGAAGGTCTGGGGAAACACCACAAAAATCCAAGCAAGGCCATAGTGCTGTGCAAGATCTGAAAATGTTTATAACTTCTGCATGATAATGCATGCAAAACTAAAGTGTCCATTACTTTTAAGAAAAAACTACAATTACGAGGCTAACATGCATATTGCAGGCTGAGCACTGAGCTCCTCTTCCAATCTCTTCTTCCAGCAGCTGCTGATTTTGTGCTGGTTCCTGTATTCAGAAAATACTTCATTAGATGGATAATATGGGCAAAGAAGCAACTAGATTTAGATATGGAGAGAGCAATCAAAGGTTTCACAACTGTAGCCCATAGTATTGACTAGAATGTGATTATAGAAGAAACAGAGGAAAGTGGAAAAACATCACAGGCTAGGTAACATCACGGTCCATCTCCTTTGAAGGCTCATGGCAAAAAAATTGACTAGAGCCTATAGCAAGTTCCCTGCTAGGCATCACACCCGGCTCCTATGGATGACTGCTCCCATTACAGGAATAAAATTGCAGGGAAGAAATAGATCTTGTAAACCTCTGCTTCAACTAATTCCCTAGAGTGTCTCAGCCTCTGTCCCAAATACACTTTCAAGTATGTGTTGAGAGTAGTAGCAGCTAAAAGAGGTTTCCTTTCATGTATCCAGGGAAATCAAAAAGAAAGAGAACTTATGATGTTTCAGCAAAACAGGCCAAAACACATAGTGTGTATAAAACATGTGAAAGGCATAAAAACAACAATCTTTCTCACAATCTAGATGAGACTGTCTGATGAATGGGCCAAGGACATATGCAAGAATAATAAATATTTATAGTCAAGGGAAAGAGGAAAAGACAAAGTTACTAGGTTTCTTCATATCTATTTCAAGTATGATTACACTTCACTATTACATCATTTAAATATTTCAATTCTGTACCTTTGATGAGTGTCATGATCAAATTCCATTAACTCCAGATTCTTGACCCTTACAAATGAATACTTCCACCCTTGTCAGTCATGGTACAAGCCTTACGGATGACAAAACTGATGTCATGTGATCTATAGCCCTTATCACTCTCTGACATTCTGCACCCCAAATTTCAAATCCTGGCCTACACCCCTCTTCCTCTAACTAAACTCTGATAAGAAAAATATCTTATTTCTATTTTCCCATTATTTCTTAAAGCTGTTACTAACCTCTCAACCTTTACTTGATAAATATACCTGTCAAAAAACTGGGCATGAACCCAGAAATTAAGCTTTCCTACATTTTTTTATACTAGTCATGTTGTTATCTCTTTTCAATTGTAGTTCACTGCTGTTAAGGACATTTTAAGCTGTTTAAACAAATCAGCATTTGAGGACACATTTTGAAAAAAGCAGAAATAAGTAATGTTTTAATTGCCACCTATCCAATCTCATACATTAGCTTATATATACACCATAGACAAATTAGATTACCCTTTCAGATGAGAAAAATCTACCTTTGTATCTGATATAAAGGTGTGCAAAAACTATTTTGCTGAAAGGATACTGCTTTGTAAACTACTCATAATTATAATAATATGTTGGAGTACCACGACATAATACTTACAAATTTTGGAAGCAAAACAAACATACGAAGCATAGCAGTAGGAGTTTTGGTTTAGACAGTTCTGGTTCAGAGAGCTGTACTTTACAATAAGAGAAGGAAAACAGAGAAGTAGTTAAAGAATCAGAAAAAAATAAAGGTGAATTGTTCCATAGGACTCACTCAGAGCCATTAAATAAATGGAAACATGAGATAGAAATTAAATAAATGGAATAAAAATAACAAACATACAGAGCTAATTTAAAGGTCTATTTATTACCATACCATGTCTTCAGGTGAAAACAGAACTAAAGGCAACAGTAAAGTGTACAAGAAAGAAACCTTGTACTAATTTGTCCCGGCACATCTCCTAGTTTGCAAAAATCTGAATATCTTCAAACACTTGTAGATATATGCAAAGTGATATCCAGAGATGGGTAAATGCATCTCTCATTCATTTCTCTAGTTTGAAAAGCAGAATATATATACAGAAGGTAAGATGTGTTTCAGGGACAAAGTTCATATTTTAGGGCTTGAACAGAAAGCTCAAAAAACTGAAATGAAATTTAAAAAATCAAATCATTCAAGAGCTAAATAAAAAGACAAAATAAATTATGAAATCAATACAAAAATAGCAATCATGAATACCATGTTATTATAAAAAATTGCATAGAGACATGGAGCAGAGCTCTATAGCCATTAAATATTAACATTAAAGTGCATATCACTTTTGATAAAAGACTGCACAAAACTGATGCCTTCTCTGTCAATAGATTTGAAATTATTCTCCATTCTGACTATCGTGTTGAACCAGTTGGAGGTGGTGAACAGAAAATCCATGAGTTTTGCATGCTTTATCTGGTTAAATGTAAAGTCAGTTCCAAGTTGAAATGGAGTTTTGAACAAAAGAAATGCCTTGGATGTTGATTTAGGCTTGGTTCACAATGTTGATACTGTCTGGAGCCACTCTAGCAAATCCATGAGACTCTACATGCTCTGAAATTATAACCTGAGTGAACTGAACATTGGTGGTTTAAGAAGGGCTTTTGGAAATATGAGTATAGTTCCATCTGATATTACATATCCCGAATAAAATCACTCATCTATGTGCTTACAAGTGCTGGTGTGTCATATAGGTCCATTTCTAAAGTTGTGCACCTCATTTATCCTAAATGTAATCTGTAAAGTGAATTCATCATATTAAGTATATTCCAAAGGTCCCTAACCCTTTCAATTGATAATCTATACAGACCAAAGCATTGTCTTAGAATAAATATGGAATATTTATGTGGTTGAAGGTAGATGAGATAAATTCCCCCTTTGTAAATGGTGTTATAAAAGGCAACAGTAATTTGGCTTTACTTAAAGACATGAGGACTATCTGGGGGAAAAAAAAACCAACATTATAATTTAAATATATTTCACTGGGAAAAAACAAACTCCAAAAAAATAAATAATTCAGGCTTACGTTTAGTGCATTTATCATTTTTCTGTGAAGAGAGAAATAGCTTAATCAGAAAAAAAGACAACATGTATCATGATAATTACAACAGAAAGCTATTATAATATCACTGTGCTTGACAAAAGCCCAGAAGCATTTCTAGGGGTATAGGATTATTTCACTCTTCATTACACTACTATTTCTGCTAAGTAATGCATATTCCCATGGCATAATCTGGTATGTAGTACAGTGTTGGTGCAACTTTGTCCCAGCACTCCCTTTCTGACCCATTTTACTTCCTGTAGCAAAAGGCTTCATACTGACCCCCTAAGTCCAATGGATCTGTTTTGTTCCAGTACAATGGAAAAGGGAAAAGGGGAAAGGGGAGCAACAGAGAGCATAGGATATGGTGCAGAAATAAGTGTGATATCATAGTAGTGCCAGTTCCCGAGTCACTTTGGTGGTGTGTCTCATCATTATACCATACTATATAAGGATTTATGGGGAGAAGTATGTAAAAGAAAATAGCAAATAGCAAAGAATTCAGTCCTACTGACAGGAAAATACATAAAAGCAGCAGAGAATATTATTATCAGTAGAACAATGACCTCTGTAATCCTGCAATTTGAAAAACATTAAGAATCTGACAATAGAAAAAGTTTGACAAGTATTAGATTTGATGGACTCTGTCTATCACTCCAGGGCTGGTATGGCAATTCTTGACTGCTGGAACACCGCCTCTTCAAAAGAGGGACATTCCACCAGCTAAATATTGAGATTCACAGTCCACATAATCCAGGAACTAGGAACCTGTGACCATCTGCTCGGGTCACTCACTGTCTCTGATCCTCAAGGCAGAACGGTGGGCATTCTTAGACTGCAGCTTCAGCTGGGGTCTGCACAAACAGCAAGGGGAGGGGTGGCAATAATGCAGAAGGGACAGTGGTGCAGGAGACTGAAAACATGCACCAGCAGGGAACAGAAGGAAGATGAGATTTCCCCTGATGCCAGAGACAACTTTGCGGAACAGCATCAATGCTCTCTAGACTGAAGAGGAAAGACCCATCCCATCAAAGGAGGTGCTGGAGCTGACCAAGGCAGCCCCATCAGCTCCCCATGTAACCACCAACATAGCCAAGAAAAAGAGATGGGTGACAGTAGTGGGCAACTCTCCTCCCAGGGGTGTGGAGAGGTCCACTTTTTGACTTGACATGGCCAGATGGGCACATTCCAATAATTGTGGTCAAGGGCTCAGTGTCCAAGTAGGGACCAGTGATGGGCGGAGTTCCTCAGGGATCAGTATGGGAACTGGCACTGTTTAACATCTTTGTTGGTGATATGAACAATGCAATTGAGTACACCCTCAGCAAGTTGTTGGTGAAACCAAGCTGTGTGGTTTGAGTGACACACTGGAGGAAAGGGATTTTATCCAGAGGTATCTTGATAGACTGGAGAGGTTGGTCTGTGTGAACTTCATGAGGTTCAACAAGGCCAAGTGCAAGGTCCTACACCTGGGCTGAGGCAATCCCAAACATAAATAGAGAGAATGGGTAGAGAATGAACTGACAGCAAACCTGAGGAGAAGGACTTAGGTGTTTTGGTTGACAAGAAGCTCAACACGACCCAGCAATGTACATTTGCAGCTCAGAAATCAAACTACTTCTAGAGCTGTATAAACAGGACTGTGGCCAGCAGGTCAAAGGAGATGATTCTGCACCTCTGCTCTGCTCTCATGAGACTCCACTTGGACTGCTGTGTGCAGCTCTGGGGCCCACAGCTAAGGAATTACCTGGACCTGTTGGAGTTCATCCAGAGGAAAGCAACAAAAATGTTCAGAGGGCTGGAGCACCTCTCCTATGAAGACAGGCTGAGAGAGCTTGAGTTGTTCAGCCTGGAAAAGAAAATGCTCCAGGGTGACCTTGCAGCAACTTCCAGTACTTGAAAAGCAGCTACAAGAAAGCTGGAGAGGACTTTGGTCAAGGTCCTGTAGTGATAGGACAAGGGGTAGTGCCTTTAAGCTGAAAAAGAGTAAATTTACATTTGATATCAGGAAGAAATTTTTTACTGTGAGGGTGGCAAGACACTGGAACAGGTTGCCTAGAGAAGTTGTAGATACCCCATGCATGGATGTTTTCAAGGTCAGGTTGGATGGATTTTCAAGCAACCTGATCTACTAACTAGCATCCCTGCCCATGGCAAGGGCATTGGAAATAGATGATCTTTAAGGTATCTTCCAACACAAACTATTCTATGATTCTATGATTCTGTGATTCTATGATTCTATGTTATAGAAAGTATGATCAAGAGTTATAAACAGATTACATGACTAGAAGTAGAACCAGATGTTTGGAGGAAAATATTATCACAAGGAAAAATATCCTGTTTGTGTTCAGGTCTAAGCACTTAGTAAAAGCATTGTCTTATCTGATTCAAAGCCTTGAGATCTCAGTGGTGATGGATCCTAAGGATTATGGGGTTTTCTTTGCCTGAAACACTGCAGCAGAGTAACTAACTAAATGTAATTTTGACCTAGTTATAAGAATGTGAACATCTAATAGAGAGTTACTCACAGTAGTTAAAGCTACGCTTTTACCCAGTGAGCTGAAACTAACCTTTTCGAGTCAATACAAACATAGTTTTAAAGTGGTTTGATTGTCCAAGGATATGCACTGTGTAACCCAATTGCCTTAGTTACACTAGGACAACTTGTATAATAAAGCCAGTGAGTGGATGTGCATCCAGAGAAACCTTGCTTTACCTTGGGGGTGGAAACATCATCTTGTTTCAGTGAGCAGCCACCCATCTGTAACTGTTGACTTTTAGAAAGAAGGATGAAAAAGAGATTAAACTCCAGTGAGTAAGGGAATAACTTCAGATTTATTTAATTAGCAGGAATCAAGAGCTTTTTGAAATGTGTTTTTTATGAAAGGAAACCTCCCTCCAGCTGTCTGTATTCTCTAAAGCCCACCACTGTTCTCTGCTTGATTTTACACTGTTCACAGGTCTCCCCCACAATCTGAGGCAGCCTGTGGGTCTTCTTGGTCTGAGGCTGGCATAAGGGAATTCCTTTATGCTTCCTCAGTCTCTTGAAATGTTGCACAAACAAAAAAAAAAGCAATTTTTTTTAGGATAACAAGGCCCTAAGTTAGACTGAAGCAGACTTGGCAGAATATATTGTTCATACTTGAATTCATTTTCATCTAGTTTAAAATTCATAAGTAAGAGGTGTGTATTTTAACCAACAAAATTGATAAATTAGTGCATATTTAATCAGAATGGCTTGATTATCCAGCCTCACCCTCAGAAGACAGCAGTGGCTTTCTGGAAACATGTAAATTGTATTGCCTTGGTATCTATGGAAGTGAGGAAAAGGTTCAAGCCCATTCCAGATGCATTCTAAGATATTCTTTCCTATTCTTTCCTACATATGTCAAAGTTGATGAGAAGGAGGGAGGACATTTTTCCTTCCACCTCTACAAAAGATTTGTGCTGTCAAGAACAGAGATGATGAAGTTCACAGAGGCACCAGGGCTGAATGGCAAGCCACAAACGTGAAGAGGGCAGAAGTATCAGCATTTTCCTTATCTCTCTCAGCCTCTAACCTATTCCCTGTACATGGCTGTTTCATGGCTGACCAACCAATGCTGGTCAAAACATCTGTGGTAGAGCCCAAGACTGAATTATGAGGTATCATAGCACTGCGAGCATTGCTGACAGCCACTTTCATGCCTGCAAACCATCTTCAAGTGTCCTTCTCTCCAAACCAATGCAGTGTCTCTGCCTCTTCAGGATCCCAGAGTAAGGTCTAACCAAAGACAATTGCTCTCCCACTGCACCACTCTCTGCTATCCACCACTGCTGGAGTATCAGAGGAGGCATCCACACTTATCCTCTTTTGTTGTTCAGCAAAAGCGCTGCTGAAACTATAATGAGATTGAGGGTGGGAAGGGGGGTGATGGGGGGGAGGGGTTTTTCAAGGACAACTGCAATGGTCAACATCAAGTGGGAAGAAAAATGACTGTCATCAGCATGCAAAGCCTGCCAGTGAGGTTTTCAAACCAGGGAAACATAATCAAGTTTTTAACGCAGAACCACAAAGCAAGCTCAGCACTTTTGCCATTATTGGAGCTACTGATAACAATTACTCTTCTGGTGGCAGGGACAGGGACAGGGGTCTTCTCTCCCTCTTGATTTTGACCTTTGTAAATCTTTTGGCATTGATGCAGCAATTACTGCTTAAACCCATTACAGGCATGGAGATGGAGGTATCATCAATCATTGCTTTTTGAAGGCCCAGCATCCTGTTGTGCTATAACACTGCATGAGCACCAAACAAAAGGCTTGCCCAAAACAAATGCTCTTTTGTTGTTTAATAATCAAGGGGGAATCAAATTCCTGGGAGTCAGGAAGATAGATGTTAAATCTAAAGATACATAATTTCTGGTTCTACAATGACCTTCCAACATCTGTTCTGTTGTCTATTCACAGTTCATACTACTGTTGTAACTGCATGGGGTGAGTACAGGTTTTATTTTAATAGTCGCTTAGTAGGCAAGCAGTGGCTAATGAAGCAGACAAACAACAGTTTCCTTATATCTACTCCATGCAGTAAAAAAAGACCAGAAACAATTTCATTTGTTTTAAATATAGATCATGTGCTCTTATAAAAAAGGTCCATACTCTAGACTGACCTGGATCGAACTGCTGCTGTACAGGGTACAACGACTGCTGTCACAAAGGTGCAAAACAGGTGCTGGAGTTTTTACATGAGCCACAGGTAAAGAACACACATAGCTAAACCCATGGAAGCTGGTTAGGAACAGCTGAACAGGCTTCCTGAAAGCATAGGAAGAAAGGTGGGATGCCAGGAGAAGTCAGATAACTTTTCATCTGGTAGTCAGGGCCATTTAGAGGTAAGACCTTGTTTATTATTATATATAGAAGGAAATGTCTTTTATCTAATTTTTAAAGTTTTTGTGTGTATATATATATATATATATATACATATATATACACATATATATATCTGTAATAAAACCTCCATAAGTATACACTTATAGACACACAAATACAAAGTATGTGCTCCTGTAAGTAAGCATCTTTAAAACCTAGTCTTTCCTTTTTTTTTTTTTTTTTTTTTTTTTTTTGAGAAGTTCTGGCTAAATTTCTAATATTGAGAAAAACAGAAATTGTATAAATGTTCATTAAGGTCATCAGCTTCTTCTAGAAGGTACTTGTGGTGGATATTTTTCCACAGTATGTTCCGGCCAATTATCGTACAGAAATTTGGCATGCAAGTTAAGAAGGAATAAACACTATTGTTTCCAATGTCTTGGTTTAAAACTCTGTTATGGACTGAAATCCCTAAGCAAAAGGTCTTTTCTCCATGAAAGCAAGATAGCTGCAAAAAGAGACTGGGAACATATGAAAATTCCAAGTCCAAAAGAAAGGTGGTTTTAACTAATGATACCTGTTAGGTTTTTTTAACTAATGATACCTGTTAGACATCTGTGGTCCTCAAAATCACAAGAGCACAGAGAGGCAGAAACCCTGAGGTTCAGATTGTGTTCTGAATTGGCTGGAAATGAGGGGATTCAGTAGTGTCTGTTCTAATAAACCCAACACTGGCATTTAACTCCTGTAGCAGGGGCTAAGGCTTGCAGTGTGAGAAAGCTCACATGCAGACCTCTGCAGGAAGTCTCAGCCCCTGGAGTTTTAAGCTTGCAGGAGGAACACAGATTTATAAAAGCTTTTTGGAGAGGGAAGAATGAGCCATTTATTAGTTGAATTTTTGGGAGGCATCCAAGAAGGCTGAATAAATGTATGACATAGTAAAAATAGCTTTTTCATGGGATACTTGAAGCCAGAGAGTCATAAGAGGTAATTTGGGACAGAAAACATAGCAACTGACTATCTGCTTATTAATAAGGAGATCTGGCACTTTCTGACAGCAGTTTTGCAGACATTCAGCACTTCAAAGGGCCTACCAACTTAAAAATCTTCAGCCCTCTTATGTCTGTCAAACACGCACAATTCAGCTGTCACAGGGGGACACAGGTGCCCAGAGCTGAACAAAGGAAAAGACAATGATAAGAATCCGCAGCCAAACTGCAATGAGTGACCCATTTCATGCCTTTCATCAAAGGTTCTGTCCAGAAGACTTCCCCACCAGGCCAGGGCCAAACCTCCAAACCTCAGAGGGTCAATATCCAGCTGTTCTACACATAGCTTTGGTACTAAATGTCTGGTTCTACACATAGCTTTTGGTACAAAAGCATTATGAAAAGTTACCATCTTGCTCTCTCAGTTTTCACATTCTCCATTTTTCCTACATGAGAATCCTTCTGACACTCTCAGGAAGTTAATTTTCTCTTGACAGCTTAATAATTAAATAGGTAATGTAACTTCCTAACAGAAGGAAGATGGCAAAATTGTCCAATTTGCTAAGAGAACTGCAGTTTCAATTTGCAGTATTTGTAACTACACACCTAATACAAGAACCTATTAAAATATCCAAAGGCAAAATAACTACTGTGGGAGGAGAGGTCTTCCAAACTTCCTGTAGGCAGTGACAGTTCAAGAATATTTGATTCATTCCCTAAAGCATATTTGTCAAGAAGAAATATCTCTGATGATATTTCCAAGAGAACTGGACATGAGGGATGACCTTCATAAATAAAGGTAGTCAGACCCACAGCAGGTGCAATGTATACATATATTATGGTTCTGTCTGTCTCTTTCTACGTTTTAAAACAGAACAGAAGAAGAATGAGGAGAACCTTCTACTTGTTGTGGTGGTGACTTTGAAAGCTCAACTTTTTTTTTTTGATTCTGAATTTGCATCAGGAGCACCAAAAAGTATAAATTAAACCTTTTTTATTTTTTTCTGTTTCTCAGTTCTTTATATAAACCAGATATAAGATACAGGAAGTGAAAAAGATCTGCAAAAACTAGACCAGTACACTAAAGGCAATCAATCCTTTCTGAAAGCAATGGTGTAATATGACAGAAACATCTAATACTATAATACTATACTATACTGGGGCTGTATTCCATAGAGATAGAAACTGTTCATATCTCAGCATAATTTAGAGCAGCTCCTAAAACTTTTAAGGTTCTCTGACCCAGTAACAATCATAGCCACGCTAGCAGGACCACTGACATCCTGTGATACTTATGCCCATAATGTGCTTCCAGCACATCTCCTCCCCTGAGGCATCTAGGAGGAATCAAGGCAGTCAGGTCACCTTAGCTCCTCACTGACCTTAGTCTTCATGGGAAAAAATGGAAATCCTCAGTTCTTCATTTAGGAAATATAAGAGTAGAAGGGCAAGACAAGAGGTAGTTGAGGCACAGCTTATATCCGACCAGCACCAGAATAGAGGGGAATTACTTGGTGATATAAATATGCAGCCAAACATAGTTGATCCCATCAAAAGAGGCAGTATAAAGTCAAGGCCTTCATGCCTGAAAACTCGAGTTATCCAGATTCTCCAGAAAGCCATTAGATCATCTCCATTTCCTACTTTTCAGACCAAACACTTAATTTGTAGGCATTAAATTAGTTTTTCTAGAGTAATCTTTCATCACATTTAATTTTCAGGATAGTGTCTTTTTCTCTTTTTTTTTTAACACTGAGTAAAAGAAATCTTATCAATAATAACAGACAGTACCACAAACATTTCTTGATTCTTTTACTCAGGAGTATGTGGCCAGACCTATTCATTCTATGAATAAATCACTTGTTTGTGGTGTATTGCCCTGGCTGAAGGATGGTCCAGATACAGCAAGCAACAAAACACTGTTTGCTGTCAGACCTCCTCATTGTTTTTTTCCCTCAAACTTCCTTCATCTCTGTTGTCACTAATTATTTTTAAACACTCATGAGCACCATGATTATACTGTGCTTACAAAGGATGGCATTTTCCCTCCTAAATTCAAGTCTTTACTGTCTTTCAAGTCTTAGGAATCTTCCTGTCTCTACTGTCTATATCTAAGGATAAACAAGTTTACAGGATGATGCTTCAACCCTTCCAAGAAGTGGATGAAATGCTGTAGCCTAGATATAAAACCATCCAGAAGACCCTGCACAGAGAGATTATCAGTATTACCATGGGAAGAATAAGAAAGACCTCAGTCTTTCAAGTGTATGTTCTGAGTGTGGTTCTACTCATCCATGAATTGATCTACAACCACAATGGTGGAGCACAGAGTTTATTAAATTCACAGAGGATGATGACTTTTGAGTGTCAGGGCATGAGTAGTAGGTACCTTGAAGGACACCTTCATAATTTGAAAATATGAATTAGAAAAATATGAAAAATAAAATCAACACAGCCAAACACAAAATGTTTCAGGTAGCTAGAAATTATCAATTAGACTTAGTAAAAATGATTGCAAGATGATAAAGAAGATACACTAGACATGTACACTAGATACACAAGACACCTTTTCTTTTTCTTTATGCACAGTGGTCTGGAGGAGCCTATCTCTACTTAATGGCTAAAAACAACATCTATGTATTTAGTATCCTAATGTCAGCTCTTTATGTAGATAATATGAAGAGAAAGAGAGAAATAAGAAATAATTCACTCTGTATTCACTCTCTATCAATAAACTCTTCTCATCACATGCCTGATCACTTATATTAAAAGCAGAAGATCCTCAGTTTAGTACACCAGACATTCAAAGACATATCATTTTTTACCTTAATGCAGAGTATAGAACAGAAGATAGGACAAATATTTCAGTAGTGTCACTATTCTTTCTTGAACTAAATTAATTTCAGAATCTGCACTTGAAACATAGGGCTTATCTTGGTATCTGAAAACTACAAAGTGCCCCAGACAAAACACTAGAAATACAGAAGACATGGGATAATGGTTACAATCCATACCAGGAAGAGGAATGATCGCATTACACCTGGGAAACAGAGTGCCTAAGTAAACCTGCAAGGGACTTGAGCTCTCCCAGGAATAAATAGTTCTGCACTGTGTGTGATAGTACTAAATTTAAATACAAAAGTAAGGTGAAGGAACAAGGAAAAAGAGTGTAATATTTATGGAAAGTATTTCTTTGGTAAGTCACAACCAGTATATAAAATCACAAGATGATTTGTAAAAGTGAATAATTGTTTCTAAAGACTGATCAACAGAACGAAGAAAGAAAAAATAAAAACTGTATCATATGTTGTCCTCAGCCTTTCTCTCCACAGTGCTAAGCAGTATTTAGCTGTACCTAGTCAGAATTCTGTTTCCTGGACTTTACTCCTTCATGTATCAAATAATCAGAGGCAGCTTTTCCACACTGACTGAGTCCCTTCTGACAAGCTCTTCTCTCAAGTTAATCTAAAAGTGAAGATATGGAAAAATGTCTTATTATGCAGCTTTTTGTCCTAGGAGATTTTTCTCTAAATTACCAATCATTTTAGTGTGTGGAAATCACTAGTTTTTTCTTCTAACCAACTTGTTAGCACACACTTTCTCCTAAATCAGAATGAAGACTAATGACAACTTAAATGCCAGGAACAGTCTGAGAGGCTAAATTAAGTTCATGCTTTCATCCAAATGCAAGAAAAATTTTGTGATTTCAGATGAAACTCATGGGTTGCATGCATATAAGTCCCTGGAAATATCATAGATTCCAGTTAATACCTACTGCCAAATTTTGCACTGATTTACGCCATCTGCCACCATATTAGAGTCACTCACTAAAATCTGTGGAAGATTTGGTTCATTACACAGTTTCATTTATTTGGTATCATATACTGCAAAAGAACAGAAAAAACTCCATGTTATAAAAACCTCTAATCCATTCTCATAACAGCATAGCTTAAACATTTTCTTTCATTTGTGCCAACAGAATTGTCATTATGCAGACAGTCATTTAGAATTATTGGTTTCATCCATTAGCTTTTGAATTGACTGTTTCCATTTACACCTTAAACATTTAAGAACTTCTTATCACTTTTCTTTTTCTAGTTTGAGTTGCTATTGTCAGTCACATAATGCTATATAAAAGAGATGTTAGGGACTTTGTCCTCATCTTTGATGTGAACACACAAAATTTCATGTGAACACACAGCAATTTCATTGCTGAAAAACAAAACTTTGAAACATCGTGATGTTTATTGCAAAAACTTTTGTCCTTTCGTGCCAACCAACTTGCAGTGATAATGGCAGATAGCAGGTGCTGGAGTTGTAGTGGTTGTGTTGAGATGTGTGATTCAGTTAACTGGATACTTTATCTGCTGGTATCCTACTCTTTCACTGCTCTGCTATTGTCCCTCCAGCGGCACCCTCCAAAACAATTTTGTCAACTGCAGAAATCCAACTATCCATTTCAATTCTCCCTAAGAAAGCAGGGCAAATAAGCACCAATCTCTTTTCCTCCTGCTGTCTTTCCAGAAGACTCTGAACATGTAGCACTTTCTGCTAATGCACTGAATTGTTATCTTCTGTGTAATTTTAACATTATGTTGTCAGTTCTGAATGTTAATGTTGATCCTGAGCCAAGACCAACAGTTTCAGATTTTAAAAAGATTTTGGACTTTTCAACTGTAGTGAACTTCATCTTCTGTCTTTTTTGTAGGTTCTGGTGGGATCTTATATCATGCTGAGTAATATTTAGACCACCTACTAAAGTCTTCAAAATCACAAAAAATAAGAGTAGTTCAGCCCCTTCTCTTCAGAATCACCAGATTCTGTCTTCACACAGAAATAAAACAGTCAAAAGGTAGATTTCATATCTAAACCTCCTACTAAAAGCTGCAATTGTTCTGTAGTTGTGCACTGAATATACAGTCAAGCAGTGTCGAAGTGCAGATTAACAGAAGGTGTCCTGGATCACATGCAGCTTTCACACATACAGTTTAGGAGACACATAGTCTCCTAGAGACTATGGTAGACCTAGAGCTGATCAGAACATGGAAAATGGTGCAATTTGGTCTGATGGAGATGACAGAATCTGTGACAACACATTACACCCTTAAAGAGAAAACCATAGCAAAGGAGGCCCTCTTCTTCCCCAATTCACATCTGCAGGATCACAAGCTAGATGCTAGAGTAAGGCAACTCAATCATTTGAAGACATTGTTTGATTTGTATCATTGGAATTGTTTATGCATACAAAATATAAGCCAGAAGAGTCAGAGGTAACTGTTTCCTATAAGAATTATGATTTCAGGTAAGATGAAGAATGCTTAACAGCCATTTCGCCTAGACATTTCTAGATATAGGATTTCACTAAACATGCCTAAAAACAATGGGCAAGAAAAAAGGAAAATAATTCTAACTCAAAAGACCACCTTATTTTAGGTAAGTCCTCATTGAAGGTAAAGACCCATGTTTCAAAGAAGATCCATCCTTTACAGAAGAAGATTGAAAAGCAAGGCTTGTGAACGCCTGCCAAATGGAGGTACTTCCGTTTTGGGATACCCATCCTTAAAAGCTAGTACATCTGGTTGTTTCAAACACACTGCTAGTTCTACCAAAACAAGTGATATGGGTGACATAACTATATCACCCTTCCCTTGGAAAGCACAGCTGTGTTTTAAACACTAATACATTCAGCTTAACATTTTAATTTGTGGTGACTATGAGCCAAGGCACAGTTAGGGCAAAGAAGGATAAATACAAGTGAAAAGTTTAATGAACTACAAAAAGATACAAAACTCCATTTCTGTCATGGGTCATAACAGATTTCAGAAGGAAAACTGAAGGGTTTTACTTACAACAGCTTCAGTTGTTTTGAAAGCAGTAATCATGAGAGAAGCCAACAAACATTGAGATGACAGGGGATGATCATTTTGGCTAGTCTTTGGAAATGTGAGATCAAAAATAATTCAATGGTTTTGTGGATGTTTATATTCTATTATGTTTTCCCATCCACTTAGTCCCATTAATATCCTTCTAGTCTCCAACATTTCTGAAACTGTCAGCTATAAGCCAGTGTGCTGTAAAAGACCTTCATTTGTATCCTTGGCTTTGGCACTGTACCCCGTCTGCGTTCTCTTCCTGTGATGAATACCTGCACTGACATTCCTTCTCAGCAAATAGATTTTGTTACAAATGATCCCATTATTGATTTTGTAGTAAGTTGAGTAAATCCTAAGTCTCAAATATGGTATGGTGGTTATGTTTCACAGCTCTGAGTACCTTATTGGCATTCAAGTTGTGCTAGCTCCCACTAAAATCATTCTGTTGTGATATGAAGCACAAATACATTTTACTGTTACAGTTGCTGCAGTGCTGCCAATTATTTTAATTCTGCCATATGAGAAATAAATGAATGCTTAGATGTTTGTTTCAGCAGCTGATTTTTAAGCAAAATCATTCTCTGCATTCTTTGCAGAATGTGCTTTGATCACAACAGATTCTAGATCATGGAATCTAGCCAACTTCTTGTGAGGCAAGCCTGCCTTTTACAGACAGACACAACATAGATGCCTCTTTTTACTGTTTTTGAGTAAATGTGATCTATTGTTGCCTTTAATACATTAAAATTAGCAAAGCCTGCAGCAGCAGATTGCAAAACAGACCTCATGACATTTTAACCACTACTGCCCTCTTTGTCAACAAAGACCATTAGAAATAGGAGCAGGGTTTTTTTTTTTAAATCACACACTAAAAAATTAAACATCTGCCCCTCCCCCCTTCCACCAAATGATTTCTTTATGGTTCCAAAGGGTGCTTGCATTTGAATGACAGTCCTCAGTCTACCACATGCCACTAATTCCTGTGTTCAATAGTAATGAGGCCTGTCACATTACAGTTTGCCAATAAAATGCTAAACAAGATTGACAGGAAATCTAAGGAAATTTGGAGGTTAAGAGGTTAGAAAACCTCCCCGTGCACCTATTGAATCTCAGAGATCAATCTAACATTTTTAAGTCACCAAATAGAGTGAAATATATCTTAGCTTTCCTAAATACGTAGGACACAAGCTGCCAGACAGATAATCCAATATACTTTTTTCCCCTGTCTGTGGTGAAGGTGTTGGAACTAGATGATCTCTAAGGTCCCTTTCAACTCAAACCATCCTGTGTTTCTGTGATTTGAGAGCACCTATTTCTTCCCATTCCTGTAAGGGAGCCTGGGATCCAGAAAATATGCTGAATCAACTTGCTGGGCCAGACATCCTCTGTGCCACCAACCCAAGATCAGTGTCTGAGTGCCGCCCCTGCTAACTGCTCCCCATGCCTTCTGTCACACAGAAAAGGGCAATCATGGGGGAATTGAGAGCAACTATTACATTAACCCTCAGCAGCTGAACTCTTGAATATCTACCCACAGTTCCTGATTTAATCTACATGGGATCTTAAGATACCATTTACTTATGCACAGATAACGAAACCGAGGAGATTTTTATGTCAAGGTGGTGACTGGGAGGTAGGTAGGCAGTCAGAGGCAGAAGTAGCTTTGGAGATTGAGCTGTTTTCTCAGCAAATTACCACTCACAGAGAAAAAGAGAAGTAGGGGTACAGACTTGTCTTTTATAGCTCTTTTATAGGGTACAGACCTGTCTTTTATAGGTCATGAACATTTTGTGAAGATGCTCACAGACTAAAAAAGCAGAGAAGAGGGACAGAACTCATTCCCTCTCTTTTAGATGTCTGCATTGCTTATATCCCAAATATTCATTCTGAGATCCCTGTATGACTAGTGGAAGAATATAGACTTTCCTTGAGAGTACTTCACTTGACAATGGCATGGGTATTCAGGACTCAAAACTTTCTAAGAAAATCTCTAGGCCACTGGCATTTGATGACTGGCACAGGAACCACAGTGCATGAAGTTGTTTGGTATTAGACACAAAAAAATCATGCCCTGATTTGTGTCTATTTCCTAACAGCGGAAGGCACAATGAGTAGAAAGAAACCATCCCAAAGGTTTTCTTTACCCTGTATATTTCAATTCCTTCCTAGGACAGTGTCAACCAGAGCTGCACTTGCTGACAGCTGTTGCCATTCATTCATGTTTGTTACACACATCTGTTGTCTTCTTTAAATTCGTTCTCTGTAATATGGATTTTTGTCCGGGATTTAGATTGCATATCTGGATAGCTGGGAAAAGGAAGCAGAAGATTGTTTACAGCCTGCAGAAATGGAGAAAGGCTCTGTGC
The DNA here is from genome assembly GCF_026979565.1 of Vidua chalybeata. Lineage (NCBI taxonomy): Eukaryota > Metazoa > Chordata > Aves > Passeriformes > Viduidae > Vidua > Vidua chalybeata. Next base: position 83,628,103 of record NC_071531.1, on the reverse strand, counting down.
AGAAGTGAAATGAAGAATATTGTTGGTGCAAAATCAACCTGCCACAGTGTGTTGTGCTTGCCTGTCTGCCCCAGAGCCCGACTGTCAGCGTGCACTGTGCAAGTGTATGTACTTCAAAGAGCTACTTGAGTTTACTCCTGCTGAGAATTTGCCCCCAGGCTATAAAGTACTTACCAGACACGTGATTTATGTCTTTACCCACAGTTGCTTATATGTTATGAATCTTTCATTGTGATGTAGCATTGTTATTAAAAGGCAAAATGAAAGTATGAACAAGTAAACCCTGCAATATTGTGATGTCCCACCCATATATTCATCAGCAATCTTCTGCTAGATAAATTGGAGATAGAGAAGCACTACACTGTTTCTGATCTGAATACTGTGCTTTGCATCTGGATTAAAAGAAAAATCATCAGTCACAATTATGTAAATCCTATTCAAAGGAAAAGGAGTCTACTTGTTGATATTTGTTCTGGCAGAGTGCATGCTCTATGTTGATATGTTTTTCCTGAATTACACAAGCTGGTGCTTATAAAACATATCAGAACCAAACCAACACAGCACAACTCAATTTTTACCATAGGACTACAGAGTTAATCCACTGTTGACTCAAAGGGTAGGTACAATTGGCTAGACAGCTTATTTTTTCTTGAAATGTTCCTTTTCTCCCATGCTTAAACATATGATAGATAATTTTATGTAGAAATTAAAATGAAAATACAAATGATAGTTTTCAAAGACACCCAGTCCACAGGTTACTAGCTTAAGAGCTCTCCCAATACCCTTCTGATAAGCAGCCAAAATATGAACTATTTATCAAGGAAATTAAGTTTATCTTTACGGTCACAGTAGGCATCACCTCGCAATGCACATTTACTGCTTAGAAACAGAGTTATTTTGACACAAGACTTTAAAATAAATTGTTTTAGAAAAGAAAACAGTCAAAAAACAGACTGTTACAAATGTAACTTTAAAGATATCTGATTACATGCAGTGCTAAGGTGAAATGCATAGCTAAGCAGCTAAGGGAAGAGAGCTTGACTCTTCTAAGAGCTCTCTAGGAGCAAAGTCTCTAAAATTTGGCTTCAACCCTACACATCTTTGGTGCCAATCACAGTTTAACTGTTTAATCCCCTCCCTTATGTCTTCCTACCACAGGACACTCTCCTTTTGTCTGTCCTGTAACAGCCATTCATGGCATTGTGTGGTCAAGTTGCTATAGTTAAAAAAACAATGTTGTTGCTTATATAAACCAAAAAAGTTTGTTGCACCATCACTTGAGCAAGAAAGTTGTGCTGAGCTGGTCTGGACTAGAGTTAATTTTCTTCTCAGTGTTTTGTATTTGTCATGAACACAGGGCTGATATTACAGAGGTGTTTTTGCTATTGCTGAGCAGGGCTTACACAGCCAAAGCTGTTTCTGATTTCCATACTGCCATGCTGGTGAGAAAGTTGGGAGTGCATAGGAGGTTGAGAGGAGACACAGCCAGAACATGTGACCTGAAGTGCCCAGAAAGTTATTCCAGACCATATGGCATCATGCTCAGTATATAGAGCTGGGGGAAAGAAGGAGGAAGGGAAGGAAGTTTGAAGTGATGGTGTTTTTCTACCAAAGTAGCCACTATGTGTGATGGAGCCCTGCTGTCCTGGAGATGGCTGAACACCTGCCTGCCCTTGGGAAACACTGAATTATTTGCCTGTTTGTGTGTGGTTTTTGCTTCCTCTTTTGAACAGTCTTTATGTCAACACATGAGTTTTCTTGCTTCTAACCTTCCGATTCTCTCTCTGATGCTGTTGGTGGGGCGTGAGCAGCTGTGTGGGGTTTGGCTGCTGGCCGGTGTTAAACCAGAACACCAGCACATCATCATAACCTAGAGCTAATCATCCAGGGTCCCTATGGAGCCCTTTTAGGTATGTGACCCGCACTTTGACTTTTCAAAATTGCCTACACAGGTGTTTTTGGCAGTGTATATATCTGACCCAAACTAGACAAATTTAGTATAGACATTCACATCTGAGCTCATTGGCCCAAGCTGTCTGTATAGTCAGCAGAGAGACAGTTACATTCAAAATGAGATTCATATGACTTTTTATGGCTCCTTCAGGACTAGATGAATTGAACAGTAAAATGGACAATCTGTCTTCACTGCTTACAAAGATAGCCTGGGGTAATTAGTTCAGATAGACTGGAGATACCTGCTTTTGCTCAACTGAAAAACACCACTTTTGCTCTCCATACTTACTGCTGCCTTTGATTCAGTTCATAATCTGCTGACTGAATTCAGACAGTCAGATCACTAACTATACATAACAGATACATTTTTACATAGCAAGTCAGTAGAAAGAACGAAGTGTTTGTGTGCTTGCTAGAGGAGAGAGAAGACAGCAAGATCGTGAACACTGAAAATCACATGGCAGTCACTGGGAATCAAAGCTAACCCTGAAGAAACCTGCAATGACCTGCAAACAAGACTTTCTCCAGATAGTCTGTGTCTAGGCTTGCCTGCTCCAGCATGTTTGCGGGATATTCAGGCACAAAATAGGACTTTGCTATACCGACTCTACTTTATGAACGCCCAAAAGGGCTATCAGATCTTAAATACATAACATTGTGAATGATGAATGAAGTGCAGGCACAGCAGAGGCATAGGACCAGGGGTTACCATTCAGCATGAGTTTCTCTTAACCACTTCAGATACCCTAAACTGCAATTCATAGAACTAGCCTGTCTCCACTGAGTGAGGTAGCACAGACTAACAGATTAGATTGAATGCTTAATTTTCAGACAAAAAAGTGAGATTAAATTAAACCATCACTAAATGAGTCCCACAATTAATTTGCCTCAAGTTATGAGAAAATCTGCTGAAGGAAGTTGCAAGATGTATTTTATCTTTACTATGATGCATCCAGATAATTTGGAATCAAGCACTGTCATTTCTTAAACCATCATCTTCTTTTTAAAATTAAAAACTTTTGTGATGGAATTTACCTAGTAAAAGATATACATCCACACACTCACACCAAATATGAAATCAAATTAATAAATTAATATATTTCTGCAAAATTAATAGATTCAGTTATATATACAACACTTTCTTTTTAGAAGAGCATGAATTAATTTCATTAGTGTTTCATTAATGACATAGAGAGAAATAAAAAACTCTTTTCATACCTTCTTTGTTCAACCAGTCACAAAAGGAACTAATAATTTTGTTGCTGGTTTTTTGCTGTAGTTTCAGAGGTTGTTTTTAACTGCAAGACAAAAAAAATTACTAGAATGTTCTTGTCATCAAAGAAAAGCAAAAAAATTCATTGTTTATAGAAAAACAGAATATGTTTCTTCCACACATTTCAAAACCCTGCCTCTTTTGTTCCTGATTTTTTCCACAAAAAAGGATTAGATAGGCTCCAACATATTTCAAGACTACTTCATAAAGCCATTCTAATTTAGCTCTGAGTTTGTCAGCATTTTGGGAGAGAATTATCTTGCACTTTCTGAAAGACAAGTGAAAAGTAAACTAGCCCAACATTTGCACTGTAGTTTCTTAGAAGAAAAATTTATTTCTAATAGCACTTATTACTAACTATATCACATTTTTAAGATGAACTAGATACTATTTTCAGATATTTCATAAATAAACCTGTGCACATTGAAGGGAGATGATGTGGAATAGGACTTAATCCTTATCTTAAGTTAGCAAATACTGTACCTATTCACTCCTGTCCAGACAAGATCAAGTTCCCAGGCAGCCTTTCATCCAGCCATTCCCCAAGATTGCTGAATAAGGAAGATATCTGAGTAAAACTCCTCATCTGTGTGAGACAGACTTACTTTACCTCCTGTTCTCAATGGAAAGGTAAGAGAATGAGATTATGTTGGAATTAAATTCATATAACTATTGAGATCTAAAACCGAGCACCTAGTTTAAATTAATCTTCTAGTGTCCCTGTATATTTCATATACATATATATATTTCATATTCATGTCCCTGGTTTGAGGCTAAAACAGGGTTTTCCAGGCCCAGGAAAAAAAAGAGATCTAATCATGACTACGCAAGGGAAACAGAGGGAAGCTTGACAGCGTTGAAAAATTAGAAGATAAATGGGCAAAGCTGTAATCCATCAAATAAAAAGGTCTTAAAACAGAATATTATCAGTTGTGCAACTTACCAAAACCATTCAGAGCATATATACAGCGTGAACTAAATGCAGTAAGAACTGAGTGATAATTGTGTAAAAGGTAAAATAAAACCATTAGCATATACACCAAAGGGGAGTTTTGGCTCAGATTCTTTGCACGTGGACTGGTATTTTCTGTTTGCTAGCTGGTGCCAAGACCATCATGTTACACTTGTGACTTGTGTTTTCTGTGTAAGAAACCTGTGCGAAAATCCAGCCTTCAGTTCTAGTTGAATGACACATGGTGAGGCAAGCTCTGGAGCAGACAATGCTGCTGCTGGGTAGCAAATTAATGGCCAGTCCTGGAACAAAAGTAGGGCAATTTATAGGGTGAGAGAATAAAACTCTAAAAATAAGACAAAATCTAAGAATTCCAGGGTGGCTGAAGAGGATTACACTGATTCCGAGAGGAAGCCTGCTCATGAAAGGTCAGAGATATTGTTAATTTTTACACAGCTGAAGTTGTGTGAGAAAAATTCCACTTCAAATAAGACTCCCTGATAAGTTAATACAGGAGAATTTCCCTCCCTTTTCATAGAATAAAGAAGCAGATGTTATGATTTTGGGAAACAGTGGGTACAGAAGCAGGCAATGCTTTTACAGCCAGTGTTGTATATTGGTATAATATTTGCTTCCAAAAGAAACCTGCTATCAGACAAGAATACAAAAAAATAATCATTCTAAGGGCAGCAAGATGCACTTTGTACCAAGTTTCAACTCAAAATAAATATTTACAGCAACAGGTAGGAAATTGATACAAAAGCAGCCTTTCCTATAGCAGTATGAATGATGCTGCTTTAATTTTAAGAATTTTGGCTGGAGGCAGTGGGAATATCAACTTTTTAATGAAAACTTAAAGCGTCCATAACAGTGTGAAAATTCTAGCATTGTTGTGTTCCCATATCACTTTTTAACAGCTTGAAGGGAGAAAAACTTTCATTTTAAATAATTCTTGGTTAATTTTCAAAGAAATTAGTAGAAGAAAGCTTCTAGAAAGTAATAGAATAGCATTACTTGTGCTTGTTACACAACATCAAGCCTAGAAAAGTTGCCATAAAGTACTTTTTCTTACACCAGAATTATCCTGCTTATTTCAGAGCACTTCTCAGAGGCTCGTGAATTAGGTACTGCTTCCAGGTGGACCAATATCTTCAGGTGTCACCAGGTGGTGTATGTCCTTCAACTTTGCCTCATGAGGACATGACCCATATAAAAATTTCTAGAGAAAATGTGCCATATGAATCAATCACCTGCTTTAAGCTAAATAATGTATTCAGTCATTCTAATCAGCAAAGGACTGATCTCCAGAACTCTCCACAGTTAAATAAAAAAGAGCAAGAATTATTGAGCTGATTGCAAATATTTTGGAACGTGAGAAAGATAAGGGAGAGAAACAACACTTTGTCTATCCTAAGAAGCATGGTGAAGGAACTCCTAAATTTGAAGACTGTTGTGGTTAAAGGCCCAGCTGGCAGCTCAGCCCTGTGTAGCCACTGTCTCACTTCCCTCAAGTAGGATGGGGGAGAAAACCAGAAGAGTAAGAGGGAGAAAATTCATGGGCTGTGGTAAAGACAGTTTAATTGGTAAAGAAAAGCCACTCACACAAGCAAAGCAAAATGAATAACATTCATCCTTTCCCATGGGCAGGCCATCCCCAGGACAGCAGAGCTCCATCAGACCTCTGGCTTAGGAAGACAAATGTTGTCACAACAGTTGTGTCCCATTTCCTCCTTCCTCCAGGTTTGGATGCTGAGCATACCACCATATTGCCTGGCATATTCCTTTGGTTAGTTCCTTGTGGTCAGCTGTCCTAGCTGTGTCCCCTCCCCAACACTGTTTTGAACACAAACCCAAAACACAGCCTCATGACAGCTACTATGAAGAAATTTAACTCTATACTAGCCAAAATTAGCAAAAGAGCCAATAAATCCTAGTAAATACTAGTAACAAGGGCAATAAAGTCATATGTTCAGGGCTCATTTCTTTCTCTGAGAGGGAATCAATTGACTGAACTGCAGGGGGACAAGAGAGTAGGGAACTAATTACCCACTCTTCTCTTTATGCTTTTATATTTTATATAAACAATCCAACATTCTCTGGGTCAGAACCTAAATCAAGGAATCGTGCTTCCAAAGTAATTCACTTTCATATTCCTGCTTCAGAACTTGGCTGATGGTCCTGGTAGCCAGGATAGCTCTGAGATACCATGATCAAAGACAGAAGCATTAGAGAAAGCAGTATATTTTTTAATGAGTGACATGGGCATCTCTTTGTGACTGATTTTCAAGCTGGAGATCAAACCATGGAAATTCCATCTTCCACCAGTGTTAAGATGATTTTACAGAATTTTTAACTCAAACCTGCATGACCTTCTACTTGTTGTTGCATGAGAATGTAGTAGTACAGTGAGGCTTAATTTCCAAAAAATTTTTTTCAAGATCATTTGTGGGTTTTCCGTAAACATATTGCCTCTACTTCCCATTTTTGCCTATGAAAGTCATTCCACTACTCAAATTTCTAATGTGTTTGTGTTAATTTGCCAACCACAACATTTAATCTCTGCCTTAAAGTGTTTAAAGAAGTGTGCATCTTCAGACGTGTGTTGTTCTGTGTGGCACAGACCTGTTCTTTTAAAGATAAACTAGCTCTACTTGAACGCCATACCTCAGGCTCACCACATTTTCTGGAAAAGAATGAAAAAAAAAATCACAGTTGTCCTCCCCCCACCTATTTCTTTCTTATTGTAGAGGTTTCTTATTCAATCATCTTCATGAAAGTGCCAAGCATTTCAGCAGTCCAGCCGCTCTTAAGACTTCCAAGGAGGATTGGAACGAGTCTCGTGGGGAAGGTTAGAAGCAGGCTAGAATACTGAATTTTGGCAGCCTCGTAAAGGAGGGGAAGAAGTATGTACCTACTTGAAGGTAATTTGGAGTTAAGAATAATTTGGGACCTCTGCAAACAATAGCATCTTAAACTGGTTTCCACAAAGTTCTTTCATTTTTCTCTTAAAGCTTTTCAAGATCAGATCATTTCAGTACTGAATGCACTACAATTTCCCTCCTTTACCCCTCCCCTGTGTCTCTTAGTGACTTTTGCTCAAATTATTTTTCACCTTTATTATATATTTCAAAACCCATTGGTTTTAGTCTTCATTAGCCTTCATATTCTCTGATTTTGCTTCTTTTGTTTAGACATGAGCAAGAGATTCAAGATATTATATGAAAAAGATGCCCTTTAGTACTAAATCGCTCATCTAACTAGTTATTCAAAATAAAATTTCACTTCTTACATATCATGTGTTTAATTAATCATACTACAAATAACACTATTTCAGTTTTCTGGATGTAAAACAGCTTTGAATAGTGCAGATGCAAGAAGCAAACACCAAAACACTGATTTGTCATAGTATTTTAAGACTGGTTTTACATCTCAAAATCTTTTTTGAGTAGCATGCACCCACTACAATTTTGATGGAAGAGGTGGCCAAAATAAGTTTCTCTTTCTTTTATTCAGATGCCAACTTCAACATTACCCCAATTATGATTAATACAGTAATGAAAAACTGACCTATCATCAGGGATTGCTAGCCAACTTCCAGTCATGAGAAAGAGAGATGATACTGTGGCTGCCTTCTACAGATTATTAACCTAAGTTTCATGGCCAATTGGCTCAATAGCTGGAAAACAAGCCAGAGTCTGTCAGCCTTTGAAAACCAAGATCTTGATTTGAATTATTTTCACTTGAGTGGTAGTGTTCACAGACCTAAGCACCTATTGCAGGAAATCTGTGTGCAGCCCTGGATTCAGGTCTTCAAAGATGCAGTGGAAACTCAAGTCCACACAATTCAGCAGAATACAGGGCTCCAAATGCATTTATGGATTTGTGGTTACACACCTGAATAAAAACCTGATTCAGGGAGGCTGCTGAGATCCCTGCCACTGCCACTTAAAGGGCTCCTTTAAGCTTTGATATCTGCTTTCACATGTACAATATAACTAGGGCAAAAATCAAAAAAAAGCAAAATCTTGTGCAAAATAGATAAGGGAGAACATCTGCCTCAGTCTTCAAGAATAAGACCAGTTATCCTCAGGACAACTGGCCTCCTGACCTGGTAGACAGGGACAGGGAGCTGAATGAACCCCCGTAATCCAGGAGAAAGTAGTTAGTGACCTGCTGAGACTAACTTAAACACTAACAAGTCTATAGGGCCAGAGGGAATTCATCCAAGGGTACTGAGGGAGCTGATGTAAGAGTTCAGTAAACTGGTCTCCACTATTTATCATCATTCCTGGCTAACCAGGGAGGTCCCAGGTGACTAGAGGTTGGCCCATGTGAAACCCATCCACAAAAAGGGCTGGAAGAGGAATTAAGGGGTCTGCAAGTTTTTCAGCCTGATCTCAGTGCTCAACAATGTTATGGAGCAGATCAACTTGAGTCCAACCACATGACATGTATAGGACAATCAAGGGATCCACCCCAGCCAGCATGGTTTTAGGAACAGCAGGTCTTGCCTAGCTAACCTGATCTTTCTTGACTAGGCGACCCACTCAGTGGAGGAGGGAAAAGCTTTGGAGGTAGTTTATCTGGACTTCAGCAAAGCCTTTGACACCGAATCTCACAGCATCCTCCTGGAAAAGCTGGCAGCCCATGGCTTGGACAGGTGCACTCTTTGCTGGGTTAAGAAGTGGTTGGGCCTAAAGAGTGGTAGTGAATGGTGCTGCATATGGTTGGCAGCCAGTCACTAGTTGTGTACCCCAGGGTTCAGGGCTGGGCCTAGTCCTGTTTAATATTTTTACTGATGATCTGGGTGAGGGGACTGAGTCCACCATTAGCAAATTTACAGATGACACCAAGTTGGGTTGGAGTGTTGATCTTCTGAAGATCAGGAAGACTGCAGAGGGACCTGGACAAGCTGGATTGGTGGGCTGAGGTCAGCTGTGTGAACTTCAACAAGACCAAGTGCTGGGTCCCATGTTTTGGCCACAGTAACCCCAGGTAGTTCTGCTGGCTGGGGAACAGTGGCTGGAAAGTGTCCCAGTGGAAAAGGTACTGGTCAACAGCCAGCTGAACATGATCCAGCAGTGTGCCACACAACCAAGAAGGCCAATGGCATCCTGGCCTATATCTGTGTGGCCAGAAGGATTAGGAAAGTGATTCTCCCTGCTACACTTGCCACTGGTGAGGCCACACCTTGAGTGCCATGTCCAGTTCTGGGCCTCTCAGTTCAGGAACAATACAGAGGTGCTGGAGCATATCCAGACAAATGAAGGGTCTGAACAAAAGTCCTGTGAGGAGTGGCTGAGGGAGCTGGGGGTGTTTAGCCTGGAGAAAAGGAGGCTTGGTAGGGACCTTCTTGCTCTCTACAACTGCCTGAAAGGAGAATGTAGCCAGGTGAGGGTCAATCTCTTCTTCCAGGCAGTAGGACAAGAGGACATCCTCTTAAAAGGACATACAAAAGGACATACTCTTAAGCTGTGCCAGGGGAAGTTTAGGTTGGATATTTGGAATAATTTCTTCACAGAATGGGAATTAAGTACTGAAATGTGCTGTACGTGGAGGTGGTCAAGTCACTGTCCTTGGAGATATTTAAGGAAAGATGGGATGTGACACTTAGTACCATGGTGTGGTTGACATATTGGTGGTCAATAGTGAGTTGGACTTGATGATATTGGAGGTCTTTTCCAAGCTAGTTGATTCTGTAATCCTGTGGAATCAAGCAGTTAAATTTGGGATGAATTACATAGTCATTGGATGAAATAACTGCTCACAAAGGTATTGACTGCCCTTTAAACCCTACAAAATGCAGTTCAGGAAGATCACAACAGTACATAACACACTTAATCTGCAATGAGAAAAGAGAACAATTGAGAGAGCACTGTGAACTATCAAACAAGGAATGTGTGAAAGAGACAGAGCAGTGTGGGAGAAAGCAAACATTATTACACAGACTTCTTGGGCCACATCAGGAGCTGGTTCTTGATGCAAGTGGCAAAAGATTTAAACATTTGAGCTGACTGAGTTTGCAAATTGTCATTTTCCCCCATGAGTCATACTTTCTCTTTACCTTTCTTTTTGTTTGTGTTTTAAAATTACTATATTTCTTCCCCTGTGTGTCTGAAATCAGCATTTTGTCACAGCTTTCAATCACGCTTACATATGTGAATGTAAAGAGCTTTGCACAGCCAAACTTGGAAATGCAAACATTTTCAAAAAAAAAAAAAAAAAAAAAAAAAAAAAAAAAAAAAAAAACACCCAAACAAATTTAGCCATTATAGTCCTGTGTTCTTTGCTGTTGACAATAATATTTGTCTTACCCCTGTTAGCAGGGGTATTCATAATTGCAGAAAATTCATAATTGCAAATGCATTGGGTTTGTGTGGACAGATTTTGGTAAAGGGAGGACTACAGGGCTGGTTTCTGTAAGAAGCTGCTAGAAATTTCTCTCACGTCTGACAGAGCCAACACTAGCCAAGACAGACCATCTGAGACTGTAAAGATTGATGTCTTAAGACATTTTTGGGTGCATGTTTGTGGGGAAAGGGGCAGATGGGCCTTGCTCTGGTGTGTTAATGCCCTGCTCCACAGTCACTGGCACTCCAGAGGCAATGCTCCACAGCCCGCCTCTGAAGCCCCTAATCTAGCTCCTAACTGGGAGCGAAGTTGAGCCCAGGAAGAACAGAGGGGTGGGGAAAAACAGTTTTTAAGGCTTAGTTTAGATTTCTCTTCCAAATCTGATTTGATTATTAATACAGAATCAAGTCTGTTTTACCCATGAGAGTAACTGGTGAGTGATCTCACCCTATCCTTATCTTAAACCACAAGCCTTTCATGATATTTTTTCTCCTCTGTTCAGCTGACGAGGGTCATGATAGAATGGTTGCGGGGGGCACCAGGCACCCAGACAGGGTCAGCCCTCTGTAGTGCACTATAGAAATAGAGATCTTGATGATGGAGGAGTGCAAAACCAGGTAGTCCCCTTTCTTGCACGTATTTTGTCATCTCTAGCATCAAAAGACTCAAGTGGCAGGGCTTCAACTGCACCCCCTGAAACACAATTCCACAGTCCAATACATCTCCCTGTCAGGATATTTGCACAAAGATTCAGTGAAAAGAATTACTCTTGCAACTCCATCCCATTACTCCTAGTTACCACTCTGCCTCTGCACTACGAAATTTCTCTCACCTGCATCATGCCATTGTTGTGGTGTGTCATCCTATCTCCTCTGCCAAGACAAACTCATTTAGTTACTTAGATCTTTCATCATAAGTCAATCCCTCCTGACTACCTCGATCATTTTTGCTGCTCTTCCCTGAACTGTCTCCAATTTATCAGGTTTTATTTTAAAGCACTGGTGCTTAGAAATGAATGAAGCAAAGACCAAAACCTCATGCTTCACCTGTCCCACTGATGTAAATAATACCCATTACAATTGGCAGGACAGTTGAGGCAGAAAAGAACAAGTTAGTCAGAGAAAAAAACTTACTAATGCTAGTTGGTCGAAAAAAAATGTACGGACATTTTGTTTCAGTGGAACTTTTTACATTAATGCTTGTACATAGAGGAAGCAATTGCATTTTATCCAATTTTTCGTAAAACTATATTTGCTATCTGCCAGATCTCTGAAATTATCTTTATCTATCTAGTCCGTAAACTAAGAAGATCGTGAAAATCCTCTTCATGGACAAAGTTCAGATTTGTGGCTTTTATTTCTAATTGAGAAGTAGGAAATCCATATTACTTCTGTCTCAGAGTAGTAAACTTGTAAAATAAACACATAAAGGTAAGAATCCAGTTTGGTCTTTATCTAGCAGAGACTTTAAATAACACTCAAATACAAGTAAAATATGTACAAAGACTCTTCCGGTCATGGATCCGTGATTCTGAATCACCTTACATTAGACTTGATCCATTTGAGAATTAGCCACTAACACGAAAGTCCTTTGTTAAATTTTCTGCCATAACTGCCAATTCCAATGCTTTGCAACCTGTGGTATGTGTAAATTTCTTAGACTGGCAGCTCCTAATTTTCCATCTTAACTGGGTGAGCAGAAATACAGAAGAGCTACATGAAAAAGCCTAAACACCATTAACACTGTATGGAAAAACCACACTCCTGTAATCCTCAGAAAGTGGTAATTTGTGAATTCATGCAACCACAGATTAAGGAAAATCAACCAAGGCACTTTAGGTGAGTTTGTAGCAATTTATATGAGCTTTTCCTGGAGAGAAAAGACTGTAGGAGGAAAGAAGTGGAGAGATAATAGGATGCTGGTCTTCATGCATGTGACTAGGAAGCTAGAAACAGAAGGATAATTTGGTAAGCATTTTTATGAGTAAAGATCAGAACTAAGAGTTTTGTGAAATTGTTGTCCAGCAATAACACTTGAAGCAGGATTTTTTTCCCTATCAAGTACAAATTGTAGCTTTCCCTTCATCAGTCCATCACTGTCACTATTTATATTGTACTGAGCATAAAAGTTTCTTTATCTGTACAATAAATAGTACAATACACCTTAAATTCTGCATGGAAATTCCTGAGTTAAACTAGATATTATATTTGGCTTTTTCAAAATACTTACATAAAACCATACAATAAACACTTAAAAAGTGAAGAACATAAAAGGAAAAAGAATGATGTATTGTCTTAATTTAGAAAATTGTTAAAATGTACAGTGTAGCATTTTTTTTATTCATGAGGACAAGGCTAAATCTCTATTCAGCTGTATGTTTCACAAAGTGCACATTTTGACCAACATCTTCCTTTAAAACAAAACAAAACAAAACAAAAAAACAAACAAAAAAAAAAAAAAAAAACACAAAACAAAATAAAAACCCCTCCTTTTATCCAGGCTGGAACTTTTCAAGTGTGATTTCACTGTGCTTCTTCAGGAAAGCTTTCTTCAGGAAAGCTTCTTCCCCTGACAGCTGGCTATAGACAAGGTGACATAGTCGGTTTCTTCCAGCTCTTATTTTTGATTCATTTGTCTTTCAGGCATGTCACAAGCTTTTCATCATCATTTTTGAATTATCCAGTGATCAGCATTAGTTCCAAGCAACCTCACATAGTCCCCAGAAGTTTTCTGTGCAGGCTGGGTTTCTGCTTCATGTCACTAACTGTCTTTATTGATTGAGGAAGACAGACACGGCACCAGCACTTGCCCTCTCTGCTCAGAATCACCAGTGAAGACCCATGAAGAGCCCCTGTAAATGGCAGACATGAAAGCTTTTGTCCCCCTCTCATGACAGGTACACCTCTGAGAAAAGGTGATGCTGCATACTTATTTGCCAGAGGTCAGCATGGAAGACATAAACAGAATGTATTTATATGCATAATGCCTCAGATTTCTAAAGCATTATTTAATCTATTTCCTTCATGAGTATGTGTTGTGCTGAATATGCATGGATCTGTATAAAGCATTTCTGGAGTTTTCTCCTCTAAGAGGTCAGGGTAGTAACCTTGCATATACATAAAACAGTAATAGCAACCACCACATTTTATTATTGCACTTTCTAGCTTAAAAAGAGATGAAAGAAAAAGCCAGGCTTCTGTGAAGGAGATGGGAGAGCTGAAATGAGAGTGCTGGATCAGGATTACAGAGACAATGTTACTCTGGGCTTCTTGGGACAGGTGACCTAATTGCAAATTTTTGAAAGCAGCCTCCAGTTTTCAAATATTGACAAGGGATAAAAACAGTCTGGCTCCTAGACATTTGTATAACTCCTTTTCAGCTGAGTGTCCCTGTACTCAGAATCCCTGAAAATTGTCTAAAACATGTATGAAATCGTGTGCACATGAAAAGAGTTTTAAAAAATATCAGATGGACACCGCTGAAAATATGTGCATTCCTTTTCTGCACCCTTCCTTTCCCAGGAGTAAAAAGAATGACTACACTTTACAGAAGATATTCCATAAAGTTCACTGATGGTAGAAAACAGATTTCTACACTGAAGGACTGTTCACAGAAGTACAACTTAATTATAGTTTCAAAAAGGGCTTACTTTTGTGAGGTCAACATGCCGTTTTGGCTGTCAGAGTCTCCCCACCAGCCAGACTATGTTGCATCATGGAAGGAGAGGTCAGCAGGAATCAGTAAAGCAGCAGAATTCATCTCAATCTCTCTCACAGTCTCTGGGGTATCAAGGTACATGGGACATGCCTGTTATGAGCAAGAACCTAACAGTATCTGAAAGGTCCTTGTGTATGGAAGCAGCAGCCTGATTCTTTCTAACTTGGTAGACTTTCTTTAAGGAGGTCTAAGGTAGTGACTGGCCTTTCAGAACAGGTGTGACAAAAGGTGTATGAGATGCTTCGTAGATATGAGGAAGAGTAAACTCTAGATAAAAAGGAAACCATGAATGCAAGATTGTGAGGTGAAAAGTTTAATATGGAAGATCTGGACAGGATAAGTAGATATTATTGCTCTAAAAGCATATTGCACACAAAGTCATTATTCTAGTTATAACCCAGCTGTCCTGGAAGTCACATCAACACAAAATTCTGTGTCCCAGAGAGGGTACATTCTACAAGATGATAACACATTGCAAGTGTATTACAAGCAGAAGGGAATGAAGTAGCTGCTGTCATTTTGCCCAGCTTGCGTTGCTGTGGTGCTTAATTGGGGGGCTTGGAACATTCACTCTTCTACAAATATTTTGTATGTTTTGAGATGGTGTTGAAAACTTGAATTCTGATTCTTGTTTAAATTGAAAGAAATTTTCCCATCCCATCTTAATTTTTAATCTCTCTCACAGCAAGGAGGTAGAAATCTTAAACGGAATGCTTATCCTTGTCTCGTTTGGATTTAACAAAACTGAGAATGCAAATAATACTGTGGCACAACTTTTTCTCAAAAGATTTGAAGATGACTGATTTTATTTGTTCTCAAATTGTAGCTGGCATTGGAAGGTATTTGCACCATTTTCCATCAGGCTCAAGTCTTACATGGTAGCAAAGAGACTGTCCATTAGCATTCTGAATGGACCTGAGGAGACTGACATGACAGTATTGGAGGTCACCCAAATGGTCACTTCAAGCAACAATAAGAGACGCTGGAGGTGATAGAGTTGCAAAAGCTGACAAAACAGAATGCAATCAAGAAAACCAATGAAATCAAGACGGCAGTAATGATCAGGGGTGTTAAAGCACCTGATAGGTCACAGGCCACAAAACAGGACTATGCTCTTTGATGCAGGCAGGAAGAAGCCATTAGAAATGTCAGCAATGTCACAGAAATGTCAGAAATGTCACCGTTAGTTGTGTGAAATATTGTACAATGGAAGTGGAAAAGAAAATTCACACAACAGAAACAGGCAATATATTCAAGTTGTCTGGAGATGAGTGGAGAAAAAATGGTGAACGGTTTGAGTACAAACCAAGGATCAGTGATCCATGGTAGATGCAGGTTAAATGGGGACACATCCATATGTAGACAAATCTCACTTAGAAACATGTCAAATGAAAGGTTCCTGATAGACAAACGCACACAGAACAGCCCCTTAGATTGTAGGGCACATTGAAGTCTTGTCCTACAGTATATTTTCTATAGGTTCAAGCATGATGGTGCACAGAAAATAACATATGTAATGTGTGATTTATGTAAAACATGAATACCTATGGAACTCCAAAACTTAATTGAAAACACTGCAATATAAGTTTGCATATATGGCAGTGAAACTGGTCACATCTATCCTAATATTTTATTTAGTTCAAGTTAAAAATAGATAAATTAGAAGCAGTTTTCTGTCAGCCCCAGGTCTAAATGCTTCGACACATTTCCTCTAGTTATTGTTCACAGTTGTCATTTGGTCTGGTCATGAGAATTATGGTGTACTAATAGAAAGAAGGCAATGATGGGAGCAGAAGATGAAGAAAATGAAGGACACTCCACCAGCTGGGAGAATAAGTGCATAGAATCTCCTGGAGTCTGCTGCTGTACAAGTAACCAACTCTGACTAAGTTTCACTTCAGCAAAATAGGATAAGAGAAGATGGATCCAGAGTCTGGTATATATCTCCTTTCCTGTCAAAAGATTTTGTATGCCCCTTTCAGGTGAAGCTATAATCCATTATAAAAAAACAATTTGAAAGACAATTTGAAAATTACTTCTGTAAAGTATCTATATTTCTTCATCACAAAACGCAGCATTTTTTTTTTAATTCACAGTAAAACCAGCAAATAAATAGCATATATATGTGCTCCTCTGTATCACTATTTTGAATTGGCTGTTCTCAAGTAGGAGATGTTATTTTAGAGCTCAGCTTGCTCAGAAAGATATCTTATTTTGATGGCATGCAGAGTAGCTGGCACTGATTTAGAAAATCACACTGTAAGGACAAGCAGCACTTTTAACCTGATTATAGCAGCATGTTTTCTAGATTAGGTTTATCTTTAACAGTGATTTATTTATAAGTGTTTTTTTCTTACTGCAATATAGGATTTCTAGGATACTACAACAAAAATAGTTGCTACCCAAATACTATATAATCCATGTAAAAGGCAATAAAAACCAGATAACTATGTATAGATTAGATTAGATAGATGGATAGATAGATAGATAGATAGATAGATAGATAGATAGATGTACACAGAAGTTGTAAGAATATACAGCAAGCATGATAGAGGGAAACTTTAACAAAACAGCTTTAGCAGCATAGGAAAGATGCTTTGCGTGGACGGATATGATGCAGAGGAACAAAATGCTCTGTACATTTTTACAGGTAGTTTCTCCCAAATACAAAGGAAAGCATAGGAAATAGTTACAAAATGTTGTTTAGCTGTAATTAATGAATCAACATTATGGATCAGTGACAGTAGATATAAGCCAGAGGTAGGAGTCAAAAATTTAATAGGAAAAAAAAAAAAAAAAGACTGTCCATAAAGTTTCTTTAAGATGGAGACAGCAAGAGTGAGCAACCATCAAGGGAACTGAAAGAGACGTGATAGCTTCAAGACACAAACCAAAGCAATAACTTTAATGGGAGGAGAATTCAGCATCACCATGGCTGAGGCAAGGTCATATCTTTCAGTCAGCAAAAGCATCCCACTGTAATTAATGCACAAGAGCCTGGAAGACAGCTTGAGTCTTATGCTTGAAGGCCATGGGGGAAAAAATCTGAAATATGTTGCCATATTCCAGGTGGAAGAACTTACACATCTGAGATGAAGCTAATGCCCAAGTTACACACCTGACTGATAGGCCGCATGATGATGTAGTCCTGAGATGCCAAAACAACAGATGGAGCAGAAGAACTCTGGGACAAAATTAAAAGCTCTCTTTTGACCACACAAAACTTGGGATTAGATATCCATAAGGAGTGTCAAAAAGATAGGTGGATCTGCTTGCTTTGACATGCTGGATAGGCCCAAGATAGGTTGACCATCTTGCACAGAGACCATTGATGCTGACAGATGCTCAAACACTAAATGCATAAGAGGAAAAACTGAAATTGAGAGTAGGGCATTTGTTAAAGAAGATGGCAGAACCTAACAACTGAAGTTAGATATGCTTTTAATTTTTTTACAGTGAATGAAATTCATTCAACACTGAAATATGTTTAAAAGTTCCCCAGTGAAGAGAGACCAGAACTTTTGTTATCTCTCAGGATGGAGATACTGGTTAAAACACTAAGTTTTGAAATAAGTAACAAAATAGAAATAAAGTGAATAATGAAATATCTCCTTGGAAACCAACTCAAATCAAATTGTCACAGCCTATATAAATATAGCATACAGTAAAGTTCTTAGCCACTGCAGGCTGTAAAGCACATTTTCTTGCTATCTGAATCTTGAACTATGACCAGGAGCTGACAGAGCAGAAGCTGACATTTAAGCCCCTAACATTTTCTTTTCCTCACGCCTCTTTTTTCCCTTGAGTTGATTTTGCTTATATTCTCAAATGAAATTGTTACTTTCATTAATCTGGCTTTTTTTTTAACTTAAGTTTTCTTTCAAAAGAAATCTTAGCTGACTGAGAATTATACTGCACATTTTTGTGCATTTTTTTAAACTCCAGACCTGTTATTTCCATACTACTTTGGGTGTTTCTGAATTTTAGGTGTAAAACTACATAAATTTCAAGTGTCCCTTTAAGGTATTTAGACACTTTTCTCAGTATTGATGATGAGTTAAAATCCTTTTTGGAGGGTGCACTCTATGGGTTTATCTAGCTCATTTATCCTGGATGTGAGTTTGTTGCTTTCACAATGTTATAGGCAATAATGCAGCTGTGCAAGACATTTACCAATTGTTAGTAATTTTTTTCTTGTCTTTTTATAAACTGGTGTTCTGAAGGCTAGGGGGATTTAACACTACTACTACTCAGGGAAATGAGAGCACTATATTTAGGGAAGACCAGTTTCCAGATTATTACAGAAAGTTTACATCATCAAGTCAGTTCAGTTGCTTGTCTTGATTATTTGTTTTTATATCAAGATTTGGGATTACCTTATGTTTTTCCAATACACAATACAATTAACAAAGCTATTCTTTTATCACCCCCTAAAAATTCCCTTAGAAAAAGAAAAACAAGCAAAGATGAAACTTATGGTCAAAATGAGGACGGTATGCAGAGAACTCTTGCTGACAGCAGGAACTTCAAAAAGGATTACCTACA
Organism: Vidua chalybeata; assembly: GCF_026979565.1. Taxonomy (NCBI): domain Eukaryota; kingdom Metazoa; phylum Chordata; class Aves; order Passeriformes; family Viduidae; genus Vidua; species Vidua chalybeata. Next base: position 83,609,312 of record NC_071531.1, on the reverse strand, counting down.
GCTCAGATGAGTGCCTTAATCTCCAAGCTATAAAGGGAGCTCTTCTCACATTCCCTGGCTGGAGCACTCTCAATTTGCATAAACAGTTCAGTAACTAACAGGACAGCAGGAAAAAATTAGGCAGTGCAGAAACACACACCAGGGTCTAATTACAGAAGTTCATTTCCTTCCTTTTTTCATTACTACATTTTAAGGCTTTTATTTCATTCTAAAAAGAATGTATTTCACAAAATATCTTAGTTCTTGACTGTTTGTGACTAACATCCTTTTTCAAGCTTTTTAACTCCACCTAAAGGCATAAAAGATGAAGTATGGACTATATTCAGAAGCATATTTAAATACTTAAACCCAAGATAGTCCTGTATCACACTGGAGCCAAAGGAGCACAAAGGAACATTTACACAATGTTTTGCTAAATAATCATGCAATGGATGTTAAATCTGGAATGTTTCTGAGAACAAAAAGACAATAAGCACTACCCTGATACTCCCATTTATCCTTACTGAAGTCAAAGAAATTAGAGATGCCAAATAGTAGAGGCTGGGATTCCTGTGGCTTCCTTAAGTTGCAGCAGTAGGGCATAAAATGTTATATAGTTCTTTCCAATTTGGTACAGAGAAGCATTAATTCCAATCTTTACAGTCACTTTTTGGCTCTGGTAACATTCCAATTAAACATGTGCAATTCAAATCCCAATTTTTTAGGAATGCATGTTCATCTTAAGGTCAGTGAAGAGAGAGCATCTCTAAACAGTCCTTTGAACCTAAGATGTGAATTCCTTTGCGAGGGTGCCTTCCCCTCCCCAGTGACTGCAAAGGGGCTGAGGCTCCTTGGTTAAACTGAAGACTTTAATTCAGGCACTGCTACATGGTGCCAATATTCAGCTAGGAAAAGCCCTAAAAATAAAAATAAATTAATTAATAAACTAAAAATAAAAATAAATTAATTAATAACATAAACAGATAAATAGTCATTTTACCATTAAAACAAATGTACTCGAAGTACATTTTTACAGAGATCATTCATAAAATTAATTGAGAGACCACAGTTTTAGTTAAGGCTTGATTCTGTTCCTGAAGACCTAAACACAAAAATTTTCAAATTACTCCAGTAGATACAGAATTGTGCCTCTAATGAGCCATATCCAGATTAAGAAAACATACAAAGGCAATTAATAGCAATTTATACCACTAGAAACTACAAATCTTCAGAAAAGCAAAAACAAAAAGAGAACTTTTTCGTGAAAGATTCCGTGATTGGACTCGCTCTGCCAAATCCAGATTTGTACAACTCTCCCTACAACCAATATAAAGTTTATAGTTAAGTCCACAGACTTCACACCTAGTAGGTATGCTTGTGTTAAAACCATATAATCCAGACTGAACTAATTGATTATCTTTACCAAGGCAAAGCAAGAAGCTGCAAAGCCATAAAGCCAAAGAAAAGACAGGTCAGCATGAGTCACTGGTATTTGCATAATCAATTTTTCCAGCACTAGCAAGTTTCTCTGAATTTTAGACAATAACAGTAGGCTACCAAGCTATGTTTTGTATCTACATGACTCAGAGTTGCACCAAGTTGCTGTTTTTCCTTTTGCTTTTCTTTTTTTTTTTTTTTTTTTTTTTATATATATATGAAATAGGACTAAGGAAGCAAAAAATATAGAAAATTCATCACCAGAAATTCAGGGGTTGTAAACAGACATGACGTATAAAGGCCAATTAAATCACATAATGCCATTTCTATTTCTCAGCAAGATTAGTGATGCTCTCTCACTGACACATAAGTAAGCAGATTTTTGGTTTTACTTCCAATAAAGACTGCAATGCACCTGTATTTCAGCAATTACAGTTGGCTATAATATTTTATGCTATTGTCCAGTGGTTCACTGGACAAAAAGACTCAGAATAAAAACCCCCACCTGTTTCAAATGCAGTAATTATAATTTGGTTTACATGTATTGACTAGCTTAATTTTCACTCGGTTGGAAGCTTTCCCTTTTTTAGACACCCAGCGAAATTTCAATAACTAAATTATCATGAATTATTGTGAATAGGCAATGGAAAAGAGCTTACAATTTCTGAGACCAGACAAAGTCACTAAACCAAAACAGAATTGTTTTTCAAAATGCATATTTTAATAGAGCATATTTGGTTTCCATAGCAAAAAATAATTTCTGGGTACATCATCAAAGAGAACTGTCCTCTTGATTTTGTTTGGTTCTGTTTGACTTTTCTTTTGGAATGATTTATTTTTATAAAAGCAGGATCTCTACTACAGAGTGTGAGAGGTCATGGCCATCACCCTGTTCCCTGGACCCTGTCTCGAGGAATAAGTATTTCAGGTCTCAGACTTTGTTATCTAGTCCAATTGAGTCATCAAGCCTCCAATCACCACCAAAGGAAAGAAAGAGGCACATCTGAGAGAGACTTATCAAGGTTCCTCTCTACACAACCACTGTCAGGTGCTGGGAAGTATCCTCTGGAGATGGCTGGCACACATCCTTTACTGTGGAAACAGTACAGACATCTCAGAAGACATATTTTGTGTTTAGATAGCTAAAGGTAGGTATGATGAATCCCACCATAAAATTTTAAACTGCTAGGTTTTCTGCTTGGGAAAAAGCCAAATATTGTTAGGACAAATATGATGAAGATAGTCTGATACTACACTCTAGAAGTACACAGACTATAACAATCCCAAAACTTTGGAAGCTGATTAGTATCCCACCATAGAATTAGAGCCAACTTTTATTTTAGCAATCTGCAGGAGCTTTCACTGGGGTCATTTCTTGAATTCATGCTTCTTCATAGTTCACAAGTCCTTCAGATTTGCACAGGTACCAGCAGGTAGGGCAACAGCTATAATGTAATTTCTGACTTAAAACCATGTTTGCTGTAAAAATTTGAGGCCATAATAATGTTGTATGCCTGACTTCTAAAGCAAATACATGTTCAAATCTTCACAAATATTATAGTTCATTCAAGTGACTGTGCATAAAAGAAAAGGTACCCAAATATGTTTCTGCCTCCATTTTCTCTGGAAAGATTTCTTTGTTTTTCAGGATCCACGATTCACTAAACTTCATCCATGTACTTCCTGAGGCTCAAAGGAAATCCATGAGCATGTTTGAAGAAATCAAAGTTGATTATTAGTTGTCACCATCAGAAAATAAAACTTGCATTAGTCTTTGGGACAAAAATGTAAAAAATTATTAATAATTTTAGATATCTAAAATTAGATATTTTAGAATTATCAATAGCATGAGCTAAGCTGCAGGACTGACATACATAAACCTTCTTGCATTGCCTTTTGGGATGGAAAATAATTGTACCGGAAAACATAGGTCAGAGGAAAGGGAAAATATTCAGAATTTATCAATTTTTGTAACCTTCCTTTCTCCCTGAAACAGAGGGAGAAAATACAAACAGGTATTTTCTGCCACATGTGTGTTTTGATAAGAAAAAGCTATTATCTCAAAGATAGCATGTATGAAGTATAAAGTGGTTTCCCAGGAAATTATTTTTCAAATAGTTCTCTTGACAGAGATTCGTTGTTTTTATTGGCATCCATCCTTCTCACATACACCCTCTTCCTTTAACAGGATGATAAAATCCAAATGTTTCCAGATTCAGGGTTTTGGCTTTGGCTATCACACCATCTTTAATGACTGACTGCTCACAACAATATACAGAAAATTGAATATCTACTCTACATCCTTTCTTAGTGAATATAACGCAACTGTCCTGATGCAAACATTTCAAACCTAAACATAAGTAACACTTTAAGTGCTCAAGGAAAACCCATCTCCAGACTGGGCACCAAATCATTTAGAAATGCAAAAAAATATGAAGTAGATATCCAGTTCTAGCTAGATTTTCTCTTGTTTCCAGCTGGTTAAAAAGAAAAGGAAAAATAGAGGAAAGATTTCTAACAGTAATAACGGATATACGTTTCTGGTTAGGTAATGGCCAATTAGAGCTCTAATGACCTGAAGTAAAACAATGGCTTTTTACTTTTTCAGATCAGGTATAATCTGACTTGCAAAGTGCAACAGTTAGAAAGTTGCTGGGAATCATTACATGGCTAAATGTACTTCATGGCCATCCATGGAGAAAAAGCTCCAGAACTCAGCTCTGAAATTCAGAGGCACCTGTGTTCAGCTAGGAAATTACTTCTATACAGAGGTTTATGTCAAATACATTCCTGAATGCTGTCAAGGCAATACCATCGCAATCACATGAATAAGCCCAGCTTCCAACCTAGCAGGCAATCCCCAGGCTTATGTTCTACAGGGTCTCAGTGATGCAATTCCATTCCGTATCTGAAAAGACCCTGTAACCTTGCAAGTAAAACACTTAAGCACATGCTTAACCTCATGGGCTGACTATACACAGCTTTCAGTAATATAACATTTGACAGAAACCAAGCAGATGGTTCTGAGTTTTGTTGGATGGAGGCCTAGATGCTTAGAAAGATGTTGGTGAAGTGTTTCATAACTATCTTTAAGCAATTTTTGGCTTTCACTCTAATTCAATATTTTTTCTTTAACCAAGTGTTTCCTTCTTCTGCATCCTCAGACTCCATCAGCATCTTTTCACTTTCATCACCAGAAGTGCACTGCTTTGCAAATTACAGAGACAAGTATATTAATTTTTTTTATCAGCAAAATTCTTAAAATTATAAAATAATATGAAATTTTGCATTAAAATATTATTTTAGTTCTGGTAGTCATATCCATAGATTGGCACAGGAGAAGGATAGATTGTATCTTTCTGCATGGCCGTTATTCATCATTACAACACAATTTTATTTGTGAATTGTAAATGGCAGATTACTTCATCTACTCCTTAATGACAGAGTGCCATGCTACCAAGAGATGTCCACTGAAAAGCTGGGAATTTGCTGCTTAGACATTAATGAGAGAACTCTAATTACAGATATTGTTGAACATTTTATCATCATCCTTTTTTTTTTTTTTTTTTCCAATGGAAAGTCATATAGAGTTGGGGAATAATAAACAGAGACACTAGGGATATGTTTGTGGTGATATAGCCTCGGCTCACATTCAAGCCCCCACACAGCTACTCACATATTCCCCCACCTTACCCCAGCAGGATGGGGGAAGAAAATAGGAAGAACAGGAGTAAGAAGACAAGTAGGTTCAGATAACAATGGAAATATAATTTAGCAGTTTCTATTACCAGCAAAATAAACTCAGACTTAGAAAACTTAATTTGTTAACAAACTAAATAATTTGGTACCAGTTTGGGTATTGCTAAACAGCAAAAAAGAAAAACAAATATGTAGACACTTGGGAAATACCTTTCCTCCTTTCCATGTTCAGTTTTACTGCAGACACCTCTCCACCCATTTTACTGCTGTCACACATTATATTCAACAGCTTCAGCAAGGCAACAGGAGGTCCAGGTGGTCAGGGTCAAGATGTAGCATTTTCTCTCTGTTGCTCCTTTTTTCTCACACAATTTCCACACACCAACATGGGGCCTCTGTGTTGCAGTACAATTGGGGAAGTATCTGCTCCAGTGTAGGCTTATGTATGGGTCGTTGTGGGGTGATCTTCATTCCATCATGAAGAACATCATTTTCATCCTCTCAGCTTGGTGTTCCTTCTGATGTTTCTCACTGTTTCATTTCTTTCCCTTCTTCCTCTGCCTGTGCGGTGTGCTCTGCTCTTTCACAAAGACATTTGCAGAGAGGCACTTTCAGCTTTGTTGACGGGCTCAGCTGTGTCCTTGCAGCAGTCCATTGCAGAGCCAGCTGGAGCTGTATGTATCTGGCATGAGACAGCCCCTGGCCTTTTCCCACAGAGGCCACCTATGCAGCCCCTAGTTGCCAAAGACTTGCCACATGAACCCAATTCAACATAATTTATAGATGTCCTTGGCAAAGCTAACAAAAATCTCAGCCTCAGTGAAGTCAAAATAGTTTATGTATATATGTGTCTGTGTGTACCTCTTCGGCCCCAAGAGTGCTTCCAAAGTCCTAGCTCATGGCTAGGATGGCTAGGACCATGAGGGATTCATGTCTATCTTGACTTCCTATCAGGCAGTTCTCTGGCAGAAATAAGGTACAATTGCACTCCAGTTTCCCTGTAAATGAAAATCAGGTATGAGCCCCTAGCACCCTTCTGGAAATACCCACTTTGGATGATGTGGGCCATACTACAGCTGTGCATTTCATGTAGACACATTTCATGAAGCCTGGAGAGCAGGCTCAGGGTTCCTTTTTTGAACTTTCCCAAAATCGGCATCCAGGAACTCTTCACATTTGGTTGCTGCTGATCTCTCTGGCAGATTTTCTGTATTCAAAGAATACTATTTGGAGACTATCCCAACAAGCCCAAGCTCTGATTTCAAGTGGAAAGGAAAATAAATATTGCAGATTCTCAGTAGAATGAGGGAGGGCTGAGGAAAGAGCAGTTTCTTGCCTCAGCTTTTCTATGAGAACTACAAAGAGCCAGAAGGTCTCCTGTAGCTTCATGCAGATGCTGCAGCCTATCCATACAGGTAGTCCACTTCCAGATCAACATGAATAACTTGTGTAATAATTTATTCAATTTAACAGCCCACCTTAGTGGCATCTAAAAAGGGAAGTAGCATCTCTAGATCTAGGGTCTGGTATATAAGCTGGAGGAAAGACTGTACAAAGTTCCCACATATTTGGATTTCAAGGGAACAGAATGAAATTCAGGTTCAATGTCATCATGGATTAAGAGAGGATATTATGAAAGAAATCTGCTTTTTAATCAGTCTATTCTAATGAGTTGGAAGCATTTTTAAATTACCCCATAATTTATATGTTATTTGCTTAATGAAGTATTTCCTTATGAATTGCTAATGACTGTTGTCAGGAAGACACCTAAAATACAGACTCATCCTGATCTGACAGTATTTCTGTATATTCTTACCTTAGTGAAAAGAGGTAAGCTCCCCTCTTGCATCTCTAACCCCAAAATCAGGTAAATATTTTGTAAAGTTTAGGTCGCTTTTGTTTTCTAGAAATTAATGTTTGGGAAAAAAAGAAAAGGTAACAATGCCTATAAACAACCTTAAGAGCTTTTTAAGTATTATTTTCTAAATTCTTGGTAGCATATCGAAAAGGACATATATAAAGACCATATCTGTGTTATCTTTTTCTGGCAATTAAGACCAAAATACTTTTGCAAAATTTGATCTTCAGATAAGATCTTCCTAGGATCTGAGAACACCACTGGAACACCAGCACATGTGAAACAAAAGAACTGATTGCATAATTACTTTGCCCTTTCTATCTCCTTTTTGATTTCCTCTGACAATACGTATGATGACTTTGGGCAGCTGCTGTGTCACTGCATGGGGATTTTTATTCATTACTTTTTTTTTTAATGGCAACTTTTTTTTTCAATAAGTAGCTGTTTCTGCAGGTTCAACTCTCAGATCAGTAGGCTGAGCTGTAACAGGAAAGAGGCTTTCTGTTGTACCAGGCACTAGTAGGTGAGCTTTGAAATTAATTCTTCTTTTATGACTTTACTTTTTCTTTGACCATACTTTTTTCCTGTTGATTTATTATCTTTGACAGGCTTTTTAGTCTGAGTCACAGTTAGTAACATACAAATCTTAACTGGAAAGGCTCCCCTCAAGTTTGAGAAGAAAACATTTCCCTTGGCAGTTCACTTTTTGTTTTTCTGCTGAAAAGACTTCAAACCAGGCTGTCTTAGTTGTATGCTTGTGCAGCACATTTATCTTGGAAAACAGAAGTACTACAGAGGAATAAGCAGGAAAAAATATATGGGGATGAGTTGTTTTGCTTTTCAAGGATAAATGTTTTGGTTTTTTTTTTTTATTTGTTTCATTTATTTCTCCCTTAGTTTCTCATAATCATGGAAACAAAAGGTTTATCTGCCCTTAAGAAAATTACTAGAAGCTGACAGAGAAACCTTTTGTGCTAGGATCAGCTGTGGTTCTGCACAAAACCTGAGTGGAATCCTCAGTCCTTACTTTCCATCTTTTTTTTTTTTTTTTTTACACTTTATATTTGCTGATCCTCTGGAGGGTTGTGTCTCTTTTCATAAAGTCCATGTCTTCAAAGGATCTAAACATTAGAAAATCAGTGGTGGTGTTCTTTACTCCAAGTAGGTTGTACCTCCAGACAAGGAATAGCATTCCCTCAACCTTTCTGCAGTGCCTTGCCTACACCATCCTTCAAGATTACAGAGGCACAAGGAAAACCAGTGGACTGTAAATAGCAGACAGGACCCAACTGTGCTGAAATCCCACCAAATACCCCTAAAGAAGCAGTGCATGCTTCAGCTGCTACTTGTTTGCAGAGCCAGTGCAGCTCCATGCTGCACAGCCACGCAGGGTTCAATGCTCCAGTCTCAGCAGCAGCCACATGGCAACCACCACTACCCTCCCTAAGGGCATGATCAGCTTGATGATGTCTGTCTTAGACCAGACATCAAGTTAGTTAAATAAAAAAAATATGCATTTTTTAATGAGGCTTTCTTTCTTCCATAGCTGGATTCCCTGTAGGCTGTGCAGAACTCGCACATTGCTCTTCCCAGAGTCAAAATCTTCCTCTTCTTCCTAAAGCATCACAGCTACATTTGAGAATTTGGGGGTTTATTGCAAGATGTGTGACAGGCAAAAATGGACATGATGCATATTGCTCCTGAGGATCCCATTTTCAGTAATTAATGACAGTTGTTACAGCAGTTAGCTACAGACCAAGTCTATGGAATTATGTCCAAGTTTAAGTATTGGTGAAATTAAACATGCTATTAATCACATTCTTCTGCATTTGAAAAAGGAAAAAAAAAAAAAAAAAAGAAAATAAAAAAGAAAAAACCCCAACCAAATAACAAAACAAACCAACCACAAAAATCTTACGTAATATTATCAAAGCAACCTAAAGCCTGTGTGAACAGTAGGATGCAATTCAAACATTTACAGTTTAGCAGTGGGTGTGGGTTTCCTCTAATACATTGCCTTGGAACATAATGCAAATGATCTGTTTCCAGATGCAAATATTTTGCAAGTCTTTAGACAGATAGAGAGACAGGCTTAAAATATGGAACAGTTATCTCTGTATTTCATGCCTCCTATATATCACTTATGTTTTGTGGAATTTGTTTCAGTTACTTACCTTTATTTCTAACCTCACAAAAGAGCCAAAGAAATATGAGAAAAGTTTCTACCTGAATCCAATGGTACTCCAGCTATATAAAAAAGGAAGATGTTTTATTGCACTATGGAGAAAAGAAAATATTTTTGGGAGTTTGAGTTATTACTTCTCTGAAATGTCCGTAAAAAAATTCTGTTCCCTGCTGCTAAAATATTTCCAGTCTCAAATAAAGCGGATACAGCAGACAGTGCAAGGACAAAGGAGTTAGCTACCATATATATAGGCATGCAGTAGCAATCAAAAGGAGCTCACAGAGCAGTTACACCTGACAACTGGCTGGCATTGTATTTACAACATACAGAAAATTTGAAATGAGCAAGGGGACTCAAACTTTAACAGAAAACTGACTTCTTGTGAAGTTTGGAAATTAGCGAGTCACTTAGAAAAGAAAGAGCAATCATGGATTCTGGGATTCTGCTGTACTTCTTTATAATTAGAACCAAAGCACAAGCGACAGACCATGAAAAAGATGCTCTTACAATACAGTCACACAGATCTGAGACAGCCAGAGGAGAAAGCTGGCAAGAAAATATGTATATCTTTCCCCCTTTTACAGGGACAGCAAAATGGAGGTGGTTTAGGGAGGATACATACTGCTTTGTTGCAGCCAAGAAACATAAACAGAAGAATGTCTCTAATGGGGCTACAAAACAGATATCTAGGGAAGGATATAAGAACAGGATAGCTGTAGACTGATAATTTGCCAGAATTCTTTCCCAGCATAGAACAATTTATGGCTTGGGACTTCTCCAGCTTCTCTGTGAGAGAGTGAGTGTAGGGCTCCTTTCTGCAGTACTGTGCACAGGGTGTGGTGGGCAATGTCCTCACCTCCAGACTGATTCTCTCTATGATAACCCACACTCTGCCTGTCTCCATGACCCAGCATCTTCCTGTATCTTTTACTCTGGCCTTGAGTGCACTTCCACAAACTGCAGAAAGTCCTCTGCCTGCTTAGTGCCTGAGAACTTGATAAGAAAATAGGCATTTATTTAGTCTCAGGGCTTCTCTGGGGGAAGGTATAAAACAGACATAAGGTTACAGACTTTGCCTATAGCTATGCAAGCATATGGACAGGAACTTGGAGCAGCAGATACACATACAGACCAAAGGTGGATGGTGCACAGAGCTTTCACACCTAGTTTTTGTAGGGGTCATTTCAGACAAAAGATCTACAGTAAGTCAGGAAAGGTGAGTCAGGGCAGGGGCTGTGATCCACAATACTATGGAAATATTGGTTCACACTGAAGGGCAGTTCAGGAAGAGTAGAAATTATAAGAAGAGTAACAGAGAACAAAAGCCAATACATCCTGCCAGCTAACACCCACACCTTGATACTTTTGGTTCCCATGGGTGAAAAACATGCAAACAATATGTGGTAGCACTTAAAAAGGCTCAGGGGAAGGCACCAAGGAAATTCAAAGTACAGAATCAATTCCAAGGACAAGCTGAACTCTTCAGCTGGGAAAGAGACATCCTGAAAAGAGATACTATTGTAAAATGCAGGCAAACCCAATGGGAAGAAATGATGTCTGACTCCATTTCAGAAGGCTGAATGATTTCTTTATTATAACTATGCTATAATACATTAATATACTATATAAAGGAAGATACTAAAACTACATACCTACTTTCTCTAACTATCATATCTAACTACTAGCAACTTGTGACCCTGTTCTCCAGAGTCCAGACACGGATGGACCTGACTGGCCACCAGGCTCAAACAATCCTCACCAGAATCCAGTCAAGCAATCACCCCACGTAAACAATTCTCCAAACACATTCCACATAGAAAAAACAAGGAGCAGAAATAGAAATTGTTTTCTCTTTCTTTCCCTCTGTGCACCTCTATGAAAAATCCTGAGAGAGAGAGAAATGTGCTTGCCACAAGATACAGCTGAGGTTTTCAAAATTCAAAGAGTTTCTGGAAGGCCAAACAAGGATTGGACCCTCACTGTCTCCTCCAGCACAAGGACTAGTGGCTGTAAGATAAAGTTAGTCAGAGACAGGTAAAAGTGAAGATAAAGACTTTCTTCATGCAACATGGTAGAACTGATTTGTGGTAACACTGATTGGTGGAATTCCTTGCCAAAGTATGTCATGAATGCAAAAACTTGGAGGTGCACTTGATCTTTTGAGTGATACTAGATCAAACTCAACAGGCTCAGGGAATCCTGGCAGGGGAGAATACTTGGAATCTGAGAACATATAAGGTGAAGGATGCTTGCCTAGTTTTTGTTCTTCCCCATACAGCCATTAAAGACAGTCTACTGAGCTAAATAAAGCTTTATTCCAAAGAAGCAAGGACATTCACATGATTTTATTCTGTGATATTTTTTTTTTCTCCTGCATCAGCCCATTGACAAGTAATAAGAAAGAGGAAAGGATCAAGAACAATGGACAGGAAAAAATCTTTCCATTCCTGGAATTCTGCTATAGGAAATGGTAACAGGAATACTTTGAAGGAAGGTAAAAGTATGTCTGTGCTTTGCCATTTGGCATATCTTAGGAGGACTAAGACACAGAAAGTTCTCTTTGAAAGTTGAATTCTTAAGTGCACATCTGCTTCCAGGTGCTCAGGGGTGCAGAATCCTTTCTCTCCGGTTTTGGAGGTGGCAGCTTTATCCCAGAGTAAATACAGTTCTTTGACTAAGAAGAAAGAGGCTTTTTTTCCATGAACAGCACTACAGCATGTTTGATCTTAGCCCACATGCTCACACATGCTGAAAGGACAGCAGCACACAGGGAGGCTGCCTCTTGCTGCAGACAGGAGACGGCTGCATGGCTGCCCCAGCACAGCTTGGATGCCTTCTACCTTTACAGAAACAGAGAGCATCATATGCTATGACCAACATTACTGACACCATTCTCAAAAATATGGGGCTAGCAAGAGCCTCACTGATGATTTCTTTGTTCAAAATGCAATGGAAACTCTTGTGAGCCATTTAAAGCTGTTTAAGCAGCAGCTTTCATAATTTAGGAATGATCCTCAAAAGGAATGTCACTGAAGTACAGACCAGTTAGATAGCTATTCTGTGACAGTGTCCTAAAATAAAATTAATATGGAGATAAAAGGCAATAGGTGTTTTACCCACTGATCACAGTGTCCATAAAATCAGAAAGAAAAGAAAAAATCCCAGTGGGAAGTGGGAGGAAGGAGGGGATGGAAGCTGGACAGGATTGCAGCTGCATCACAGGGCAAGGAATTGTAGAGCAGCAGTGTTAGACAGGGGAGTACAGACCTCTCAGCATACCTCCTCCTCATGCCTGTGTAGTTGCTCCCAGTAAGTGACCTACTGCCATCACCTAAACAAGACGTGTTGATCCTTTCTCAGAAGAATCTTTCAGCAGAAAGCACAGTTTAATAATCAGGAAAAAAATCCCACTAGGCTCTCAAAAATATATGACTATACATATAATTTGAGGCATTGTTCCACTGCCTGATGTAAAGAGGGTTGTGAATAACATTCTTCACTGACCTCATAGAAAACACTGGTATTATTTAAAAGGCCTGTTGTGTGTCACCGTGTCCGAGGAAAATGACTGAAGCAGAATGAGATCCTGTGTCATTGCATAGCAAGAGAGACTTTATCAACAAATCTGAGCAGTACAACTCAACTAAGAGCACTACAAAGTGAGAGCAGATTCCTAATCATGTTTTTAACCAGCAAGTACAGCTCTAATTCTATCAGAGGATTATTATTTTTAATAAAGAACCATCCCCTGAAAAGATTTTCTCCATACCTGTGCACTTGTATCTTGAGATACAAGACTACTTCCTAGCTATAACACTAACTGCATAATGACATGTTATCCTAACTACCTACCTCTTCACTGACTGCCTGTTTAAAAACACTTTTGAAATGTAACCAGCAAAGATAAGAAAAATATGCTTGGGTACCTTCATGTTCCTTCATAATGTATAAAAGCAATTGAAATAAGGCTTGAAGTAATCTTCATTTTGGTGTTCTTTTCCCTTGAAAATATCAAGTCATATATTAGCCATTGTTTGGGTTTCTCTGCCGTCAGTGGCTACTTACAGGACTTTTTTTAGTTTATATCTTATTTTTTTTTACATGCTTCAAAGATTAAGTATAGGATCATTTTTCTTAGCCACATTTAAAAAGATAGGATTGGTGAACATTTAACAAAGAAAGTTTTTCTACCAACAGTTCCAGTCAAACAGATGTTAATCGCCTACATACTTTTTTATGTCTGGTTTTCAATCATTCCAACAGCCTTTAAAAAAGTAAGCATAAATTTCAAATGCATTTCTAATGCAGAAAATCAAAACAGTAAAAATCTGAAGTATAATTTTTAGCCATCTTCATTCATCATAAAGAAAATGGATAAAAAAGCCTTTATTCTTTCTGCCTTTTCTTTGTCAACATAAAAGAGTGCTGTTTTTCTCCAGTTCTAAAGACTGCCAGGGACTGCAGTGCAGCCAAAGATCTTACCAAGGAGAGAGAAAAAAAAAAATCAGAAGTCTAAGAAAACTCTAAGACAGCTTAATGATTTCTCTATCCCAGTGTTCCCGAAAATAGTCCAGCAGCTGAAACATTACTTCATTAGAGAGCACCTTTCTCCAGTCCCCCTTTGGGAGAGCTTCAGACTCTCCTGTCCTTTTGACATCCTCCATGCCCAAGCCTGCACTGCTAGGGCTGGTTAAATCTGCACTATATTGATTTTTATTCCTCTGGCAATGTGTCCTTTTCAAAGAGTCTCCCCAAAGCTACTGAGTTTAGTATAAAGTACCTCTGAAATGGATGCAGTTTCACAGCAGAGTCAACATAATTAACTGATACCCAAAAAATTTAAAGAAATATAAAAAATCCACAACTTTTATGTGTTTAAAAGCACTGACTGATGAATGCACAGCCTGGTATATATTACTTGTACCTGCTGTATGAGTCAGTCAGAGATAGCTACATTTACTGCCTGCCATAAAACATTTAGAAAATTGCAAAGCTGGATCATAACATTTTCCCTGTCCAGAAAAGTATTGCATGTTTTTCTGCTTCATCTGGAATCTCTGATTATCTAAAAATTTATTCAGAAAAGTGGAAATAATCTTAAACCAGGTCAAGTATTTAAAAATTATTCAACTATTAATTTTAATGTTGGCAAAGTTGAAGAGATAGCTCACAATTACAAAACAGATGGCTTCAAAATGGTAATAGCTATATAGAAGAGAAAAACACCACATAAAATACCTAACTTTATTTGTATTTTCTAATTTTCTCTGATGTCTAATCCATTACATTCTCATTTGTCTTCCAGCTTTACCCCCAGTGTGAGTCGAAAATGAGTATTATGAAATACTGAAAGCATAGTTACAGTCACCACAAATGACTGAGTTAAGGTGAAAATAGCTTTTCCCTTGCTGTTGTGGACAATCAGCAAACACCACATCTTAAAAGTAGTAATTGACAGCAATTTGCACACTTACATATCCTTATGCATATGTGTATACACATTTGTTGACATAAACTTCAGAAAGCTCTGTTTTCTTTGAAAACAACTAGAATTTGGGCAAGGAGAAGGAAGCTGAGACTCCAGAGCAGTGACTGAGCAGGGTTAACACAGATAGAAAATAATTTTGTACCTGTCAGTTTAAAAGATTCCTGGTTTGTTCATTTAAAAGCACACTAGGCAAAGTAGAAGATTTTTTCTATGAAAAATGCTCTCTCATTAGAAGACAGAAATATAAAGAACTCTGAAAGCAACCCCAAAGAATCACTCAGAAGCCCTAGGGAAATCTCACAAGCTCAAGATTATCCTTCCTGATAGAAGAAGGTAGAATTTCACCAGGGTGGTCCTTGTACACTAAAAAGTGAAGGAGGCAGTTAAGAAAAATGCAAGGCAAATACAGACTTGTAATGTATGCTACCAGACTTTTAGGGTTATACCAGTTTGACATGTTTAAAAATTTAATATTTGTCTGCCTATATTTATTGATACTGCCTATATTTATTTACAGCTATTTGCTGCTTTGCACTTTCAGGGTTTTCATCCGCAGAGACTCTAGCAAAGATACTTACACTTGGTAATAAGAATGACACCATTTCCAGCTAATTCTTAGATATGGTCAAGAAAGCAAGTCATCACATCAGGCTTGAGGAATACAGGACAAGATCTCCAGGGAGACTGCCAAACACGGGCCACTTGATGTTTAAGCCAAGAGAAACAAACCTTTTCTGGGAATACATTAGGAACAGTGAATCCCCTAAAGGAAGGGGAGGATGTTTAGCTCCTAAAATGAGACTCTGCTCATGATGCCAGGTCATCTGCAGAGGACAGATATTTACCAAGTGTATGGCTCAAGGCTATAGTAATTCCACACTGCAGAAAATGTTTCCAAGTAAAAGCAGGCCCTTTGCCACCTGCGTATCTAATCCCAGCAGTGCACTCTTTCCATAAAGACCACTTTGCCAGCTGCAGCAGGATCTACAAGAAAGCATAGCTATCTATGAAAAATAAGTCTCTTTTATTTCACTTGTTCAGCACAGAGTGTGTGTGTAAGCCATGTATTGTGTGTTTTACTAGGTGACTTTTCTTAGCAGCTTTTACTCCAGTAAATTGATAGTTAACTCAAGGTAACAGGCACAGGAGCAAGGCAGGAACCTGGAACAAATCTCTCTTCACATCTTTCATGGCACTGCAGAAGCAATGTTCGTGTGTTGAAAGACAGACCTCTAAAAGCATGATTTACTCCCAGGTGACAAATGGGAATGTGCCAAACTTGTTTGCAGTGCTGAGCCCACAGGATGACTTACCACAGAGATTTGGATACATCTCCAGCTAAATCCTGCTCCAAATATACCATCTTCACCTGGTGTTTTCTAGCAGATCTCAAAGTGTAAAAGCAGAGATAGATATATGGATGTATGGATATACAGCTTTAGATGCACTTCTCTGGCTTTTTTTTTTTTTCCCCCAGTGTTATGGACGTTGCCACCTTCCTCCTGGGAACCACAAATTGCAATGAGTACTGACAAAAGAAAGCTCTTTGCTATCAGAAATTGTCTACAGTGGAAGCCTTGATGGTCTCAGCTATTTCAGCACAGAAATAAGCTTCATTTTCTTCCATACCCTTAATAAGAAAACAAAACAGATAAAACAAAACAGATACAACAGATACAACAGCAAATAAAATCTTATTGCAGCTTAGCTCACTTTGCAATAAAAAAGATTATGTTTGTAGATCTCACATACCTGTTTGTGTATCCACATGGGGTTTATACTTATCTTCATAATTTAAATGTGCAAGCATAATAAATCAAAGTTAATTAGGATTAATTAGTAGACCTTCATAGTTAAGGTCCAAATGAACATTCTGTGATTTACTGAGGAGGGGAAGGGGGATACTTAAAGCATCATTGCCTCAGCATCACTTGTGTACTGCATAGAGCCACAAGTCCAGCAGTGCTTCCTGCCTTGCTCTCCCTTACAACTAAAGGTACTGAGGACCTTTCTATAAGTTAATAACAAACTATGTTTACTAGAATTATATCAATAAACCTTGCCCTCCACAGATCCCCTGTGACTGCTCTATATATATATGGAAAACAGGAAGAGGGTAACTGAGATTTTTTTTTTTTTTTTTGTAGGATTATCATCCCAGCTCACCCTACAGGTGTTTCTATGCTGTGACAAATGGCATTTGGAATTAGCCAGTTCCCCTCTGTCAAAAGACCCTGACTAATTGTCACCCTCCACCCCTTCCTCACCTTTCTTTAGAGGTTCTGTGCTTGGGGAGACTGTTATGATTCCATTGCTTCAGGCAGTAAAAGGCTGTCTCCCAGGAAAAGTGAGGTCAAAGATAAGGTTAGGTGCACATAAGGCTGCCAAAGGTAAGGCAGCTCCCAGCACAACCAGTGCCAGAATGTAATAAAGACAACAACTCTTAGGTTGTCCCTTTCTCTCTTTTTTTTTTTGACCAAATGACAGGGACAGCCTTACAGCTCAATTGTCTCTAAATGGTCCAGGTCAACACAAGTCTAAAGAAAAGCCTGAACACAATTCTGTCACTGCACCACCAAAACACATAAAACATAATCAACCCTCAATCATAACAAACCATGCTTTGTTCCACAATTCTGTCATCTGATAGACAATCTTACCAGCATGATCCTAAGCAATCCTGTACTCCTGTGATACAGCACTCAAGCTATAAGTGCTTGCATCAGCTCCAATGCCATCACACTAATAATACCTCTTTCTTCTCTTGTTTTTCGCTTTTGATATGCAGGAAGTCTGAATGGGTCTTTTTTCATTTCCTCCAGGAAAGAATTCTCCCTTGCCTCAGAATTTATTATAAAACCCCTTCATTAATTTCCCAGCCTAAAATCTCCACACCTTTTTTTTTTCTTCTGCTACAGCTCTTTTCTGTCCTTTGCAGAGTTCTGTAATTATGTCTTCTCCAGAGGTTCTTTTACAAACTATTCTCGATCCAGGTGAATATAAAATCCCATGCACAAATTCTCCTAGAATGTAGGGAGGAACGACTTTTAGTTGCCATTTATATCCCCTGATACAAGAAATGACATTTCTAGAAACAGTCACAAATTTCAGAGACCTCTCCAGAGATTGTATTTTTGTTTTTCTTTGGGAGAATCAGAGGGCTACACTTGGCCTGCGGGTCCTATATGTTCAGTCCATAGCCCATTACCATTTAAAACAGAAATGTGTTGGCAAAAAAACTGTGTACCGGATTTCTGTCCCTTCTCTCCTCTAGGTACATGCAGTGGTAAATAAAAAATGTCTCTCAAAGCACTATCAATATTTGCAAAATTTCCAAAATTCAGGTGTCCTGATTCTGGTATTAATTAGAGCAGTGTAACTGCAGCTCTAAAAAGGTATCATGGTCCCCAAGGAAAACACCTTTAACAAACTGGTTGGGGGAAATTATTTTCTTTCATTCTCATTTTTATCACTGTTTGCAAAGGAGAAAATTAAAACGAATAATCCATCTCCAAATATTATTTCCAGGTCCAACCTGAGTCAGGATTTGAAGAAAATGTTCTTCTCCTTAATGAAGCCACACTGGCAGTTGCATACTTAATGTCACTTTCCATTCTATCAGTTAGTGGGCACTGGATTTTTTTTTCTTCATCTCTTTACTTTCTGTGTGATTAATTGAGAAACCTCCTGACTGGATGGCATCAATTCACCATAATCTCTGCTTCCTATTAGGCAGTTTAATTCCAGCTTTTTTTTTTTTTTTTTTTTTTTTTTTTGAGCCATGAATGCAATCAGTCCAGCCCAGATCCTGGATACTTATGAGAAACAACTGTCAAAGGCACCAGCCATTTTTCTTCATATTTGACAAGTCACCAATGATGATAGCAGCACAAAAAGACTTCCATTTTCTTCTATTCCTAAGTACCTGACAAATGCACAGTGTTTCTAAGGACAGAGCAGAGAGGTTTTGTAGTCGTTAGAGTTTTGTTGTTTCTTCTTTTTTTTCAACACACTTATCTTATTAGATCTTTGCGAGTGTTGCCATACATGACTAAACCTTTGTCAGCCTAGCTCCTGTGAAGGATCTCCTGGGAATGGCTCTGGTTTTTATTCATCCCAGGACTGAGATAATTAGACAATCTATCAACTGCGAGGCTAGCTGGGTTGTGATGTTTTCTTGTTATCTTGACCTTAATGTTTTGGATGTTCTACACTATGACAGATATGCCAACCATAACCATTCCCTCAAGGTTATGGGCAGTTTTTGCTCCCAAGACAAGAACAACAGAAACATTTACACTCTTCAAATTACCCAGTCCTCTACCATCTATCTGCAGTTCATCTACAGAATCCTGGTTTATACTGCTATTTGACCAGCTGTGTTAAATAGCAATGCAGTAAGAGAAGAAGTGTCTCTCTCAAAGTCAGCTTCTGTAGCTCCTTTGATTGATTTTACCCACTTCCTAGATTATCAGAATCAGTACTGAGATCTCAGTATTAAAAACTCAGGCCTTGAGAAAAAATGCAGGATCTCTAATTGCTAGGTGACAACTACTTGTTATGGAACGCTCACACTTATGCTGCCTTTCTATCATGAAAAAGCCCTTTTAACTCCTGAGTGTGTGAACATGAAAGACTAGAAAATGCATTTCAAAATGGAAGCAGACTTCAGAAGACTCAGCTCCGAGCTCAGAGCTAAGAGTGAAGGAGACAGGAGCTCTTCTTCAGCAGTGTATCTCCTGCAACAATAATAATTCTCCGTGCAGCTGGAAACTCACATTTTATGGGAAGTGACTTTCCTTTCCCATGGAAGAGCTTATACTTTACTATAAGTATACTATACTATACAAAGATTGGTACCACACTTTAGCATTAATGGTTTGCAGGCAGTAAGGTTGTGTATGTTTTTCTCTGCCCTAATAATAGCAAATAGGCAGGCTGCAAGAACTAATTAAGTTCTGAACAAGGAAAAACATCCCAGGAAGTTCTGAAACTAATATGACCACACTGACAGCCCTGGAGATTAGGCTGAATGATGAGAAATAAGTGTTAGAAATAAGAATACTCCTGTATGAAGGGATGGGATGCAGCCTCAGCAAGTTTGCTGATGACTCTAAACTGAGGGGAATGGCTGGTACACCTGAAGGCTGTGCTGCCATTCAGTGGGACCTTGATTGGCTGGAAAGTTGGGCAGAGAGAAACAAGTGTAATTGTAGGGTCCTGCACCTGGGGAGGAATAACCCCAAGCACCAGCACAGGCTGGGGTCTGACCTTCTGGAGCTGTGAGTGTGCCCTTGCAGTCAGGAAGGCCAGTAGGATCCTGGAGGGCATTGAGAAGTGTGTGGCCCACAGGACAAGGGAGGTGATCCTTTCTCTGTACTTGGCTCTAGTGAGGCACAGCTGGAGTTCTGTGTCCATGCTGGGCTACTCAGTACATGAGAGACAAAGAGATCCTGGAGAGGGTCCAGCAGAGATCATCAAAGATTATGAGGAGTCTGGAGCATCTCCTATGAGGGGAGACAGAGGGAGCTAGGCCTGGAGAAGACTGAGAGGGGATCTCATCAATGCATATAAATATCTCCAAGGTGGGTGCCAAGGGGACAGTGCCAGGCTCTTTTTGGTGGTGCCCAGTGACAGGACGAGGAGCCGTGGCCATAAACTAAAACACGAGAAGTTTCACCTCCACATAAGGAAGAACTTATTTACACTGAGGGTGGCAGAGCACTGGAACTGGCTGCCCAGGGTGGTGGTGTGTCTCTGGAGACACTCAGGATCTGCCTGGATGCGTTCCTGTGTCGCCTGCTCTGGGTCACTGCCTGAGGAGCAGGATTGGATGGTTTATCTGCAGAGGTCACTTCCAACCCAACTCTTCTGTGATTCTGTGAAGTTCTGTATACTAATAGATCCCATGGAAATGAATATCAAGTGCAAGTGCTCTGTTGTGTGGGGAATCACAACCCAAGAGCCCAGTTCTTACGTTTGGATTTTGTACGAGATCAACAGCACAAGTTCAGTTTAAAACAGAATATTTTCTCCTTCAAACTGGGAGAATACTCAACTTACAAAAGTAGTTGAATACATCCCTGCTTCTAGCGGTAGAATATCATCAACAGCATGAGAAACACATGTTTTATTGCTGATGGAAACCAGACATATAAAAATGTACCAAAATAAGAAAGTGAAGTAAAAGTTGCTTTAAGCATGCTTAACAAGCTATTCCATCATGCTGTCTCTCAGAATTTAAGCCTCCCTCATATTCAAACTCATCAGTTTGAACATTTTGTTTATGGAGTTTGCTCAAGACAGTTTGGTTTTCCCCATGCCCTTACATTTCTGGGAAACTCGCAATTGCTTTGTGAATTACTGCAGTCATGTAAGATGTATTGTATGTTTTATGAATTGCTTAGTACAGTCTGAGCATACTTAATATGGGTAATAAAAGTATACGCTGTCTTTTTTGTGTAACTTATCAAATAATTCATAAATAAATAAATCATGTAAAGGCAAATACAATTTTTCGAGCTATCATTAAATGTTCTCTATTTAAAACAAATGTGGGGAAAAAATATTAAAATCTTGGCTTAGAAATTAAAGAGGCACCATGAAAATGAAAATCTCATTTCTCCTTGAAAATCTAGTCTTTTATAGTTACAAGCAACTCCTAAAATTACTATAGGTGAAAGAAGAATGTTCTCTATTTTCTGCAGCTTGTTACATTGTACATTTGACAGCATACTGTATATAGTCATTTATTACATCAATTTCTACTCAGGTGAGAATATTCTTATCAATGCCCAGAAAAGAATAAAATAAAACAAAAAAAAAAAAAAAAAAAAAAAAGGATGTTTTTGAAAAAGAAGTTTGTAAATAATTTCCAAGACTTGATAGCCACTGCTAATCAAGATAAACTATTGGATCTATATTGATTATTCTCTCACAGTCTGGTCTACATTTTAATAAATGGTGTTATTAAAATCTTATTATATCAGAAGCTATATTTTCAATACTGTAACATCTCTTTAGTGTTGCTTTGCTATTTGGCAAGTTGAGTAGTAGAATAAAACCGGAGGAAAATGTAGAAGGCAATTACTGGCGCATCTGTTGTATTTTCCTTTAGTCATTGTCTCTGGTCTCTGGAAAGACCTTTGCAGATGGCGAAGGCAGGGACTAGGACAATGAAGACCTACCTGCTGTAGGAGATGATCAGGACCACTGCCTTCTCTCTCTTGAAGACTTTGAGATATCATTCATGGTCTTTGATATTCAAGGCGGTATGTCCCACAGGGCACATGTCCTGTCCACCATCCACACAGGGATGTGTCAGACACTGCAGAAGTGTACTGAAGCCCCCAAACTGAGGTGCCTCCATTTGGAGCCAGGTTTCAATTCTTGACATGTGCTTGAAATGGTAAAACCTTTAAAGGAGCCCATAAGCATCAGTGGTGGGTAGTACATTATCCACAACAGGACACTATGTTCCTTTTGCATCAGAAAGCAAGATGAATTTATATTTCCTCCCCTACTTTGTCTCCTTCCTTTTAAAGTTTCCTATAACATTTGTGTTGCACTTTCCACATGTTTTCATGTATCAATGCTTGCCACAGCTAGGTTGTGACATGAAAGGTGTGTTATCATGCCTAAGAATTAATTAAGAATTAATTTTACATAGGGCTCCCTCTAAATTTCAGCCATATCTATGATATTGCAGGAGACAGTCACTGCTCTAATTCTGATTTAACAAAAAAAAACCTCATACCACTCAATAGTGAGCAAATAAAACTTATCAAGAGGACACTATTTCAATGTGACACTGTAGCTGCAGGAACATATTTCCCAGCTCACTACTGAAATGCTATAATCTGAATAGGAGAGGTATAAATGAGTTGGAAGGAAAAACAAATCTTTTCAATTGCACTTCATTTTTCACTTCAAAAGTATAATGGTTGACTGTGATCCATGACAGACAGATCATTACCCCAAAGTGTAATATATCTTCAGCTTTCAAGTCAAAGTACTTACAGTGCAGAAGCTCATGTTTTGGCTTAACCCCAGCCAGCAACTCAGCATCACAGAGCTTTTTGCTTATTCCCTGTCCCCTAGCAGGATGAAGGGAACAAAATTGGAGCAGTAAAAGCAAGTAAATTCATGGGTTGAGACAAGAAGAATGTATTAACTGAAATAAATAACTCCTAAACGGTGGTCCCTGGCCAACCACCTCCCTAGCTTCTTGCTGAGCATAAGGCCTTATGGTATTGAATGGCCATTGGGTCCTTTGGGATCTGCTGTCTCAGCCCTGTCTCCTCCCACCCCAAGTCCTTGTACACCCTCAATCCCTGTCCCCTGTCTCTGGGACAGATATTACTTAAAGGCTATTTCTTACAAATATCCTCAGTGTGTGAGTTTTTTTTCTGTATTATCATGAACCCTAAGTATCAATATCACTGTGATTAATATGATTGTTTTCTAAATTTTGATTATTCAGTTATGATATGTATTAAAATAACAGTATTTTTTTTCCATTGGTAGAGAATATATTCCCTATAGATCCCAGGCCAAATTCTCATTAGAACAGCAGGAATGGAAACAAAGTTTAGATGGGCCAGAGGAACATCATATATTGGCAGGATTTATGAATTGACCATAAAGCAGTTGCTGAGGCTGACTGGCCGGATCATCCCAGCAGGCAAAGCTCAGCAGCATTTACTGTGCTGAGGAAGTGCCTGCAGGCTCAGTGCTTCAATGAAGAGGCATGGTGGCTGCCACCCAGACAGAGAAGTTCTCAGGAAGGCAGGAGCTGCCCAGTTTTCTCCAACAGTGGGTCAGAAAAAAAAAGACAGGGCAGAGTTTGGATAGGGAACAGGCAAAGCACAGATTTTCTTTTCAGTGCCCTGTAAAGTCGCTGAGAGTAGCAAAGCTGTGAAAAAGACTTTCTGGGCATGAACTTTTCTATCATACCTGTGCAAAGCCACTCCATTACCTGGAGAGCCCTCTAACATAAGTGCTTTGGCTGACACTCTGCAAGAATTCGTCCTCCTTTTTCATCAGTATTTCCTTTAATAAAGTTTCAGTTACCGGTGTATAAATCAAACACATGGGGAATATTAGTCCTATCCTTATAAAGAACAATTTACTGTAATCTGTTTTTCCAAAAGTTTGGTTCATGATGGTTTGTTGCCTGTTCCTGTGCAAATAATACAGTAAATCACCCAACTGAGCAGCAATTTCTCAGCACTGTCTTTATATTTTACCTGTGCTGGAGCCTTTTTAGTCACAATATTGTTTTCATCCCTAAGAAGTGAGTCTGCAGAATGAATACTTGAGCCTGCATCCACAGTGAGTTCATCTAGACCCCTCTCTGCACTTCTTCTTCCTTCTGGAAAAGACAAGTGACTCTCCTTTGTGAGGACACAAGCACCCTCCACGTGGACAGAGACTTTGTAAACACTTATCAATTGTGGTATGAAATTCTTCACAGGCTTATCCAGTGGCCATCTGCCTCTCCCTTTGCAACACAAAGCCATGGCTCTTTTCACTCACATTGCCAGGATTCTGCTGCATGCAACTCTGGCAACCTTTGAAAGTAAGAAAAAACAGGACCCCTGCAGGACCCCTGAAGGACCCCTGCAACATGCTTAGTGCCCTCAAATCGGTGTTCCTCCAGGGGCTTCCCAAAATAAATGAGATCTATGGGGTCCTGAGTCCAGGAGACATTTGTTTGCTTTAGGCTTGTACAGCTAATGCAGTGAAGAGGGTGAAGGACTACAGTGGAATAATTTGGTTTTGATGAGAAAGAGGGAGATCCATTACTCTTTTATTCATTAATAAACAGGTAAATAACTTTCAAATACAGCTTACCAATATTTTAGGTCTTTAGCAAGGGTGGTTGCCTTTTTTTCCTGTAACACTGGTAACATAAACAGCGCTATGAGAAAGATATCCTTCTAGTAATATATATTTGACTAATCTATTGGCTTAAAACAACACATAATTTACAGTTTACCAAATTACCCAGAATCCTCAAACAAAATTATACTACTGCGGAGGAAAACATAATGTTTCCATCCTTTCTTTTTATTTTAAAACTCTGTTCCTTCTGGAAAGTGCATACTGTATTTCACTGTAACCTCCACTCTATTCACGCCTACACCAAATGCTTGTTTTCCATTTTATCATATAACTCACTCCATAGTGTGTTTTAGCTTTCTTGTATAAAGTTATTTCAAGGCCCTATGAAAGGCCTATGCATGCAAAAATTACATGATTGTGGTTTTGCATTGTGGATGTTATAAGCTTTTTAAGTGCCTTCTCAAGTCTAATGACAAAAAATAATGGTAGAAGGAAGATAAAATATGTTATCTGGAATTACACTATGTGTCCATCTCACAGTTTCTGTTTGGTTCATAACACACCACCCCACTAAAAATCACTGGGAAAAATCTTTTCAATATAGTTACTTCCTAGATACCAACCTTTGGTTTAAACTACACTAACAAATACCTTCATATCTGCATCCTCCCTCTCCCTTATTTCTAGTACTATACCACATTGATCAGTGTGAATGAGAAAAATAGCAGGAGAAAAATAGCAGAAGAAAAATATTTGGAAGAATAAATAAGGACAAGACACCCAGAAAAAGAAGCAGGTGAGTTCACTTGGCTTGTTTAGCCAGTAAAAGAGAAGACTACAACCACAGTCTACAGCTTCCTCATGAGGGGAAGAGGAGGGACAGACACTGACCTTTTCTCTGTGGTGACCTGTGGCAGGATCCAAGGAAATGGCCTGAAGTTTTGTCAAGGGAGGTTTAAGCTGGATCTTAGAAAAAGGTTCTTCACCCAGAGGGTGTTTGGGCATTGAATATGCTCCCCAGGGAAGTGGTCACAGCACCAGTCTGACAGAGTTCAGGAAGCATTTAGACAACGCTCTCAGGCACAGGTCTGATTTTTGGGGTGTCCTGGGAAAAGTCAGGAGTTGGATTCAATGATCCTTGTGTGACCATTCCAACTCAGTATATCCTCTGATTCAGGGATTCTATGGCTCTAAAAGAGCAAACCCCATTCTGAATGTGTCACTCAAATGCAAAATTCAACACTGGCTTATTTTCAGGAAACCTTAATCAAACTAGGTGTAGATGCTAAATTAACTACTTTCCACTGAGTCTTCAACACTGAGCCCCTTCTGAACATATGTGCAATTTTTCTTGATAACCACAGATCCAGGGTTGTTTGCTGTGCACTGGGCTTAATTTGCAATTATTTTTTGTCACAAAATCCTTTTCAGGATCATTGGATCCAGATTCATTCACAGAGAGACATATCAACTTGCAATTGAGAAAAAGACTGCCTTTCATCATACTGAACTAGGAACACAACACCTTGCCAGAAGAAGGCAATGCCATCAGTGAAAAGAAACAAGCTGCTGATCACCAGTCCTATCACCTGCCCTGCTGGTTTTGACTTTTTACACTGCCACAAACTGCTCCTGGATTGATCCATGACAGCATGCTGTCAACCTTCAAGGCTGTAGCATGTTAACCCATGCTACAGCTCTGATGCACAAATGCATCAACTGTTGGTTGGCAAGTCTTGCTGAGAAACCATCAAGGTTTTTAGATAACAAACATCAAATTGAATCCAGTGAGACTTGGAGGCCTGAATAATTGCATGGAATTAGACTTCAGTGCTTTGTCTTGCTTATGTGTCTTATTAGGCTTTCTTTCTGCTCTTGACCTGCCCATCTACTCTTCATTTTTAGCTCCCTCTTAACACTATTTGCCTTCAGTCCTTCAGATTTATACCTGTCCAACTTGAGCCTGGCAAAATTTCCCCTTGCTAGATGATACATCTGGCAAACAACATGTTAGAAATGTCTTCAATTCTCTAATAATTTTTGGTTTTCATTTGAAAACAAGACCAAATTCATCAGGATCTATCTGGCAGTTATGTGTTCCAGACTGAACACAATGTGCTGGCTGAGGTTATGCTACAGTGATAGAAAGAAGAAATATAACTACACTGCTCTGAAACATGCCACCTCTGAACATGAAACTCAGAATAGCTCTGGCCTTTTTTTCCTGGCTTATTATATTGTGAAATTACCTGCAAACAACTTCCAGCATGATAATTCTCTTCTGCTTCATCTTGCCAGTGAGCCAAGGAGTTTCAAACTATTCTTCCTGCAGTATAGTCTTGCAAGTTTTCAAATTGTGATTAATAATCTGACTTTTTGATCCTGCAGATGTGTAAAGACTCTCAGTATAGATATACTCTCATAAACCTATTGGCTTAAGTGGTACTATGACAGTTCAAGTTGGCTGAGAATTCTATTCTAAAATATAGCAGTGCGTGCTCCTGATGTCAATCAAGATAAAGATTTCCATGGGGATAAATAATTTTTCATGTGCTTTTCTGAAAAGGAAACTTTATTCCAGCAGCAGAAGTTCCAAGAAACAAAGAATTTGTAGTGAGATTTCTCCTTAGTCATCATTTCTTTCTCTGAGATAAAAAGGAAGTGCATCTGTTTACATATTTATGTATATGTTTCTGTTTATATATATTTTATAATAGTCATGCCATTCTGCAAAAAAATGAATTCCACAGATCTGGAAGTCATGTCTGAATTCCACCCTGTACTTTACAAGCACACATTGCTTATCAGTACGTGTCCATAAAGAAACCATATGTGTGAGTGATTATGTCTAATCTTTGATATTAATATAATCATATTCCCAGAAAAACAAAAAGCATAGAACTAATTGTGTTACACTTTAACATATACCCAGCTTATGTGCTCTCCCATGTGCCTGCATTTCTCCTACTGTATACTATTTTTATAAGCTGGCTTTCCTGGATATAAGAACAAATATTCCACAAATCTGGAACCACAGAGACCTCTTCTATTTTTCCTGTTGAGAACAGGGTTTATGAAACAGATTCAGATGTGATTGCATTTATCTTTCCTACATTCAGCCTTGGGCAGCTCCAGTTTTTCCCGTTCCTGAGGCTTTGTCAATGAATAAGGCATCCCTTCTTTCAAGGCACTTTCAAAAAAAAATGCATGTAATCAGAACAACATGTGCATTTGGGGAAACTGAAAGAAAGACATGCCCAAGATGATAAAAACTACTACCAGAACAGTAGCAAAAAATTTACCCTTTTTCTTGAAAGATGCTTGGTTTCTCAAGTACTCCGTACTGGTAGGAAAACATCCTTAAGTTCTTAGATCTAGGTGTGATTACACTACAACAGAGAGAGCTCAACTTTTGCTGAAAAACCAGTATGACTTATGAAACACCACCCTAGACTCCTTTGTAGCCATTTGGCATTTTCTTCAGCATCTGCCTGGAGCTATAGTAAAAAATCACTTTTCTGCATCCCAGTCTTCCTTCTATATAAACTAGGGCAATGGTCCACAAACTATCCACAAGAAGAACAGTTTTGGCACTGTAGTTCCCAATGCCCTGCTTCACATTCTACTGTGGGATTCTAAGATGCTGCAAATATAGACTTAAAGCCCTGTCAAACTACCTTAATGAGTAACAGACCAACTGAGAGTCTTTTCCTACAGGGCATTAACTGTTCCCAGGGGTAGGGCAGGAAAGAAGAGGAGTTGGATAGTCATTGAAGTCTAATTGCTATAAAAGTACTCTTTCTTTAAAGTTGTCATGTTAAAACCAGCCCTCTTCTTCCTTTCATTATTTAATGTCAGTAGTAAGACTGCATACTTTCACCCTAATGTATTTATGTATACGTATATGTTTCAGCCCAAGCAAAAGTAAAAATCAATTAATGACAACTAATTAGCATTCTGTACAGTCCATAACACAGAACCCATGCCTCTTGCAATATATTTTACAGCAGCTTAAGAAGAAATATAGGACATAAGATCAGCATCTGGGAAATGTCAGTGAATAATTTTAAGAAACTCTGAAATTTATTCAGTGATAACTCATGTAAGGACATATCTAGCTATCTTTTATTGTTATGATTCACTTTATTGACTATTAGAAGTACCTTAATCCTGTAGACAGATCAGCTGAGTTTGATGCTACACTCTCATGTCACTGGGGTACAATTTAGTGTATATTATTTTGTTTTTTTCAGAAGCCTTATCCATTATGAAATCAATTCCATTTACACAGTGTCTGGCACATTGCATTTTGGAAAAAAATAATATATAAATACTCTTTAAAGAATCTCAGTTCAAGAAGCTAAATTCTGAACAATTTTTAACTTAAAAGAACAATTCATAATCTCAAATTTCCAAAGTAGTCAGAGTAAAGATAAATGAAACATTAAAAATACTCAAAGCATCTTGCATTTTGAAGCTATGACCATTTGATTCTAAGACCCCACAATCAATACAACCTTCTTGAATATATTAAACAACTATTCCAGTCCAATTTAATAAGCTCCCAAAACATTTTATCCCATAAATTGAAGTCATTTCACCAATAATGTCACAAGTATTAATCATATTTATTAGATATTAATTCAAAGTTTAGAGAGTATGTTTTAAATATGTGGACAATTCATGCTTTAAAAGCACAAACTACTGGAAATATAGCATAACTTTCATTCCTCATTGCTCAGTGGCTGAATAGGGCTCTGAGCAAGCTGATCTAATTGTAGGTGAACCCACTCATGACAGAGGGGTTGGACTAGATGATCTAAAGACCTTAAAAGGTCCCTTCCAACCCAAAATTTTCTATGATTCTATGACTTTAAAGCCAGTTTATATGCCATGCTGCATACAGCCTCTACTTATCAAGAGTATCTTACCTTTCTTCTGCAACATGAGGCTGTTGCAGAAGATCCCTGCAGGACTGTCCCACACCCTGGACTGCAGGAAGGAGGTAGTTGCTGAAATCAACCTGACCACACTTCTCTACCACAGAGCTACATTTATCCTTCAAGGCAGAGGCAGAAGGTCATCATCATCATCATCATTGTCATTGTCATCATCATCATCATCTCCCCACTCTGCTCTGCTCCTCACAGTCATCTCCCTTTGGTTCTGTCATGTGGTTGTGACCTTTTAGCTTTCACACCTGGCAACTTGTCTGTCTCATGGCCCAAGAAAGTCCTATTGTCTCTTCTAGGTGAATGAATGAGATGGCATATTGCAGTTGCATACAGATGCCTTTCTGGATTTGTCTGTAAATTGTCTCAGAGCATATAAGCAAAATTTGAAACTATTGGGGCAGGGAGAACTGACCTCTCCCATAGTCATGCTGACTGATATTGGCCGCTGTCTGTCATGTCCTGCAGTTGATTTCTGCCCTAAAACCTAATCTAACATAATCTAACAAAACCTAATCTAACATAATCAATAAGAATTCTCTATTATTCCATTTCCTGCAGAGACTCTATGTTCCATCTACCCTCAGTCTGGCACTGCATCCTAGTAAGATTAAGAATCTGGAAAAGCTCCCAGATATCTGTGGATCTTTATAAACTTGAGAGAAAAGTTGACACAGGCAAGACATTTTGTCTCTGAGATCTTGCCATGCTCACTGCTATCATAAACTGTTCAATGTATCCTGACAATCAACTTAATATACTTAATATGGTTTATCTGATGCTTCTTCCATGTTTAGTAATAATATAAAGAATGTGACTGCTGTAGCAGAAAGTTAATGCTATAGCTCTCTACCTATTTTTCTTCCTGTATCTTATTTGGCTTTAAGGGTGAGAGTATCACAGTGAACTAATGATAGATCTGTTTATCCCATAAGAGATTCACATCTGATTGCAGTCCAAAGTATCAGACCATTCCAGACCAAATTTTCTGACCTCAAAATATCAAATAAAAACTCTAATTTTAGATGAAAATATAGTTCTAATAAACCTGAAAACTTCTGTCACTGCACAGACCAGTGATGGCACTTCGTTTAAAGCATGGTAATATTTTTTAGAAGAAATAATTGTTTAGCAGTCTTTAACAGAACACAAACAGTAATTACCTTAGAAATTTTTTTTAATCTTAGCCTGATGCTTTTAAAATAAATGTATCTTTTATAGATTATATGACTTTTATATATAGGGTTGCAAATTGCCTGTCAAGCAATCCTATTGTGTACAGATTTATGTAACTCATTTTTATGATATATATATTAAACATTTGCTTGACTTTTGTATGGGGTTATTTTGCTTTATAGTAAGAAAACCACAGATCTTGAATTACTTTTACTGAATTTCTGTCATAAAGAAATATAGGAGCTCAAGGTTTGTGTTGATCAAGCTCTTCCTTCTACATGTATTTCTCTGTTGGATTTTTAAAATATTATTTTCAGGGCCAGACTTTTTTACTAAAATCAGGTGCTACTCCAGTCATTTAGCCACAAAGCTAAAGCTTTCCTTCCTTTGTGAAAACAAACCTGGGGACATGTGTCCAGATGATCTGACCTTTTAACTTTGGTAACAGTATTTTTTCTGACGTCACTCACATTTAGCATGCTATAGAGATACATGATGAAAGTACCAAATGTTCCTGGCAGTGAGATTCCTAATAAGGAGAGCAGAGACATTTGTGACCCTACAGTGGAGGGGCATGACATGTTATCTGTACCACCAAACCAATCCACCAGCAAGGGAAGGACTGAGAGCCACAGATCCAGTTCTCATGTTTCCTGTCCCATTTTATTTTTCTTTGACTTGGAGATTCTGTGATTCTGCTGAGGAACCACCTCAGAATGCAAGTTTTTAATCCAGGTTTGTGCTTACCCAAGAGCTGAGAAGGAACTCCAGACTTTTTCTCTTTCCCACAGTGCAAGTCAGTGAGAGGTTAACCCTAAAGGGATGTCTTCTCCAGCAGAGCACTGCAGAACTAACACAGAACAGCTTTAAATAAGCTATTTTAGTTACCTGCAGCAGACTATTTCTACACAAAGTGGAAATAATTCCAATGTGAATTAACCTATGCTTTTGACTGCTGTCAGCCCCAAAATCTCTAATTTAAAGAAAATCTGAATGTTTCTCTACTTCACAGTAATTTCTTTTATAGCTGTGAGATGAAAATCCTTTAAGCAAGAGGTATATCAAGGATAAAAAACTTTCACACCTTAAGTGACATTGGACACACTAAGTCATCTCTCACTGAAGAGAATTTATATGTCTGTACAACAGAGGCCATCATTCTTATCCATGTCAGTGTGCAGATAAAAACTAGCAAAGATTCAGAAAACAATATTTTTACTGTCTTATTTTGATACATTCAAAACCCAATGTTTTAAATTGCTGTTGGATAGCAAAAGCTTCATATACATATCCATCATTATCACCAACTTATTGAGAACCACGACTGCAACCTCCACTTCACATAGTGAAAACAACTCTTATCAGTACTGAAGTTTCCTTTTTCTCACACTCCTATTCTGAATAAGAGCTCTCTGCACCATCATTTTGCAGAGATGTACAGTTGTACAGAATTTCTTCAGGCAGTAATTCTGGAGGGAGGTGGGGGAGCAAGGGGATGAAAATGTGGCACACAGAACGAAATAGACAGGTTCATTTTTTGCACTCACAGGCAGCCATGGTGTGCAAATGCCTCACATGACAGCATTCTACAGCAATGTTCAGCCAATGTATCTTGGTAAGGGGAAGGCCAAAGTCTTTAGATGACCTTTGACAGCCAAGGTGCAGCACCCTGTGTTTTTTACATATACAGGGTGAGTACAGAGTATGAAGAAGTGTGTAGAAAAAAAATTCTTTTGCTTGCTTGAATTAGACACAACTGATGACAATGTTTGACACAAAGCCACAAACGTGAATTTGAATTAAAGAAAGTCAGACCATTTCGACAAAAAACTGTAAATAATTTTCAGAAGATAATTATGCACCCTATGGTGAGACTATGTATTCTGGGAGTGGTGCTGGTCCAAAATGTCTCATACGTCAGGTTCTGAACCAGGTTTGGGACATTAAGTGCCTCTTCAAAGTTTATGTGCGGATCATGGCAAGGTTCCTCAGCATCACTGCTGTCCTTCCAGCTCCATATATTTCTGTCACACAGCTGGAACACTAAGAGTTTAATACCAAGAAGTCTAGGATTAACTCTGCTATTTACATTTCACAGTTTTATTATTCTTACCTAGAATAACTCCTGATGAGCTGCAATTCCTCCTGGCACAATTCTACAAAAATAAGTAGGTGTAAATTCCAGTTTTTGGTCTTGCATGATCCTGAGAGCACTCTGATTCCTCCAAGCTTGACATCATTTATGCTTCTCTCATCCAGAGTCCTGGATGAACTTCATGGTGTTTATGCACCTTATTTGCTCATGTGACAGATGAGTCTAATCTCTCCAGCTCCAGGAAAGATCTTGGGCCATCCTTTCTGCCTGATGTCAGAGTTATATCATGGAGTAGGTGAAAAACAGTGTAAACAACCACTGACCATCTCCATGACACCTATAGCCTTCCACTTTTTTCCCAGAAGAACAGATTACAGACTTGTCCTTGATCAGCTTCAAAGGCTGTCTGGTAGACAGCCTGCATTAAAATGGCCAGTCTGGATGCTGTTCCTATCCAACAGACCAGATGTCACTGAGAGCATTCTTGCTCAGGAGACGTTGGTGAATTATCATAAGCTCAGGGAACAACACAATGCACTTCACTCTACCTCCAGCAAGCTCCTCCAACAAACACTTACCAGTGGAGTGAATTCCCTAACTATTTCACAGTTCAATGACTGGGAGCAGCCATCTGCTGCAGGGAGTTCCTGAAGTGGCTAGGAGTTCTAAGAATGGGCAACAGTAAAACATTGGATGCTTGCCCAAACCCTCATAATGCTTTGGGCAATCCCTGCTTAGTTGATAAATGCTCGGCTTACTTGCCTGAGCCTTTTCCATTAATTGCTTTCACACTTTGGAGAATCTCTGCTATATCAGCACAAAAATTTCTCAGTCACTAAAAACATGCCAGTTCCTCAGGCAAATGCCTTTGAGACCAAATCTGTCTGCTCCCTATTGCACCCCCATGGGCACTTAGGTCTTTTCTTAGGTGTGATGTTCAGTGTTGTTTATAGTGCTCTAGGCGCAGTCAAACTACTTTATCTACAATAATCCTATCTTTTCTGATTTATATTGTACTCCTGGCAATTCTGGTTGCCTTCTCCAATACGCAAGCACAGTGGGTTGAAGGCCATGGGGAGTTTCTCCATAATAACTCCCCAGATTTATTACAAACTCCTAGTAACATGCTGCAGTGACATTCTGTTTGTTACCTCATTGGATTCTTTGCTATTTTACATCATCTCTTAGAAAAAGGCATTTAAATGATTTAAGTCCTCTGTGCTGAGCTTCATTGTTCTTCGTTATTTGCTGTATTTCCTGCATTAGTATCATATCCACACCTGAAAATTCAATTCTCAATAGTATTAGGTAAACCATTAAAAATAACAGAAAGCTGAGGCGGATACATTGATTCTAGTGATCCTTTATGCTTTCCATTTGCAGTAAATCTGTCCCATACTTTCCTGCCGAGGACTTTTATTTTGTTGAGCAAATATTCTTTCTTCTTCCAAGGCTTAGTCATTACAAGAATTTCTTCTGTTCTTGCCTGTAGCAATATTTTTTTCTCCATGGCAGAAATTTTTATTCTACAGCAACATAGAGGCAGTGTTTTAAGCAGTGTTCATCAAAATATGTATTTGGAACATGCAATAGCCACTCAGTGATATTGGAACAGTGGGGTTTTTAATCTATCTATTTTAAAAAAATATTTAAGAGACTTGCTATAGTGGCAGAATATTTTGCATAACACTATGATTTATTTTAAATAATATATCCCCATAAGTTGCTTCAGAATATTAGACAGAGCTACAAAAGATTTCAAAAATTAAACCTCAAACTTAAAAGCAAAATGTAATAAAAATTTTGCAAGCAACTTAGTGAATCAGGGGTGTGTTTGGAGACAGAGTGATTCTCATGCAGCATGGTTTTCTCAACTAATGCCACTACTTGCCATGACCAATACACTAGAAAACTTAGGAGAGCTAAGCTGAAAGGAAAACACAAGATGTCACAATGAAAGACCAAATTTTTGAAAACTGTAGTACTTTTTAAATGTGTCTTAACAGAAATATGAGGCAATAAACTGTCCATCAAGATATTAACTTATTTAAATGTTACTGAAACTCTGAATCTGATCTCCCCTAGTACAACAGCAAAAAATACATATACTTTGCTGTAGTCTGTTCCTTCCTGCCTTTGTGTATTTGTGGGAGTCAGACTGTAATTCAGTATATTAGGGACCAAATGAACAGGATTCCATTTGTGGATGTGGCTGTCCATCCTCCCTATGTGCAGTACACCAGTAACAAGCCAGGTTCCTCTCCAGGACATGCTACCAGTGTCAAAGACATTTGCCTTGATGTTCAAAACAACTGAAAATCAAGCTGAGTTACATTAAAGATGAAATTATTACCTTAGAATCACTACAATATTTGCACTGTGCAGGAAATTATTCAGATCTGTGTACCCAACATGAATTATGCAAGTGCTAGCCAGATCAGACTCATGATAAGTTTTCAGGGAGAAAGAAATAAACCTGGTGTACCTTGCTTTAGTAATGGTCACAGAGCATGAACCTTCAGGAGAGCTGTTTTCACAAACATATCTTCTAGTGGAAAAAGGCCAATGCTCTCTTCCCATTCCACAATCAAAAGGAAATTGATTAAATCTAAACCAAAATTTTATTCCAAGTAGTTTTTTTTAATTGAGAAAAAAGGTAATAGGCTTTCACACAATATTAATGCTGCACTATCCTTTAAAATATCTGAGACAAGTAGAGACTGAATTACCAGACCACATGTTCAGCTTGGCAGGGATTGAATCTTGACTTCTTGAGGACAATACCAAAACCCTAACCACAAGCCAAATTTTCTTCTGTACTTCAAGTAATTTCAATTTATTCCCTCTAAATATGTAACTAGATCATACTGTTGCTCAAGTAAACACATAAAACTGGTACTTTGCCCAAGACCCTTCTATTACAATGTCATTCCCATGAATGCAACATAGAATGAACAGAAAGATTTGCCACTTTATCTTCAAATTTCACAAAAAACCATATTCCTGTTTCATACATTAAATATTCACAACTGCACACAAAAATGCTCTTAATCCTGAATCAAATTCTATTGACACTCATGTAATTAAATACTTCACAATTTATTATTTAGGTACAAAGTATTTTATTTGAATGTGCAACAAAGCCTCGATTCTGAGTCAGGTTCAAATAGTAGCATTTTAATTTCTCTTGGAGCATGGAAAAAATTAAACATAATTTTAAGTGTAAGTCAAACACTGAGAAAAATGAGAGATTGAAAATGATAAGCCATGGCATATCAGCCCAAAACAAGCAGCATGTAATTAGCCTGAAAAATGTACAACTGTATTTCTTCTCAAAAAAAAAAAAAAAAAAAAAAAAAAAAAAAAAAAAAATACCCTACACCTAAACAGGAGTCTGAAGTTTTACTATCTAGTGCATTCAAAGACAAAAAGTGAAAAATTTATCAAAAGATAGCACCTATCTTTTATTTTAAGGGTTGCCACATTCAATTAACCTCAATGTGTCTAACACAGACTCCCACCCAGTGTGAGAGCAGCTGTTTTGGAGTGGTCACCTTGGACATTGCTAGATTTCTGCAAGTGTCTTTAGAAGCAGAGGTCCCTGTGACTTTGAACGAAGGCATGAACTGACTTTTGTGTATTTCTCCTACAAACCTTTAGGATTGCAAAATATTATGGGGAAAATATCTGGGACTTTTCCTTTCCTTGCTTTTAAACAGTCAGTCTTTACAGACAGTTGCGTTCTTTGCTCAGAATTCACTTCTGAACAGAGATCAAGTCTGAGACCAAGCTTTCAATTTCAATAGTTAAAGATTCAAAATTAATCAGGAATCTAAGTCAGGATTTTCTCTAAGAAGGTCAAGGTACTGTTCTCTGTTTTGTTTTATATGTTGCAATGTACCACTGTGATATCCAGGGCTCGGTTTTATTCAGTACCAGCTCTATAGCCTCCCATCTGTCTCCAGATCTGCCCAACAACCACAACAGTAAGGAAATACAGAGTAAAGCCTCTCAGATAATGTTTAAGCTTAGTAAACCAGGATCAGTTTATTCTGGGGGCCATGATAGAATGATCACCCTACTCTCACTGCTATTATAGGCTTTGCTGGTTGGGAAATGATCCTGGAAAAAAGACTAACCTGCTGTTTCATGTCTGTTATTCCTTTTTCCCTTTTGTGGAACTTGCTCATTCAGTCTATTCTGGAAAATGTATGTTATTAAGAATGAAAGGGAGACAGGTAGTACTATTAATGACCAGGCAAATACTATGTACAATGTCTGGAGAAAAACCAACACAGAGAGTTGTGATTTATAAACACTAGGGAAATGATTCAGCAGAGGAATACAATTGGTGAAAAAGTACATCCTGCCAAACTGATGGGAAAGGTAAGTTACAGCATGATATTAATTTGCAGAAGTGCAGAATTGAAAATGCTGTTTTGTTTCTTTTAAAATCATCTTTCTTTTCACATTTATTCACACTCCTGCAGAGATGCCTATGTTCTTTGGGGCTGATTTTGAAAGATTTTGATAACACCTATTTAGCCCACAAGAGTTTTCCTTCTCAGTACCAATTTGACCCAGAGTCAAGATTTTAAGCCAAAAGTGATAGAATTTGCTAGGAGGTCACTGTTGGGATTAATACAAAACTGCATCTCACAACCTGACTGGAGCATGGGAAGCAGCCAGCAAACTGCCTTCACTTTCCTGAGGGATAGGTCTGCCACCTCTGATGACCAACACACATAGAAAACGAGAGACTCTAAGGCAGCAGAGGACAAGGGAGGCTGAGGAGAAATCACATCCTGCATCTCTGAGGAGAGCTGGACAGACAGCTCAATTTCAGTTTTACAATAACAAATCAAAACAAAATTGATTGGCTTTTCTTCTTTCTTTTCCTTGTCCAATCTTTTCAGAAGATAGGAACACCAATATTTCCTTTCAGTTTCACTATTTCTAACCATTGATTCTGCTTGCGGGGCCCAATGTGAACACTCACTCAACAGCCACTGACAACTCAGAAGCCTTGGCCAAAGCTGCCATCTAAGTAATAAATGGCCTGTCCATGCTTGGAACTAGCTGCTGCAACTTTTCAGGGCACCTTGAAATCTAAATTTGGCTTTGCCACCATTTCAAACACTTCAGCCTGTATGATGCACATATGGACATCCTAAGTGACACATAGAGACAATGAGAGGAAGTCAGTACTCATGAAGATCTGCAGAAGAAAATCCAATCCATCCAAGTATCTAACTCCCTTCACTGACTTTGCGGCAAAAAGAGTTTTTTCAAGGTGGCAAACGTCTTTTCAGTATTCAGGTGTTTCACCCTTTTTAAAAATTAACTATTAGCAGTACAGGACCACCTATTTGTAAATAGGATGGTAGCCTAAACTCTTTGGCTTTGCCAAATAAAAAAGCAACCTAATAATCAGAGTACGTAAAAAGAAAACAATCAGGGTCTAGTGTAGGAGATTTTGAACACCTCTCTTCAGTAAGTGCTTCAAAGCATGTGCAGTGAGGAACTCCTGCCTCAATTGATGAACTAAACTATCATGCAGCCAAGATAGGTGTTGGTATCAGGAAAAAAAAAAAAAAAAAACAAAAAAAAAAAAACGAAAAAACAACAACAAACAAGAAGATAAATAAATATGATAAACTTATCACGTGACAGCTGGGAGGAAGGAATAAAACTGGGCTCTTGGCCCTGAGATGCACCTGCAGTTCACATGAGAACTGGATTTCATTGTCTGTTAGCAGCATCCTGGGCTGCATTAGACAGAGCATCTCAAACAGGCTGAGGCAGGTGATCCTTTGCATCTGTTTAATCATGGGGAGACTTTTCTGGAGTGTTGTGTTTATGCTGGGCTACCCCCAACATGAAAGACATGAACATACTGGAGTGAGTCCAGCAAAGGGCCCCAAAGGTAATTAGGGGCTGGAACATCCATCATACAAGGAGAGGCTGAGAGAACTAGGACTGCTCAGCCTGGAGAAGAGAAGGCCTATGGGGATTTAACCCATGTGTATAAATACCTGATCAGGTGAGCAAAGAGGACAGGGCAGATCCGCAAGTGATGATTATTTCCTGTTTGAGCTCTCTCTTTCTCTCTTTTCCACCCCTTTTCTCTCTACCTCACACACATTAATAAATAAAATCCATATTGTTGGCATTGGCATATGGTCATGTTTGTACCTTAATCTGGGCAGAGGCACCTCTTGCTAAATAGATTGTAACAACATCCCTGAAGGTATTTAAAAGACTTTTAGATGTGGTGCTTAAGGTCTGGTTCAGTGGCAAACTTGGTAGACTAGATCAACAGTTGGACTCAATGCTCATAAAGGTCCTTTTCAGCTTGAACAATTTTATGTTTCTTCTCACTCACACCCAGTGACAAGAATAACAAATGTGCATAAAATGCAATATAATAAATTTCCATTTAAATATATGAAAAAACATTCTCATGGTGAGGGTGGTGAGCCACTGAAATAAATTCTCCAGGGGCTGGACTGTCTCCATTCTTGGAGATATTCAAAACCTGACTCGACAGGGCCGTGAGCAACATGCTTTAGGTGACCCTGCTTTGAGCAAGGCATTGGCCTAGATGATTCCAGGAAGTGCCTTTCCAACTCACTCTGTGATTCTGTGAAAATTAAAAGCAGCCATGGAATCAGGAACCATAACCTGGACTTTGGTGGGGGATCATTAGACAACTTCCAATGCAAGGAATTCAGCAGCTTGATGGTTAGCCAGTTCTGGGAACTAAGTGAGTTGGATCCCTGTACAAGAATAAAGTTAGATTCTACCATGATGTGCTGAGTAGTAGTTGTAGAGCTGAGAAAATGCTTCAGAAACAATTCCCCACTGACTGTATAAGCAGCCACAGCCCCACAATGCTCCTGAAACCTTCAGCAGGCTGTGAGCACCCCTCCACACACCCTGCATAAGATCCAGACAAAATATGGCTTTGATATGTTTCCATAACACATACTTAACACCTGTCACTGTTATTTTGCCTAAATTATGTGAAGATTTCAGCCCCAGATTTTATGCTGCAGGGCAAGAATAGCCATCCATGTCTTTCTGACTGATACAGCAGCTATGATAGCAGGTGCAATCTTTGGCATAAAAGCAGCAGGGGTAGAATGAAGAGAGATTATCATTATTATTATGACACATAGAATTAATGAGACCTTTTCTGGAAACCTTTTCTAAGCCTTATACTTTGTAAAGAGAGGCAGAAAAATTTGAAAGATTAAGAAAAAAAAAGATGGAAGATGGAACTGAGCTACACAAAATTTTAAAAAGCCACATTAAACTATAAAAAAGTAAAAGTACTTAATTTTTTTAATTTCTCAAAATACAAACTACACCATCACTTGATCACAGTCTTCACATAATACACAGGCAAATACTTCAAAGAGTAGATTATTATATCTTCTGTTAGTAGATAAAGGTATGTAATAATCTGTTTTCTGAAATTTTAAACAAGACAAATTGGGGGTAAGAAATAAAGTGTCAATCTTAAAATGACAGTAGTACCCAGTGAAACAATTTGATGACTGAAACAATGGATTTTCCATCACCTGAATTTAGCACATCAGCACTTGATGACAATATCATTACCAAATATATCCAACAAAGGGGACTGCTGAAAGAAGGATGTGAGTTGGCAGACCTCATAGATACCTGTTTTAGCACCTGATTGATAAATCTGATTCTGAATCAGAGAAGCTGATTTTTTGAGTGGTGGTAATTATCAATTAATGGACTATTAGAATGACTCCAATGATTGGTTTATACACAAGATATTTCACGAAAGCAGTAGTTGTTCTGCAAACAAATAAATCTCTTTCTATGTTAATGTGCATAACAATGAAGATTCTTTTATTTTCCCAATCCAT
The DNA here is from genome assembly GCF_026979565.1 of Vidua chalybeata. Lineage (NCBI taxonomy): Eukaryota > Metazoa > Chordata > Aves > Passeriformes > Viduidae > Vidua > Vidua chalybeata. Next base: position 83,568,693 of record NC_071531.1, on the reverse strand, counting down.
TTTTGTTGGTTTCCCCCCTCCTCTTGATAACATATTGTGACTAAGGAAAAGAGACAAAGTTAACACTTAAGTCTAAAATGTCCCAAAATGCCAATCATTAAGCCTGAATACTAATAAGACAAACACTAGATGACCTTGTACCCTATAAATAATACATTCAAGCTAATAAAGAGTGAGGGAGTAATGCATGGGTGCCAGCTGGTTGTGAGCTGTCCAATACAATTGGAATATGTGGGATGAAGGCTACGCAAAGAGCAAGGTGTGTGTAAGTGTTTTGTACTTCTGGTATACTGTTCAAGACACTATAACAAATTATGACAAATCTTGTTTCTGTCCCTGCTTCCAGAAGACAATACCTGCTTGGTAATCTACCATCTTTGAAAGGTTAGGGAGGTGAGGGGCTGTGCCTGAAAATTGAGTAAAGGAAAATATTGCATCCACTTTCAATAAAAGGCCAAGATAGATACCTAGGGAATTAAGTATTAGACAGTGTCACTTCAGTCCCTGGGAAAATCATGGAGTAAGAACTCTTGGAGAATGTTTCTGCACACATGAAGTAGAATCATATGTTTGGGAATACTCAGCATGTGTTTACAAAGGCTAAATCAATGCTAACCAATTTATCTGCTTTCTAAAATCAAATTACTAGATTTCTAAATGGATTAATTACCATTAATCTCATTTTCAGAAAGATTTTTAATGTGTTTCCTGAAATATCGAGGTTCTTGTATCTTGCTTCCAGGTTGAGATGTCATGGTTTGGATGGGTGGATCAGAGGTATAACACTGCAGTTACATGATCAAGCACACGGGTCAGTCCTGCAACATGATTAGCCATCTCCATCAATGACCCAGAGCAGGTGACAGAGTGTACTCTTGTCAAATTTGAAGATGACGTTCAACTGGGTGACAGCAGACTTAAGTAGGAACAGAAGAATTTGAGGCTGGACATAAGGAGAAACATTTTCATCATGGGAACAGTCAGGTGGTGTCATGGATTATCCAGAGGGGATGTGCAGCCTTCATTCTTGGAGATTTTCAAAACTTAGCTATAAAAACACTGCAGAAAGCTGGTCAAAACCTCCTGGTTCTAAGGGTAAGTTCACATGTGATAGCTTAGAAATACAGTTCATTTCCCACAGAATCACAGAGGAAGTTTACAGCAGGAGATCATGAAAGGTGAGCTTAGGCAGTTGGGGAATAAAATTATATTGGGAATAATGTAGACATATTAGAAGGTATTGCTCATGATCAATCAGATAGAAGTTGCTTATAACAAACATCAGGGAATTAAAGAGAGCTGTGGTATGAGCAAAGCCTTGGGAAATTAAGCATCCTTTATGGCTGGCATCGTTAAAAAGTTAATTTTAGTCTAAATCAGAGGAAATTAATAAAGCCGTGTAAGATGTGCTCACACACATATAAAACATATAAAATGTGTATATTAAACACATTTGGTAGCTGATCCTTTGCGAGTAAACAGAATCACTGCAAAAGCTCCAAGATATCTATAAACATTTCCATTCCCTCTCCCCAACACCATTTCTACAGTGCCACCATTCCTTCATGTTGAGTTTTCAAGCTCAGCAAGAAATAGGTTCCGAGCATTTCTACACAGGTACTGTCAAGTGGAATTAGCTTTATTAAATGCTAGATGTCTGTAAAGGTAATGCCTGCCTTTGAACTGCTCCTACCAGCCACTTTCAGGTCTGATTTTCAACATCTCACTTGTGATAAGTTTAACTGCACCCTAAATGTGCCTGCATCACTCCAGGTGAATTGCTCAGCAGTTAATCCCTGCCTTGTACATGATTTCATACATGCACATGAGTCTTGTTTTAGGTGGTTTTCCTACCAGCTGGAAAGTTTTTTGAAGGTTGTATGGTCAGATGGAGGTGGGAGAAGGTGAAATAGTATGACCATACCAAACACAGGTGGGGTTATATGCAGCCAAAGGAAAGACCACTGACAGTGGGGTGCAGATACCCACCCACATGCAAGCACTAAGTGATAGAACTTATGTTGGAAGGCTGAGTACTCCAGCTTGGCTCAGCACCAATCAAATGCATTCACACAGCTTCTTGATCCAAATGGGTATCTCCAGATACCACAGAGCTGTGCTGTGATAACTCAGGGTTTTGGGCAATACTGCATTACACAGCAGAAGATTTCTGTTTCCACCCTCTACTCTCTGCTAAAACAAATGTCTATGAGGAGGGTCTGCCCCAACACCTTGTGTGAAAGCATTTACCAGAAAACAGTGGATTTTCAGAGTTACAGCATATTTTTCAAGTTTAGTCACCTCTACACCAAAAGCACAACTGATTGCTTGCCAGAGAATAATTTCAACAAAAGTGGATGTGTCATCATGACCCCCTGAACCTGGCCGCGGCAGTGAGATGCAAATTCCCAATTCACACTAAACTATAGATACTTCCTACTCTACTTGCATGCTGGTCAGCCCCCAGAGTCCAGACCATATGCAGGCCTCTGGGATTAGCACAACCAAGCTCTTCCCTATCCAGATTGGGATGTGGCAGAAATATGTTCCAACTCCTTTCTCCCACAGACCCTATTTTCCTTCTCAATGAAAATAGCACTGCAAGGAGCTGTGACTTTTGCTCAAGTCCAATCTTGGCACAGGGACTGAATATGGTGAATGGGGAATATGTGCTTCTGTAGCTGCACCTGGGAGCTGGAGAGTCTCCCAGTGTCTCGTAGTGCAGCACATGCAGGGCAGCTTCATACAGGCAGCTTGGCATAGAGCTCACATGTAATTTAAAAGGTAAATGCCAATTTTTGCTTCTTCTAGCAAGAAAAAAGACAAATACAGAACTGTGATATTTTTGAAGCAAGAATATAAAAAAAAAAAATATTAAGTGTATTAACACACTACTGGAAATCCTTGACTTGCTGGTTCTTGGAGTTTCTTTTCAAGTTCTCTGTCATACAAATGCAGAAATAATTCCCACATGGAAGTAGATACGAAGTCACCGACAGGGTTACCTGGCTTGGCTCCCATGTTTATTGGTTCTGCTGCTAAATCAAAATCTTATATTTTTTCAAACATGAAAGTATTTAAATAATTCACGGGTTCAGCCTTTACCATAGAACACAAAATTGAGGAAGTATGTATTTTAAAATATACCTCGCAGCCATATATTTTTATGTTCTTGATGTACGACAAAGTGCAACCGTGCTACCCAACAAACAGAAAACAGATTATCTACTCCCATGGTTCATTCCTTTCTGTCATTTGCCATACCATGGTTTTACAGGGAAAATATTTATCAGATTTTAGCAGAAAATCAGAACTTAAGAATCAAGATAGATTATTACCGAGAAGGTTCTATTTTTACAATATTTTGTACAACAAAACCAACGTCTTTTATGGAACCATGAGATGTATCACATTAGCATGATTTCTATAGTCATTTCTTACACTTTCCTACAATATAGATACAATCTGAGAATTTATTAATACATTGAAATCAAACAAGAAAATAAACAGAAATGGTAGAAGTAATTGCTACTTTGAGGTTTTATAAAAGATGGTTTAGAAAATATTTAGAAACCACAGAAAATCCTATAATTAAGGAACAAACTGAGTGTCACTGAATTCAATCTTGCTCACATCAAAACAGATAAAAGGGCATAATGCATTTCTGTGTTTAGAGGTGTAAAATGTGGCTTTTTATAAAGTAAAAAGAAGGTTGTTTTAAAAAATCATATGTTGATGTTGGAAAAAAAAGAAGTGTGAAATAACAAACAGAATCCAGTTAAATGAATAATTAAGAAAGCAAATAGACATACTGAAGTATGAATTTCCAAATATTCTTTGACCTATAATAAAGGCTGTTCTAAAAGATGTTTTCTAGAGTTACTCACAGCAAATAGTGGGGGCCAATTAAGGAAATTACACATTTGTCATAAAGAGCTGCCCGAGTTTTGCATTGTGCTTTTAAGAGTGGGAGAGGCAATACCAAAGTCATGGGCAGTGAAAGCAGTAAAAAAAGAGATCAGGAGTAGAGATGGCAGGCCAGTTTCTGTGGATGATGCCGCAAAAACTGGATGCTGAATGCTGTTCTCATGCGAAGTCCTGAAGCACTTTCGTTGGAGAGTTTATTGACCTTTCACTAATCCCACAGGCAAGGTAAAATATTGGCCAGCTCTGTCTCTGCTGAAATGAAACAAACACACTTCAGGTGTGGACTATTTATGGTCTTTCATCATCAGTCGACAGCAAAAAGAGACTTTATAATCACACAGCTAAATTAAATAAGAACAGAACAACAATTTATGGCCAACAATTTTTCTGTTTGCACTGGGGTGGCAATCATATTTTGCTTCTCTCAGTTCACTCCCATAACACTTCAGCTTGACAACTCCCGCAGCTCCCAGAGAGTCGATGGAGTTACACCACAGTAAAACTGGAGAGGCTCAAAGAAGACTCCGGTCCACTGAGTGCTGTAGAAACTTAAAATAACTATTATCAAAAAATCCTTCTCTCCCTGTTGCAAGTATGAACTGCTGTCAGGATGAAAGCATAAGAGAATCTGGTTTTAAATTGAGATTTTTTTTCTGTGAAGCCTGCAAGTGATTCAACAAGTCAGACATTCAAATTACACTACTCATGTTCCTACCCAAATCCCCATCCTGTGCACTTCACATCTCTATGCTAAAATCTTCACTATCCCCAGTAAAATTAATGTCAAAGTTTCCATTCATGGAGAAGACCTAAGCCACTTGTCAAAGAAGTCCTTCTCTTTCTCTATCCTAATTTCTTTATCATTTTTCTGGCAAAATTCTGGGCTTTTGAGAACTGTTATAAGCCCTGTAGTGCCTGTTACAAAAAGACCTTCATGAAATAAAACCATCCAGTTTATCAGGTTCCTTCTGCCATCCCAAAATGTACCTCTTGCCTCCTTCCCTGGGTGTGCTTATGGCAGAAATATAATGCTCAAAAACTGCCCAAAAGTGAGCACCTATGGGCATAAATAATTCCAAAGTTCTGTGGCCTTGAGCTGATGTCTGTAATGGAGCAGTCTGAGATATCTTCAGAGAGTGTCTGAAAGGTTTGTTGGGGTTTCTGGCTTCATCAACTGTCTGGCAAGAGAGTAATTTATTTACCTAAGAACTGATCAGCAAACAGCATGAAAAATCCAGTCAAATCAAAACTCTAGGTTGATCCAAAAACTGGATACGAAATTATCAACTCAGTAAAATAATTGTACCATATATCCAAACACAGATGGTGAGGATTTCTATAGATAAGCCACAGTTTGTCACATTCAGGATGCTAATTTAGTCCCAATCCTGCTATTCTTAGCTGTTTAAGGAAGCTAATAATCTGAGAAAGAAATGTTTACACTGCTACCAGATTCCTCCTGTGTATTAGGGTAGAAGGATGTAAGTCTGTACTGTCTGATGCTGGAGTCATTGTGCATTAAATAAGACATGTGAAATTTTTAATCAACCAAGCAGAAATTACTTGTTGCAAAAATAAAAAAATCTATTTTTGCTAATAATAGGATTAGTGACTAGGATCTGAAAGATCATGGAATGGTTTAGGTTGGAAGGGATCTTCAAGATCCTCTGCTTTCAATCTCTCTATTCTTGGCAGGGATACCTTCCGCTAGATAAGGTTACTCAAAGCCCTATGCAGCCAGGTCTTGAACGCTTCCAGGGATGGGGAAAAGATGCATTTATCATCTGCAGGAGACCTGCAGGATATAGACCTTGAGCTCACATTAGCTCTATAAAGCTTTACAGCTGATTTTCATACAGAGATGTGTATGTCACATGCTGTTCTGGGGCTCATAAATGAGTGGCTCTATTATCTGTGTGTGCACATTAATTTGTGTTTACCTTTTTAGACCAAATACAAAACTTCAGACATTTTGTCATATTTATTGGTTTATTTTTTCTTTGTAATAAAGATTTCAGAATTTATTTTTTTTTAATAAAGAAGCAAGTGCTCACTGTATATAAGAAAGACATATGCTCTGTAATGCTATATGTTGTTCTCAATTTTTATTAGTACAGAGAAATATTATAACTTGCTGGCAATTCTGTAAGTTTGAATTACCTGTCAGTGTTAGTTCCACCAGCTGTAGAAAATATTTGCCTTAGCTGAGCTCAGTGAAGGTTTGGGACTAGATTTTACCTCTGATACAGAAGGAAGAACAGGCTTTGGGGCTGGGATTTTTTGGGCAATTTTTTGTTCATTTTTTTGGAAGAAAGGGGCACGTGGGGTCTTTCTGTGTTGGTACTAAACAGGTTCTTGCAATATTTGATCTTTCAACTAAAAAAATACATCTATAAGCCAGTTTACAGTGTTCCTGTAAATAAGCAGCAGTCTTCTCAAATGACCAACTCTCTATTATTTATTGTGTCTCTGAAAAATGAGCCTACAGTGCTGCTTTTGATGCATGTTATAAATTCAAGTGCAAAAGATAGTGATTAATAGAGTAAGAATGGAGTTTGTTTTATCCCATTTCAGTGATCTCGAAGTGCAAAGTCATTAGCTAGAGCCATCCTAGGAGTCTCCATGGTCACTATAATCAAAAGCAAAATATACCTGAGGGGCAAATCTCACCATCTTCAAGAGCTGCCTTATGAAAGGCCACATCACCCTGCAGAGCTGCAACCCCTCTATAACACTCAAAGCAAGGAATGGGTTCAGCCATGTCAAAATTACTCTTATAATTAATGAATGGACCATTTAATGTCTCTGATGCAGAAAACTATTGAAAACTACATAGTTTTCAAAGACAGATGTTTTTATTGATATTTTTGCTTTTCAGTCCAATATACTCTTTTTCTTCCCTTTTGGAAAACCAATAGGAATGAAAAGGCAGAAAAAAATTGAAGAAAAAAAATAGCAAAATGTGAGATGCCTTCTGGTGGCTGTACTGCCTGCACCAGAACTACCTGGGCCACTGGAAAGTTCTCCAATGCTGCTAAGATCTCCATTGCATATATATCTGTGAAATAAACTAGTAGATATGAAAAACAGCAATAGTAAAAGCAGAGTGAAATTCATCAGATATGCCCAGGTTCTCCTGCAGATCCGTATATCTTGCCTGTCAGCCCAGAACTGGAGGCAGTCCTACGGCAGGACTCTGAACAAAGTGACAGACAGAAGCCCTGCCAAATCCATGCTGCCATTCCAAGGCCATTCACTGAGCCTTTTGTATCCATTGTTTACTCCTGGGTCAGTGAATGTCACACTCCCTGAGAGGAGCTGGGATAAGACCCTGTCATTCTTTTGCCTTGTCCTCTTCCTAAGAATCTCATTATGAACCTGAAGAGCTTGGCTAATGGAGTTTACAGTGACAGAGTCTTTTATAGTGCTATAAAGGCTTTTAAGATGCACTTCAGGGGCTTCTAATTCTCTCAGCAACACAGTAAATATAATGAACGTAAAAATTATCCTTGCAGATGTTGTGGTGCCAGTAACAATAACAAAATCTCAGCACAGCACAGGACCAAAATAGCATCTGGGATTTTGATTCACTCAATTTAATCACTCAGTGTTTGAGCATTTATGGTTTTACAGTTTTTGTTTATTGATTTACAGTATTTTAATGAGATTACTGTGAAAACATATATGCTGAACTGCTACTTATATGGGACATGTACCAATGCCCATCACTTCCCTTATTGCTTTCTATGGAGTGCTAATTTGCAGCCCTCTGGAGCTCACAGGAGGATTTAACATTAAGCAGTCTGCTGCCTAGTATGAGAGGAAGGAGATGACTAATAACTGTTTCCTAAGCCCATCAAAAGACCATGAAACCTTCTAAGACATTAAAATAAAGGAAAATTAAAAATACAGAATGAAGCCATTTATATTTCTCCTGATTTAAAACCGAGCAGGGAAGTAGTAGCAAATCAACACATTGATCTATCAGTCACTGCTCAGGTGATTTCCAAAGCATTCTGTGTATAAAAGTAATTTGTTGCATTGTGGCCTACACAAAAGTGCCAATAATTTCAAATTTGTGAGCAAGATGCCACAGAGAAGCAAACCTTCCCATATCCATGCACTGGAGCACAGACACATATGCAGTGAGGGACTTGCCTTGTGAAAATTTTTCCATCTAAAAGTGAGGTATCTCAGCTTGGGAGCTGGACAGTTACACATCAATGATTTCCACATCAGGTGATGATTCACACGACCTACCAAAATGCCACCCAAACCTCACACCAAGATACTCTTGTCTCCCTCTTGTTCTCTCCCTCCCCTTTTAGCATCTCCATGGGCTCTAGCAGGGGCTCAGCCATTGCCTGAGGCTATTCTTCACTTTTGGATAGCTAAAGTTAGGGGAAATTAATCTCTGCTTTAGGCAGTAAAGAGGCAACAAAATGAGCCAATATGAAGGATAAAATACTCTGTAGACTTTTCCCAAAATGTACACCCTTCACTCAGTGACCAGGTACCTGGGCTAAGCAACACAGGTACCTATTTTACCCAAGTGAACAGATCTGGCCTTAGGAGATGTTATGCGCCACGTCTCCTGAAAGCCACCTGTAGCAACCCAGGATTTCCCCCACGATTCTATGAAATAAGTTCTCAGGTGGCCTGTGGCCCTGCTTAGTGCAGGGCACCACTTCCAGGACTGTGGTCACCACCAGCACCACTGCTGTTCCTAATGCCTGTCAAAAAACTCTTGTGAATGATTGCATCAAAGACAGGAAGAAAAAAGGCTGCTGGGATGATTATTTAATTTGTGAGTTCATCAATTTCACCCTAGTGAATATTTTTTTGCCTGAAGTCTCAGACACCTCTCATTGCAGAAAGGACACTGTGAAAGCCAAAGTTTTGCAGAAGACTTGACATTCTTTGCCCCACAGTACTCTAGAGCACAGCAAGCCCTGTCCTCTCAGCAGTTCCCATCACACGAGTCATGAATCCCTCCTCACACCACGGGCAAGGCTGACCCCCAGGCGCTGTCAGTCAGTGCAACCCCCTGGCAGAGGGGGGTTCTACAGAGATTGCTGCCAGCTGGACAAGTGGTCAGACCCACACTGTGCTTGGGAAAGGCAGGGAGCACACAGGAGCAAAGACTTGGGAATTAGTTTTTGAGCAATTTTTGTTCCTTACATTGTACATTTTGAGCAATTTTTGTTCCTTTGCTGGAAATATTTGCTTTCTCTCTTCCAGCATGCTTGGCCCAGACAGCAGCTCTGAGTCAGACTTTTCCTTATACACCATTGTCCTTTACATCTTTCAGGTGACCCAGCATGTATTACCATGGCAGGCTGAAATTTCCATGCCACTGCTTGATCTGGCACTCCTTCAGCTGTTCAGGGGCTCAAGGCATAACCTCTCTCCCTCTTTTCATGTTAATGCACACTTTGTGCTCTGGCCTCTGAGTTTGCTCTGTGTAGCTGGCGATACTAGACTAAATCAAGCTTCCTCCCTCTTCATTGAATATGTATTTGGAGCAGTATTTTTTTTTTCTTGTGCTGGTTCAGAATAGTCAACAGCAGGAGCAAAGCACTTTTTATTCCTTCCCAGATTAAATCTATAGGCTTTCTTTAGTTCCACTTTCTAAGGGAGGTTTGCTAGCACTATCAGCTGGTCCAGTTTGGCATGGCTTGATGATTCAAGAACATCACTATTAATATCCCAGCTGCCAGAGAAGCAGAATATAATTTTGTATGCACTCCTCTGGGGTTTTAATCCATTCAGAAAGCAACTCTTTAGCTGATAATTCAGTAGTGTCAGACTTTTCACTTTAAAGGCAATGATTCAGTCTAACATTTTATTTTTTTCTGTCATATAACAACACTTCATTTGTATGCTGCTCTGTGTAGATAACATAACTAAACAACCACTTTGGTGAGAAGAGAAAGCAGGCATGTCAAGGAATACAAGGAATTTGTGATTACTTAGATTTTTCATCATTCCTTTTCTTTTATGTTTAAGAATGTCGATTCCTTTACTGTAAAAGGGAAACAAAAGGAAATGTCAGCTATTACTATGAACAAAGGATAATTTACTTCAACCATGAGTTTCAGTATTATTTTTTTAGTCAGAACATCCAATGAACAACAAATTTCAGTATCTACTGACATTAGCAATAAAGACCACCCCAGGAGGAGCATTTATTTCAGTCAAGTATTATGTATTCTTAAGCTGCCAAAGTGTTAGAAATCTGTTAGAAAAAGAAGCTGGGACATTAATGACAGCTACATATTGATATACCACAATAAGCATCTCAAGAAAAAGTTACATGTATTTCAAAATAATTGAAACTGTTATTATGCTGAGTGGGCCTTGCATTTTCTGAGAATATTTCTTATGTTGAAAGTTCTTACAGTTCAGCAAAGGAAATGGGTTAGTGGATGCAAACAGCTGGGTTCTTTTTATTAAAACACTCCTGAGGAGTTTAATTTCTGAAAGAAAATAGTAAGAAAACACTATTTTTTTTCTTTTTCCCCCCTTTTTTAGCTTTACATATACAAATATTTAGCATCTGATATACCATTTCTAAATACATACTTGCTTTGATGTCTCAGTGCTGGGACCTAAATTCTTTGTTGATTCATAGCCTGTCAAATCAATGCAGCAATTGCATGTAAACTATTACATTTCAAAGGCTTGTCTATCCCAGTCTTTCAAGCTCAGCTCTATGTTAATGTAAGAAAATGTTATTGTACCCTGGTTAGTCTCTTACATATTCTAAACTATCTCACCCATGCTCCCCAGGACTGGGGGACATATTCCCAGCTCACCACTGTGCTCTTGGGGGCGGAGAAAGTACTAGATAGGACTCTTTAAACCTTCTTGGTGAAATTTCACAATTGTTACTCACAGATTGATATGGTAGGAGAATCCCTCCATATTTTGTTTTCATTGGGCCAAAATTGTCATCACTTTTTGATGTTTCCTTGAAAATTCATTTTCAACTCTCAGGACAGAAGGAAGAGGTTTTATACAATATCTATAGTTCATCAAATCACATCAGAAGATGCAAAGACAGTTCTGATCCTTCAAAAGTAGCATTTCACTCAGTAATACCTGAAGCTTTGCTTAAATTTCACTGGGAGAGGTTTCTTAGCTCTGGGAGAATATTCTTTCCCTGTGTTAGAGCTGTTCCAGACTCTATATATAATTAAATATTCATTCTCTGAGAGAGTCAGAAATACAGTGACTCATGGATAGGGAAAGAGGCTGCCCTCAAAGCCCAATGGCAAAAGCAGTCATCTCAGATGTTGAAAAACTTAATTCCACAGGCCAGCTCCAGTTCTGTCAAAGAGAGCTTGCTGCAGACATCCCATGTAAGGGAAAATTGTGTATTGTACACAGTAAAGTGCACTTTAGAAGATTTTATTTCTTCCTTTAACATGTCACTCAAACCTTCTACTTTGACCGAAATCCAGCACTAAGTTACCCATCTCTCTTAATGGTGTGTGGTATTCTGGGAGCAGCTAGCTTAAAAATCAATAATTTTTTTTTTTTTAGGAGTTCTGTAGAGAAAATATAGCATCTACAGATATTTTTAGCCAAATGCTGGTAATTGGTTCAGCTATTTAATCATGATGGATGGATGGATTTCACAATCTTAAAAATATTTATGCAGAAAACAGAGGTGGCCACTGTGAAATATATTTCATTTACTGTCTGAAAACCACTCACATGTTCCTAGGTACACCATGTTGCTAACAAATTTATAGATAGCTGTCATTTTAACATGCCAGGTTAAAGAAATGCTAAAGCTATTTGACACACATTTATAATGTTTCTAGGGAGCATAATTGATCCATCAGGATAATTACGGACCTCGTTTTCCCTTCTCCCTAGCTGCCTGCAATATCTGGTGGGTTGGTTTGATGTCTTCTTGGTTTATTGCAGAAAACAATAAAACAGTTAAATACCATTGCTGGACTCCAGTGTGAAGCAGCTATCAGTGGCCAAAGGCTGAGGTCAGGGGGAAGAACCGGCCTCCTTCCAGCAGCACAAGAAAAGGCATCAGTCATTCTGCTCCTCATGAAAATTCAGGTCTATCCAGTAATATTCCGGTGCACACATGATGGAAGGAAAGTGGGCAGAAGTTGTGAAAGCAGCTGAAGAAGCCACCACTGAGTCTAATAAAGTCTCTGGGCTGAGCCCAGGTCACTGGTACCCATGTCCAGCTCTGTCAGTGGTCAGAGAGATATTAAACTCCTTTCTCCTTGTTACCCAAGCGTCATCTCAAATGTGTCGCTTAAATGGTTACTATTCCTTAGACTTTGCTTAAAAAGTTGTTTCTCTCTAATTAGCTGCATTTTTTGTTAACATGAAAGATGATTTCTCATATGATTTCTCATACATATACACCCATCCCCACTGATATATGTGTATATACAAAAGTATATATAGGCATATATATATATATATATATATATATATATATATATATATGCAATTAAAACAAATTCACATATATATCTAGCCTTTTGCTATCAGCTGAAAGAGGGAAGAACATGAAACCCAAAACCCACTGGCCCTGTATTTTCTCTCTGGATTGTCTGGCAGCAAGTCTTTCCACAGAAAGACATGTGCCCTCTGAAGTACCAGACCATGAGAAAATACAAGCCCTTTATGAAGTATATAACAATCTAACAATCAATAACAATAACAATCTAATTTCTAAATGCGTGATTAAATTTCCACACTTGGTAAAACAGTCTTTAACTTTTGCTATCCTTAGTAGTTCCCAATATGATTATAAATGGAAAATCCTTTTTTTTAAATGAAAAACATGAAACCAGAAAAAAAATTTACATATGCAATACCATGATTTATTGTGCTTCATTATCTTGAAATAAAAAAAAAAAAGGAAAGACTGAAGCAGGAGAATAATAGCACTGTATATAGACTCATTATAAAAGTATAAGTTGGGTCTTTGAATCTTTCCATATAGTTTACACAAAACATCCTGTAAACTGTGTATCTTAGAGGAATTTGATTGTATTCCATTTCCATGCAACAAAATAGGGAGTTGCAGACAAGATCATTATTCAATAAAATAGAGACATTTTCTTTGTTGTAGTTAAATAACCCAGTGACAAGCAATATGATTTCACTCTTCTGAACATGGTATTAAACAGACCAAAATACACGATGTGATAGACAAAAAAAAAAAAATTAAAATCTAACAACAACATTGTTCTGGAGTACATAGAGTTCATATAAATGTGGCCAACATGAGCAATGAAGCAGAAAGTTAAATCACTTAACAATACCTTATTTATGCTCTTTCACCCACAGGTCGTCACCTAACCATGACTACAAGTATTTCTTTCAACAGACCACAAACTACTCCACATAAATCTATGCACAATTCTGGGCTGTCTGCAGCCAAGGAAAGGTGCAAATGGTACAATTTTAGGAGAACCTAAATTAATTAACAGAAAGAACCTCCTTTGTCATGTGCATTTATGTATACCATTCATATATTTGCAAAACGATAAATGGACTTACAAAAATAAAATCCAAGTCACCTTTTCTATACTCTTTTGCTTATTAATGTCTTTGAAAAAGCACCTGCTATCCATTAAAAATAATTTAAATGCATATTGCAGATTATTGCATCCTGAGTATACTTGGGATATCCCAGTCTGTCAATTTTTGTGTAATGGCTACACATTTTTAAGAGAAATTAATCAATAAAGAAAGGTGAACAGATAAAATAGTATTAGGGGGAGATCCAAATTTCAAACCACTTTCCTAGTAGAAAATCATAAATAGAAATGAAAATTGCATGAAAAATTCAAAGGCCCTGGAAGCTAGACCTATCTAGTCAAGCTAAAAAGAATCAGAAATCCTGCTCTATTTTAAATACTTTTTCACTCTCCAGTAGGGAGAGATTATCTGCACATGATGGTAAAAAATGTATCCTTTTCCAGAGAAGCAAACCTTTATCTAGTATCTGTTATCTATGATCTACTGTCTATTCTCCATGATCTATTAACTTTTTCCCTTATGATGTACTTACAACTGTGTTGTGGAGGATACTAAAAATGCTGCATATATTATTACATATTAGTACAGGAGAGGAAGTAAGGAAGAACCCTTTGTGAGCTGCTTAAGAATTTTATTTTCTTTTATCTCCCAGTCTAAGTTCTTTGGATTTATTCTGGACTAAAATACTTCCAGCTTGTTTGCTCCAATAAAACCAGCTCAGGTCTTGGTAGTACTGGAGAACAGTGGGAGATTTTAGGTTAAGAGACTAGCAGATAACATAGAGGGACTAGAAATTCTACTGAGATTTGTGGAATTGCATTTAAAAAAGAGAGGGTTTTATTTTTCCTCTAGACAGACTTTAATAGATTTGGTATCAGTGGGAAGCATGTGCCATCTCTCTTTACTGTGTAAGTCATTATACAGAGCTATTAAGATGCTAAATATTTCAGCATTTGGAGAAAAGAAGTTGAGCTGTTTATTTTCATTGTAAAAAGTCATTGGAACAAAAGGGACGTGAGGTATCACTTACCATCTTGGCTGAGATGGCTAACAGATGGCCCAGTATAGGAGATGTGAAAAACACAATTAATTACTTGCTCAAACTGAAGAAGGAAGCTTTCATAAAAGCAAGACACTGATCCTGGACTTTGCTTTGTGGTGACCTTATCCTCCATCCTCACTCCTTCATAAAATCTTTGCAACTCCTGTGGTGATCAAAATCAATGTGTTTGCTCCTAAAATTTTGTATATCTTATATAGCTTTCTTACTGCACCAGAGATCCAGGTATGATGGTTTAACCTTGAGGGAAATGTTGAGTGTTCTATTACTGCATAACGAATTGCCACAAAATAATCTCCATGCTGGATCTCACCTTGTTGCCTCAATGAAGGCACAGAAAAGAAAACAAATGTTGGGACTCTGGTGCTGGACTACTGTCCAAAAGATACATATTGAAATGCTAGATATTTCTTCTGTCTTTTTTGTTCTGGCAAGCCAGATAATTCCTCTGTATCTTAGTCATTCATGTACAAGGTAGAAATCTGTTTAAGTGTGCTTCTATGAGGATGGAAACCATCTCTTTTCCACATTTAGATGCCCTAAATTTCATCCACATCCATTCACCCATCTGTTCTGTGTTCCCTGTTGGCAAGTGGTGCCAAGCCCATGGGATTCAGCAGACTCGGGTGGAGGTAAGGCTGTCTGTAGCGAGCAGAATGCCTCACACAGTGGATTTGTAAGTACATCTTGAGCTGCTACTCATCTACTTCACTACAAGCACGACATAGAATTCCAGTTTTACAATATATATATATATATATATATATATTTGGGCACAGATGAAATGTAAAATCTGCACAGAAAAAAAGTCATTTTCTCCTCACAGCAATGCTCTATGCAGAAAAAAAAAAAAAAAAAGAAAGAAAATATATTGATTTGCATCAAACATGGTTCTTTCCCAAAAACTTAAGATCCCAGTTGTGTTTTCTTGAGTTGCCCTCTGTTTCCTCAGTTTCCTTTCTGTAACAGTGATTCAAGTTTTTCTGTCAGGGTGATTAAAGTTACCTAGTTAGTGGTCAGCATTTTCTTTTCAGTCCTTCTGCAAGCTTCAAATGAGCAGTTTGTCAAAATTAGGAGAATTTCATATTCAGGCGGCAGAGAAAGCCAAGTCCTAACTTTTCATGTGCGTTTAAATGGGCAGTCAAGCAGTGACATGGAAATCAGTAGAGCAGCTATTAATGATCTGGTTCCATTAACAAATGTTCATTTGGATGGTAAGTGACCTGGGACAAAGAGGAAATGCAATTTTGGCTGCCAATACAATAAAAAATAACTGCTATTAGTGCTATATAGGAGTCATGATCAATTATACCTTTTATTCAGCTACACTGTAGCCAATTAAATCTTTGTTTTGAATAAATAAAGGAGCGTTGTGGGTTTTACAAAACTGCCTTATGTACACTTCCTTTAACTTATGCTATTAACATCACCTTGGTTACTGGAATAATGGAGCTTATTCCTGATATGTTTTTAGCTTTTGCCTTATTAGTCTAGTTTTCCAAAAGACCTTTACCAGGAGAGGAAGTATCTATTTTCTGGACATTAAATTAAACTCAGTTCACATCACACAACACAATCACTTTAGCCAGTGACTAGAACATAACCTGATTCTGCTATCTTACTTTATGTTGAGTAGTAGCTTATTCCATAAATAGTAATCTACCACCATATATATATGGTTACAATTACCTTTTATGACATTAGTTATGTTTTTTTCTTTAGTAAGAGCTATTAACCAAAATGTTTAAGCCCATTATTCCATACAGTACAGAAATTTGTAGAAAATTATCCATTTCCTCAAATGGAAATGACCACAGAGAAGGTTTTTATCTCTATCACAACATTACCATTTCATCCTTTTTTGGACACCAGTGTTAGAGCAGACAGATCTTGCCCACTGGACAAACCCCTTGATATCAGCTGAAAAGAGTGTAAAGAAGACAAAGTATATTTGGTTCCAAGTTTAAACAAGAAAAAGGTTAAAAATAACATTTAATTCACAGCCCAAATCTGTTCTTCTCAGAGCTCACTGACAGAACTAAAAGCAGAGTCTGATTTTAAGCAAAAACTGAATTCTTTATTTCTAGATGGTTTTGGAATTGTGCGAGTCCGGATCCCTGTGCTTTTCAATCACATACAAAGAGATGGATATTTTACTGTGTCTTTCAGTAGCAAATCCTTTTATACCTACAGCCCAAAGAGATAAAGAGAGATGTTGACTGTAGTTAGAAAATAATTCATAAAGACTAAAGGATGGGCAGCTGAGGAGCAGGTAGTGGAGTGAAGTGTGTTGAGGGAATTGAGAGGGATGGCTGAAAATAGAGGGATTCAGAAGCAGGAAAGTGGGACTGGAGATAGGAGGACAATAAGCATGGGAAAACCAGTAAAGAGGTTTAATCACAGGCTTTGAAGCAAGATATAGAGTTGAGGCTGAGTGGATCTGCAAGCAAATCAGAGAACCCTTCCCTCCCGTGGTCTTCTCTACTTGAACTTTTGAAGGAATGAGCAGTTTGAAGCATGGGTGAGTGTAGAGAAAGCATGAAAAGGCCACAAGACTAAGACCAGGTCCCCTTGAAGGCCTGTCCTTGTAGGTCCATCCACCTTGATGAGAGTGCTAAAGCTGATGCAGCTCTCTGCTTTTCCCTGACAGGAAGTCATGACATGATCTACCAGCTGACATTGAATGCACAAAGGCTTCAAATAGTAACACTTTTAATTACTGCCCCAACACAGGATGAGGAGCACCAATAAATAACAGTTCTGTGCCACTTACCTACCCAGCAGGCTCTGCAGGCTTTGGACCAAAACTTTGAGAGGAGCCACTCTTTACCCTTACTTTTTTGTCACCAACTAGCCAAGAGTCAGTGTCTTTTCACCTCTCCTTTTTTTTACCAGTAAAGGCACTTCCTTTTGAATATTTTATTCAAGACCTATTCCTGGAAGTACCCCAGACTCCAGCACTTGAGGAGATTGACAGCTGAATGTCCCACTAGAGTCCCAGTTTGAAGAATGCTTAGCCATAGCCAAAAGTCTGTACATTCATAGGTACTCTCACTGGAATATATTTCCCTCTACAGTAATATCCCTACACATTTTTGTCATGGTTTCTATGGATTTGGATTCAGCAACTCAAAAATAAAATTATCTATTAAAAATATTTTCATACCCTGTAACTCCTTCTGGCTAAGTAAGCACAAGCTAAAAGAATCAAAGCTACATTTTCTTCCTGAGCTCAATTTGGTTTTCAGTACTCACCACTAATGAAATATCTAGAAGTGATTTATTTGAACATATCAGCTATATTTAAGCAGCAGCCAAAACAATTACATTTAATTAAAATTAAGGTCAAGGAAACACAACAAACTAATGTGACACTTTAGACATCAGCATGGAATAGGTGCTTTGTTGGTTAGTTATCAATTAGGTACAGTAAACACAGTAAACATGTTCAGCAGGAAATTCTCAGTGAAATAATTTCAAGCAAGCAAATAAATGCTGTGGAAGATTTTTTTTTTCATTTTCTCTGGATTTAAAATCATCCTGCATACTGAGCTCTTCTTTCTATCCTTAATCTACTTCAGTGATTTATTCTTTTTCCTTGAGGAAAAAGTATTCTGCCAGAAGCTCTCACTGGAGAGATAGAGAAATGTGAAATTGTGGGGGAAGGGTTTTGTTTTTATTGTGTTGTTTCATCTCTTCACCTTGAAATCACAAAAAGTCTTCTCATCACAAGCCTTAGGCTAATTGGACTGTGATGGGTATTTGAGAATCTTCTACATGGCTGCACACCAGCAAGCTTGAGAAAAGGTTTTACTATGAAAGGTTTAGTTGTTTAGTCCTTTGAGTAGCAAAGATTGCACAACTGTGATTTTCTTTGCGTTTGTTCTCAGCATAAGACATTGCTTACAAAGGTATCTTTAGAACTGAGCACATTCACTCTGTATATTTATTTAACTAGACAAATACCTTAAGGCTTGATGTCAGTTTTCTCCTAAACTCCTTGATGATCAGAAGGAAAGGGTACTGTATGAATAAATACTGCTCTGAGTGTCCCCTGACAATGGGGATTCAGTCATGTCCAAAATTTCTTCAAGTTCCTCACATCTGAAGCCAAGATGGTGATCTGGCAGTGCTGCAAATGGCTGAGGGATCTGACCTTCAATCTTCCTGGATGCTTTGTTTCTCATGACTCAAAACAAAGCAACAAACAGAAGCCCTGCCAAATATGTCTTTTATTTTTCTTTTTTTTTTTTTTTTTTTTCTCCACTTGTAAAAAATAAGTGTGGAAATAATACAGAAATAGGTTCCCCTGCAGCCTCTGCCTATCAGGCAGGGCCAGCAAGCACGTCCACATCACCCAGCAGAGCACAGTGCAGAGAGCCTCAAGCTCACAGTGCATGGTCTGGGTGCACCCACACGGAACAGCACACACGCTGCGTAGGAATAGTAGCTGATATGACAAGACCATTGCTTCTACTGGGTTAAAACCTGCCCCCCAGCTCACCAATTTCCACTGCAACTTCCAGCGCAGATATAAGAGTGCTCATCCAGAACACATGAGAGTGATGCTGTTCTGGGGAGCTCCATGCAGCCATCAGTCACATACACAGCCCCAGCATAGTGCTGGGGCCTCCTGGTGATGCCACAGTCTAAACAGCAATGCAGAAATTTCTCTCTGAAGCCTTAAGCTTTTAGGAGCTCTGCATGAGGTTGTAAAGACAAACACAAATAGAAAACCAAAGTTTAGTGGAAGAGGAGAGGGAAAAGGATGACTTAGCCATTTCGTACATTCACAGGGAAAACACATTCTTTGGAGCCATGCCAGATCCGATCTGAATACAAATCAGAAAGCATTAGCATAGAAGCTGGGGCTACAGAAAGCCTAGCTAAAGTGCAACAGGGTCATTGCTAAGTATGTAGAGACTGTGGGGAGGGAAGACACCAGTAAAGCAGGGAAAGGACAGAGAGAAATTCATCCTAATTGGGCAGTTTCTGTGTTGGTGACTTTTTAGCTCTTCCTGTAAAAAAAATATACTGAAGGACCTAAACAGGCTTCAGAAAAACTGCAGCCCTTACTTACCAGTGGTAAAATGATCAGACCTTGAACACCCTCCTGATACAGTCCTTGCTTATCCTGATCAAGGAAAAACGTCATGATGAAATAAATCCCAACCCAATGATAAAATTACTCCAAGCTTCAACTAGGACAGGCTCATGATCTTCTGCTTTCTTCTGAAGATGGAAACAAGACGATCATATCTGCAGGCAGATCCAGACTGGACTTTGGTCCTTCAGTCTACTTTGGGTACTTCCATATAGATATCAAAATGTCGAAACAAGGCAATGACTAAGACATTCAAGTGCACCTTATGCTGAACCTGGTGGTGTTTAGATTAGGTGTCTGTCCTTTCAGCAGACCCACTTTATTCACTCCTCCAAGCCGTCATTCACAATGTTTAGAAACTCTTTGTAATTCTCAAACATCTAAGAAAAAAAGAAGACAGATCAGAGAGCCTGGAAGGGATCTCTAGGGATCATTTGAGCCACCCCTTCTCAAAACACATCCCATTTCAGTGTTACTCTGGGTTTTTCAGGCATGTGACCACCTGGGTCTTAACCACCTCTGAGGATGGAGGCTTCGCAGCCTTTTTGGGCACCATCCAATTTCCTGACTTCCCTCACTATTAAATGCTTCCCTGCTGTATATTCATGTTTCCTGTGTTGTAGTTGTATTTGTTTCCTCTCATCATCCAACACCTCTAAATAAACATTTGCTGAAAGTTATTAGGTTCCCCCAAAGCCAACCCTGCTCCAGGCTGACCAAACTCAGATCCCCCAGATTCTCCTTACAGGGCAAGCACTTCAGTCCCACAATCTTGGGGACTTCCCCTGAACTCTCTCCAGCTTATCAATATTTTTCCTTCATTAGAGACCAAAACTGGGCACAGCTGTGATCTCAGAAGTTCCAAAAAGAGGGGAGGAATCATGTGCCTCAACTTGCTTATGGCTAGGGCTTGTCAGCTTGAGTAGGAGGACCATGGCTGAATTTTACAAACTTTCTAAGACTGTGGGTAAGCTGAATGAACAGCTGTTTATTAAATCCTGAAATGCAAAAAGTATTTGCTGAAACTAGTTTCAAAAAAAAAATCAATGTAAAACAGTCAAAGGAAAGTACTTCTACACACAGCAGGTAGTGAATTTGTAAACTTTGCTGCCACAGGAATCTGAGGAGACAGCATCAGCAGGATCGCAAAGTGATCAGATAAATTCATGAACAGAAGATGCTGAAAGTGCTGGGCAGGGATGTACACACTGCTGCTATTCCAGCTGCAATACTTGTAGCTGCTGGGAAAGACAAAGAGACATGGGAAAGCAGTGGGGCTTTCATTCTGTCCCTGAATGGCCTCTCCTCTGGTCACCATCGGAGGCAGATGGACCTCTGGCCACTTCTTGTTCTCTTGCTCATCTGAGCCCTGTGGGAGGTTACTGAGTTGACACTAATTAAATAAGAGACACGGGGACAGTAACTGATGTTCTCTTACATGAGAGATCAATCTTGCCATGCTGAGAATCATCAGAAGTTACAAAAAACCGTATCCAAAATTGATCGCCCATAGAAGTTAGACCAGAAAACCATAAGGTCCAGCTCAGGAGAGGATTTACTGCGGGTGATTTCCATGGGCTGCAGGAGGCTGACAGCCCTGCAGGATGTGGGCCTAGAGGTAGGGATGGTAAATCAAGCATAAACAATTGTCCATCATCTCCAAAAAACAAATAGAAATCAGTAGCACAAGAACTGAAAACTAACTGAAACAGATCAGAATATTAAGCCATTTAAGCACATTCAAATGTGCAGACGTGAAGGGGTTTAACATAGAAAGTTTCGAAACATATTTGATAACATATCTTACTTAGGTATACTTTCATTTTCTGTTGTCAAACAGTTCAAAACTCTTTTTTATAAAATCAAATTTTTTAAACATTATAATATGGGGCATGGTATTTACAAATTGCAATCCTCTGTGGGTTTAAAAAAGTAAAATTAAAATTCCCCATTAAAAAAAAAAAAAACCTCAACAAATTTGTTAACTGTAAAACAAAAAAAAAATAATTTATTTTCTGCTGTTAAAGTAATTACTTATTCTTTGAATAGGTAGTCATGGGTGTTTAACATTCATTTGCAAACTTCAGACACTTTACGATGTAGGCTGTGTATATATAAATGCAGAGAGAACTGAAATAGTAAAATGTCCATGCAGGATACTATGCACTAGCTATTCCTACAAAAATAAACACAAAGGATTTCTTTCTTAAGCAGGTCTAAACAAATGTGTTCAGTAAGTAAAATCTAAGAATGCTCTAGAAGAGCAAATAATTTTCTAATAGCAATACACAACTCCAATTCCAGGATGTATAGCTCAGCTGAGGAGCTTTTTATAAGGGATAATGTCAAAATATGCAAAGAACACAGCAGGAAGGTGAAAGAAAATAAGTTGGAGTTTCCCTCTGAGAAAGACACTGGATAAGGAATTATAAAAATATAATTTTTCTGAGTGTACTTTGGCATTAAGATAATGAATACAATTCAGTGGGGTGATAAAATGACTTAATGGAAGCAAAACTAGGTCTGGTGTAACCTAGAAATTTGCCAGCCATAAAACTGAAGAATTTCCTGGTCTAGGAACTACTAGTGAAATTGTGCTTTCTGGTATAGTTTAAATCACTTCCTAAACATGAAGACCATGCTTTTTACTAGTTCAAATATACTTCAGAAAATTAAAAAATAAGTAAGCTCAAAAATCATAGGCAAATAAAAAATACCTTTCCTTCTCAAAAAAAAAAAAAAAAAAAAGGCAACAACTCAAAAATTCCAGATACTAAACAAGGTTGCTATGCTTAGAAGAATAGTTAATACAACTGTATTTAGATTTCATTTATCTCTTTCCAGGTACTACCAGGAAAGAAAAGTAAACCACAGCAATTATGCTAAAAAGTACTAAGAAATTACTGATTTATGCTGTAGGAAGTGGACCCTGATGGCATTTCTGCTCACCCTGAAAGCAAAAATGTTCACCTACACTGCCTATTTCGATTCTAATTTCTGCTGATCATTGCAGAAGTGGTTTAAAGTCCCTCACTCAGCCAAAGCCAGCTGAGAAAAGGAATCTGAGCAGTTACCATGAATCAGCCTTGGAAATACTAAATTAGTAGCTTGCAATAACATAAACATAAATAAAGAATTAGAATTAAAAAGAAGCTGGAATTACAACCTATAAGAAAAAAATAAGAAAGCACCATAAAGTCACAGTTCTCCAGGGAAGATGGGGCAGCCTGTCAAAGCTTCAATTCTGACCATGCTTTGCAACCATCAATTACACGCTGCTGTGCCAAGCTCTTAGTACTGTCTTATCTGTTGACTAAACACCCTTCTTAAAATAAAATGAGCCATCAGTTTGAGAAATTTCCCTAGTTATAGCTGTGTCAGCCTGCTTAAGTTGACCTTTAGGGAATTCTCATGAGAATAAAGGACATCTTATTATTCAAAGAGCATTGTGAACCAGGAGCTGCCGGTCTTAGACAAAAGCACAAGATTTTCTCCTAAGAGAACCTCTGAGGATTTGCTATGAATCATTCTCTTGAGTAGTTTATAATCTGACATGTGAAAATAGCTGGAGGAAAATTAATCCCTGGCATAATTTCATCTTTGTATAATCCGGCAAAATTTGGCCCATTTGAATGTTTCTACTGGACAGTGCAGGGCAGAAATGCAGGGTTGAGGGGAATGCATGCAATGGTGGAGAAACTAATCTGGCAAAGGGAAGTGGGTTTTGAGGCGGGTGAATCCGTTATGTATACATAGGCCAAATAGTCTTAAAATATGGGGGTTAATGGCAATGTTTGTAATATCAAAACGACATTAGTACTCCTTTTATTTTGTAATTTCAAATTAGTTTTCCAAGTTTAATATTCTGAGTCATGATAACTGGTTGCGTGGGTAAAATTAACACCATCTATTCCTACTTCGCACAAAGCTCATGAACATGCTCTGGGTTTCAGGAGGAGAATTTGGGGTTCCAGGTTTCCACTACAGCACTTGACTACAACATGGTAGGAGGTAAATGGTAAAAAAATTGTGATCACATTGAGTAAGGATTTTTGCACACCTTGTCTGTCACCAGAAAACTTATAAAAAATTATATTTTTATGCAAAGTGCCCTTCTGAAAAAATAGCTGTCTCACTGAAAGTAGAAGGACATGTGATTTTCTTCCTCTAGCTGAAAAAAATAAATCTTGTTGGACTGATTATGACTAATGCAAGTGAACCACATGAACCCTGGAATGATGACAAGGGTGTAATGGGAAGTGATTGAAGAACATTCAAGCATTGCATCTTGAATAAGCACCAACTTGGTTTAGAGAGCATAGTAAAGGGAAGGCAAATGAGAAGGAGGAGAAGGAATTTGGGAAGATAAACTTTCTCATGGACAATGTTTCCAACCCAAATTTTCTCCGACATTTGTTAAACTAAAATAAGCAAATTTTTAAAGTTACTTGTTATTTTTGGACCGTTAGTATGAAAAGGGGTTAACTGACACTTGAGACTGTTAATTTTCTAATTTTCTCTAAACTAGGCAAGAAGAAAAAAAAAAAAAAAAGAAAAAGGAATGGGGAAGGGGGAGGAGGGAATTCTGTAGAACAGGAAGAGCAAAACAAGGTAATTATATCATGATTCCATTATTTCAGTATCTATACTGAAGCATGTACGGCATTCTTTTAATGGGCAGAGAAATTCCCTGTATGTTGTTATTATAATGAGTACTAATGGAGAGTGATAAGACTACGGGAGTCTTCTCTCTGCACAGTGCCATTACAGGCATGAGTGCATAAATAGATTTTGATTGAGATAGTCGCTAGTAAATCATGACTTAATCTTTTTGTATGCCATTTGAAGTAGCTTCAGAGTCTGTTTTTATCTCCAACCTATTATTTTGCGGTTTCTTATCTTTCATACTTCCACAGGGTCACTGCCTTCTTTGAGCATCCCTGCTCTGGTATTGGATCCTCCAGAGGCTGCAGGTGGATCTCTGCTCCATGAGGACCTCCTTGGGGTGCAGGGGCACAGCTGCCTCACCATGGTCTGCCCAGGGGCTGCAGGGGAATCTCAGCTCTGTTGGCCGGGGCAGTTCCACTCTGTCCTTCTTCACTGACCTTGGGGTCAGCAGGGCTGTTCCTCTTACATATTCTCACTCCTCTCTTTGACTGCATTTTCACTGGTGTTTTTGCTTTTCTCATTTTAAATCTGTTATCCCTGAGGCACTACCACTGCTGCTGATGGGCTCAGCCTGAGCCAGCAGCGGATCCATCTCCCAGAGCATTGGCTCTACTGGACACAGTAGAAATTTCTGGCAGCTTCTCACAAAAGTCACCCCTGTAGTTCTGTTGCCACCACAATATTGCCACTCAAACCTAATACAGTGTCAGAAACTGTTTCAAGGACTGTCAAATGTACCAGTACAAGATAGAAAGGAATGAGCAGAATTTGGTCTGCCTTCACATTTCAGTCTCACCAGTGACCTATTTACTAACAGGAAAATATATGCCATTACTAAAGAAGACAATCTTCTGGAAAACTTTATGTCATTAAAAACCCAGCACAGAAAAATAGTTTGTTCTCAGTTGCAGGTTTGAGGTGATTTACGTTTCCTGAAATCAGTGCTTTGGGAAGAGGTATATCTGGATAGGTACTGAGTCACAGGACAAAAGTCAAAGTGAACAGGAGAGGCTGGCTGCAGACCCAGGGTGATAGATGCAGAGAAAAGAAGAAAACCCCATTTGCTTCCTGGATGTGTAATTTTCAAGATAGATGCTTTGTCACATGGTATGTTGTCCACCTTGTCCAGAGGTATGCTTGTGTGTAGGCATCCATGAAGCATAGAAAGCAGATTCATACTTTCCAGATAGTGGGAGGTTCCTTCTTCACTAATGTCTGCTATCCTAAAGAAGCACATAAAGGTTCCTCAGCAGAGAAAAAAGTGGGATAAACTGGGTCCCACAAAGCACAAGTCCTGAGGTGAAACTGACTCCTGTGCCTGAATCAAAGGTGTCCATACATGCTGCATACAGCACAGATGCTCTTCAGTGACAGTTCTTGACCTCCTTGCTACTAGAGTAAGGCAGTGATGGTCTCTTCACATGAATCAGGAATAACACAAGCACAGTCCAGAAAACCAGAGATCCTCTAGGCTTGGCAGACCTTCAGTAAAGTCAACTTAGGAAAAATCGAATGAGGATTTGAGAGCAAGGAAAAGTGCAAAAAAACCTCAAAGCTCAGAAAATCTGCCAGTGCAGCGATGCTGTTCAAGCACAGTTCAGCCCGTCTTCCAGCTTTAGGTCTGCTTTGAATGAGGAAGTTTGAGCCTGTGATAGTTTCTACTTCTAATGATACATTCACTTAAATACAAAGGTTTCATCAGCAGAATCACATCTCTGAATGTCATGAGTCAGCTGAAAATTGCAATCCAACCTCTTCTGCTATTTCAGATGTAATTCAAACACAGTCTGATGATTCTAAAAAGAAGAGACATTGATGAGCTGATTAATAGATTTTGTGAGATATCTGTGCACTCAAAAGTAGACTTTCTGAAAAATTTAGGGCACAATCCATCTAACCAAATGTACAAGTCAGTAATGCATTTAGATCTAGCCCAGTTATTTAGATTTCCTTTATAGTCAGAAAAGAGAAATAAGCTCCTTTAAGTCACTATCACCTCACTGAAACAGATATTAAAAGCAGGTGGCCAAAAAACAGCAATTTCTTCTGGAATGACTCCATCATTAGTGACTAAAATTAATCAGCATCAATCTTGCTCTTTCTCATCAAATACCTAAAACACATGAATAGCAATTGATCTTCTGAGGTTTTCTGGTCACCGAAGCTGGGGATCACCAGGTGCCGTGCTCTGAAACACTGCTCCTTACCTAAAATGTGCCTGTCCACAGCAGGTCTCCCATGGACAGCCCGAGCATTTCTGTGTCAGGACAGCAAAGTTTTTGTCGCACAAAATGCAGCATCTTGAGTACCACCTATGGGTACACTATTTACTGGTTAAATTAATTAATTGTTTGAACCCCAGCCCAGATAACTAACCTAATGATGTACTGGGCACTGTGTTTTTGTGCCAAGAGGGATCTAGTTTCCCTAGAAAGCTTTTCTGAAAACCCATCATAATGTCTTGCTTCCTGGGGCAACGCTGAGATGAAAGTGAGAGAAAGGTTGCAGTTTTCATGCATGAAGAGAAACATAGAAGTATTAAAACAAGTCAAGAGTTTGTCCAATTCCATCCCAAGTTAACAAAAAAATAGTAATGTTAATGAGGATTGTAATACCATATACAAACACTGTTGTTACTCATTATACAAACATAGTTGTTACTCATTCAGATCAGACCTGGCAAACCTTGCTTGCCAGGCACAGTATAGTCTGACAAGCACAAATAGGACTTATTCTTTTGATCTACCTTTATCAAAATGTAAGAAAGCCTCTCCTTTTTCCTTCTCATTTTCCTATCCTCTCTTGAACTTCCTATCACCTTAAGCACATCACCCTAAAGCTATTAAGTTTTATCTAAACCAGCATAGTATCTAGATGGAATTAGGGTCACTGAATGCATGGAACTGACCTGATAAGGAATATATTTTTCAAAATGTCATTTCCTTTCTTGTTTTCCAGGGGTGAGGAGAAGGGAAGTTGTCTTTCTTATGTCTTTTCTTGTACTCTCTAGATAAGCTTATCTATTCTTTTTATAACATCTGCTTACATGATTTCTACATGTTTTTTGCATATAATAAAATAATTCTAATAGAGGTCCTTCACTTACTTTATTAAAATGAATGAGGATGGGCATGTTCCTTGAAAATTTGTGGAATAATTGAGAAAGTGTTGTTTGGAATAGTGCTTAACATCTGAAATTCCCTCGTATTGCCATGCAAAAGTCGACTGATTATTTCTGAGTGATGTATGCTATGTTGTTAGTCTAATTGCCAGCAGTGGCACTGCTCAGCCATAAAGAAGTTCACTGCATCAACAAAATTTAATTGGGGCACCTCAATATACTGGCATTTTCTTGCAGAGCTAGTTAAAATGAATACAGAAACTGCTCTGCACAAGGATTGAAATGCATATTCTTCACTTGAACCAGGGAAATTCACAGAAAAACTAATTTTGCAACAGCATGCTGTGATTCTGCTTCTTGTTCTTCACTCCAGCAATCATCAGCTGAATGCACACACACAATAAAAAGTCTCATTTATTCTATCACATGACACTTTGGGATTACTTAAGTGACCAGGTTTTACTCTCATGCAAAAATTTTAGATAAGAAAAGTAAAAGTAACAAAAAATAAAAGGGGTGGGGGGATTGTATAGTCATTTTATCCAAATTTTGTTTCATTTTGTACCAAAATTAGTCAGTCTGATACTGATAATGACATCTGTATTAACATTCTGTTGTTTCCTCGTGTGCAGAAATGCTTGTAACAAAAAAACAAAACCAAAAAACCAATTTTATAGTAAATCTTAAAACCCCAGCCATAGCAGGAGCTAAACTTGTTATATTTTTATTACTCACATCCTCCTTGGTTGGCAGATTCATTAAGGTCAGGAAGAAGTCTAAAATATCCACTGACATTAAAGTTACCCATAGGCTTAAAAGTAAAGAGGAACATTGAAGAAGGAGAAAATTTAATTCTTTCTCTGTGAGTCTTTGGGAGAAAACGAGTTTGCCACCTTAAATGAGTAATAGGGCAGGTTTCAGAAGTGGCATATGAAAGCATTTGTTGTAACGCTGAACTTTACTTTCTCTCATTAAGTTGATTCATTGTGTAGGTAACAAGGCAAAAGCTGGCAAGTGCTGACTGCTGTGCAAGCCTCCATGCTGAACACATCCATCATTCAAAACTTTGAATTCCAAACCTGGTGGCCATCAACCTCTAAGTGCACATTGCTGGCTCATGTCCAGTTTGTCATCCATCAGTAACCCCAAACCGTTCTTCCCAGAGCTGTTCTCAGGGTGTTCATCACCCAGGCTTACTGGTACCGATGATTGCACCAGATGCAACATCTCATGTCTGGGTCAACATAATCACTCCTATCAGTGCTGACTGAGTGACAAATAGGTTGAGAGAAGATCCTTGAAGGGACAGCCCCAGACATCTCACTGTATACAATGAAAATATTCTCTTGGGCTTCAAGACTCTCAAGTACTTAAAAAGAGCATCCTCATCTAAAAACTGTCCCAAACAGAGTGCAAATCAGGCCCCAAATCTGCTTGGTATAACTGTTTCTCAGAGGCACTTGTTTCAGAAATGGATCCTTGACACTGATTAATCAAAAGTAGAGGTGACGTCTTTTGTTGAGTGGGATGCATTGAGGGTCGGGGACTATTGATTGTTCTGATTAATACACTGCACTCCCACATCTGGGAAATGGCAACTCAAATTGGAAGGCCCCTTT
Source organism: Vidua chalybeata (assembly GCF_026979565.1). NCBI lineage: Eukaryota > Metazoa > Chordata > Aves > Passeriformes > Viduidae > Vidua > Vidua chalybeata. The sequence goes on along the minus strand of NC_071531.1, from coordinate 83,539,663 downwards.
TCTGCCCTGCTTTCATGGGTACAATTCCCCTCTGAAATCAGTGTCTCAGAGAAAAAAGAGAATCAATGGTTCCAGGCATTAGTGAAGGTCAGAGTGCAAGGCATAGAGGGCAAGTCATTGGCCATTGTAAATCATGGTCTCTCTCTTAACTCACTGGATCTATTGCATTTTAGTCAGGGATTTGACCCTGAGAGCAATCTGTATTTTTCCCTCATATCTATTGTTTCCTTATATGATTTCAATGGCTATTTGGTTTTATAATCTGAGCTATTCAAAATAGATCACAGTCAGTGTTCTATTAATTTCTAAGATTCACAAATATTTTGAGAAAAAAAGGTTGATATTTTCTATGCCTTTAATCTTTTTATAGTTTATTGGTATGTATTCCCTACCTTTCACTGCTCAAAGAATACCTCTGGTCTAGAAAGATGCTGGGAACTCAAAGGAAGGTGTGAGTATATAAATCTGACTATATATATAATTTCATATTGGAGTGTGGAGGATACTCAGTATCCTGAAGATATGCACTTCTTTTGTTAATTCCTATTGGGTATTTATTTTACTATTACAAAATTCTGCAATTTCTCTACAAAAAAAATCCTACTTTTTTCTCTTAGTGTCATGGTTTAACCCCAGACAGCAACTAAGCACCACAGCTGCTTTCTCACTTCACTGCCACAGTGGGATGAGGGAAAGAACCAGAGAAATGTAAAGCCCATGTCCTTGAGATAAGAACAATTTAATAATTTAATAATAGGACTAATAATAACAACTACAGGAAAAAGAGAAGGAGGAATAAAACCCAAAAAACACAAAGAAAGCACAATGCAATTATTCACCACTCTCTGACCTATGCCCAGCCCATCCCCTAAGCAGCACTCAGCTCTGCCCAGGCAACTCCCCCCAGTTTATAGATGGAACGTGATGCTGTGTGATATGGAATATCCCTCTGACCAGTTCAAGTCAGCTGTCCCAGCCATTCTCCCTCTCTCCACTTCTTGTGCACCTGCTCAGTGATACTGAAAAGTTCTTGACTTAGGGTAAGCACTGCTCAGCAACAACTAGCACATCAGTTTGTGGCCAACATTATTCTCATACCAAGCCCAAAACACAGTGCTGTGCCTGCCACTAGGGAAGAAAATTAACTCTATTCTGGCCAAAACCAGGACACTTCTACATCTCAGATGAAAGGCAATCTTTAATATTTCTCCAAGGAAAAAAACTCTCCAAGGAACAAAATATCACTTCTAAAGAAATATACCTAAGTAAGATGGAGGGTTTGGGTTTTGGGTTTTTTTTTTGGTTTTTTATCTCTTGTTTCTTTGATTATTTGTGGATTTCATAAGCATGATCGTATCTATCCTAAGCCTGAACTTACAGTGTAAGCATAAAGACAAAAAAAAAATTTTTATATGTTCATCCCAAATTTGCAGCATCAGAAAAATGAGATTGTTCAGAAAAAATTTAATCACCAATTGAGCTGACTTTTGATAATTAGAGATTGGCTTCTGGAGTATGACAACTTTTAAATAAATGCCAGTGCTATCCTTTAACATGAATATTAGAGGAAGCTTCTAGTAGATACTTCTCAGAAACAAATCAAAACTCTGCCATGCAATTTTCAAAGGGTTCTGAAAACCCAGTTACTCATCTCCCAGAAAAAGTCACAAGCAATGCTTTCAGCTGCCTCTGGAAATCCCAACAAAAACTCCCCTATCTTCATTATCCATTACCCCTGTATAAGGAATAGGATAGAGAATAAAATACAAATAGATGTGGATGGATGAGAGTCTAATTTAATAACTACTCAATATAACTGCCCACTGTCTGATGCATTGCTGCATAAGGTGCTATTGATTCAAGGAACAAGATTATATGAGAGCTGGGAGAAAATGTCTGGCGCTGTTCTCCCAAGATTTATTGTTTCTGATAATGAGTAAATAGATTTTATGCAAGAAAATCTAGCAAGGCTTTTTCCAACTGTCTTAATATTGTCAGTTTCATGGACAAAATCCCTTATAACTTCAGGAATACTGCACATGCAGATAAAATATCTGCATGTACTCAGTCACCTAGTGAAGGCTCCCATGAAGTGCAAGTAATAGCAGATAGGAGAGGCTGCCAAGGATCCCTTCATGTATTAATTTTCTCATGGTACATATTGTCTTAGTTTCTATAAGTAGCATAGAGGTTTTTGATATTTTCTTTGTGTCAGGATTAAATCTCACGCTAAACAAGGCATTAATTATCTGGTATGACCAGGTAGCAGTAACTTCTGGGGTAGGTGTCCCTCAGAAAAAATGGTGCTCTGTTTCAGGACTTGTTCTGCCTTCTACAGCTTGTTAGGATCAAAAATTTCACCTATGGCAGTGAGAGGTAGCTCACATGTAGAGAGATATTAGGTCTGCCAAAACCCTTCATATACATCTTCATTGATTTGAGGTTCTTCTGTATCTACTCTTCCTCTCAATCTTTTATTTTGAGGTAATATCTTTATCTGAAAATCATCCTGGGTAACTTCCTGACTCATAACATAGCCAAATATTACGTCCAGCATTTTGGGCAATTCTGCAATAAGCTGGCTTGCAAAAGTGCTTCTAATTTAACTGTTTTCCCTAAGAAAAATTCCTTTTTCCATCTGAAAGAGGACTACCACTCTTCATTAGTTTACCCTTAAATCACTGCCACCTCTTAGCTGATCTTCTTTTTATCTGAGTAATACAGTTTTAGCATCTTGGATTTAAAATTTACTGAGCTAATGATTTTTCCTGCCACAGCATTAGAACTGAAACATTTAGAAGCATATGTCACGGAATTAGCAGATTTCTTTTACTGATTCCTACATGCATTAAATGGATTAGAATACGTGGGAAGTAGAAAAAGAGCTGAGATTTAACCTCCATCCCCACAACATTCCAGGCACCCATCTGGAGCAATACCTCTGTATACTGAAAGGTACAACTCTTAGCAGTTGTGTTAAAATTACACCTACAATAATTAGGGAAGTGTGCCCACTGCTGGGAAAATACAGATGCCTCAACTCTTGTGCAATGCTCTTCTTTGGAACATATCTTCATCTTTTATATACTTATATATCTATGTAAGCAGAGCTCTAACTATAGATATATATATATAGACATAGATGTATATGATGATAGATCTATCTATGTGCATATTTAGGAATGAGAACAGGCTGAGCCCTAAACTTTATAAAGCTCAATATCTTTATAAAATATTTTCACTTGTAACTCAGTGAAACTGGAAAGCCTATTGAAATTAATAAGAAAGTACTTGAACACTGAGTAAAGTAACATGAGAGCCAAAACCAATTATTACGAAAAGCTAATGGAGAACAAATGAAATGGTAAAGTAAACAAAAAGGGGGGGAAATGGCTCTTTAAAAATGGAGAGGAGAGGAAAGAGGAGAGGGAGAGAGGGAGAGAGGGAGAGGAAAGAGGAGAGAGAGAGAGGGAGAGAGGGAGAGGGGGAAAGGGGGGGAGGGGGAGGGGGAGGGGGAGGGGGAGGGGGGAGGGGGGAGGGGGGAAGGGAAAAGGGAAGGGAAAAGGGAAGGGAAAAGGGGAGGGAAAGGGGAAAGGGGAAAGGGGAAAGGGGAAAGGGGAAAGGGGAAAGGGGAAAGGGGAAAGGGGAAAGGGGAAAGGGGAAAGGGGAAAGGGGAAAGGGGAAAGGGGAAAGGGGAAAGGGGAAAGGGGAAAGGGGAAAGGGGAAAGGGGAAAGGGGAAAGGGGAAAGGGGAAAGGGGAAAGGGGAAAGGGGAAAGGGGAAAGGGGAAAGGGGAAAGGGGAAAGGGGAAAGGGGAAAGGGGAAAGGGGAAAGGGGAAAGGGGAAAGGGGAAAGGGGAAAGGGGAAAGGGGAAAGGGGAAAGGGGAAAGGGGAAAGGGGAAAGGGGAAAGGGGAAAGGGGAAAGGGGAAAGGGGAAAGGGGAAAGGAAAGGAAAGGAAAGGAAAGGAAAGGAAAGAAAGGAAAGGAAAGGAAAGGAAAGGAAAGGAAAGGAAAGGAAAGGAAAGGAAAGGAAAGGAAAGGAAAGGAAAGGAAAGGAAAGGAAAGGAAAGGAAAGGAAAGGAAAGAAAGGAAAGGAAAGGAAAGGAAAGGAAAGGAAAGGAAAGGAAAGGAAAGGAAAGGAAAGGAAATTATTCAATTTTTTTATTGTTTAACATCCCATCATTTTAGATCTTTCCTCAAGTCAATAGCATCTTCATTAAACTCTCCAGGAATTATTCAAAGTAATTTCCACTAGGCACAAAGTTAAGGGGTTTACGAATCATTATTAACCTGTGTGTAGCAATCATTTCATAAGTAGGATGTTTTCCAGATGATGCATGCTTTGACAGTTCTAACAGGATAATAGTTTTAGCAAACTGAGGGAGATTTCTAATTTTGTATGAATGAAAATCAATATATATTTCTTTGGATTTACTATATATTACTGTTATAATTCTCCCAGCATTTCATCAGCTATGCTCTGGGTCAATCTGTACAAATTCCTAATATAAGACAAGCACTGTACTACTCCCTGGGGAAATTGAGGTAGAATTTTCCTTATCAGCATGATTAGGCCAGTGAAAGTTGTGTTTGCTTATTTTCTTTGTATATGACATGTATGACAGTCCAGAATCATCATCAGCAGCAATTAAGATCAGGCCAGTGATATCCTTCTATCCTGCACTGCGTCAAGAGGCTCTGATGCTGAAAGAGTGGCAGTTTTGGGAGATGGGGATGGATGTGGTTCTCAGCAGCATCAGACCTGTTGAGCCCAGTTGCCAGTGGTTCTGTAGTCCAAGTGTACATGTGCAGGCACATTGTCCACACCTCCATCTCTGGACCATAGTGAAGATGTTCATATGATAACAACAGCAGACCTAGGTAGTCTTTTACTGTCAGTTTAGATGGCAGCAACATCTGTGACTAAATCATCTCAGTGAGTCATTTAATCATTCCTTTTATAAAACCTGAGGTGTAATGCTACAGTGTACCTGCTGCTGCTCCAGACACAATTACTAGTCAATCAGTATAATCAGACCTGCCATATAGTTTTAAGTGATTGACTACTGAAAACAGGATCAGCCCAAAATGCTGTGGGACTCTTCTCATTTGCTGAATGTCTTCCACAAGGAAATGCAGCAAAACTGAGCTTCAAGAGATTTTAATCTCTTGATATTTCATTTGCGTCTTTGTGTGGCCTCTGTCTTCACTGGTTTGAACCCCTCTGGAGTTGTCTCACATTTTCCATAATGCTTCTGCTTGCCTCCATCTTACTGAAGCTATGGCTTTGGTGCAGAAGAGTTTTAATAGACTAGATTGCAGGGACACCTTAAATAGTCAAAAAAAAAAAAAAAAAAAAAAAAGACTAGACGAGCTCTGAGTCTCAGAATCCCATTATCATCTTGAAGCTATTGCCTACATTTCTTTGTATCTGATACAAAGTTATCTTAAGTATTCTGCTTCACCTAAGTACAGTCTGGGTTGCTGGCACAAGACTTCTTTTTCATCAGCCATGTACCTCATTTAAAACACATCATTTTCCTTCCTGGTTCAACTCAGTACTCAAGATATTTTATACTTCCATTTTATCACCTCTTGGGGTTTTTCACTCCAACTGCTCTGAGACTGATAGAGACGTGCTAGGCACATTTACAAAGGTGCAGCATTACAGACAAACAACTACCTATGCATGCATCCCCAAAAATTTTAGCTATTTTACTACATCCTTTTTTTGGGATTTTATTTAAGAAAAATATCTGCATTTGCTTGTTTACATAGCAGAGAAGTGGTTATCATTCTCATGTGATAAAAAAAAAGCACGGCATTATGCCAAACCACTTGAAATAACAAATGAAACACTGATGATAAAGCCTCACTCCTTGAAATCACCTTTCTGTGATTGTTTTGCAAATAACTTACCAAATCTGATGATGGAGCTGTAAAGACTAGATCAGGTTAACTGCTCCGCTGTCCTCATTGTCCAAAGATTAATTCTTTAGTCCCCTGTATTGGGAAATAGATTTCAAAAGCCCTGGAGACAGACCTAGAATGATTTTCCTGATATATCTTTCACCTTAGTGTAGAAAGGAAGGAGAAACTGAAGCAGAGTAGATTCACTATTTCCTTAATAGAAGAGAGCATATTGGAATGTGGTTATTTTTCAGAGGGGAAACCTTATGAGAATTATTTCAGGGTCATACTATTTTATGGACCTAGAGGGAATGCTGAGAAGTGAAATCCTTGTCATTCTTAACAGATAACAGACTATGAAAATCACATTATATACCCAGTTGTTATCTTTAATTGAGAATCTGCTTTACCAAAAGTAGAGAAAAGCAGGAGCAAAACTCAACAATATAACAACAAGCTAATCCCTCAGGTGATACAATTAAATGTTTTGGAAAACAAAAATGCCATCAGTAAACAGGAAACTCAATGATATTAGAGAATGATTTGTGTTGTATGTTGAGTTTTGATAACTTTGTCTGCAAAATGTTTTCCTCCTGACCCAGAATGCCTTGACTATTGGAATATTCTTCTTTCTGCCAATTTGGACATGAGCTAAGAAGTGTAGCCGTGCCTATTCTGGTTCTTTGTTCTGTGAGAAGTCTTCCCTTGCTTACTTGCATTTTTCATTTTTTATGCATGAGGAAAAAACAGAACATAAACATTGCACTGACAGTTGTACATTATGTCAAAATTTTTATAAATTTTTCTATGATACCATGCATATGCATTTGTTTATGTAAATGCACATAGTATCTCTCAAAAGCTTTAGGAGATATACAACAACTACAAGTCAGAATATAAATACATATGAAAAAGAACCCTAGAAAATAACTACTCTTGTAGGTCATATATTCATAGTAATCACTCTGGGAAAATCATAAAAATAACTCTTTTCAATACTTTCAGGCTAAAAGCAACCTCCTACATTCAAATTGGAAACAAGACACTTTGAGTATTTCCTCCAGAGTATGTCTTATAAGTACCAATGTCATCAAATGCCACAGTTTTGACCTGAGCAATCTTCTGGAAGTGCTCAGAGGATTTTCAGGGTCATACCACACTCACACAGATTTTTTTGATCTCTCAGCAGTGGATCCCTAGTAAGGAATGATGCCAGCAGGTTAGGATTTCCACAGCTTTAAAAAGAGCAAGAAACAACCCAGGAGAAGACACTGAAGAGCAACTGCATATGGGTACATTTCTTCTCTCCACATCATTGCCCAAGTAGATGTCTCGTTTTTTTCTTCTTCTTGGCTTCTCTCCATGGAATTACAAAATTGCCCTTTGGCATGTGATCAGACACGCCAGAGTGATCTCATTTTCGTGTTCTGACACAGCCACAGTTTTTAGAAATTTGTTCAGTGGTTGTGTCATCAATGGAAACTGTTTTTTGTACCAAGGTTGCAACACACTCTGCAAGTAAGACAATAAAATTATCTTCAGTTGCTAAAATATCCGCTCTTTTAAAAAATGAAAATCTTAGTGTTCCCTATATTCTAATCCATGACAATTAACCTATGCACAGGGTGTATTTCCAGTTGTAAGGTAATGTGGCATTCCTTCAAAGAGGTGTCAAAAACAATCATAGGCTAATGAGATTTTACAAGAACCACCTGCTGGTTGCTTTCAATTAGATAAAATGCCCTGGTTGGAAGTGAGGAAACACATTTTTATTACTTTCAAAAGGGTTGCACAACAGAAAGTAATAAGAGTAAAATAAATGAGGGACTAATAGAATAGTCTGAACTTTCCAGCTCCACTTCCCTCCTCCTCATTTCTATTTGGGGAAAAAAAAATAAACAAATCCAACAAACAAATAAAAACAATGGCAATACTGAGTGTCCAAAGACATGAGGAAAAACACAGAGAAAGCTTCATGAATACCTGATATTGTCAGTTCACTGACTCCCCAAGACAAATCCTAAAACCAATTTCTTTGAGTCAGATGAAGCATTTTGTTCAATTCGAGATGAAATGTTTTCCTTTGCATTTATGTTGTCCTTTTTAAGATGAAAAATAAAAATATATTTTTAAAAGCAAAAGGCTATTTTAAATAATGTAGTTATTGCATTTCAAATTTTTTACTGAATTCAGATTTCAGAATATCTCTTGGGAAGAAGGATGTGATCAGAAAGAACAGTTTGACAAAACCTGACATGATAGTCAGATATACTTTTTAAACATTTGTTTACTCAAGAAACCATGGGCCAAAATTTACTCTGCCATGCTTTTGACACCTGGGCTTTCTATTATAACATCAGAAATTACCTTGGACACTTCTTAGAAAATAACCTTGGACACTGTTTAGAAAACTGATATAAACCAGAAGGCAAAGCACCCAATACAGCCCCCTATGAATGGAGGAAGAGCATGGGGCAGAACATGACAGATTTTTTCTCTTTTATGTTTATTTTATAGGACTTTCATACTTGCAAGTTCCAGAGAAAAAATTGAAAGAGCAGAGAACTGAAGAGCTGACACTCTTTACATTTCCTCCCGCCTCATATCAGGCTGTAAAGGACATTGACTCTGTGAGACAGAGAGGTTATTTCTAGGGATGTAAGACCTGCAGATTGGCAAAACCCCTTCAAGTTAGAGTCTCTCTTCTCATGTAATGTTTCATTTGCAGTTTTACACCACTGAATTTTTGAAGTATTGTAGAGGATTTAAAGATTAGTGACTAGCATCATGGAAGATGCCTCCTGAAAACTACTGTGGAATCCTTTACTGTGGAGGTGGTTTTCCATGGAGTCTAAGTATTTATATAGTTCTATTACCTCTGTTAGCAACAGCATTTTTAGGTAATGTGTCTCTTAAAAAGGCTTTCTACACATTCCACCTGACATCTAAATGCTGATTTTATTTTGTTCACCATTTTGCACAGCTGAAAAATATATAAAATATTTCCCATGATTCTTATTCTACATGACAAGTTATCTTTTAATAAATTAAAAAGATAGTCAGTGGATGCTACTCAGTTCTACGGAAGAGGAAGATTCCTTTCAGAAAAAGACAGAAAACACAAATTAAACAACTTCTCCACAGGCTTGCATTTGGGATGGGGAAAAAGAAAAAAAAGGTATAAGGAAAAGAGCAAATCCCTTAACAATGAGAGACCTGACTTTCAATAAATAAATAACTAAATAATTTAAAGTGTTTTGGTTTTTTTTTTAAGACACGAAAAACAAATTGAGCACCTTTGCCTCCACAGGTGTTTGTGGTGAATTACCTTAGCTGAAGGAAGGTTTTTAAGGGCCTCTGGTTTCAGCCAAAAGCCAAAGAACCTTGCAGAAGGAAGAAGTCTTATCCCTGTGAGAAGTGCAAAAGTGCTTATAAAAGGATTCTTCCTTCAGTCAACTGAAAAAAGGTCAGATCCATTGATGATTGATAGAAGCTGAATGCACTGTCACACTTCTTGAAGTCTCAACAACTGTATACCCTGAAGATATTGTTCAGAAAGATGCCTTTCAAACTGAGTCACAGGCAGAGTACAATTTAAAAATCTTCTGTGGCACTAAAAAATAAAAACTCATGCTTTAGAGGCTACATTGTACAGAACCATGGCTTCAATTCAGACAGCTGGGGCAACCAGTCCTTGCCTGCTGCGGAGAGAGAGAGAGAGAGAGAATGTGTCATCTAGAGGCTGACACAATGCATGGATTTCCAAGTTAATTCAAATTAGCCAAGCAGATCACCAAAACAAAAAGTGTTTATGTAAAAGCAGGCTGAAAACCAAAAGGTGAATAATCTTGATTTTTCATAAAGTGTAATGTGGAAATTAATTTTAAAATTAGGGAAATGAAGTGTGGGTGAGCTTTGGTTTTCAAAATTTAAAGCAAAAAGGGATTAGTTTTAAATATAAGACAGTAAGAAGTCTTATTTATCATCATTTGTGGTTCATCAGTCAGAAAAGGTCAGATGATATTCCACAGGGACAAAGTTACTCGTAGTCACACTAGTCTCAGATCAATCCATGGAGAGGACTGGGTGCATTAAAACTCACTTCCCCCTGCTTTGTAGGATCATCATTTTCTTCTGACTCAGTTCAGCCACACATAATTCATCTTTCACTCCATCTCCCTTAGCTTCCCAGCCAGGCAAGAGGGATTGGTCAGCAGTGCTCTTTGGGCTATGTTTCCCCCTTATTGGTGAGTCTCCCCCACAGCGGCAACTTTTGAAATATATTATATATATTGGAATAAATAAATAAATAAATATATATATATATATACATACATATATATATATATATATATATATAAGATGCCTCCATCTGATCAAGTGTTTGCTTCAGGCACAGATAGTTCTTGCAAAACAACCTGTATGTTCACTTTAAACATCGGTTATTTTTGAAACAGAGTTCTTTCTGGGGAGGGAGAAAACTGCAATTTCTCCCCCTTGCTCATTCTGCCTATTCATGCCCACAATATTTAGAAAGTAAAATCAAATTTTATTTCAATTTACACTATTGCAGAATGCCTAATCCAAGCTGCAATCTAGCTAGCCCTAAAGAAATAAGAACAGTATTTTATTTGTGACAAGGCTGGCCAATGTGTCTAGCTTTTAAATATCATATTTAACCTATTCCGACATGAAGTTTTCCTAATGAGTGTTATTATTGTTGTGTTACCTTCCAGCACTGCCTATCAAGACAGGAGTAGGTAGCGTATCCAGATCTGCTACAGCAGACTGATTGAGAATCATTAGCGAGACAAAAGGGCAGATGAGAGGCATTAATATGAGGGAAGGAAAAATTACCTCATGCCATGCCCAGGAAGAGTATAATTGAGTTGTTTCTAAATGGGAAAGGAAACCACTTGCAGAAGGGAAGCCTGCTGATACCATTCATTTACTGCCAAGAGAACTGGAACATCATCGTGCATCGCAGCTCCAACCGCCAAGGCAGCCTTGTTACTTTGCCTGTGGAAGACCATGACTTGGTCATGACTGATCCCCAGGGCCACAATACCTGCAGAAAGTCAGTCCTTGCCCTCTAATGTTCATTCTTGACTACATGGATTATCAGTGGACAGAGAACAGCTTGGTGGGGGTCACCTTGCTGCACAGGCTCTTAGCAGATCTGTGCCCTCTACGACTTTCAAAACGCTTGTAAAGTTGTCTTTCAAGAACCTTGTAAACTTACTTTCATACCTGTGTATAAACTTACAGTGCCCCTGGGATGTGAATGGAGGTCCTCACAACTCTCTTGGGTCACCCTATGAGAGGGGCAACAGCTACCACAAGGAGAAACAGCTTTGGAGAGTGAGTGTGAGAGAAGAGGTTCCTCTGTCCTATCAAAGTTGCAAATAGCTTGGAAAATAGTCCCAGTCTACTGACATCCCTGAGGCCTTTTCAAAACTGTTTTGTTCATCTATGAACACATCTGAAAAAGAAAGGGGCAACATTTTGTTACAACTCTATGCAGCGACCTCATCCCAAAAATACTGTGTGGTCCTCACAGCTGCAAAAATGCTATGATAGAGCACATCCATAGCGCAGTCTCTGCTCCCAGATGTTCCCAGACAAGGAGACACCAGGACTGTGAGACATGTTCTTGCTTTGCAGCCATGGCAGGGCGAGCAACCTCACTGCTGTCATGAAAAGATGGGGAGAAAGGAAATTCTTTCATCCTGCCAGCAACAGCACCTACAATCCTGTGCTACCTTATTGAGGATAAGCCTATTTTTTATTCTATTGATTGAAGAAGAATTTAGCCTACTACTCTTCAAAACTTATTCTTTGTAAGATATGGTGCTTGGCCTTTTTCATTACTGCTGTTGATCAGGATTCACATGGCTTTTTATTTCTTTGAATGAGAGCTTATGAAAAGGTGTGTGTGTCACTAGGTACAGTCTTGGTATATTTTTTCCTACATATTTCTAATACATCAGCTATTTATTTCACCCTGGTAGATCTTGATTCTTTCATTCCTTGTATCATCTTTGTTTTGCTTTCTTCTGTTGTATTGTATACTCAGAGTTGTCAGAAGATGCATGTCAATCCTCAAATATGCCAAATATGCCAAACATACATACTCAAATTAATTTTCTTCTTCTTTTTCTTTTTTTTTTTTTTTTCCTGGACAGAATCATTCATAAAAAGGTTGCAAAAATGTTGTCCTTGGTCTCCTTCCTATTTTATACTACAGACAACTTATGTGTTATGTTACAATTAGTGTTATATAAACAATGTTATATAAAGTACATATGTAATGTTACTATTATTTAATCTGAAAATATATTGTACTACATAATACAGACAGTGTAAAGTAGAAAACGTGGTCTTCTCTATTCAAACAGAAGGCTACCATAGTTGCCAAGCAAGGGTCTCTCATTCATCTTGAAAACATTTTCTGAGCAGTCAATTAAGAAAAGTGGCAAAAGGTTCAGTGGTAAGTGAAGGAGTGAGCAAGCTCACAATGTTGGTTCAGAGAATATAAACTATTTGTCTTTCAGCTGCAGCGATGAGAAGCAGTAATCCTGAAATATAATTTTCCACTTAGGTCCAAGGATGTCAATTGTTTTACACAAGCTACATAACAGTATTAGTTCGTAATATAAACTAACTCTGCATACTCAAATCAAATACCTGAATGGGCAAAAGCTAGGAAAAAATATCCCTCTTCTACACATTAATGGAGACCATTTCATCTGTATTCGGCACAATATAACTTGGAGCAAACTCACCAAACTCTTACACTCCTGCTCTTATTACAAGAGTGTGCATATCAGACCTGTATTGTCAGGATTATTTCACGTGTCACTGAAATGCAGGCACTGCTGAAGAAAAGCAAACCCTTAACAAAGCAATATATTAGCTGTAAACAGAACAAGTATGAGACTCCAGGGAGAAAAAAGCAAAAGGGGTGACCATGACCCTGAAACTCTGCTTAAATGAATTCACACTAAATTGCCTCATTTCTCCTTTTTCCATAGCCTGGATGCAGCAAGTTACAATGTTTTCCACATTTCAGTTCCCCCATTTGAATATACAGAGAGACAGCACACACACAGAGGCCAGAGTCAGCACACACACCCAGATCAGTCTGATCTGTCCATGCTACAGGGAAAAACACATGGATTGAATGCTTGGGCAGAAATTTGGCATAAGAAGACACTCAGTTCAAGCCAGATAATGCTCTAAAAAAGGACCCTCCCTGTAGTTTCCTGTAAGATTGCACCTCAGCTGAACCTTTTGTGAATACTGAATGCTCTAGAAGCAAGAAGCCACCATTTGCCCCACAGGTGCTGAATGGTTCGGAGTTATCAACCAAATGGATCCCATTATGTCAGAGGATGGTTGTCCCATTGTCCTCTCCACTAAGGCTACAAATAACACTGATCCATAGTGCCATCCCATGACCATGCAGAAGTACTGCTGTTATTTGCAGTACACCTAAATTAGGATTCTTTTTCTTAATGCAGTGTCTCTCTCCTAACCTCTTTTATACCTGTGGTAGATGAGAATTCAGAAACTTGTATATGTGACAACACACCAGGGAAAAGACAACTAACATGAAAAGCCATGTTTAGATTTATTTTTTCAAAAACTTTCTGAAGTCTGCAATTTCAGCAACAAGGAGAGAATCTGACAGTCAAAGATAATCACTTCTCCAATCAGCTGTCTTATTTACCAGGCTACTAGATGTGCATTAATTACATCTGCTCAAAGATTTCTTTAACTTTTAATTTATATATAAGACCATAAAAGATGCAAGATGACAGCACTGGAAATGGAAAGCCTCTATCCACAAAAAAGCCTTTATCCACAAAAAAGACAAACTGCTTTTACTGGAGGCAAGAGTGATGGAATGCCCCTGCTTCATACTTCTGATGTGCCTCAGCTTGAGAAACAGGTGCCACTGATAAGTTGAATAAAATACAAAATACTAAAAATTAAATACAAGAGGACATGAAAATTTAAGTTTAACAGGTACCTTTGTGTATTTTTAATTAGATCACTTTCGAAGCCAACTGTTACTAAGATAGCCAAATTACTCTGAGAAAGCCTGGTTAATTTACCAGTAAAATAGGGCAGGAGCAGGAAAAAATAGGACTACTTTTGTAAAGAGTTTTTTGATTGAAAAGGATTTGGAGTCCTAATCTTTGCCTATGTCTGAACAGAATAATATTCTGTGAACAAACAGCTCACATGAACAGCATGAACATAGATGGACAAAATGGAGCAGACATTGGAAGCAAGGCAGACCAACTTTGCATGTCAGATGTGAGAATGGACCTGATGGGAGTTTCCACTTTAAACAAGCAAATTTTTAAGAAATAGAACAGCCAAAATAACTGGACTCTGAACTTCTTAGTGCAGCTTTCAAATCCCACCACAATTCACTGAGTGTTGTTTTCCTTCTGACTGGACAGACCAAGTAAAGTCACCTGTCTGCCATGAGAAGTGCCTGATCCAATATAGCAGTCAGTGACATATGTAGCCTGTCTGTCTCAATTCCCTGTAGCATCTCCTGAAGCTCCTATTCCTTGGCATAGAGAAGGAAATAAATATGACTTGCTTCTAAGTCATATTAATGTCTGTTCAGACTAGAGAGTATTCTATTCCTGTATTCATTCTTTCCCCAACTCCTTAATCTTTCCTGCATATTGTTAATTGATTTAGGGTAACACTTCTGATTTAAAACAGGACTAGAGAAATATTTTTTACTGAACCTTGACCTTTTCCAACATACAAAATTCTCCAGCAGAATGGTAGAAAGGACTTCAATGAGCCCCAAAAATATCTTTTCTGTGCAGCATGGCAAATAGTAACAATAAATGTATCCTTGGGAAGTCACATAATTTATTTATTTAATTTATTAATTGCAATTTCAAAGCAAAAGAAGAAAGAAAATAAACAAAAGCCTCATAACAAAAAAACACCAGGTACTAACTGTGAGAGATGATGGCAAATAGATAAAAACTAATAGTGAGCAGTATGTGGATGAAAGAAAACACAGTTTACACCTGCCATCTCAAATTTATCTCCAAAGGCTTTTTTAAACAGAAACTGCAGAGACATAACTGGTTTCTCCTTCCTTTCCTCTATAAGGCAAAGGTGAACTTAATGTCTTGGTAAATTTGTGATATTAAGACAATTCCTTAGACCCTCAGCTGAGTGGGTAGGGGACAGAGTGTATAGCAATCTATCATCTTTAGGAAGCTTTAGACAAAAATAGTGGGTGCAAATTTTGACAGACACAATGAACACAGCAGTTCACTTGCACAGTAATGTTGATTTGTTGCCAAGAAGGAGGGGTCTATGCTGTTATTTGCTGCTATCATCCAATAAGATATTGTAATGCAGGTTGATGATTCTTCTAAATGCTACTGACCAAGCTCCTCCGTGCTAGTGTGCTAGCTCCATACCAAAGCCTCACCAGAGACTTTCACAGACAGAATCAGGAAAACAGATTCTGAACTTTGCAGTTAGGAAAGGTGTGCAAAAACTTGATTTCCAAAATGCTGAGAACACAATCGACTCCAGAAATGTTTGCAAACATAAAGGTAGCAGAGTCATTCTTTCCTATCAGGTGTTAAGGACCTTTTGATTTATTTATGTTTTTCCCCATCATGTCGCCATCTGTTCCTTTTGTTGCCTCTAACCTATAGTGATTTTGACAAAGCTGCATTTGACCATAAGATGTTCTAAGACCCCTCATGCACTTAGCACAGCAGTTATGAGGCCAGACCAAAAATCCACCAGTATAACCCATGAACTCTTAAAACTATTAATATAATTCACTGTCCAATGAGAATCAGATAAAAATCATTTAAAAGACAAGACACAAAGGATTTCTGTAATCTTAGATTGTGTAAGGTCTGGGAGGAAGTCAGTGTCAATGACAGAATGAAAATCTCTTTCCAGGCAATGAAGAATGGAATCCTCTTGGATTCCTCATACGCCTCCCATTCCTAAAATGAGATGACATAATAAATCCTACCCAAGCAAATAGAAAAAAAAAAAAAAAAAACAAAAAACCAAAAAAAACCAGGGAGCTTCTTTCTTTATAGTGGGATAAATCAGTATGAGGAGGCGCTACCCAGGTTTGTGTCCAGAAGGCAAACACAGTTTTTGTAGTTGGATCCTTTTTCTTGGGGCAATGTCTCATCCAGCTCAACTCGCCATTCTGCAGCAATCACAGAGGAATACTCTGCTTTCATTCAGTATAACATTTCCTCTATGTATGACTTATTAGCATGAAGTGTCAGCCTAAAGCTAAAAATAGAAGCTTAGCCTCTACTATACGCACCATCTTCCAGCTAAGCAGGAGTATTTTAGAGCCTTTTAGCTATAAGTAAATCTGATTTTTACTAAAGAACGAGAGTACAAGAGCATCAAATCTAATTGCAGTAGTCTGGGTGACATTACTTGAATCCTTTTCTCCTAGTACATTTCAGTAATGTACTAAGCATTTGCAGAATCCTATCAAAATTAAAACAAATCAGCAGCGGAAGGATAGTTGGCTTCTAGAAAAAAATTTAGTCTGATTTTTAAATTGAGATTTCAATTCAGTCCAAAGCTTCTTTCTAGATGTTTCACAGACATTGGTATGGCTAAAATAAATGTCATAAAAAATAATCAAGTAACTTCAGAAAAAAAAAACCCACCAAATTGTTCATCTTTCAGAATGTAAAGGACAAAAAAATGAATTCAAAAATATTAGTTCCTGGAAACTGTAAAATCAACCATATGAAAAGAAATCAATCAAAAAACAGCTAATAAAATTGCTGTGATATATTAACTTATAAGGAAGGACATTTCTTTATCGTTTTCTGAGAGGCTATTAATAAATTGCACAGAAATACAGTGGAAGAACTGTTGTGATTGCAAAAGCTGCAGTAAAAAGGAATAGAGTGTCAGAGACACCAACATTTTACTTACTTGTAAATGTTAAAAAATTAGAACTAGCTTCATTGCTGCTTGTGCCCTCCAAATGAGTTAAATGAGGTGGAGATGTGAAGGGAGCTGACCTCTCAGGGCTGGCCATTCCAGGGGCCACGTGCTATAACCAGGTGGTGTTTCTCGCCGTATAAAATAAAAACCCATGGACCTGCTGGGTACAGGTGCCGTGCTGCCAGGATGTAGTAGTGTCATCCCAGGACACATGGGACTCATTGCCCAGACACAGAACTTCTCTGCCAAGACAGGATGGCAAAGGCAGCTGTCAGCTTCAGCCAACTCCATCAGATCCCGCCAGTTTCTTACTGAAAGCTGCTCATATTATTCCATGCTATTTTTCTATCAGTTCACCAAGTCACCAATTTCAAACAGATCTTTGCTGTGCCTTTCCATGCCACATCTTGACAAGAGGGATTCCAGCATGTGGGTGACTCTTGCTTGGCCTGCAGTGATCCCTTATGTAAAAATGCAACCCTGCCACACTCCTTCAGACAGTTTGAAGGATGCTCTCATCCTAAACAGAGTCTACACATTCTTTTGGGTCTCTATATGAGATCTTCTGAAATCTTTATATCCAGGTACTTCCCACAAGTACTTTCCCTTTTGTTCATAATATCATTCCATGGGAAGTAATTCCAACTCTTTTTGTTTATTTTCAGATTTGCTAAAGGTTTTTTCTAAAACCACTTTTGTGATCTTTCAATCAACAGTGAAGTTTTTCAACTCACAATGTATTTCCTCAGAACAGGGTACAGTTCAAATTTCACCATGTTACATATTGCCATCTGTATTTTTACGTTGATGTTGCCAAATACCCAGATTTTACTGAACCTGATAAATATTGCTCTGCTCTTGACTCTTTGAGTTGTTAATCCTCACAAGAGCTTCTCATCTCTATCGCAGAAATTATGGCTTCTAAATTGTAATTTTTTCACTTCTTTCAAGTCCATATTTGCATTTTCTCATTTGCCTTCAATAAATATTAGGAGAGATATAACCCCCCAGCCTTCTCTAACTTCTTCTTTAGGTACCTCTCTTTTCAGCACACACAAACCTAACCAGCAAAATCTGAGTGATGAAGCCTATGTCATATATCCTCCCTTTTTTTCTTATTTCCATTTCACTGTGTGTAAACAGGTAATGCAGTATCCAGTTTCATGTCTAATTGGAAAAACAAAAATGAGTGGATAATTTCCTCTTTCTGCCTTCCTCTAGTAATCAAGCCAGAGTATTTGTTGCTGAATGTAAATATGATACCCTAGCTATTAATTTACATTTTAGCAAACACATAACTTCATTGTAAATTCTCAGGCACAGGCTCCTTGCCCTTCAAAATCAATACTTCACAGAATTGATGAAATAGGCTTCTATTTGCCTTTGATATTCCAAACATTTTGCTGTAATTCCCTTTAGGATGAATTAAATGAAAACACACCCATCCACATGACCTATCTCCCCTGCTTCTTTGATCCCTATTGATATTGCTATTGAAACTGCCTCATCTGATATTCAAAAGAAAGGAATAGCCCTAAAGTCCTCACTTTCTCTAGTATCACTATTCAGTGGAAATGATTCATCTACCATTGAAGGTTTTGAGGCAGAATTTTCCGAAGAATAATACAAGGAGGTCAAACATTGCAGTGTGCGCTTTCCACTTCAGCACTTCTGGAGGACATGATGAAATCTGGGGGAGATGTCAGTCCTTATTTTCACTATGACGCTCTCTTTATTTTCAGTTACATGAAATTATGTTAAGAACCTAAGGTTACATTCCTAGGAATTTTATTATTATCATCAGTTTTGGTGCAGCTACCAGAAGTGGATATTGCAGTGATTCACCTTTTTCGCTAAGATGTTTTAACTTTAATTTCAGTGCAATTTTCCACAAAACATATTTCCTCTAGAACTTCATGCACTTTATATGCAGCTATTTCTTCTATTGAATTCCTTAAATTCTGAGAGAAGAGCTACCTTCCCTTGTAGCAGTACACAACCGAGACAAAAGACATTGCAGATAAGTAGAATGGCTGAAGAGAAAGAGTACAAAGTATATTTGCTTTTTTTTTTTTTTTTTTTTTTTAAGAATGGTTTGTCTTCAATAGTTTTCCTTAAGCCCAGAATGGCTCTTTCTTCAATTTTAGTGGCACCACAGCATTCATCTTTTTGAACTTAAGCTTGTAGTTTCCAGAAGCTTGGACAATCACATGAAGTTTGACAGGTTTTAGGACATTCTAGTTACAGTAGACAGGAGAATTGAAACAGTTTCATCTCAGGTGAAAAATGAGGAAGTTTAAATCATAGGCTTTGAAAGTACCACATGGGGAAATCCCCAGATATACTTGATTTGACATCTCAATAAGAGAGAACAAGGCACTGCAATGTAAAATGAAGCACATGAAAGAAGGTCAGCACTGCTACCTTTCAATTAAACTTGTGCTTCTGAAAGGTTGAGGTGAAGGACCTCAAGGCCACTCATATCAACTTTTGATGCTGAACTGAGTGTCCATATTGAAGTTTGATCTTAGAAAAGAAATAACTGGACATTGTCTTGTAACACATGACTGATACCACAGATTAAAAAATAATAAAGAGTCTGATTCACTATTGATTTTTCGCCTTTTTGGCTATATTCTGAGCTGGTGCAAATCAGCTTAACCTTTTGATGTCAGTGAAGTTACGCCTTCTTTGACCTCCTGCAAGGTCCACACTGATCAAAGGCTTACATTTATGAAAAAGAAAAATTAATAGGACTTAAACCAAATGAAAGTGAAGGACCTCTTATTCCACCAAAACCAGAAGCAAACATTCCTTTGTCTAGCGAGAGAAAAGGCTCCCTGCCTTCACTGATGTGTGGAGCAAGGATTGCCATTTATGCCACAGACTAAATTAGCAATGAATCAAGCACTCATTTAAAGATATTTTCCACAGCTATTTTGATTTGTAAGATTTGCTATGGGAGGATATAAGAGTTGTAACAGCCTTTTTTAGCAGTGCTCAGTGCAGCAAATACCCTGTAGCAGAAGGTCCTGAACCTCAAGTGGTTCCCCTCGTTTTCCATTAATATCCCTGACTACAGCACAAGCCAATGGGTTCAAAACTTGACTTCCTGTTTCATCACACACCAGAAATCAGTGCATAAAATTCAAGTTTTTAATGAATTGCTTGGAAAAATAAAGAGGAGGAAATGCATTTATAAATATTACATATTGATACAAACGTATATTTTCAAAATTTGCTTACACTTACTTGATATCTGACTTTCAGAGTATGTCAATTGGCTTTTCATTCACACGTGAACACATGTTCATGCACACATGCACACCCCATGTGCACAAACACAAATCCCTCAGACTCATTTAAGGTGATTTATAAATACTTCACTGTAATTACTTCAGCTAATAGACTTAAAATTGGAAGAGGAAATGTCTGCTATGTGAGAACTAACTAAAAAAATTGGTGAACTGTAGGTAAGAAGTAAAAACTCTTTTTTGCATCTTATGAGAATATGTAAGACAAATAGTAAATTTCAGATGAATGGTATGCCTCTGCTTGAGGGGAACACTTGACTACAGAAAGTAAAATTATGGAGTCCTATTAAAATGAAATCACATTTTTAGTAAAAGGAGATTATTTTATGTATAGGTGCTGTTGATTATATTTTTTCTAAGGAAGAATATTATAATGAAAAATAGTGTATTCAAAAACTTGTTTTGTATAATATTGCATAATATTATGAATTTATATAATATATAAGGTCTTGATACACAATAATATAATTAAGTGTTTCTTCAGATAATATTGCTTCTTTTATTGGAGATTGAAAACACCAGTTTAAGAATTCAATTTCAGACAAAAACATAGAGTATTTTTGAGTTATAGCAGTTTTAAAAGTAAAAAGTTGGTTCTGACATTTCAACAACAAAGGTCCTCCTTTTCTGCTGACAAGTAGTCCCTCTTTTCAGCACAGTTTTCCTTGGGGAAAGTCAGATCTAGGAAAAGATATATCTGAGACTGGCATTTCATGTCCTAGTTCACCACAGGTAATCATGAGTATTTGTTGCAATCAGAGGTATCACCATCATGACATGACACATCACGACCTACAATGCAATACCTTATAACAGATTGTAGAGGAAGCTTGATTTGATAGACATTTTTCATCTGCTAATGACAAATTAAGGACCCTTCTGAATTATTCATCTACAATTCCTGCATATGCTTAACTCAAATCGACTTTGATGCCATGGAGGTTTCAAACTTACTATAAGTGAGCTTTTTGCTTTTATATGTAACCAACATCAGAAAAATTAAGTAGTAAAAATCTACTGAAATCAAGAAAAGTTTGAATTTCATGACTGTTTGCAATGTTTTCTAAGCACACCAGATTCAGGACAGACAATGACTTACCAGATTTCCTTAAAGAAAGTTTAAAAAAATTGCAAAATCAGAACAGCATTTCACAGTTGTTTGTTTACTCTGCTAACTTGCATGTAATTAAATTATGTATAGATACTCCAATGAAAATATATTACTTCCAATGAAATTGTACAGGTTGCTATTTACTGTATTCATTCACCCTGATAGATGCAGAAAATATAATGGATTTAAGGGAAGACAAATGCCTGTTTAATAAAACAAACTGATTACCACAGGAGTCAATATATTTTTATATTGATGTGTTCATTAGCATGGGAACATTCTATTTAAAAACCAATCAACGTACCTTCATACAGGATTAAAAATCAGCATTGTTAGAGCAGCTCAGTGATAGCAATCAATATAGCCTCTGGTTCTGTAAATCTTCAACGACAGAGAAACCTTCCCTCCTCTCAAGATTGCCTGAATGGGGCAGTCATCCGCACCAGTTCAGCTAAAGGGGTTTCTGAGTGCTCTGAGCCATTACCCTCTGTAAGGGTGGGATTCATCACCACCTAGCCAAAAAAATCATCTATATCCAAGTTAATGAAACCTTGGCTCTGTTAACAATGGAGAATGACAGAACTCTCCAGAGAGTGCCTTGTTCCTGCTACAGTTGACACAGCTTAGAAGAATCTAAACTGCCATCTTAGAGCTTCCACCTTTCTCCTATGTTATGGACCTTTCCTAACTGTCCAGTGTGGGCTTTTTGGGGGGTACTGGGCACAGTCTTTCCTTTTTGATGTGCTGGTTACAGTTCTGTGGAGATGAGTTTTGGGAACATAAGTTGAAAAGAATTCAGAAGGAAGGACTTTTTGCCTACATGTATAGTGAAAATGTGGAAGAGGCTGACAAAAGCTGTTACGTAGTCTCCAGTCCTAGGTGTTTTCAAGGCCTGACTCTATAATTCCCAGAGTAACCTAACCTGACTTAATAGCTGACCCTGCTGTGGAAGGCGGTCGATCTAGGGGCTCCCTGAGGCCCCTTCCAACAGGAATTATCCCTTGGTTCTATAGTATTAATCCATTGTTGTCTTTGTACTGAGCTGACTCCCCTAATGGCACTTGTGGGACTTCAGAGTGAACATGAAGTTCAGTCAACTCAGTTGGAGTTTCGCCTTTAATTGCAGTTCAGAAGTCTCAAAAAATTTCATACCAGTGCCTGCTGAGCACCTGCTGAGATCTACAATCTGTTATAAGGTATTGCGTTGTAGGCCGTGATGTGTCATGTCATGATGGTGATACCTCTGATTGCAACAAATACTCATGCTGAGGAGGGTGTGGTGACCTTTTGGGGACTTCAGGCTTGTTAACAAAACAGAGGTAAACCACAGCAACTGTATTTAATTCATTTTCTTGCTCAGTCCATCTTTAAGAAGTATCCTCAACATCGGAAGCTTACAGATGTTCCGTGATGAGCCCAGCACTGGAAAATACAGAACTGTGAAATCAAATTACATTTTCCACTTGTCAATTTTTAAGAATTCTTTACTTTGGTTATTTTATCCTAAATTCCAGGTTCTGTTTGACTGCCAGGAGAGTGGAGAAAACCCGTTAATTACCTCTTCTCTTTCACTCCAGTGGTCAGACGTAACAGCAGTTTCTATGTTGCCTTAATGCCTGTTAGGTCTTGGACACCTGGAAGGGAGAGGGCAGAATATGGATCAAGGATGCACTGAAATGGTAATGCAGTGGGTGTCTAGGTATGGGATAATGCTCTCTAGGAGTTTCAGTGTCAGCACCGGTAGCAGATATGGCTCTGGGGAGAGTGACAGCTCGTGATGTAGCACAGCAGCTCTCTGGGAAGTGAGCTGCCCAAGGCAGTGGCTGCTGCAGGCCCTGGGAACACAACAGCAAATCTGCATGCTTGAAAAGGCAGAACAGCTTAAAAGAAGGCATAAGGATCTAAGAGGCAAAATCAGTTTAGCAAGATTAAAAAACTATAAGGCATTTATATTAATAAGAACACGCCTTATAATTATGCTAACTAGGCTAAAAATTATAGGGCCAACAATCTTTATTTCAAACATGAGATGATCACCAGCTGGGGACAGACAGAAATTACATCTCATGGTAAAATATTGCACAATCAGGTGCATTGTGTGGGTATTTTACTTTCCTGTGAAACATCTGGCGTGAGCCACTGTGAGAGACAGGATGTCAGACTAGCTGGACCATTTATCTGTTCTGGTGCATAATTCTTATGCTTCTTTAGCTTACAGGCTTTTCTGACTGCTTGAGAACATTTATGAAATTGTAGGGCAGGAAAGAGAGATGTTATTTCTAATTGAAGAACTTGCTATGTCTCACCACCTGTTGTTTGTACATAAGATGATAGGGTTCCAATCACAAGATTAATGCACAATTTAGACTGGAAAAATATCAGCAAATCTGTCTGATTCTCCTATTTTAAACCCTTTTATGATCTTCAGAAATATTTCACAGTGCCAAGAACAATTTCAAAAATAAACCATAGGACTTTATAAAAAGCCTTCCAAAAAGCTGCATCTGTCATTTGCATATGCAAAACTTTTGCTGCAGATTCATGAATAAGATTGGTTATGTACTTCCTGTAAAATTTATGGGGGTTACGATTAAATGGATTTTTTATTTTTACTTTTAATGATAGAATTAGTTAACACTGAGGTGCTGAACAAAATATAGAGGTTAAAATCTGATTCCCACAAAAACTTTCTCTAACATAATTTTTGCTACATGTTAATTGCTTCAAACCTTTTTTTTTCTTTGATGATTTCCACTCAGAATTTTTTTACTTTCTTTTTGAAAACAAAAACCTAAACATTTACTAAAGTTGAAGAAATTCCACAGCTATTACCTTCATATTAAAATTCATTAGCTGCCAGGATTTTTTGCAGTAGCCATGACTGATTAGTCCTGCTAGGATATCCCTTTGTGTGCCTGAAACTTTCTTCCCAAGACTTTGCAACAGCGCCAAAAGCTGAAGATGTGGTTTTTTCCCTGTCTCTTTCATAAATGCAATACTGCAATTGTAAGTTATTTTAATATTTTTATTGGCATATAACAATATGTTGAATACTTAATGGCCGTCATGTTGTAGGAAAATGACAGCAGAATATTTTATTAGACTTTATCTTTTGTATAAATTTTGACAAGGTACCAATTTTCCAGGTATAAATGATTCCATTTTTGCTAAGATTTTATATAATTGATTAAAAATTATGTCTTACCACTACTTTTTCTACTTTAAGGATGGTTTCAGCTTTAGGAAAGCATTTCTTGTTCTCCAAATCAAATAAATAAAATGGAGAGAAGTTCATCACAAGCTTACTATTTTCTATAACCATCACATAACCAAAATACAACTTGAGAAAAAAGGAATTTTGATCTTTGACTCTGAAGATGAATACAGACTCATCTTTACAAATATTTACTAGTTTAACAGACAATTCTTGAGGGACAACCAAAAATATTTTGAAGACTGAACCAAGAAAATGGCGAGACACAGGAAGGTTTCTAAGTTTCTTTCAAAAGTAATACAATATAGTTTAAGTAAATAAAGAAGTAACTGTGTAATGTCTTGTTGCCATGTTAGTAACACTTTCAGGCAGACACTTTTGGGAAGAAAGTACTCTTTTCCTAGTTTACAAACACCCAAATGTTGTTTCTTTGAAGTTAAATGAAAATCTGCTTCTAGTTCATCAAATAATAATTCAAAATAGATTTTCTAAGTTTAGGGCATGAATTCTTTCATTACTATATTTTCCTTTCTTCAGTCAGTTTTCTGAGCAGATCAAAAGCTCTACTAGTGGATTCTTCAAAAAGAGGTCTCTAAATCAACCTTTGAGTGCACATGAATAAAATACTGATTAGAAGATCCACCATTTTGGAGAGGGATAAGAAATACTTTATATCTCATAGCTGAAAAATAATTTTTGGTTGTGCTTGATAAAGAATTCAATAACACTTTTTTTTTCATTAAAAATAATCTTCTTTCATTTGCTTTTTCAGCTAGTCAAAGAAAGGCTCTTGGCTTTTGTCTACTGTTGGAAGAATGCATAGCATAACAGTAAAAACCTCGTGTTTAACATTCAGAAGAAGGTAAAAATCTATTACCAACCTGTTAAAGTTTGTAAAAATGCTTAAAGAAACATACCCTGAAGTTGCATAAAATATTGAAGCCAGCAGGATGGCTGATTTCACACAATTGAGCTCATAAACTAAGAAAAATGTCTTACCCCAAAGCCAGCAAAATCCTGCTAAATAGTTACTGTTTGGAGTCTTAGCAATCCAAAAGCTCCCTCTATACAATCAGGCATACTTCATTTAAAAGACCTATGAAAATGCACAGATTCAGATATATTCAAAATGTTACCTTTATTCATGTCCATTTATGTATAAATGTAAGCATTCAAAAATTAAAAAAATAGGAATTTTGCATACATGCCTGCATTATTTATATGTTGGAAACATTTTTCCTAGAATTTGTCTCCTGACTTTTATTTATGATGTTTGTCGAGATTACTCTTCACCACAAGTCAGTTGTAATACTGTTGAAGACCATTGATAATGCAAAAAAAAAAAAAAATACAAAGTTCTTTAAAAACATATGTATTCAAATTCCTGTCTGTTTACCATTTAGCCAGAGTCCATCAAAAAAACATTTATAACCCTCGCTATGAGAAAGATGACTATCTTCTGATTCCTGCAAGTGCATTATACATTATAGAGTTGAAAGTTCTGTACATTTAGCATCAGCACGTTTATCCAAGTGCTTAAGTGAGGATTTCAGATTTTGCCTGTTACATAATGAATAGAAGGTGCCCAGCTTTCTGCAAGATCCTGGAACTGCAGTCCATGTAAATGAGGCAGCCCTGATTGTTGCTGCATTTGGGGCATTGGAATATAGCCTGAGCATTTTATTTGTTATCCTTTTCATTCATAGAATAGTTGAGGTTGGATGAGACCTCTGGAAGTCATCTGGTCCATGCTGCTTCCCTGTCCTGCTGGCAGCCCAACACCTGCCTACACCAAAGTCCAGCTACTCTCGGCTTGGAGCAAAAGTTCATGAGTCAAGAGTCACAGTAAAACTACCATACCACCCCCACAGACTGCTGGATGGCCTGGGGTTGTTTTCTGTCTGATGGCATGCCAGATTACGAGGTTTAGCACCCAGGGATTGCCACACATGATGCTGCAGCACTAATTAGGTCAAGTTGACCTCAGTATTGCTCCAATAACTTTGCTGCCTTCACAACACACAACTCCCAACACACTTCCATTCCCCAAGGAGGCTCTTCTATTTGGGGCTCTTCTGCCCCAAATAGGGCAGAAAACAGCTGAAACTGTCATCTCATTTAAAGGCAAATGATGAAGATCCATCAAAGAGCAGTGATTTTCTGACATTGACAACTTTGATTTGAACAAAGGAGCTAATGTTGGGAGGGTCTAGTTCTCATTGCCAGACCTTTAGGCTTAAGCAATCTCTCTTTTAAGGTTCTTTGGAATAACTGGGATCTCCAGCTGAGCAGCAACTCTGCTGAAGGCCCCAGACATTCTGGTGCAGAATCAGGGTGGGAATGAGAGCAAGCAGGCACACACTGTCACCATTTGCCAGTCTGAACAGCCATCAACCAGACAACACAAATACATAGATAACTGAGAGCTTGTAGAGCTTGTATTCTTCTCATTATTTATCTTGCAGTTAAACAACCCTTGCAATGCTGTGTGCCTTTAGAGACAGCTGATGTGCCAGGAGATTTCATGTCAGCTCAGGCAATAGCATAATCATAGGGGCAAAAGAGTTCACTGCCAGGGGTAGCTGCTCAAACATATGTGTTCTGTGCTGTGTTTGACTTACAGGAATATTGACTAATAAATGTGCTTCATTTTCATCCCTGGAAAGCCAAAGATTAGCTGCAGCATAGGTGAGTGTTATCTGCATTAAAAAAAGCTTCCCAATCTTTCAGTCTTCTGAAGAAGCAATTTGATGCTTTCATTGCTTTTCCCATTAGGGACTGCTGATAGCAAACACCGTGCTCTCTTTTGCAACACAACAATGTGGAACCTGCCACACAGTTTAAACAATATTGAAAAACTCAAAGAGGAAAAAAAATTAGGTGTTTCTGCCTCAAAAAGCAGGCAGGCAAATATGGCAATTTCTTACTGAACAATTCTACTTACTGAGTGTAGTTGGCATGATCTGCTTATTACAGTAAGTAAAATTTTTTATTGTTTTTTTTCCTGTTATTCTGCTGCTCCAATGCAGTTAAGAGAAATTACTCTGAATCCTGCTCCATTTTGTGCAACATAAACAGAATTTATGCTGCAATTATAAAGTCAGATTCTGCCTCCAGTTATTCCTTGCAACTCCCATGAAGGAAGAAAGTTGAGTACAGCTGAACCCAGAGTGTGGCCTCTGGAATCTTTACTGACAACTGCAAAACAAGACCCAAGGAGAATCCAGCTTGACTTCCAGGCACAGGGTTGAGTTTATCTTGGTAGCACTGCCAGAGCTTAGTGGTGAATGCTTTATTATAAAGAGCAAGGGCAGGTGTATCAGTGGGGATGGCATTGCACACAGCTTTGTAGGGTAGAACTGCAGCAGAGTTCAAACTCTCTAAAGAGAGTTTTCCAAGAAGCATACACATGTTTTCCCACTGATAAATGGGAGTTTACAGATACTTATATTCTTCATTTTGAAAATAGAATGTATATTTCCAACTACTTTTTTTTACCTCTGTCAAAAAGGTATAACATAAGGCTTCTCAACACAAGGAAGTAGTCCAGAATGTCTACTGCAGAAGAAACTATCCTACAACATCTTTGTGAACCTAAAGAAGTTATTTGTTCTCCAACCACCTCTGGATCAAGACCCAGTTTATTTTCCTCTCCAGTAAGTCACTTTCAAAATGTTTACAACAGTCCTAAAGGAGAGGAAACTTTCATTTATACCTTATATCAGGTATCTGAGACTTAGTAATGGTTAGCTTCTCAGACACTTAATATGGAGAGAGAGAAAGCATAAACCCAATACAAAACTCTCTGGAGAAGACTATTTTTCTATTATCTGTACTTCTAGCTTAAGTGCTTCAGTAAGGCCTAAAGATAGATGTGATGAAAATGGATTAGAGCATTCCTGTGAGCAACTGCCCTGGAAGAGTTTGCTCCAAAACATCTGGCATCCCTCAGAGAAAAAGCCATTGTCCACAGGTGTGGGTCAGACTTGACCATACTTTCATGCTTCTCAAAGGACACACCATGCTCCCTCTTATTCTTGAGATTCAATATTGGTGACCATGAGATCTTTCAACTGATGGCTCAGGAACTGATAGTCTGTGTGAAGAGTAACCCACAGAGAGGAAAAATAATAGAAAAGAAAAAAAAGAAGAAAAAAAAAAAAAAAAAAAAAAAAAAAAAAAAACCAGCTAATTTTCTTTTGGGTCAGATACCTATACAGAGTAAACCTGTCAAATGAGAGCTAGGGCTGGCACATAGAAGAAGGTAGGGAGGATCACACTGTCATATCTGGGGGACAAGACTGTCTTCTGGGTTGGGTGCCAGACAGACTTGGATCTTCTTAAGGCAATAGTGAAACTGCCTTCAGAAACTCTGGAAGAGAGCCAGGCCAAAAAGCCCAGCTTTTGAGAATGGTCAATGTGTCATTTTAAATTCTTCCTAGCTCCTTCTTTACATATAAACTCTTTCACTCCAATAAGCTTTTTCTTTCCTTCTAATGAAAAAAACTGTGGAACAAGGCATTAGGAAGAGAGGAGGACAAGAATTTTAAAATCCTGAGATGACTTCTACCCAGAAAACTCCTGCCTGGTGGACCATCCAAGGAGTAAAAAGCAACAGATGAAAGAAGTTCAAAAATATAAGAACTCATGGGCAAACTGCTTTGTGTCTCCAATACGTGTGGGTTTTTTACTGCCTTGGCTCCAGCACTGCAGGGCTGTGCAACCCACACTGCTACCTCCTCCCCACTGTGCTAACACTGCATTGCAGGGATTCAGAAAACAACTCAATGAAAAATAAAAGTATTAACAGTCTGAACTTTCTCATCAAAGTCTACAGCTCCAAAAGAGCCACCATGTGCAACAATGTGCTGTTTGGGCAGTCATGTGTATGTGCAAATCACTGTGGAAGACAAAAGAGGAATGGGATCAAAATTCCTGCTATTGGAGTCCATGCACATCCAACAAAATTAGCTGATTTAGGAGCAAGCACTGCTATGAATCACCAGAAGTGTGAATGAGCCCACAGTTCATCCCAGTCTGCATCAGTGACACAAGCTGACACTGAAAAAGTCAGAGTTCCTCCACATGGCTCTTTCAAGGACAACTCTTGGGCTGGATCCATGGGGGAGGTTTGTCCATCTTTCTGAAGCATTTCTAGAACTTTTTAAATCATAATGAAAAATAAACCAATAAGTAAATGCATACTTGCATTTATTTACTATTATTAGAGGGCTTTAAACGAATTAGGCAGAGAAAAACATTTTATGACTGATATGGTGATGCCTTGATATTTCACAGCACAGGGTGATGGTTTACAGAGGCTCTCCTAACTTGGAAAGTATCAGGTGGTTTTTTTTCAGAAACCTAGAAATCTTTATGAAAGAGTTTTTCATAATGGATCTGTCTGTGATACCTCCCAGAACCTAACAGTTTGGATCATTATAGCCTCTCTCCAATGGAACTTCAGAAAAATCCTAGATTTCAGTCTTCTGTTGCAGTCAACTTTCAAAATGCTCTATCACTTCTAGAACTAACTTCTTCTCTTGCTCTCTTTCCTCCCATTTTTCACCTACATCTTTAATTTTCTTTTTTTTTTCCCTAGTCTTTCTCAGTTTTCCAGTTTCAATGACATTTTTTTTTTATTTAGACTGCTGGCACATTCCTATTTCCCCTTGATTCCATTTCACAAACTGAGGATCTGTTTATCAATAAAGTGCACAACATAAATTGCCCCCAACCCTTTCTTCTCAACACTTTCCAGCCTAAACATCCTCTAGCCAAGGCATTTGGCTCATTCCCCTCTGTCTTCCACTTTCCTAAAGCTCCTCCAATTTTCTCCTTTCCTCTATTTCTCACTTGTTTCTACAGCATTACAATTGCTATGGAATTTGTGCTGCTGCCAAGGTCCATCACAAAAGCAAGAGATACCTCGAGGAGCTCAGACATCCAAAGAGGTCAAACATCCACAGTTCAACATTATTCTTCATTTCCTGACTCCCTCCACGATGGCATCTGTTAGTCCTCTGCGTTTTCAATATCTCTGTCCCATGCTCCGGTTTTATCCCATGAGCTCACTGGACATGTCATGAGGTGCCACTCAGAAAAACCTACAAGTGTGATGTTTGCTCTTTGGGGGAAGCTCTCTCTCTGAGTAGCAGACCTGGTGTCATTGCTGCAGGCCAAGCTGTGCTGACAGTTTTCCTACCTGTGAATTAACACACAGGTCTGCCATGGAAAAGCAGCCGTGTAATTGGTGAGGTCCTGCAGTTTGGCCGGTCAGCAGTGTCAAGGCACTTGGGGCACATCTTGTATTTATCACTGCTCCCCGCAGGTAGCACAGAAACATCACTTTAAATTGATAGAACATGACAGTGAACACAAAATCAATGCCAGAAATGCCCAGACATTAGTGCATTCCTTATGGTACTTTATAAGAGTGGGGAATAAAATATATTCTTTTTCTTTTCCTGTAGTTTTGTCCTTTTAAAATGACATACCCTCATCAGTAACTCAAGGTGAAGTGATTAGATTAGTTTCTGTTCACGAAAAAGAAGGACACTTCAATTTTCACAGATCCCAATCTGAGATCAATTGTATGACCTTTACACTTCTGGATTACATGTATGGACTCATTGTCATTGTGTTAAAATAATCAACATAAAACCCTGACAATATTCTTAAGGTGGCAAGAAATAGCTATTTTCTCTGTCTAGAAACAAAACATGGAAGTTATCTACAATGACAAAAGAGATCCAGTAGCAAAAGCCAATTTTTAGGTGCCAAACTGGATATTCCCTCAAGGGGGTCTGCTTTTCAGAAAAGTTCTCAGTCTGTAGAGAAACTGATTCTGTAAGGAGTTGTCACCTAGTCAACAAGTGAGACAACTAAGAATCTCCTGAAAATCACTGTAGTGTTCCTATATTCCTCTAAATAAAACAGAGATGTTTTTCCAGGAAATAACATTCATATCCATTATTATTTTTCTGGAGGGCAAGCAATTTGGCCTTGAATTTCTAAATACATTTTACACTGCCTTCCAAACACTTTGTATCATACTGAACACAGGAAAATTATTTTTGAAATAGCTTTTTTGCACAGGTACTCTGATTATATTTTGCTTTCTTTGATTGTTTTGTTGCTATGCTATTGATTTTTTCATTAAAACAGAGACAGTTCCCAACATACATGTTTAAAAGTATAGAAATCTTTCCCCTTCTTAATTAGTTCTACCTTTGCTGGCTCCATTTAATGAAATCTCAAGGGCCAATTGCTACACTTCATATTCAGCCAAAAACTCCCATGAATCCATATATGTTACCATAATAACTTGTTATGAAAATAGCAGTGATATCACATTATAATTTTCTAACATTATTACATGGAAGAGGAAAGAGAAGGAAATAGGTTGTACAGAAAATAAGCTTTTATCATAAACCAAAATCATCCATAATAATTAGTGATATCTAGGAAACTTCCATGATTACCAAAAGTGAATTGGTTAATTTTAATTAATATCTCTGCTTTACAGTGGCATCATTCAGACTGCAGAATGGATTTTTTTTTCCCTACTGATTTTCTTCCAGGGGACTCCCTCTGTGTCCCTCACTCCCATCCCAAAAAATTCCAATTTTTATTTGTAAGCTTGCCCAAGGTATGGCCTTCGGTGATTTCACATCCTAAGCTCATTCATCAGAGCATCTAATAAAAGTGTTGAACTCTTTTATTGATAGGCAGTGGCACAAAATATGGGGCTGGGGAAAGATCAGCACCTCTGACTTTCCTTCCTCAGCTGTCTTAAGAAGTAACAGAGTACTGTTACCCAGTGACAGAGAGGCCTTGGTTTGTGCCCTCAATAAAATGAATCCTGCTGGCAAATAAACCCAAAGATGGCTATTCTTCTTCTGAAAAGTATTGTCCATCACAGTCTTCCAGAAATCCTCAGTGGCTAGTTCAGCTTTCAGCCACGGTTTGCTGATTGTTTTATATGTCAGAATGAAAACTATCAAATACACAATCTGTGGGATGTCACTGGCCATGACAATTTATAGCACTGCAAATACAACTCAGGCTGGGTCTACATCTTCTACTTCAGAAAGAAGAGCTGTCTTGATTCTGGGGAAGAAAAGGCAGCCTCAGCAAATCCAGCAGCACAGATATATAGCTTAGCAGAGAGAGGGATAGCATGTGCCCGGGTTAGAAGTGGCCAACAGATTGCAGATAACCCTATTATTGATTAGAAAATTCTGGTTTTGATTTAAAAAATGCAGGGTGGTTTTGTGTTTGTTTTGTTTTTGGTTGTTTTTTTTTTTTTTTTTTCCCAAGAGTAAACTTTCTGTGGCACATAATATACTCAGATATACTCATTTATTCTTTTTTTTTTTTTTTTTTTAATCATGGCAAGCATGTTCTATTACTCATATGATAGTGAACTGGAACTTGAATAGTGAGACTATGGTACATGACAAAAGATGAAGTCAATGATTTAAACTTACCACAGAGACTGGGAGCACAAGGTCACACAGGAGTATTTTATCTAAAAAAACATTTTGGTAGAATTTTTTTTTTTTTCAGTTTTCAGGTATTTACCAAGGAAATGAGCCTTTGCATAAGAAAACAAAAATCTCCAAACCTCAAATTCCTGTTAAATTGCAACTGAGGTGTATTCTTTCCACAGACTGGACTGCTGAGCATCAGCTCTTCATGTGGGTGTCTCATACAATATTAACACTCACAAGTTCAGTAGCAACATTTCAGCCTATTTAGTGCTGCAACTGTATTACTTAAAAATCCCTTAAAAACACCTGTGAATGTTGGTCAAGTTGCACAACTGGAACACTGCAAGCACTGAATCACACCATTGGGGCTGCAAGCTTTTCAGAAGGGATAGGCTGGAAAGGAGGGGTGGGGTTTTGTGCTCTGTGTTAAGGAATGGAGACTGTGAAAATCTGCCTCTGAAAAACAGACACGATATCAAAGCCTGTGGGTAAAAAGGAAGGACAGGACCAACAAAGGACACCTGTAGTGTGGTTCTACTACAGTATGACTGACCAGGGGAGGCTTTCTGATGAGGCTTTCTTGCTTCGGCTGCAGGCAGCATCACACACATAAGCTCTCACCCTGTTAGGAGATTCCAACCACCCAGACATCTGTTGGGAAAGTAGCAGAGTTGGCTGTAAGGAATCCAGAAGACTCCCAAAGTGTATAGAGGATTCATCCTTAACAGGAGGGCCAAAAAGACAATCAGAGGGCTGGAGGCTTTCTCAGACAGTCCAAGAGAGGTGAGACTGCTCAGCTTGAAGAAGAGATGGCACCAAGGAGACCTCATGGTGGGCTTCCTTCCAGTATTTAAAGGAGACTTAGAAAAATGAGGGAAATCAGCATTTACATGGACAGATAACTGGACAAGGAGGAATGGTTTTAAACAAAAAAAAAAGAGAGATTTAGAGTTGATTTTAGAGAGAAATTCTTTACAGTGAGGATGCTGAGACACTGGAACAAGTTGCCCTGAGAAGTTGTGGGTGCCCCATCCCCAGAAGCTTTCAAGGCCAGGTTGGATGGGGCTCTGAGCAACCAGGTCTAGTGGAAGGTGTCCCTGCCCACAGCAGTGGTTTGGAACTGGATCATCTTTAAGGTCCCTTCCAACCCAAACTATCCTATGATTCTATGACTCTGTGATCCAATTAAGAAACAAATTGTAGCTGAAGTACTGCTTTCTAGCCAGGAAATGGTTCTAAAGCTTGGATGGGTTTTAAAGTGGAATCATTTTCATTTGTCTGTAAAGGACAGTGAAAAGGCAGAATCATTATACTAAAGGGATGAGAGAAATACAGGAAAAAAGTGTTACAGCTGCATAAGCCATATCAGGGGATTTCTAATGACTTGGAATTCTAACACAAATCACAACACTAATAGAGACAAGGACATCACAAGCAGTAGTATACAACCTCTTGTCTTCAGTCTACACCAAAAATGATTAAGCATGAGCAGACATTTAGCTAAGCTGATTTAAATAAGGTGACAATAGTACAAGCCAGTGCAAGAACAGGTTAATGAACACTAATATAAATTAGGTGTATCTGAGTCATCAGGAATTTATGAAATTCACAGTAGACTATTTAAGAATATAGCCAGGGTATTCTCTTTGCCATTAATAATTATATCTGAAAATGAATGAAAAGTGAAGGTAGTCCCAGAGGACTGTAAATTAGCAATCAGTATAAACAAGAAAGGAGGGAAAAGATCTAGGGAATTATGAACAAGTTAACCTAACAAAGATTCTCAGAAAAATATTGCATTAACATTATTAGGATTAACTATCAATTTATAAACACTTAGCACATACAAGCAGATAACGTGTGCTGTGAAGAAAAAATCAGGAACAACCAAGTTAAGTTCATTTGGTGGACCAGTGGAAGGGGGGCGAATAGGAGCTGTGAAAAATCTGGAATTAAGTAAACTTTGAACATTGCATAATAAAATAATCTTAAGAGCAAATTAAAGAAACAAGCTCTGAGTAAGATAGGTACACATGCAATGGAAAAATATTCATTGAGACACTAGTTCTCAACTCAGTTGGAGAGCGAGGACTCTTGGTGAGTCCTCAGGCAAACAGGTCCGGATATATTAGTATTGGTGCTTTTGGTATGTTCACTGGCAACCTGGATGAATCTGTTTGCTAGTCCTGTAGAGCTATAGAGAGCTGGGACCTGTTGGAAATAACAGTCCTGAAAAGTATCTTTTCAAATAAAAGCTGCCCAGAAAACATCAAGACTGAAATACATAAACACAAATGCAAAATTATTCAAGGAGAAATATGAAAATGCAAAAATTAATAATAGAATATATATGTCTATCCAGGAGAACCTGCAGAAAATTATCAGCATAGTGGATTCAAATCAAATGAGACAATACAAGGCTTCTGAAAAAGAGGATAAACTTAATTCTCAGCTTTACTAGCAAGAATTTCCAAAGTAAAAAGATAGGAGACAATTACTGGTTGTGAGTGAAGCACAAGATAAAACTGCTCTCTTCAGTTGGGGACTTACTCTCAAAGAAATGAAAGAAAAAAAATGAAAATAATGAAAGAGATCAGCAAGAATGAAGTGGGTTAAAAACCAGTATCAGTGATGAAAGGTTGAAGGACCTGAGTTGCAACACGTAAGTAAGAAAATTGACATCAGCTTTCAAAGACATAAGAGCCCATTACAAGGATAATCACAGTCAATAATCAAACCTACTGTAGGACTAGGCATAATCAGATTTGTTTCTAGGCAGTAGATTGAGGTTACATTTGAGGAGACAGCTAACTAGATATGTAGGAAAATAAACAGAATTAAGACATTGGAAAGACTTGGAAAAAAAGAAAGATAGATCATGTCCTAAAGAGGATGCTTTTTCTGGCTCCATTGTGAAGAGGGGAAATTCAAGTAAACCACTTTAAACCTTGTCTAACAAGGTTTTCAAATATTTTCTATTCTTTCACAGGTCTACTGTTTAAATACTGAAGTAGCAGGTAAGGCACTCATCCTCATACTCTTCTTCCCCTTCCACAGTGCTGTACAGAGAGCACTCCTGGAAAATGCTTTGCTGTAGAGTGTTTTACGTGTGGCAAAGCAAAGCATAGCAATTGCAATTCTGCCTCCTGCCATTCCCTCACAGCTCTGAGCCTTTCACCCAAACTGCTGTGTCACAGTTTTTTCCAGGGCACAGGTTTTGCCTTGCTCTTATGCTGTTGCTCTCAGGTTGCTATTTTCACAGTCTTGCATCTGCTAAACCAAATATTCTTGTTGCATCAGGTTTCCCAGGGAGGCAATGCATGAAACTCGCATCTTTCTCTCCCTTTCCTTCCTCTCTTCCTTTGTAGGTTTTAGTTTATATTAGAGGACTAGTCCAAAAGCAAGTGTGAGTCAAAGTGCTAGGGAGAAAGTACAGGGAAAATTCACCATGTCATCTTTATCATCATCGCCTGCTGCCCTGTAACTTTCACTGTTGCAATTGATGTCTGCCATCAGCCATGGACACCCTAGAAAAGTTTTGTGCATGTAAGCCTGTTTCAGCATCCTTTGTCCAAAATTTTAGATTACAGAAAAAGAGAAATTGCTTAGTGTAAGCAGAAAGTGACACCTGAGATGCTGAAAGTGTTATTAGTAGAACCCAGGCTTTTTTTCCATTAGACAAAACAAGAAAAAAAAACTATAATAACAAATGGATAATGAAAAAGCCAAATTTTCTCTTAGTAATGATCATTACCCATAACTGCTAGAGTAAAAAAACAGCTACAGCAAAATTTTTGTCAGTCCTACCAAAAACCAGCAAAATGTGTGAGCTTTGGCCATTTCAGACAACACTTGCAGCTCCTTCTCATTTTATAGCAGTACTACAGAACCTGCCACATTCACGGCTGGGCCAAATCCTGTTTTAAAATAGATAAAGAGATAAAGAGTGAGTAAGACAGAGAAAAGCTGTTTTGAGAAGACTCAGCCAAAGGAACCAGTGCTCTCAATTCCAATGTGGTGGAGGAGATTGTGATGGGTGCTCTTCCTCTCCTTCACTGTGATCAGGATGGTGAACATTTGGTACGAGCATTGTGGCCCGATGTCTCTGAAGACAAGTAGATTACCAGTCACAAAGGTAAATATTGCTTCCTCCAGCCCAGATCTCATGATATTAGTGTTTTACCAGAATCCCCACAAGGGCTTGGTAGGGAAAATGGCCCCATTCTTTCACTGGATTTGTTAAAGACTTAGATCTGATTTCTGGCGCAACTATATTCAATCATGATCTTCAATCCTATCCTCCTATTGTGCAGACATGAATTATACATAGTCTTTTCATCAAAGAAATAGATCTTTATGTCTTGACTAATTCAACATTCAGGAGATTTGGCAAACGTACCTACTGGGAGAGAAATAATGTCAAAAACTTAGGAAGTTTATAAGGAGAAGATGAAGAAATCAGCCTTAGTTTTGCCAGCAAGCCATAGGTGCAGCAGAAGCATGGTAACAGACTTCTTGCTGTGTGTAAAAAGCTGTGATGAGGAAGGCAGTGAAGATTTGTTCTCTATGTTTATTGTAGATTTGACAGAGAAATAAACCTCTGAATTTCCACATGGTGTTTCAGTTTAGATAATAAACAAGGCTTTCTGTACACTCCACATTGACCCAAACTTTAAGGAACACACTTCAGAGTCACTTATCAGGCTTGGGGAAGGGGTACTGAGTTCTGTCTGAACAGGGATGAATTAGGAAACCTCTTGAGATCTCCTCCCACACCTATAAAACTGCCATGATGTGAGTTGAAGTAGTACCATAGACTAATAAAGAGACTCTTTCCCTTTCACTTCTGCTCTCAGTCTTGTTCTCCTTCTTGATCTAGCTCTATGCCTTTCTCCTGTATAGCATTTTAAATTAAAAAAAAAAATTATAAATTTATAATAAAATGTTAAAACCATTCAGCAAAGCCACAGGGAGGCTTAATAGCCTCTTTCATATCTCCAG
Source organism: Vidua chalybeata (assembly GCF_026979565.1). Taxonomy (NCBI): domain Eukaryota; kingdom Metazoa; phylum Chordata; class Aves; order Passeriformes; family Viduidae; genus Vidua; species Vidua chalybeata. Next base: position 83,501,621 of record NC_071531.1, on the reverse strand, counting down.
TTTAAGTGCATAATATATAGTCTTAAAAGGATGATTGATAGTCTGAAGTTTAACACATTCAGGAAATATCTGTGATTTACAAAAAAAATAATAACTACATTCTTCTTTTATATTAAAGAAGTCTGCATATGCTGTGAGCTGCTCAGATGTTGAAGCAGGGTGACCAGCTTGCAGCTAAAGGGAATCCAAATCTTCTATGAAGCCAACAGCAAGTTTTTTGACAGTAATATGACAAGTTGCTTCATTTAATGTTATTTTTGTGTTCTGCTAAAAGATTTGGACATGTACTGGTAGGATTTTTTAGCTATTAGGTCAGGAAGTGATGCAGCTTTATGTCTTTGGCAAAGGCTTATTGCCAGAGATTTTCAAGTATTTCTGTACTACAACTACTTCATACCTTGTAGTTGCTTCTAGAGTATGCAACAGTACTTTAAGTCGGGAACTAAAGAAGAATTTAGTGCCCTATTTATCTCCTTCAAAGCACTATTAGCTTTGTATTAGGGCTCTTACAGCAGACAAGCAATACTCTGCTGTCAGGGAATCAATGCTTGTGTTGACAGCCTGAGGGCATGCTCACCACTCTCCTTGGTAATGCTGGCTCATTCCCAAATTATATTTATATAGACTCCTGTCACTTGCATGGTGTTTTCCAGATGCCATTTATAGCTAACAGTACTTCATGTGGCACCTGAGGTAATTGTTACTCACTAACCTAATCAGAAAGACACTCACTGTGTACAGTTTCACTGTGACATCAATTCTTTATTACAAAAGTGAAATACATCCATGGCAGCTCCAATCTACTTGTTTCAATCCCCTGTCTTTTGCCTGGATTTTTCAGAGGACTAGTTTGAACTGCACATTTAAGGTCATTCACTTAAATTAATTTATGAGTGGTAGAGCATAGAATAGACCAAGGAAAAAAGACTAAAATGTATTTGTAAGAGGAACTCCATGTTTGAATATTTCTGTAAGGCTGAACCGGTAGTATACACACAGAGCTGGACATACTGATCGGTAATTGCAATGGATAGGGTTACAGTTTACAATGTCTGACAGCTTTTTGGCAAGCAGCAATATGTGGAAAGAAGTTAAAGAACTTCTGTCTCTAATTTCCTTAGGTAGCCAGCTTTTGTAGATGTGGTCAGTGCAACGCTTTGAAGCTACTCTATACAAATAGGTCACTGAAATCTGAATTAAGTGACTGAAAGGAAGAGTCGTGCCAATGACTTCTGCTGGGCACCAAGTGGGGATATATTGCTTAGAGGTTGAATAAAAGAGGAACTCTTTGATTGGTTTTATTCCAAAATAAAGAACATCTTAGCATTCATCGTCTTCTCAAGACTTTTTACCTGTGGGGGAAATAGTTACAAAACTGTCATTCATAGATTTTCTTTTAATACTGAATTCTTTAGAAGCTCTGAAAAAAATGTCGTCAAGTACAGCAGCCTTTCATTGATTCAGTTCTTTGCTCATCTTTTATATTAGAAGAGTACTGAACATGAGGAAGACATCTGACAGCCTGGCTTGTTTTGATGAGCAATTTGTAGACTCTTCTTCAACAGGATCTATTTACCAGCATGTTTGTGTTCTTGGCAGGCTGTATGGCTATCACATTTTCATCTACTTGCACCACACTGCTGGCATCTTGGTTCACAGAACCCCCAAGCAAACAAGCAATACAAGCTTGATTTTTTTTTAAGGTTAACATTTTCCATGATGTATTGCTGTTTTATCCTGGCCATGCTTGCAGATTTTAGGAATAATATTTCTGGGTACTGGTTCCACCTCTATTCCAGTGTCCTTAGAATGCTTCAGTTTTGGTTATCCAGGAAGAAGTCCTGTACTTTTTTTAAACAATATTTTAAAGCCCTAGGAATTATCAGTTACTGCTGATGTCTTGAAAACCTTGAAAAGCCCACTTCAGTTAATCAGATCCTAAGAAATTTTGTGATGTTATCATAAGCGTCACACTCTACTAAATACAGATTCTAGCAAGGCTTAAGCACTGATTGCTTATCTTGATATTATGTGTAAGGATATATTGATATGACTTCCTGGTGTGTGTGTTTGTTCAGCTGTTTTATCATGCAATATGAAGACCAGACATTCAGCACACTCATTAGAAATTTCTTTATTTTGTTCTTGTATTATAGACTAGTCATTGGTTATCCAAAGTTATGTTTAAGAACAGTTTCCTCATGTAGCTAATATCAGCCTCATAAATGCTGTGACCACATTTGAGGTAGCAGTGGAGGAGGGGAATGAGTGGAAGAGATAGCCAGAAATCTGTTAGTAAGGTTCAATTAAAAGTAAGGCTTTCAGATAGTTTTCTAAGGCAAAATAACTAAAAACACAGTAGTAGAAGGAGAATAGGACACAAAAAAAACAGAGTTTTATCAAAGTTACATTCTCCTGTTCTCTTACATTTGATAAAACAACTACCAAGACAAAGAAGCTATCTAAATCCCATCTAACTGAAGCTGAGTAAAGCGATTCCTCTGATGATGCACAGAAATTGAACTAGGAGTTAGCACAAAACCCTGTAAATAACATTAGAGAAAAAACAGAAAAAGAAATAATCACTTGTTGGGTTGAAGTGAGTCACTACTACAGTTCCTAGAGGATAAGTCTTGGAAAATTATTATTGAATTACTTTACTTATTTATAACAAAGAACAGTCACGAAAATCCACTTATACAAAGAAGTAAATAAAGTTTTCAATAATGAATTTTATAGAGATGTGCTCATGAAACTTGATGATAGAAAAGTTGGGAGGCACTGCCAATATAGAATTATGCTACCCATGAAGTAGTACTCTGTGACCTTTCAAAATGGAATAATAGTAATAATAAAAAATCTAATAAGACCAATAGCAAGGTCATTCCTGTATGGACTATTATCTTGAACTTTAGCTTTATAATGAGTTCTTATCAGCTGTAAATGGCACAGCAAGACTTTAGTATATCTGTTCATCACAAGATGTCCACATACCAAGGATGTGGTGATCCTGGAAAATACAAATGTGTTAGCTGAGTAAGTCAGGTGAAGCATTTCTTACAGGCAGTAGTGTTTTGTGCAGCTTCTTAGAGTACTATAAGGATAGAATTTCCTCTCTATAGCAGTGATATATCCCTGGAGTAGGTTAGTGATGAGTTAATGAGGAAGTGTCATCTGGAAGAGTATGCAAAATGTTCAGTAAAGATAAATTCAAATAGGGCCAGGCTAAGGCAGGACTTACCAGTGGGCAGAGAGACCATCTCTTTAGTGAATACTTGACATGCTTGACATGTTTAGGCTAATGGGACAAGGCCTGAACAAAAAAATGAGAACTCTTCATAAATATATCAGGGACATAAATACTAGAAAAGAGTTATGTAAGTGAAGGCATAATGTTAGCATCAAAAAGAGGTATTAATGGGCTCTGGAAGACTCAAACCAGGGAAAAAATGACACTCTAGAACATCCCTCAAGGAGGAATAGTGGGTGGAAACAGCCTACCTCAATCAGTTTATAAAAGACTGATAAAATGTTTATTTGAAATAGCAGGGGACTGTGCCTAGCTGGTCCTTTTCCATTCTCTGCTGTGATGTAGTCTACTTTTGTAGTGAAAGAGAATAAATCATTCCTTAATAAATAAGGATCAAAAAACCTAATACAGAGATCAAGCTTTCTTTTCAGAACTGAAAGATAAAACTGTGCTATTACTCAGCAACAGTACATTTTCTCTAATAGAATTAATTATTCCATTATCATTGGTTATCATTAACATTAATTATTGATACCAAAGTACCTTCAAGACATCCAAGCCAAAATCAAGGCTCCACTATTCTCAGAGACTGAGAGAATAAAAATAGCAGAAGACAGTCTGGGTTTGTCAGGGTTTTTTTTTTAAGAAGAACTGCATCCTAACTTCCTGGCTATTTCCTCAGGCTGACCATGGCATGTGTGTGTGATATCCACCCCAGTAAGGAGCACATTAATTTAATAGCGTTGCTCTCATTATACCAAGTCAAGTGAGGATTAAGCTCCAGCAGTCAGAAAGGATAGAAAAAACTGGGAGGGAGAAAACTGTTTCAGGATTCCTGTCTCTGAAATTTTATTCCTAAAAAATAATATAGAGACACAAGGATAGGCACAGTAAAACAGACCAGAGTGAATTTGACTGCAGTTAGAAGAAACAAAAGAAATTAAGGAGGAATGAAACATGAGTTGCTTTCCTGCTCTTGTTTCCCAGGTTCTATTAATCTGTAGTAAGAGAAATATTAAGTCTTAAGACAACCAGCAAATCTGAGCCTAATAGGCTTTATTGAACCATAGATTTGTCCAGTCGCTTATGGAACTCCTGTGAGGTTTGGCCTTAATAATATTTTGTGGCAATTGTTTCTGTAGCTTAACTACATTTTTCCCTTTCCTTATTTTCAAATCTCCTGCCTTTTATTTTAATTTGTGATTTTCATATTATAAGAAACCCTCAATGGCCATTGCATCTTCATTATCTTCACATGCCTGAGGTTTTACAGATAAAATGAGGTACAGGGAGGCAATTTGCCTAAAGTCACCAAAAAAGTCTTGAGCAAAGTGAAGAACAGGACACGGATATGTTGGGCTCCCAAAGAAAACGTCACTGCCATTAAAGTCTCCTTCCACACATTACATCCAGATGGCCACAGACATTGTCCAGAGCCAATCACACTTCCTCAAGGATACTGTTAACTGACAACCTGAAAAGGGCAATCTCATAGTTCTATTAGATCAAGTATTTAATAATGTTCCTTTTTAGAAATATCAGTCCAGCTAAAAATCCAAGTCATATCTTGTAAGTTACTTACAACAGCACAAAAATGATGCATGAAATTCATGCTCTGAAGTGGAGAGAACCAAATGTGTTCAAAGGCAATAGGTAAAGCCACCTTGTTAGGTTATACACCACACCAATTTACATCCACATTCAGTTAGGCCTGGGTCCAACCCCTCTTTGAATTACACCTACCAGTTCATTTTGCTGCAACCCATGCTTAAATGCATATGAAGTTGTAAGAATGTCCTTAATGTGCTGTTCTGAATAGGGACCAATATTGAAATCAAAGCCAAAAGTAGCACATCTTGGAGGTGACCAAAAGCTGAGCTTTTTTATCTGCAGGCTTATCAAACAGATTTGCTTTTTAAGCTTTTTTGCCACGTAGGGATATTGAACCTAGTGAAACTTTAGTACTGATACAGATACATGGGACTACCTTCCTGTGTTGATAGGATGTGGAATTTGAAAGGAAATAAAACTTAATGAATGTCTACAAAAGGTCTCAAATAAGTACTGCTGCACTGTCAAATCAGTGTTGTTCCCTTTGGACTGCAGCTGGGAATTTCAGCTTTGTTTGCTCTACAACAAAGGGTGTCACTGTCAGCCTTTCACACCCAGATACACACACATACCTGGGCTCACATATACTGCGCATTACGTCTCCAGGAGAACTAAAAAATGTCTCTGACTGCCTGACAGTTGTACTCATGTGTTATGGGGAGTAGATATCACTCTCTCAAGTTCATTAAAATGATGAGATGGTTCACTAGGAGAGAGGAAAAACTGGGCAAAATAAATGGGAAATAGCCAAGAAGCAGCACAGAACACTGAAAAAACACCTTTTCTACTGACAACTTCCCAGTAAGCATTTTTCCAGCAGTTTTAGATTTGGTTTGCCACATCTGATCAAAACAGTAGCTATTTTTTCTTGCAATGTGGTTTCCTTTTTTTATACTTGGTGAACATTAGTGTCCAGAAAGATAGAAAGAACAGCCATGGCACACTTCAAATATTTTACAGGAATGTCTGACAACAGGTTTCTCCTAGCCTGAATAAATTTCAGATGTGCATGCCTTGCAGAAACAAGGAGACAATCATGCAGAAATTGTTCTCTCTGCTTTTATTGCTTTAACAAACACAATAATGTAGAAGCAGCACTTGGAAGACTTATACAAATCAGGCTGTCTGCAAATGTTGATTAATGTCCTTCTATAAAAATAAAACCCCAACACTGATTAGCTACATTGCAGTGTGTTTCACACATGTATTAAGACAAGGTCAGGAGACCCTGTTATGGATGGGATAAACTTTTCGCAGTTGCTGCTGATTGCAGTCACATTCAGTTTAACAATGCTGCTCCTCATAAATATCTTAATGAGTCTCAGGATAGGCTTCTTGCCCTGTGAGATTAGTAATATCCAGAAGGAACAAGTTCCATGCTCAGCAGGGAAATAGGTTCAAGCCTCCATCCAGTTTAATGGGCTGCTTAAAAAGCAGCTCCTAGGATGCTCCCTTGCTCCTGTTGCCACCCCAAAACTGAGTTGGCTCATGAGATAAATAGGAGATTGTAGGGAAGGACGCTGTGTGTGGCAGAGAAGACTGGATTTTGTTAAAAATTAATGCTGAAAATAAAATTGCATTTTAGACTTGCTATACTGTTCCATAAAGATAACACAAGCAAATATGCTTTATAAAAACAAAGCCACAGAAGTTTAAGAAAATGTCATATTTGGTAGAAGGAAATTCACATTAAGACCTTGCTGCATCTGTTAATTTTGTGTCAAGAGATCCAACATATTCAGGGGCAGATAATTTTGAACACTAGTGGAATACTCTATCTCTGCCCTGAAAGTCTGGACAGTACAGAAACACAAGCACTCTGAGAAACCTCTCCATCTTCCTCACTCCATTTTATAGATAAGCTAAAATAACTTCTCAGAAATCAGAAAAAGCCCAAGAGACAAGATTTTACCCACATTTTCTTAACCCTACTCCTCACCTCAACAATACCAATCTTTCTCACAGGATTTTCTGGTGTTTTCTTATAACATATTTTTAAATACAAACAGAACAGTTGGGGTTGGCAGGGACCTCTGGAGCTCATCTAGTCCACTTCTAAAGCAGGTTCACCTACAGCAGGCTGCACAGGATTCTGTTCAGAAAGTTTGGAACATCTCCAGAGGAAAAAACTTCACAACCACTCTGAACAGCCTGTTCCAGTGGTCTGTTATCATCACAGTGAAGCTGTTTTTTCCTCATATCCAGATGGAACTTCATGTGTTTCAGTTTCTATCTATTGCCCCTTGTTCTGTGGCTGGATACCACTGAAAAGAGTCTTGCCAGTTAATTTAATGCCAGCATCACGAACAGTGCTCCATGTTTTTGAAACTCCTGACCATAAATCTAAGATAACTTTAACACTATGAACCATTCAAAAACAAAGAGAACACATTGTTGACTATGGCTGCAAGAAGACTGCTGCAACTAAAGATTATGCCTTTTAAAAAGCAGACTGCTGCTAGAATCATATGTTATAAAAGGAGAGCAGAATAACTTCACGGACTGCTCTATCTGACCAACCAAAGTATGGGAAGTGGAAAATTACTTTCTCAACTGAGAAAAATAAACAGAGGTCTCCTTAGACAAGAGCTTCTGCTGGGCAGCATGGGAATCTTGTTAGCAGGCAGATAGGCTTATTTAATCACAGTTAATAAATTAGCAGTAGGTATCAGATACAATGATAAAATTATGATCTTCAAATATATCCAGATTTGTAATGCCTACAAAGTGAAGTAGCAAATAGCATTTAAAGTTTAAATATCATTGTTAATCCTCAATAGATGGTGCTATTATCTAAGTTAATATCTCATCTGATTATGCAAATGAGCATAAGGCAAGTGTCTTCAGCTGTGAGGAGGGTCTTTGTGTTGTCCTTGTTTATGGTACATGCTTGCAAGAGGACTTCCATTTACTTTCCATTCCAGGGTAATCACCATAAACATAAGCAGGTATTCCAGTTACCCAACTCCCCCTAACAACTGACAGATTTCAGATATTTTTGTTGAAAGTTGAGCTATTTGAAACGGAATTGCTGTCTGCTAACAATGGCATACCTCTCATCTTTTCTTCTCCATAGTGGTTGATATCTGGAGCTCATTATGAGCATAAAATTCCTTTTCCCATCATAGCAGAACATTGCAGGCTGCTCCTACATAGCTCATTGCCATGGAGGCAGGATGTAGCAGCCTTCTCAATGACTTGATGTAGTAGAAAGCAGCTGTGTGTTTCCTCTATCCACAGACTGGACACAGCAACCATCCCTCCCAAGGCAAATTTTCTAGTATTTCCATGAGTGCTGCTTTTGGTTACAGCGTCCCATCATTTCAGTAATGCTCTTCCAAACACTTCCAGGAAAATCATCTAGTTCTACCATCTAGGTTGCAGGACTTGGAAAACTTGAAAAAGATAAAGAAGTAACAGGATCATTCAGGAAGTAAAGCATCAATGAGTAAGCCACCATCAATTTCCCCACTAAAACAGAGTAAATATTTGCTCATTCACTAATGGTTGAAATGTTCTTTCCTTTAATGACAACTCTGGAGTATAAATTAAATTAAACCACTAGCTAATTCCCCATTTTATATCCTATTTCCATCACATTTACTACTATTTGATTGCCTACTCTATGTTATCTGAAATGCTATATACATATTGATTTGTGAACTTTAATATAAGATGAAGGGCACATTGAAAATCTAGCTAAATTAAACCACAAAGGAATAATTAGACTATTAGGATTTCCCAATTGTCCTTCAGCTCCTTTGAGTATTTAAGGGAAAACAAATTTTAAATATATTATCACTAAGTCCCTGAATTTTAGGAAATAGTTGCAAGCAAGGGACTGTAATTGCTAATCAATACAATAAGAAATTACAAACATGGCAACAATTGCTGGTAACAATAACAAGGTAAGGTCTGGTCTTACATGAGGTTTGGACTCTGGTCTCCTGGCTCACCCTGAAGGACCCATTCTGGGAACAACCCCACAGCATCCTGTGCTGAGCCTGAACCAGGCTGGAACAGCGATGCTGAGCATGATGGAGCCCGTGTCCTGCCCATGACTCCTCACAGAATGTCTGCCTGAGAACATCTGAGCCCTCCAGGCCAGTGAGGCTCTTTGAGTTGGGCCCCTCACACAGGCTGGGCTTGGACTCACAAAGTCCTCTTACATTTCAGACAGAATGATGGCTCAGGTATAATTCAGAAAAATGACTGGACAGGCCCTGGTCAGAAGAAGTTGTTTTATTTTTTGAAGAGGTGCTTGGTACTAAGACACTTCCAGCTGTTCCTCACACAACTTGGCAAGGTGCTGTGGGCTTGAATCCACAACACCAAAGGGAATTCAGCTGGAGTACTCCAAATGATTTCCAGCATCCAGCCCACCATAATTTGCATTTTCCAGGGATAACAGCCAACATTATTGAATTTTCTGCTGAAGTTACTTCTGTTTGGGCTGCTCAGAGTTTCTCTCTTGGAATTGACCCTTTTAGATTATTTTGCCAACATTATGAGTAGCTTGCAGGTCTTGAATGAACTAAGATGAAAGACAGGCACTGACAGTGGGAATTCTGTTCTGTTTGATGAGTTTAGCTCATAAAAATGAACTTAATGAATTTAAAATGAATTTAAATGAATTTTAAAATTTCCACATATCTCCCTAGAGAGTTAAATCAAAGTTTTGCAGACCATTTTTCATACCAAAGCCATGACTTCTGTCTGGCTTAAAGCATGTTAGGCAAGCAGCAAGAAAATTAAAGCCTGGATAAAACCCTGGCAGGTGTATTTTACTGAAAGATTTGGAGTCATCTGCAGCAATCCCATTATGACAGAGCATCCATTATAACAAATACTCACTTAAAGAAGTTATGTGCCCATTTGTATTATCAACTACAAACATTTTAAAGTATTGTTTCTGTTAGACTCCATGTGTAAAAGTCCTGTGCAATCAAGAATTTTCTAAAAATAATCTACTTCCAAAGGACAAAAAAGTAACAGAAGAACTCCTTAGACAATTAATTTGACACTGCTTAGCACTGGAAATAATTTTTTTTCCCAAAGACTAAGAAAACATGAATGAAGCTCTAAAAAATTGAAACCAATGGAACAAATATCAACTACTTTGAATGTTCTACTAACAGACAAATAGCTAAAGTAATGGAGAGATATGAGCAGCTTGTGAAAATTTCTGCTGTGATAAAAGAGCTATAAACTATATGGACAATGGCTGTCAGGGTTTTGGATTTGGAAATTAAGCACTTTTCTGAACCCCTAGACATTCCTTTTTTTAACAATCTGAACTGCATTCAAGAAGTAAGCAAATGTATTATTCTTGAGCAATATGAGATGGTTTTATGAAGCCAAATGTAAGCAATGGATTAAGAAGCATGAAATTTTCTGCTGTTGGGCTGAGGTGCTTCATAAGAAGTGAAAGAAGGTGAGGCAACAAGAAGACTTCTCATGCAGCCTGCAGAAATTTAAATTACTGCATCATGGGTACAAGTAGTAAATTAGAAATAAACATTCTTAATAGAAGGGGAGTTGGCTTCTCCCTTTTTTTTTAAGATGTTGTTCTTTCCCAATCAGTTCAGGGGAAAAAAAAAAAAAAACCAGCTCAAGAGGAGCAAAACTGCAATAAAAGTCTGAATGCCTGACTCCCATCTCCTCCCTCGCCCAGTTATCTTCTCTTTAGTACTGATACTAAACTAAAGTTTTATGGAAGTTAAATTGATTTTTTAATATTTTATGAAATATCCTTTCCATAGGACTTTAAAATGTTATTAGGTTGAACTCTCTTTCGCTTCTGACCTTTCACAGACATTGCGCCTTGCATTGATTTTTCAGCTCTTTGATACTGGCTGAGCTACAATAGCTCCAGCAAATAGGGGAAGAGGGGGAATCAAATGCCATTGCATTAAAGAACTTAAAAAAAAAATCTAAGTTAGATTACCAACAATTCAACTTTCCTATCTTCTCCCCTCAGCGCTCGAGACCTTCAGAGATAAGTCACCAAGTAAATGCTTTCTCTTATTCTCACCCCAGATTCAGCAGCTTTAACATGCTTCCAGCCCCCTTTATCAGCCACTCTTGGCATTAAAAACATGTATTAAAATACATATCTGAGCTGAGCCATTAGGCAATACTAACCACTCTCTTTCTCAACTAAATGATTTTCTGTCAGCTGGCTTGTCAGGCTCCTGAGAGAGCAGCAGGGGATCATTTGTAAATAATTATGTTGCACTAGTGATAAATTAAATCCACTTGAATCAATAGCATTTAGATTTTTAAAAGGATGTAGCCAAGACACTATCAATTAGAACAAACCCTGAATCAGTAGGCTTAGTTTTCACATCAGGTTCTTATTTAAGCCAGTCTCTTCTAGAAGATGGTGTGGGATATTTTTATCTCCAACTATGACAGCTGATTGACAGATACAAATACTTGACATATTAATTCCTTGCTCTTTTTATGATAGACATGGGGTACAGCATTTGTTTTCACTTTCCACAAATAAGATGTCAGTGCCACCTGAGATTTCAAAAAATACCTGGGACACACGCAAAGCGATGGGAATCTCCCAAATGACTGCCAGATTGGTGCCCTGGCAGGAGACCCTTGCACTTCTCAAGGGGCACTAAGTGTTCCTATGCTGGCCACTGATTCAAGCTGTTCATGCAGTCCTAAAATTGAATCTCAAATAGATCTAATGAAAGGAGCTTACGGTGAGTTACTTAGACTCCATCATCTAAATATTTTGTACCTAAAATCAGCAGTCTTTGTGGTACTTGGATTACAGAATTTACAGAAGTTGCTCAGAAAACTTCTAGTATTATCTATGTGACATGATGTAGAACACTACCCAAGAGGATTTACAGCTCTGCATCTGGTGATCCAAGCTGGTATTCAGGGTTTTTTTCCCATGTCTCAAGAGACAAATATTAATTATGTTAATTAAGGCACCAAGGGAGGATTTGCAGATATTGCAATTTGTTTCTTGGTTAATATTCAGGGACTGGGTTTATTTATGTTTGGGGAGACACATTTTAATACAGACTCTCAATTCCAGCATCCATGTCTTAGAAACAGCTTCCAATCATAAGCTCAGGCAGAAGTGGTGTCCTGCTGCTTTTATTATCTGATTTCAACTGTTGCCTTATGACTAAGAATTCTGAAAGGGTGAGAAGGTAGATTAGAGCTGCACTACCTTCAGTTTAGCCTCCAGAAGACCTGAAGGGTGACCAAGTCACAAGTCACTTAATCTTCCACCAGTATATTTTGGGAACCCAGGCAGTTGCACACCAGCAGGATTGCCATAAACTGCACGCTGTGTTAGCAGTAATCCTTTTATTTATGTTTCCCATCCTACCCAGTCATGTTAACAGAGGTGAAGAACACAACTTTTAATCTCCTAGCTTGTGTGCCATTCTAGTATGAGTAAGCAAGCAGCAAAAACCTTCAAGGTTGAATTAATCATATATTTTGAAACCCTTCACAGACTCAGTTCAGTCTGTGTCCAGAAGCATGAGATTATTTTGACAATATAATCTCTTAAAGGATAAAGGTCAGCAGCACTTGCTTCTTTCAAGAGGAATTTTGCCCTAGGGAGACGTTCAGGCTCAGGTCCATTATAATTGCCATGAATACAGAACTTGAATAACATGGTGTCAACAGGATTTTCCTTGTAATGCTATTCACCATCCCCAACCTGGGAAATACTTTGCAGAACAAACCTGATCCGTCAAGCTTACCAGCTGCTCATAGCTTCTTAGCTTACAAACTTTAAAAATGCTTCCATTTGAGACACGACATTGTAAAGACATCAGCTGAGAGGAACAGTTCAAACTGTGTTTTAAAACTTCATTTTGAATTTCTTGATTCTTATAAATCTTATTATAACCATTGAAAAATTTAGCTTGGAAGGGACCTTGCAAGGTAATTTGGTCCTATCCCCTGCTCAGAGCTGAAACAGCATCAAAAAATAGATTTGACTTATCAAGGTAAATCCTCCAGAAAATCTGGGTTCAGTTTTTCAGACAGAACATGTACTTTGGTATATATCAAGAACAGACCAGAAATTAATTCATGTCTACACCAGGTCACTTGTGAAATATCTTTGTCCTGTTTCAGTTTGTATATTTGACCAATACATTTAAAGATAAATTGGTCTGTGCTCACAAGTGTCTCTTCTTTGGGAAGGGAGCCTAGCCTAGGTGTAGCCATCTCCACCTACTCAGATGGATACAACCCCAAGAATCAACGGCAATCATTCGGTTATAACAGCAGCAGTTACATCACCTGTGTACAAAGGGGAAATCTAGATGGCAAAATGACACCATCAGCGTTTTTTCTACAGCAAATTCCCAGCAACAGTTTACCCAAGGAATTGTTTAAACTTGCCAAGTAGCTGATAATCCTTTAAAATTCAGCTTTGACTATGTATTTCTTACACTCCTAAATACACTATTGGTCTCTTAAGTACAATGGCCTGAACAATTTGTGGTTTATTTCACATTTATTAAAAAGTAGAAGGGCAATAACATACTCCTGAAGCTTCTTATATTTCTCATTGAGACCTGAGGTGGATTCAAGGTAGCCAACCATTTATTTAATAAAAAACAAAACCAAAACCAGACAAATCAATTCAAAACACAAAACCAACCAAACAAAAAAACCCCAGCAAACCATGCAGAATGTCCATATGTATGGTTTGTTTCTCAGAGTAAATATCACTTCCAGAACATCCACTAGCATTACACACTGCGATGGCATTAATCTAAAACCTAGTGAGCTGAATTCACTGAGCATCATAGAGGACCAGACTATTTGTAAACTAATTTGCCAAACAGACTACAATTAAATCACAGGCATGTTACTCCAGCCCTCAGGATGAAGGAGTCATTAAATGAACTGTGGTTTTAAAATTTATTTTATTAAATAAATGTTTTTTGCATTTCATGTCACATGCTGCTGAAAAGAAGAATCCAGATTCCCCTCAAGAAATGTGGTGTTCTGGTTTGAAAGCAAAACCATTGAGAGACTCCAAGTCAGAAATACAATTTATTGGGAAAAGGGAAAACAAAAGACAAAAATACACACAATGATACAAAAGGAAGACCACTGGCAAAGTCAGAATACAACCTGACACCCGCTTTGGCCAGCGTGCTGGTAGCAGTCCAAATTGGAGTGGCTGCAGTCCTCTTGGAGTGGCAGATGTGGTTGCTGTGTCTTCTTGGAAACCTGTGGAAAGGCTGCCTTTCTGTCTAGAAATGCCTGGATTTATCCAGGTGGGAATGCCTAGCTTCTCCCCCTGGGCAGAGCATCTCACAATGGGCTGATGTTATTTTGAGTCACAAGGTGTGTTCTTAATCACCTGTTAAACAGAACTGGCTCCTGGAGAGTGTTATCTCTGAGTCATGAGGCAAGACATTGATGGGCCTATTAACAGGAGATAAGGAAAACTGTCCAGATGCAACTGCTACTTGGATGGTAATAGGAAACATCTTGGTGCTCAGTCTTGGACATGTGGTTTGATGTGTTTAGGGAAATGTTGCATCCCGGGTTGCGTTCAGATTAGGGGCTTTATAATATTAGTTAGCCGGTTCTGTGCAGACCCCTGTTCCCCTTGCAATGGTTCACTCCAGGCTGCCTGCCATTGGAGTTTCTCCATGTTAGTCCTGTAACCACCCCCTGTTCATTCCTGAAACTTCCGTGCCAGTCACCCCATCCCCGCAATCCTGTTCGTCCCGGAACCCTGTACGCACCCCTGTCGTGTTCCCATTGGCTGCCATAGTCCACGTCACTCGGGCGTTGCCTGTCCCCATTGGGCAGGAGGGCTTCTGCCCCTGTTTGCCCACCCCCTATAAAATCCCACACGCCCTTGGTCCCGTCGCCATCTTGTCCATGCAGCGCTAGGGAGCGGTTGCTGCTCTCCATTACAGCACCATGTGACAATAAACCCTCTCCAGCCAACCGCAAGGACAAGGTGTGCCTCCTTCACCTCTTCGCCTCATCCCAGCACCAGTTACAGAGCGCGGCCAGCCCATGCCGGTGCGCTGAACACCAGGGCACCCGGACCATGCGGCACCCCGGTCCAGCCAAGAAGCAGCGCCTTTAGCTGGGCTCTCCAGAGCTGCCCAGGCCAGGGAAAAGGAACGCAATGCCACAGGAAAAGATAAAGGCACTTCAGAAAAGCTGGTACAATGAAGTCCATGAGGCACACTGGTATAAAACACACCCACTCGGCAAAGAGGCACCAAGAAAATTGCAGTCCCGCTGAATCTCTTTGTATTTCTCAGTCTGGAAAGTCTCTAAGAACTGCAATTCTGATCAAATTCAGTGCAGAGCAGAACTGATTTGCAATCAAGCAGACCTACCATCCATATGCTTAAGCTCCGATTGCCTGAAAGAGAAAGGTGAAAGGATGCCTGTTGCCAGCTGGGGTTAAACCACGACAGCGCTTCATTCTCATGCTATCAGAACAGAGTGAAACCAGTTGGGCATATTGCCTTTACTTCCATATAAAACCCCTCACACAATCAGCAAAATCCCTTACAGGTCTGAATCTCTACACAAATACCATTCAAAATGAGCAATTGTAACACATTACAAGCCAGCAAAATGGAAAGATGACCTTGACTCATGACTCTTTAATTCTTAAAAGTTTTCCAAGGCAATTATAACATGCATTATGACAAATTACAAAGTCCTGAGAGCAGATGTGAAAAGTAAGCCTTCCCTGCTTTCATGTGTTTGTTTCAGATTTTTACAGTGAAAGATATCAAAATGCAATCAACTTCCTCTAGTGTCACTATGATTTAAACATTGAGCACACTTGTCTGAATAGAACAACTGGCAGTGACTTCAAACAATCTGATTCATTGGATTATATAATCAGGAGTTCTTAAATAGCTTTGAATTTAAAGCTAGAAGTTATGTTTTCTTATGCAGAATTTTAGTTCTTCGTTAATCAGTAATATTATATTTTTATGTTACTATTATTAATTATAAAAAAAAAAAAGAGAACCTGCAATCCACAGTCATCAGTACCACAATATTTCATTGTGGGTTATGCTGTATTAGGAGTTCTGCATATGGCCCCACGGGACTTGGAACCCCCTGTCCTTGTACTTCCCTGTGATACAGTGGAAAGCATTATATGCTTACATGTTCTTATCACTGATTTGAAGAAGAGATAGAGACCTGAAGAAAAAGCTATTAGGCACAGGCAGACATGGAGAGTTACACAGCACATAAACCTTACAAAGCCCTCTTTTCTAGGGCTTGTAAGAGGGGCAGTATTCCTGCTCCCTTATTCTTGTGCAGCCAGAATTGCCCCAGGGCTGCATGTTCCCTGCACTGCCACAGAATATAAATCTTATCCATGCAAGACCTGGGATGCTTCTGTGAGATGATCAGGGTGTTCAGTGTCCAGCCAAAGTCCTATATCTGCAAGACTGACTATTTCCTAAACCTTGCTGAGTTAAAAAACATAATTGCTGGAAAGTACTTGGCCTAGGAGGTTTTTCAATAGGTGCTGGCACCCCTTAAGCTAGGGTTTGGTAACATGTTTTGCACACTATCATTTTACCCACTCCTCCTAGGATATTTCACAAAAAAAAAAAAAAATCTGATCCTTTTTATATCATAGAAATAACCAATCTTTGAGCTTTTTGTTTGAGCAGAAGGAAAGAACATCAAGGGAAAAGGTAGAAGTGAGTGCTCTTTTCCTTTTTTTTTTTTTTTTTTTTTGTAAAATATGGAGGCAGTTGCTTTCCTCAGTTCCCACCGAATTAATTCCATTACTATCCCAAACTGAAGTCTTCTAGTATTTAAACTTATATCAGTTGAAGCTGCCAATATGTGGCATCATTGAGAAAAGACTCCTGAGGGTACTGTTGAATAACTGAGCTTCATGCCATAAAAACCATTTCATTTAGTGAGTACCTGTATCTCCTATAAACTACTGGAACTATCATTGGCTTTACAAGTACCAATTATGGAAATTACTGTAATCAGGAACCATTAACACAAAATCACTAAATGAATGAATGCAAACATGCTTAGTTGGTGTCACTCAGGACAATTTGTTTGATTAGTCCCAAGTATTTAACAAAAATAATTTGTTTCTGTCCTCATATTGCAGTATGTCCATACCAATTGCAGGCTCTGTCATAGACTGGTGAACAAAATCAAATCTAATCATGAAGGACAGGGTATTCTTTATTCTTCAAAATAGCTAATCCTCTACAGTGCTAGATTGCACTCACAGCTCATCTTCAAGGACCTTTTGAATGAAAGTTGATGCAACATAATTTCCAAAACATCTGAGTTCCATGAGCTGCAAGTAGTATGGATATAAAATATTCATTTCCCTGCAACATGTTTAGAAAAAATTCAAAGAATACTTCTTTTGCCACAGAAAATAAAGCACTAGGTCATTTTTATTGTTTCCTGCTTCAAAAATAGCAGGTGACTGATAGAAAGCTAGACTGAGTCCCATTTCTGCTCATCCATCTACAGCTCACAATCCATTGTATGGCTTTTATTTATTGGCATTGTATGTCAATGTCAAATATGTTTGGAGGCTATTTAAGTTTTTATTATGCTATGCTTCTATAGGATTAAAAAACAATCTTTGTTTTAACAATGTCTGTATGATTAGTTGATGTGCCAACGGTAACACTGAGCAGCACCAATGTATGTCCCCAGGCTGAAACAGATGTTTCTGTCGTCTGCTTTCCTTCAGTTTATCTAGAAAAAAATGAATATTACAAACATTGAAATGTCACTGTCCATGTCTGCATTTTAACAATAAGGGTCTCTCAGTATTTCAACTTCAGGCCTTCACTTGGTCTTAAAAAGACATGGTAAATTTAACTTGGTTTTGTTTAGTTTTTCACTTGGGTACTTAAAAAGCAAAGTTAGATTGCAAGGATTGAAATATTAATTTCATTTACTGTTAAACTAGAATAGAGCAATAAAGTCAGAAGGAATCCACAATTATCCAGTCCCACTACCTGACCAATTAAATTAGAGTCATGTTGTTAAGGGCTTTGTTCAAATGCCTCTTAAACACTGGCAGGTTTGAGGCATCAACCACCTCTCAAGGAAGACTGTTCAAGTCTGTGTCCACCCTCTTAGTAAATGAATGTTTCCTGATGTCCACATCTATGCTGTTTCCATTGTATACAAACACAATTAGTACTGTAAGGACTTGTAACTCTATGCAGTATATAGTCAGAGGTAAAAGCTTTTTGGGAGAGAAAGGTTCAACTTTGCCTCTCCATTTCATTTTTAAAAGAAAGTCAGGGAAGATCCTGTTTCCATCCAAATCAATAAAAAAAAGAAAGTTCTTAATGAATATGAAAACTTTGTTTAGTATTTTTGGGGGTACACAAGAAAAAAAGGCTAAAGATCCATCCCACATAGATTCTTTCCCTTGTGTCTCTCTGATTAGATTCAATTCATTTTGTCTGGGTCAGTTGTATTTAATAATTAACAGCCTAAGTCCTTCAAGTCAAATGCCCAGACGCCGCCATGCCTGTGAATAAATGGCACACATAAGGGCATGATTATCTGCCTGAGGTTTAAAGACACAAATACGTATTTCAGCATCCAAAATAATTCTGCAAAACAGCAGCAGTTATTATTCAAGGTATTGATTTTAATGAGATACGAAAGTCTTAAAGTCTCTGAAAATCAAGACACTTATTCAGGTGTTATGGTTATTAGACAACATCTTCAAAATTGGCTGCCTAAATTTAGGAACAGGAATCAATATTTAAGCATTGGCTTCAGCAGTTCATTTTTTTTCAGAGGTATTAACCACTTCCAATTGCTAGCAATTTTATTTCTCTGCATCTATAGGCCACTGTGGTTCTTTTGTTTTGGCTTTTTTTTTTTTTTCAGAAATTACTGAAGTCTTACTGTGATTTGATTTTTGGATGTCCAGCTTCTGTGATATCAGATTTCCCAAGAACCATCATTTCTAATCAGGCATGTCTAAATTGTACTGGACTGGTTATCTAAAATCTGTAATCTTTCCTTAAAATCTTGGGCTTTTGAAGTAAAAGTTAGGGTTTTTTAAATTCTTTGGCATTACAATTGTAGTGTTTTTCCGAGCTCTACATGAATGGTGATTTTGCCAGTGTGGGAGGGACAGCTACCTGACCCCAGGATTTGCTGCACTGGCCAGGGCTTCCCTTAAGCACAGCCACCAAACCCTGGGTATGGAGGGGGACTTGTAGGACCTGTCAATGCCCTCCAGAGTCTGTGAGTAGCTTCATTTCCCTCCAGATATTGTATAGTCATCAGATGGAAAAAAAAAAAAAACACTTTCATGGGGCCATAGTGCTGTATTTTAGATGGCTATCTTCCAACCAGACAAGTCTACCCAGATAAATGAGGAATCCTGTGTAAATCTAACTTTTAGGTAGATGCCTAAATAATGAGGCATTAATCTCTTCTCCTATTTAGTTTTACTGGAAGCAGGGATTTATCAGACCCATAATATTTTGTCTTCAAATTTTCTTACTGTCACCCTTATACGTCAGCAGCTACACCTTCTCTTAAATATTAAAAAAAAAAAAGCTATTTCTACATCAAAACTGACTTAAATTATCCTATAAACCATTAGAATGGGGTGTGCCTAGCCTTCAAATTTGGGTTATTAATCCATGAGGTTTTTCTTTTAGCAAATCCTATGAAAATACAGTAAAAATTTGGTGATACGTAGGCAGCAATGACAGGCTATAATTCAGATCAAATATAGTTACATAAACCAGCATGAGGGGGGAAAAGGTTATAATTCCACATATGCTTTTAACTCAACTGGTTTTCAAAATGTCAGAATTTGAAAAGAGAAGGAAATGCCTATTTCATTTTGGTTGTGTAAAATTTCTCAGATACAAACTTGAGATATGCATGCTTACTATCTCAGCACCAGAGAGAGACCAAGCAAATAAATGAAATGTCTAAAATAATAGGATACCTGGTAAAAAAAGCTACCTGTTTCAGCTGCTTTTATTATGTCAGAACAGCTGCAGTGTTGGGAGAAAGTGAACACATACCTCAAGAAAGAAGAGGCAACTTACTGTAACACTTGTCTAAACCATGATCTAAACAATCAGATTTCCCTTTGAGTAGCAATGTGCAGGGCTGATTAACTGCTATGCAAGATGTTAAACTTGTCCCTGGGAAACTTTAGGGTTACACTAAAGGTCAATTTGACCTATGGGACTTTTCCTGCAGCTGAGATTACAGTGATCAGCATTTCTATTATTAGTTGATTGTGTCAGCACTGGAAGCACTATGGGTACAGTAGCCACAAGGCTGAAACAGACAATAAGGAAAGAAACTTCACAATTAATGAAGAACTAATTTAATGAAGGTGCTCAAAAATAAAAGTGTTGCATGTGTAAAGGGCAGGGAGAAGAAGAGACTGCAATGGGTCATTGCAGACCTCTGCTTTTCATTTATCTCTCTGATGACTTATTTAATCTATTAATTAATACAGATTGTCTACTGAACTGCCTAGATTCACATTTAATACTAAAATTTAATGTAAACTTATTCTACATTCTTGTCTTGTATCATTACACTAAATCTACCTATACATATGAAATGCAGCTGGTATTTGGAGCCCTACACAGGCCTGGTAGTCCAGCAGAGCAGCACTATCAGGAGATAACAGAATCACAGAATACCCTGAGTCGGAAGGGACCCACAAGGATAATCGAGTCCATCTCCTGGCCTTGCGCAGGACATCCCAAAGAATCACACCATGTGCATCAGAGTATTGCCCAAACACTTCTTGAACTCTGTCAGGATTGCTGCTGTGACCACTGCTCTGGGAAGCCTGTTCCACCATGGCTGGAAGAAAAAAATCTTTCTGACAAGATCTTAGCAATAATTCTGAATTAAAGATGTTCACAACAGCCTGATTTTAAAGATGTTGAGCATCCATGAACATAAGGTAAATACAAGAAGGCTTAATACTGCTGGAGACCAGAGAGCTTTTGTTTTCTAGAATATATGAGAGATTCGAATGTAAGTGATGAGTTCTGTTTGAGTACCCCTTAGCAAGTGTCACTCTTATAGCAGCAGAACAGATGAGTAAGCACAGAAAACAGTGAGCAGGAAGCTCTAGAGAGCACTTTTTCTTGGGAGAGTTACAAAGAGAAAGAGCAGTTGGGGACTAGAGATCAGGGAGCAAAAAGACCTAAGGGAGCTTTGGGTTGTATGATTAGGGGATGCTCTTTATGCTGCTCCAGGATTTTGGACATGTTTGACCCCTGTCTGGCCAAGATGAGGCTGCTTTAATGATTTGCTGTGTGTCTGCTATCCAAAGGCAGAGTGCAAGTGGAACTGGAGTGGCACATTTTTTATCCTGATGAGGAGGCAACCCTTGCCCAGACCCAGGTGAGGTTTACAGGTAGTGGCTGAGTAACCAAGGGAATGCTGTGTACAGCTGGCTTTGCTCTTAGGACCTGTGCTGCAGTGAACACAAGGTCCAGCATATCACCTTGCTGCTTGTTTGGTGGGGCTTTAGTTGCTTTCTTTCATATTCTCAAGTATTTCTAACAAACTGCTAACTACCTTTACTAAAATAAAAGGAAACATAATATTAATTACTTCTTCAAAGGAGAAGGTAAACTTCTACAAGCTTCCAAAAAAAAACCCTGTTTGCTCTTCCTAGCACAGGTGAACATGGATTACCTGCCCAAGTGGCAAGTCTGTTCTCTTGAGGTGAGTACAGTTGAAGCAGAGCAACAAACAGAACAAAGGGTCCTGTTTGAAGCCTGTGGAGCTGTCAGATCCCACCTCAGCAGTGTCACTCTTTGTGCTGAGTGTCTGCAGGAGGGCAACTTTAGCAGATCCCACGAGATTCCCATACTTACTTGGGGTGCACAAAATGAAATGCCATTTTCATTATCCATGTTGTTCAGATTAATGTAAGAAGGGGCAAGGGAGGTGCCCCTTCATCTGGGGTGACAGGACTTCACTGAAAGCATTCTCTAAAATACTGCCAGCTTCAGGCATGAAACCAAAGGCACAGGCAAAAATCCACCATCTCTGTGAGTGAAAGAGATGATAGGCATTTAGGAACCAGGAAAACTTGAAGAAGAAGTATTTTAATCATAATACAGCCAGGCTGCTGGCACTAAAACTCACTACATCAGGAAGGAGTGCTTACAGTAGGAGCAGAAGAAAAGCTGACAGCATAAGAGCTCTTCTTTCAGACTTATGTGACCTTTGGGCTGGTTGTGGCTAATGCTCAGTGCACCTCTGAGGAACATGGTAGAATAATTTCAGTATAAGCACAGTAAATAAAGTGAATTAGGTCACTTTCAGTGCCATTCCACTTGTTCATGCCAATTCCAGGTGACAGGGTGAGGGCAGAACTTGCAAATGTTTCTACAGCAGTACTAAAAACCTAAACCCAAAAAGATAGAAAAACTAAAATGCTCAGACCAAATGAAAATTTAGTGAGTGCTATGGAGCAGAGGGGCTGGAATTAAATGATCTTTAGGGTCAATTCAAATCCTAATCATTCTATGATTCCATAACAGGCATCTCTGACACATGATGGAGAAGAAAAACCAGACAAATACCATGTTATCAAGTAACCAAGCTTACAGGAAAAATATAGTAGCAGGTAAAGGCAGAGGAGCTGCTTGTGTGGGATGAGTAATATTAAACAAAAAAGCATAAAAATACTATGACAAAATTGTCAGGGTACCTAAGATAAGTCCACAGGACATTTTTTTTTTCATAATATCCTCCAGCACATAGATATTCAGCTTGAATAGACAGAGTTCTATAAAAATTATTTAAGTCAGAAAAGGGATGGAGGGCATGAGAGGGTCAGAGAACAGTCAAAAAAAAAAAAAAAAGCAGAAAGACCATGAGAAGTGGTCAAATATCAAAAATAGTGCATCAGAAATAAAGATAAAATGTATCATGATTGAAAAACAAACAGAAATTCAAGAAAACAACTTGCATAGCTCAACAGGAAAGACACTAGCAAATTGGTTGGTGTTTAAGAAATAGGACATTGGTTCAAATAAGGAGAACAGAAAAGCCATAAAATAGGGTTGGCCAAATGTAAAGCAGAAATACTGATAATTTAAAAATAACCTGGAAAATGCTTTGCTCTCCTTACTGTCCTCTTTCAGATACATTAAAATTCTGGATCAGACCAGTTACAGCAGAATGATGGTAAAGGTGTAAAGGGAGCACCTTTTGTGGGGAAAATAAGAGGAAGCTTATTTAATTTCCTTGCAGTGTTGAAGACAATGGGGAGCTTTTGAGACCGGACACCTTTGCAGCAGACTGGTCAGAAGAGTGAGAGGAATTTCGAAGTAAACACACAGCAGTCTCAGACCAAGCAGACAGATTCGGTTTCCACAAGTCGTTGGGACCAGATGGCGTTAACCCACGAGTCTTGGCGGAGCGGAAACGCGAAATTACAGAAGTGTGGGCAGAAGCGAGCCGTGTGCCCTTGCAGCAGCCCCGCGCCGCAGCTGCCGCTGCGCCTGCCGGCTCGGAGCGGCTCCGCAGGGGCCGGGACACCGGGCACGGGCTCCCCGCCCCAGCGGGACAGAGCCTGCAATGAGGAAAACCATCACTGACCACCTGAACGAACGGGAGCTACTGTGGGGGAAGCAGTATGGGCTTTGCATAAGGAAAGCCCGGGGCAGAAATCGCTAGTCAAGATAGCATCTCCTAACACTACTGCTGGAGACAGAGCACAAGGGCACTTTCTAGTCCCGCTTTGGCAGCGCCTGAAGAATTCACAGCTCCAGCTGCTCTGTCTGAAGTGTCCTATATTTTACATGCTTCTCATTCCATGATAACCCTGCTTTGCCTTTGCTTTTACATCGCAATCCATTGTGAGGCTTATCCATACAAAGCATCTCTCATAAGGCTTATCCCCGGCTCAGACGAAACTTTAGTTCTGACTGCATTTGCATTAATACGTCCTCTCTAGATGTGTCCTTTAATTTGCTTTGGCTTATAAATGGCTTCTGCAGAGTATCCACAGTGATAATTCAGAGTTATGTGGCCTATAGCTGTATATAGCTGTACAGGTTGTCACTCGTCCCCGTGTCAGACTCAACCTAGTTCTGTGCAAGGTCCTTCGAGACCTCATCCTCTCCATAGGAGTTTGAAGGAATTAGGAGAAAATCTGCCTCTGAAGGTATACAGTAAATTCTCCCTTGCCCAAGTCACTTACATGCAAGATGCAACTTCCTGAGTGCCAGTCCTTCTGTGTTTTACCTTGAACTTCGCAGGAACTCATTAAACTCTGAAAAAATCCATTATGCTTTCTTGTCTCTTGGCTCCAAATGGGAAATGTACATTGACAGGCAATGTCCTATCACATCATTTCTTAGTAGTTGTTATGATTGTTATGCACAGCTATGAATGTGCAAAAATACACTTAATATCACTATATTAAGGAAGTAGTAATAATATATTATATAAAGTAATTGCATAACTCATATATAATGCTGACAAATTTATTTAAATAAATTAAGAATACTGCAGAGGAGCCATTTTCCAGCTAACTTGGATTAAAATGCTCACTGTTGGAAGCCTAATTTAAATTTTTATGATTAGATTATGATAACCATTGCAAACTCAGTACTAAAAGTATATAACCCTAAAAGTCCATACAAGCACCAATTAATCTATCCTGAAATTCTCTGAGCAAGAAAATGTGTTTACCATGGAATATTTTATTAGCTCTTCATTTAAAAAAGGTACTTCCCCATGGGGGAGAGGTTTTTCCAACTGGACACTGAAGTATGCTGATGATGCCACAGACTCCTCACTAATTGGACTCACAACTAGAAAATCTTGGTTATTGTCTGTCGCTTGGCTATGGAGACCCACAACCCTCAGCCTGAAAAAGCTGTGGTCGTGGATTTCCCACCCCTGATTCCATCTCAATGACTAATTACCAGTCACTTCCCATTCAGAAGGAAAAAAAAACCACTGTTCTACTTTTATTTGCTAGCAATGCACCATATATTTAAGTAAATATTGATTTTCTAATCTTTAAGATAAAGTACCACAGAATGGCAATTTTGAAATGGTGGTAGTGCACACAGTGACACATGCTCCATTAACCTGTCCCTCCTCCCTGTGCCAAGGCTTGTTGTCAGTTTGGGTAGACTAGTTCCCAAATACCTGACTTTATCTGATTGCACTCCAAGCCCCACATAATTCTTCACATCATGTCTACCTTCCTTTTGCCATTCTCTGACATTGAGACAGACCTTCCCCCCTCTTCATATCACCTTTTATGAAATTAAGTAGTAAATTTGTTGTGAAGGAGCAACATCTTGTTATCCTTCATGTCCTGCCTGTGGTCAGTGCAAACACATCCATGGGCTTTATTATGTGGCTCACTTTATTTACAGATAGATGTAGAACCTATCGGGCAAGTTGTGCTGACAGCAAATAAAACCTGTTTCAAATATTGATAAATTCCTTCAAAGGGTAGCAAAAATGTTATAGCTTCAATATTAACACAGAAACAGAATGTCAAACATTTCCCCAAACAGAGATTTTGCAGCAATAACTTCCTATGTCTGGGTATAAATATGAAATAAAAATGCTTTCATGAAGAGGAAATGGAACACAAAATTAAATTTGAAGTCAATAATTAAACAAGAGAAACTCCCTTTAATCCAGTCACCTCCCCTCTCTCTGGCCCTATAAAGTACTTTCTAAGTGTATTTTCTCATCCTATTTAATAGGTTAAATTTCACAGCTCCATTCCTCACAACTGAATGAATTCTTCCCAGAGCAAGTAAAACATTTTCAGTGCATGGTCAACACCTAAATGAAAGAGGGTTGTAGATTTGGCCTCAGCTGTCTGTTTCTCTACAGATAATGTAACAGAGGACCTTTCCACCACAGTCTTCAGACCACAGGGCTGAAGATACCTGACTATATTTGTAAAATCACACACACATTTTTTTAATCATAGTTGTAGATGGAACACATTTCATTGTTCTCCACTGTAGCAACATTTTCTTCTATCTTTCACTAACAAATCATTTCACATTTTACCAGCAGCACCATTGAGATGCTCCCCTGAGCAGTTTGAAGTGGGTTGGTCACTGAATAGGCTCATAATAATCCAAGTTCCTGCCAAAGCCAAAAAGGGCTTACACTGTGACCATGGCAGGTTTATTTAGTGGATAAATGTGCACATGTCTCTGTGCTCAGCTATGAAAAAGTTGTTTGAGCCAGGATTCTATTCAGGAGCTGTGGGCTAAGATTCTATCTCTGCTTTTCTGCAGGGAGGCAGAAGGGGAAACATCTGAACCTGCACTTGTAGGGCTGATTTTTAACAACTCCTAGCTCAGACACAGGTCTTGCTGGAAGTAGAAAGACAAAAGTAAAGTCAACATTGGCAGATCAAAACCTGTTCTGTTTGATGAACAAACACAAGTAAGGCATTAGCAGAAAGAAATTAGAACATAAGAATAACATTAGCCATTAAAAAAAAATCCTTTTTCTATCTTGACAGATAGGGATTCTAACTAAGCACTGACAGTACTGGTACTACATGTTGGCAAAGTCTTTACAGTTGTTTAATTCTCTCAGAGCTTAAGCGCCCCAGATTTTAGGGAAGCCTGAACTCACACACCATTTGAAATTCACCCTATTTGCTTTCAGCTGACCCAACTTCCTAAAAACACCATAACTTTAAAAATATTAAGACTAAGCAATGAGCTAAAACTTGTTTGTGACATGTCCTTCCCTTCCAGAACTTTTTATCATTTTCTTTTTTTTTTTTTTTTTTGTCCATTTTAGAACTTGTAAATCAATAGGATAGAAAACATCTGTGACTGGATAACATGGAAAGGCAGATACATGAGATTACTATTACCTCCTTTGTGACAGAACAAGCAATGAGGCTATCATGAGATGCAATTCCATCCACTAGGTAAATGACAAAAAATGGGCATCCAAAGCCTGAAGTCAATCTGAAAAAGTATGCAATTTCTACTTTCTAAAATCTCTAGTCATAATGCAATAAAAAGGCCAATTGAATAAGCACATTCACTAAATCCTTCTGCTCTGATGATGAGCTGCTTGTTGTGTACAAAGGCTATTTAGACAACAGTGCTGTTACTTGATGTAGCTGTTACACTGCAGAATTTCAAATCCAGTAAGGCAGAGGAGGTAGTTCAAGTTCATATATTCACAGGTTCACAGATAATGCTGACAACCCATTCTGATTTCTGTGCGAGAGCAACTCACTTCACTAGAGAAATTAAAAAGAACTGTTGAGAATCAAGGTCCACATTATCATTCTACGAGCACTAACAAGGACATGTAAGTATGATATCACTATGTCTTAATGTAGCTATGTATCAGCTGGGTGTCAGCTGCACTAAAGCACACAGGAGTTTTATTTTTTAATGATGCCATTGATTTTTTGTAGTAATACCAGTAGCAGTAGTTGTAAAAGGACAGAAGGTCTTATATTTGACCAGGGTCAGACTATGCCAGACAAAAAAAACACACAAAGTCAAACCCTTGCCTGAAAGAGTTTTTAGATTAATAAAAGGAGAGAAAGAGGAATGCAGTATGAATGCAAGCAAGTTATCAGCAGAATCAGTGCAAATTCATTTTGCAGCAAGGCAGAAGTGGGAGGTGACAAGGACCAGTCAAATCTGGCAGGTGTGATGGGTGCTCCACAGCTGGTGAACACTACCAGATGTCTGCCACTGCCCACATGTGAATTCCACAGTTTCACTGTGATAGGTACAAACACACTTCCTGCTTTCAGCAAGACTTAGGGAAGCAGCATGAACTCTACAAGGTCTTGAGTAAACCTTTATCTGAGCAAAACAGAGCACCCCCAGCTTCTGCACTCAGCAGTGTCAAACAACTAGAATAAATTACTATTGCACTGCTTTGCACAGAAAAGGAAAGGATCGTAACTTTCATGACTCTAAGGATTTTTAGATTAAAAATTAAATTATACAATAAGCAGAAAATATTAAAAGTACCCGAGGGGGCCATTAGCTTGGAGAGCAGGTGGATGTCTGACCTCTGTAAGGTTTCAGTGATCAAGCTGATGTACCGCAGTTTCCATTGATCTCACTGCCACTGTGTTATTAAAGAGCTGTAATGCAGTAATCGTGTCACAGCAGCTAGGAAGCAAAGTGGCATCTCATGTGTATAAGGAGTTTTGGAATATACTTGATCATATGCTTGGCTCATAATCTGTTATATTCTCTGTGCCTCAGTCTTGGTCTTATTAAATTGAGCAGGAAAAATATTGATATGCTTGAACAGGTGTGAGTGAGCAAAGACTGATCTGGTGACCTCCACCATGCACCTGGAAAGATATATCTAAACAAATGTGAAAAAAAAAAAAGTCACAATGTCTACTGGAGGATTCTAACTTAGGCAGATATGTGATTTTGATGCCAAAAGTTTTAGCTTTTATATTTTTCAGCTTCTGTACTGCATTAGTGTATAACTTTGAACTCTGTATAGAATGCTAGTTAGCTTTCTTCACATTTTGGTCAGACTAAACAATCCTTCTAGGTCTGAGAACCAAGGTCATCACCACAGCCTCAGGCCTGAAAAGTATAAACAAAAGTGCATTGGGGTGAGAAGCAAACTGGGGGGTTGTGACTTCATTGCCTGAAGCTATAATTGCACAATTAACCTCTGATATGCAAATAGACCAAACTTATATCCATCTGAGAAAACTCCTGACAGCATCCATCTTGGGTGTAGCCTCTGATAGGCATCAATTTCTCTTTTGGCTTGACGGCATGAGGTCCAGGGATTCATTTTGTTCTCTGCAAGAGGTCTCACACTTATTCTGTCCTTCATGACAAGGCCTCCTAGCTGCAAAATGTTGACAACTGGCCAGTTGCAAAAGATCTCAATCAGTGTCCTCTGAGAAGCATTTTTTGGATATTAGAACACATCCAGGATGCATGTGCTTCGTGTCATCCCAGATCATCAAGCTCACAGGAGTTAAACCTTTGCTAGTGCTTCATAGTGAATTACCTGTTCTTGCCAGAGGTTGCTCCATACAGCTTGCTGTCTGCTGACTTCAGTGAGTCCTGCTCCCTTCTGCTCCTTGCCCCCATCCTGGGAGTCACCTCACCTCTGCAGAATGCTCCCCCTCACCACCAGCTCCTTCTGCCCACATCAGCACCACCCGTATTCCGCCTTGAATCTCCTTCTCCATCACACAGAGACTCCCTGCAGCCACGTAGCAAGCGAGGAAAGGTATTAGAAGGGTAGCATAGCACTTCATGGTTTGCCACCCTGCTGTATAATGAAATGACAGTCCATTCATCCAGAGCCTAAGAGAAGGGCTTCTCATTATTAGCACAGTTACTTCTACACCGTGAACCAGCAGAAGACATGAAGATATACTTTAGTCTTATCCTTTAAGTGCTCCCGTTATCACCACCATCTTTGTAAGCCAAAAAACCTGTAATAATCACTGTTGAAATTAATGTCTGTTCTTACATCCAACTCCCTTACACAGATCAGCCTGAAAGGTGCTAGCCTCCAATCTGGCTTTTCTGATTAGAGATTTTTACTGCTGTAGACTAAGTGATAAATTATGTTTAAAGTGTCGTTAAGTACTTCTTCTAACAATGATAGATGACAATACTTAATAGTTACAGGGAGAAAAAGAAAGCTAAGTAAAACCCTGGTTTGATCCCAAGTAATTCAAGTATAGGAGATTGCCTTTCCATCACAGCACATTTTTGGGAGGATTCAGAGTTGGGTTGTGGACATATGTGCTGCAGTGCTTCTATAGCCAGCTTTGCCTCAAAGTTGCACACCATTCTAAATAAATCAAAATTATTTTTTCCATTCACTTTCAACTTACCATATATATAACCACACTCAGAGTGACAGAAGAAACATTTTCACAAATGTTTTTTGATGTCCCTGGTGTTTCATGCATTAAAGATGCTACCAAAATATCCTGCTTCTATTAAATTCTTCTTAAATTTGCACATTCATTCATTTCTCATCTGTTCATCTCTACTATGCCATGCATTTCTACTTCTGAGGCTGAATTGTTCTTGCCATCTATACTAAAGTAATTTGCTTCTCCCTGGCAGAGGTGAGGGAATAAGTTGGAGTATGCGAATAGAAGACAGAGACTACTGATTAAAACTATTAATATATTTTCACTGTTTTGTATAATGCACAGTACTTATATAGCATATAACAAACAATATAAAAGGATGTTTCAGAAAGTGTGGGGAGAAGGTAACAATGTCAGACCCTAAAATTCATACAAAAGATGTCTCGGGGGGGTTTGTCCAATTTTCCAAGCCCCTTTATATATGGTGCCTTACCCCAAAACTCTGCTCATCTCTCATAATATAAATACAATCATACTGAAGTAAAAAAAAAAAAAAAAAAAACACAAAAATGGTATATTAGACTAATATTCCATGTGTCACTAGAATGGAGTTGCTAGAGAAATATTTCATTTTCATTAGACCAGGCTTTTTAAGATTAGAGAACTAATCTATACAGTTTTACCTGGCATTGAGATACTGAACTTTATTTCCCTCACAGAGTTAAGTGTCAATAACTGAAGAGAAGTTCTTAGCTCTATTCGTTCCCTTCTAGGGGCTGTCAGCTGAATTTAGTGTTTGTATGCTTGGAGTGCAGAAATCTACAATAAATGTGTCCTGGAAGAATGCAGAATAAGTACAAGAAAAACACAAACCACAGGAAGAAGGTTGAACATCTACACTTAAACAGAATTCTGATATCCACCAAGCAAAGTTCTTGCATGACCAGATAGGAGCTCTGGGGGAAAACTAAAATTATTTGCCATGTCTCAGTTAAGGAATAGTTAACTGAGAACAAGGGGTTTGCTGTTCTGCTAAAAAGTTATGCCAATAGACAGCTTCTATCAAATTAATTTTAAAAAACACCTAAAACACGTTGTTCAGTAGTTAACTTGACCCTTTAGCACAAACTAAACCACAAATACATAAAAGATCACTTCCTGAGAATTTTGCCATTAACTTCAAACAGGAAGAGAACTTGTTCTTCTCCAGTATTTTGCATAAACCAACTTTCTTTTGACTGCCCTAGCTGCACCTTGTTTCAGCCAAGCTCACTGCTGACCACTTTTGCTACCACTGTGGTCACAAGTCCCCCTGACCTGGTGCTCTACAGTTTCTTTGTGACTCTTTTCCTCTGCTACCTGCCTGATTCCCATGAAGCTGTGGCCATCACCATGCTTTACCAGTCCTTTGTGCACTCTGAGCTGCCAACACGATGCTTCACTGAGGAAAGTAGAAAATTCACATGACAGTGTAGAATGACTCGGCCAGTGTGTTTCCTTCGACTACCTGCAGCAGCTGGATACTGAAAGGGACCCAAAGAAGTGTGCTGAAAAGGCAGACCTGCAAGCCACATTAGATGCAGGATATAATGGAGCACAGTGGCTTAGGGGCTCATAAATAACTGCTATACCTCCTTCACCACTACATTTTGGTTCCACAACCCAGAAGTCTATTAAAGATAAGTAATTATCACCACACCTCCCCAGGAAGCATTCTCCACAAAATGGCCCTCAGGCAGATTAATGCTTCCTTTTTCTGCAATAAAGTCTTGATTTTAAGGTTTTTTTCATACAATTAAGGAGCACTGTAAAACACTTTTATTATCTTTTTGCTCAGACTGAGAGACAATTATGGTGTTGTTTGTATATGCAGCAACCTATTCAAGTATTAGTCATTTTCCTTGTTATTAGCTTCTGCTTTAAATTGCTTGATAAAAAATTATGGCCACATTTGTGGACCCACAGTGTTTGGGTTTTTTTTTATGGCATGACAACACAAATGAAAAGAGACAGCTAATGGCCTGGGGAGGAAGACATGTGGTCTCAACAGGAAGGCTGCAATGACAGGTATGAACAGTCATTAAAGAGGTAGGGTGAGAGCATATTGATTTTCCAAAGGAAAATACTTTTTTATCCTTCCAAAGATATCTTCCTGTAATTATCTGGTGCTGTGTTCATTCGATATGTGTTAATTGGAACAAGTTTTTATTTGCACAGGTGGCAGCTCAGGCTATCCTCTCACACTGTAACAGCACCAAGTAACACAAAACAGAGAATATGCAGCACAGCTTCTGCCCTCCACAGGACCACAACTTTATGTACCAACAGCCAGAGGTGGCCAAGTGGCTAACAAGAATGTCACCAGGGTCCCAAATTGCTAAGGACATATTGTGAACATAACCAGAATTATCTCTATTCTAGTAAGTGAAAGGGGCCAGGGACCATTCCCCAGCCTGGAGGCCAGCTGGTATAGCACAGCTTTATCCTTTTGGCTAAACTCTCATCTTCAGAAACAGAGTGGATGCATTCAGGCTGTTCACTGGGAACTGTCCCTGGTTTGTGCTGTCTCCCCAGATCTACCTAAGCATATTCTTGGAAAGCAGTACTTGCAGCAGGTCAAGGCTGTGCTAGGACTGGGCTAACAGCTTAACTGTGAACACTGCACTTACACATGCCCACAGTCTGACACTGTTTAGTTTACAGGTTATAGGCATAACCATGGAAACATCTCTGAATAATTGTGCAGAAGAGGCTCATGGATTAAAAATAAACCCAGCACCACAGATTTGCAAAGTGAAGCGCACTTACAGAGGTTTGTAAGAATTTGATGGATTGTAGCTGTAAAGTGCTGCTTACACTGTGAAAATGAATTATATCTGCGCTATCCTACCATCAAAACAGTTTTTGGAAATTATAAGTCCTCTCTTATCTCTGGATAAGATAACTTAATTGCTTAATGGTGACTTTTAAGAAATTAAGATGTCTCTCGAGAAGCAGTAAACAGCAGTGGCCTTGCTTTTACACCCTCCTTCAGTGATAAGAAGTGAACAGCTTCACAGGTAGGAAGCCAACACGCTGTAGTGTCCAGATTTTTGCTCAGACAGTACAAGTTTTTCCAAAACACTGTGCCTGTAACCTCTGCACACATGCATCAGCTATGCCCTCTCATCTTCCCACTGACCCCGCCAGCATGGCCAGGGGATTTATAATGACAGACTAACCTGAATTTGTGTATGCCAGGAGTCACAGCACTGCCCTGCTTCAAAGCCTGCATTCAGAGCTCAGCTGGACCAAATCTTTGCATATACAGGTGCCTTTGCTGCAGATTTCTAGTGATGGAGAGTAGCTATGCACTCAGGTGCCAGCCTTGATATACTGCATCTGATAACTAATCACAGATTGCTCAGATCCTTTCTGTAGCCACCCATTAGATCAACATGCTGTACCCAAGCATACAATCTTTCTTAGCAATGCTTGGACAATTGCAAATCTAGCCAGACCAATTAGACAACAGGTTTATTTACTGATTTCTGTTTATATTTCTCTCAAACCAGTATTATCTCTGAGGCCATCCTCAGTACTTAACTTTACACACAGTAGTTATGCAATTAGATGCACAATTTTCCCTTTTGATTTTAAGCATACATATAAATTGATATTCTCATTCACAAATAGTTATATAGGCACAAATAATCTCCTTTTATTGTGAAAAGCCTACTATACCAAGTTTGCTCATGCTTACATCTGTAAGCTAACTGATGAATCATTAGTCACGCTTCATACTAAGGGGTGTCTTTCTGGGAGTTCCTTTAAACCCCACTTTTGGATCTTTGAACCTCCTTGCAGTTAGACATTTTTTTGTTTTAATAGCAACACCAGAACTACATTAATTCCATAAGCAAGATTGGCAGCCAACATCACAATGTTTCAGAATAATTCAGAGAGGGGTCTAGACTAATCTAAAAGTAGGGTCTACAATGAATTCAGATCAGGCTGCTCAGGGATTTATCCTGCTGGGTCTTGAAAGCCTCCAAGGCTGTCCTACAGCCTTTAAACTATTGCCATGGTGAAAAAAAGTTTTCCTTCTATCAGTACGTCCCCATTCTCTGTCACACTCCCACCTGCACCACTACAAAAGTAGGGTGGGATAGGACCAACCAATAACCATCATCTAGTTCAGCTATCTGACCAATTCAGGGTTGAATTGTTAAAAAAAACAATTGTTAAAAAAAGTTAAAGCATGCTGTTAAGGGCATTATCTAATGCCTCCTAAACACTGACAGTCATGGGCAAACTTTTCTAGGAAGACTGTTCCAGAGTTTGGTCACTCTGTTGGCAAAGAAATGCTGCCTTCCTAATGTTCAGTGTAAGCCTTCCCTGGCACAGCTTTGAACCATTCCCACATGTCCTGTCTCTGGATACCAGGGAGAAGATCAGCAGCAAAAAAAGCCAAGAGCCATCTCCTCAGCACAGGGAGCTGCTGTTAGGTCTCTCTAAAGCTGTCACTGCTCCATGCTGAATAAGACCAGCTCTCCAGCCTCTCTTCACAGGTCTGGTACTCCATTCACCACCACATTGGTGGCCTTCCTTAACTCACTTCACTTTACTGATGTTTTTCTTTATTAGAGGGGACAAAACAGGACTCACTATTCTAGATGTGGTCTAACAAATGCCAATTAGAAAATAAATAAACCCTTCCTTGTGTGCCCTGGCTCTGACCCTGTTCCTACAGCCCAGTGTGCTGGTGCCCTTTCTACCTACCAGCCTCCCTTTGGTTCTATGCTCAGCTTTATCACCAGCAGGAACCACAGGGACTGTCCTGCAAAGCTGTTCCCAGGCAGGCCCTCTGGTAGTGCAGGGGTTCATCCTTCCTAGTTGCAGCAGTTGGCAGTTCTTCTTGTAGAGGTTGAGGAGGTTCATGTCAGCCCATATTTCCAGGCCTCTGAGTAGCAAACCTGCCTGAAAACCTGTTTACCTCAATTTGTTATCACCCATAAAGCTGGTCAGATCATCTGCCTTCTCTCCCAGATCACTAACAAGCATGTGTTGGGTCTGTGTGGCAAGGGCTTGGCAGTGATGGGGCTACAGGATTGGCTCCTGTGAGGAGCTGCTAGAAACTTCTCCCATGTCCAGCTGAGCTGATGCCAGCTGGCTCCAGGATGAGCCCACTCCTGGGCATGGCAGAAAAAAACTGCTGCACAACAGCAGCTGGAATAGAGAAGTGAGAAAATGTGAGAGGAACAGCCCTGCAGACACGAAGGCCAGTGCAGAGGAAGGGCAGGAGGTGCTCCAGGCACCAGAGCTGAGATTCCCCTGCAGCCCATGGTGCAGACCATGGCCCCTGCAGCCCATGGAGGTCCACACTGAACACAACTCGTTAATTACTGAGCCTGGTGAGCCAGACAGTGACCCAATCTTACAGCTGACCCCACCAGCCTGTAATATCTCAACTTGGACAGATGGAAGGAAAGTGTCACAAGCAATGACAAAAGCCTTGCTAAACTCAAGGTAGGTATCATCATACCTCTCTCTCATGAGCAATTCTGGGCTCTTATTCTTTAAAGAATCAAAATATTCCCTTCAGCCACAGCATGTTTAGCATCCCATATTCTTTTCAAAGTTCTTGCTCTGAGATTAGATTTCCCCCTCAGCCTGTAGCCATACCATTATTTGATCCTCAGTATAACCTTAATAACTTTATCATTGGCCATGTTTAAAATATGCATTACTGACTGGAACCCAATTCATTGAAATATCAAGCCCACTGTGTTGCCATGATCTGCTCTTATATTCCTTCTAGCATGTTATGTAGCATTTATTATGGAGCTGCTAATCAGACAAAGAAATGGATGTGCTCACCTTTTTGTCACTGCTATCACCCACTCTGGATAATGCAGCTTTTACAAGAATCACCAGAAGTGAGGTTTTACTTCAGTTTATCCAGAAGCACACCAGATGTAACACAGTAGGATCACTGAACCTGAATACAGCACAGACTGGAGACTGTCTACTAAATATGTAGTTAATTCTCTCTGCTAACAGCCTGTCTGTTGGCAGTAGTACCTATTCATATTTTAATACCTTGTGCTCTACCTAAAAGTTGTGATCTGTGTGAGCTGACTTCTCTCCTACTCCCACAGTTTTGTCCAGTTTGCTTTGTTCACTGTGAAACCAGAAGAGGAGACATTTTCCTTGACTGTAAAAAAAGCAGAGATAGTCTATCTTAAATAAATGTTTATAGGCAGTATGCTAAAGACAAGTCCTATCTTTTCTTTCTCATTTCCAATTTACCTGTATGATTTTATATAGATATATTGTTGACATTGACTAATGATAGCAGTAGCTTTTTCATCCCAAACAAAATTTCCATGGAAATATGTGATCTGCTAAAACAGAATTCAACACCCTCCAAACTTGGATCTTAGGTCAAGAAGTGTCACTTAATCTTTTACATCAAATCAAATAAGAAAGTGAAGAAAAATGTAATTTCAGAAGCAGAACCTATACTTGTTCAACTGAATCACATTTATAATGCACAAGGAAAAAGTTTCCCATTTCATTTCCCATTAATGTCTTCATCTTCAGTGTTATGAGATTTCTGATGGTTCTGGCTTAGCCTGGGTGGTGTGGGCTGACCCTGGCAAGGCCTAAGGTGCCCACCAATGTTCACATTGACAGTGTTTGTCTTCTTAAGTCACCACTGCCGTGATGGAGTCCTGCTCCCCTGGGGATGGCTGAACACCTGCCTGCCCATGAAAAGGGGTGAAGGAAGTCCTTGTTTTGCTCTGCTTGCATGTGAGGCTTTTGCTTCACATATTAAATGGTCTTTATCCCAGTCCACAAGTTTTCATACTTCTACCCTTCCAAGTCTCTCCCCCATCCTACCAGTGGGGAATGAACAAGTGGCTGGATAGGGGTTAGCTGCCTGGTGAGGTTAAACTGTGACACTTTTCAGTGATTTCAATTCTATATTCCATTCTAATGTTTTCCCTAAATTGCACCAATAACTTTTGTGTCTGGAACAAAATAATGAATTTTTACTTTCCCACTATGACTGCTGGGGCAGAGGAACTGCTCCTTTCCCTCTCAACAAAATAAAATGAAACCAGAGCACAGAACAGTTTCCAATTCAAAGACATGTCTGAACTTTCTCCATTTTCACATAAGATGCTTGATGCGAGTGTATGGCTTCACTAATTTAATTCCCATTTGCTTTGCTGTAATATACCCTTTGTAAATGTTAGAAGTCCATCTGCTTGTTTTTCCATCAGAGCCTTGGCATAGTTCCAGCTGCAGATGTGGCAGCACCAGTGCAAAATGAGCAACATTTCAAACAATCTCATTTTCAGACCAAATGTGAAAGCTTTTTCCCTTAAAGGAAAAAATATATATCCCAAATCAGTATTTTGTTAACAAGTCCATAAATAAGAACACTAAACAGGGCAGGCCCATCAGAAATGGACCAAAACCATGAATCTGGGAGCCTTCTTAGAGGGATATCCTGCTCTCAATAACTTACAGAATGACATTTCTTCACCTCCAAATCCAAAGATATTTTGATGAGGAGAAAACTAAGACTAAACTTCAGATGTGAAGGATGACCCCAACAGTGTGTGTATGTAAGGGATAGGTTTAGTCATATTTTGCCACATGAAAAAGCAAATTTCATAAACCCCACCCCCATTCTGTGAATGAGTAAAATGCCATCTTACTGAAATCAAATCATGAATGGATTGTTTCAGAGAAGGATGATGTCATTTACAGGACTGTAATATGTGTACATACTCAAACTCTTAATAAAATCAAGCAACTTGAATTTTTTTGTGGTTGTGCTTTGGAAACCATCAATGCTGAGGGAAGGCAGGATCCATGCTATGCAAGGTGCTGGGCAAAGGTCTGATCTTCTCAAAGCTTTTTTTTTCATTTAGATTAAACTCCATCAACATAAAGCTTCTGCCCTCAGACACCTGGGATACCCTCTCCATCTCTCGTTCATCTGGGAAGCCCCAGCCCCACTGCTAACTGTCTAGAGGCTCAGCCATGTTCATAAGGCCAGTCCCAAAGAACCATCTCTGATACAATACTTTCTCAGAAAGCCCCACCTGTCCTTCTCTTTTTGACCTAGGCTAGTTAAAAGTAAAATCTCTGTACTTTTCCTCCAAAACAGTACTCCCTTCTATATGGAAAACCTCCAGATCCTCCACAGCAAAGACTGACTCAAAAGAGACTATCAGACTGCTCTTTCCAGAGACTATCAAATGTTTCAGCTCCATCAGATGGCTTTATTGGCCACTGAGGGTTTTATAGACCTCCAACATGGTGTATTTTTTACACTTTTATTACCTCTTATAAATAATAGAATGGTCATTTTCTATTGTTTTAGAATGGCTTCCTGTCTGGTAAAGATCAGGGAACAAACTGGGTTCAAAACTTGCAGCTTCTAGAGAATCATTGGAACAACAGGGCAGCTCTGCCTCAAATAAAAAATGGTCTTTAATTCTGGCAGTATACACAAGCATCACCTTTCAAATACAAAATGCCTCCCACTAGATACTGAAAATTGGACAAAGGCCAGCAGTGTCAAACAGAAGACAGCACTTGTTCTTCCCTCAAAGCAGGTCTGATTTGGAAGAAGTGGAGTAGAGCCCTGATAAATCTCCCTTAGTTCTGGAGATGCAATATGTCAGCAGTGTGAGAGGGAGCGGGCAGGAGAAACAGCACCTGAAAAAGCCACTAGATATTGTGGCCAGGATCATGCAGCTGAAGATCAGACAGTCAATCTGGAAATAGCAATAAAAAAGAGAAGCAAGGGAGCACAGTGAGAGGTGGTGGGCTATTAGAGTTAATAGAAAGAAGTCTTTTGACAGAGCAGGGGGATTTCCACTAACTGCAGATTAAAGCCCACCTTGCAGCTCTGAAGAGATGCAGCTGGTTAACTTGATGTATATTCCAGCTGTAATGTGCACAAGCGCAGCAGACAGACTACATGCCAGGCAGAGAGTTTGACTAGGCAGCAGTATAATTTCTTTTGCTTTCCTTACTGAAATGTTGCTGGAAATGGATATTATAAATATATCCATGCATTAAAAAAATATTATATTTTCATATCAGCTGTATTAGTGATATTTTTTCCTTGAAGAAAATCCTTACCTAAAAAGAAATAGTTAACAACAGCAAGGGGAAAAAGGTGTACTTCTAGTTTTGTATTTTTGTATTTGACACGTGCTAAAATTGCAAGACAACAGAGAACTGAGTTGAAAGTCAAATGTGTTCTGAGAACATTCTGGAGTCTAAGTGAAGAGGAATAGAGGCTAGCATAGAAAATGAATGGGGTTTTTCAGAGGTAAAAGTGAAAGGCAGGAAGTAACCTGGTGAAGTTTGAGATTAGCTTTGTTGCCAAAGCTTTCCCATGAAAGAGACCAGACATACAGAGGTCTGGATTAACAAGCAGGATGTCGAAGGAAACAAGCACCCTTTGAAGAAAAAAAGAAGACATGTGCCATCTGCCTCAACAATATGAATAATCTTCAGGCACAAACTCCTCTCATGTGAGACTTGCTTGAGGATTATGTTTCAGTTGGGTCCCTTTCAATATTCCCACTCTGAATATTCTGTGATTTCCCCCCCCAAAATGCAGTTCCACCCAAGCAGATGATGAAAGAAGTAGATAGAAGCAGGAGGACCCAATGGGTCCTGCATTTCCAGGCATGCACATCTGGGAGTGAGTCCCAGGTCAGACTGCATCTTCTTCCTTTTGATTGTCATTTCACTATTTCATTATCACTTTTCCCTCCATCTTCGCTAACTCACAGCCTAAAAGTACCATTTTTGTGGGTTTTCCCCCCATGTTTTCTTACACATTGATACAATCCTATTGTTCACTTTTTTTCTTCTTCATCCCATCAGAGGTTTCCAGAACATTTCTGCTAGACACTGTTGGGCTGCCTTGTGAAATGATCTTCATTTCCAGACTGACAAAAGGAAACAGTGGTTCTGTGACTGCAGAATACACTGTAAAACAGAAAAGTTCATTAAACCCCATTTAGAAAAGTCAGGAAAGTAGAGCACAAACCTCTCTTTAGGTCTACAACAGCCCCTGGGATTTTATGATCCACTGAAAATGAAAACAAACCCTTTTGTTTGGAATATGGGATTTATGGTTTTTCCCAGCTTACCTCAGGGGAAGTTTGTGTCAGAATACAAAACTGAACCCATCCTTCCCTGAGACCCATCTCTCCCTGGACCAATCTCCTTTAATGACTTATCCAAGAAAGAATTTTTCATGTACATGGCCGTTGATTCCCCTGCCTTACCTGGGTTCTGCCATGTAAAAAATGAAACATTTAACAGCAGATAGGGCAATAATTTAGACGTGGCTGGGATTTATTTTAAAACAGAACTACCTCTTTGTTAAACATTACTTTGAAATCCTCAGTCCTTTTTTCTTTTTTTTTTTTTTTCTATAATATCCTATAATTTTTTCCTATAATATTCCTATTCCTATCATATGCATTTTTAACAACCAGAAAATGCAGTGGTTTTTAGCATATATAATTTAGATTATATATATATATATATATATATATATATATATATATATATATATGTGTGTTTAAACCAAGCATCCACTCAGACTGTTACATGAAACACCAGGTTTCAGATAAATCCAATTTAAAGTAGGCAACTTAAAAAAAAAAAAATCCTGACAAAAATTGTCCTATTTTTAACAGTAATTTCCCCCAGTATTATTCAGAATATAATTTAATAAAATCTGTACAAAACCAAAATGTGATAACTAGGATGTGATGCAACAATTTTGTAACAACTAAGCATATACTAACTACACTTAAACACAAACAATTTTCTGCTGGAAAACTACGTTTTTTAGGGCAGCTATAATTCTCTAGGCTTTCATTCAGAATAAATGTTAGGGACCATATTACAGTAAATGCCTGAATAAATAAGCACAACTAGCACTAAAATATAAATATTATTCAGTCTAAATTTCCTTTGATTTTGACATAACAAATTTTGAAAGTCAAAAAGTAGATCACACTTGTGTGTCACCTGATTGCATCTAATATAAATCTAGATGTAAGGTTGTATCATGTTAAATATATCAACTTATTTAGAATGCTTTTTGGCTGCTGACACATCAGCTAGATTGCAATGATCAATAAAAGCAAAGAAAATGCTGAGATACTAGAATTTTTATAATTCCCTAGTCAATTTTTCACAAAGTACTAAGTACCCAAGTTTTATGTCTAAACTTGCCCAACTAAAAATGTAATTCATATGATAATGAAATGTCAAATAACTCTTGAGCTAGAGATCTAGATATTTAAAGTATCTGATTTCATTAGGAAGCCATTTCTTAAAGATATAAGGAATGATCAGATGCTCTACTCATCCTCTGTCAACATTCAAATAGAAGTGTATTTGTTTAACTAGAATGTAGCTTCCTCCTCATAAATCACTCTCCAAGAGCACTAACATCTCATTACCGATTTACACTTACACATTCTATTATCCTGTAATGAAGATGAAGCCTATTAGAACAGACAGTTCACCTCAAGTTCAGATGCTGAAGAAAAATAGTGATGGGTTACATGGAAGGAGAGAAAAAAACCTGGTTTGCAGATGTTAGGCTTGTTGATTTGGCATCCTGCAAGACCTGGGCAAATTTGTATCAGACAAATTCTCTAATACACCTCTGGTTTTAGCCTGGAACCTGCCTGGAATGCAAACTGTGTTAGAACTGTCACATGTTGCCAGAGGGAAAATTGGCCTTTTTGTACATCAGAGTGGTAAATCAAATCAAAAAGACACATCTTTATGCTACTAGATACATGAAACACCTCAACAAATTTTATTTAATTAGGATTATTTTAGACACTGGAGCAAAAAATAAAAGTATGAGGTAGTTTTGTTCAAAGTAAGAAAGGTGCTGGTACAGCATGTAGCCCCACAATGCTCTGGTTTCCAGCACAGAATACATAAAGCATTTCACAACACCTATGCAGCAACAATGAGAATTTAGCATTGTGACAAACACTGCAACAAAAATGTAAGTTCAGTGATAATATCAACAATGTAGAGAATAATTGACACATGCAGGAAATTGTAACCAGACACTTGGAGCTTACAGGAGTGCCTTCAGCTATTAACAGTGAGAATGATAACATGACTGAGAGACTGTTTCAATCCAAAGAAGATGAAACTATAGGAAATGGAAAGTCTCATAAGTAAGTATGATGATGTGAGAACTTGTTTAGACTATCACCTTACAGCTGGAAATTATAGAAATTACTGAGGTGAGCTTGCTTTGCTTTGCATTGTCACCTGAGGCTGCAGCCAGGGTGGCACTGACGTGTCCTAAATGCAAACATGTTCAGAATATTTCTCACAATTAAATGGACATCTCACAGCCTCACATCTATTATTTTCTCTGGGTGTTCTCCAATACACCTTTCTTTGAATTCCTGCAAGCTGACATCATGGTTATAATCACTGAGTCCTTTTAATGCCAAAGTCCCAAAACATTTCAGAGAAATAGCTGATGAGGGATTATGATGTCTGAGCATGGGGGCTTTGCTGCAGTTCTGTGTGTTGGTTTCATAACCTGTGATACTGTACTTTTTTTCTTTTTTTTTTTTTTAATAATCATATCCAAGCAATCACAGGAGGACATTTGGTTCATTACCTACATTCTTCCAAGAAGAATATTCAAAATGGAGTCCCTAATTTTAGCAATCACCTTCTGATATGTTAATCAGTCTCTGGTGCCTTTGTGGGATGGTGCATTTATAAGTCCTACATGATACATGAGAAAACACATATCCTCTTAAAAAACTGACTGAAAACCACACAAACCCTCCTGTGTCCAAAAACAAGGGAATTATGCATAGCATAATGTCTTAGGTTGAAATATTTTCATTGCAAATGCATAGATTATTATAGCAATGCTGACCACATAAAATTTCATCTAATTTTAGCATCAAGAAATCAACGTGCATGTTATAGAATGGTCACTCTTCATCCACTGTTTTTTGCTAACAGTCATGACAGAGCAGGAAGGTTTTGCTTTGCCTATCAAAATAGAGTTTGCATTTAGTGAGAAAAGTAATTCTTTCATCTAGAAGGTAATTTGATAACCACTAACTGACAAGAAATAGAAAGATCTGAATAGCTTAAAATTTCTAAAGTAATTAGGATTCCTTCATTTCGAGAACTTATTCTTTGCCCCCAGCAAACAGAATTGAACCTTCATTCACTTTTCAGCCAATTAGAAATCATCACTGAGCTTCTTACTAATATGATGCTCTTTCTTTTGGATTCTTTGTATATCCATCTTAATTAGTGGCACAGAAAAGCACAGAAACAATTGACACTCCCACTAAGGAATTTTCAGCCCAGCTTGGTGGAAGACAGGCATTTCTCTAGCATATACTTTTCCAGGGAGGACAGATGTGGACATCCATTCTGGATGTAGGTCTCCTATGATTTCCAGACTTCCTTGCTGAAAACTGTTTGGCACTACAGAAATTGACTGACTGTCCATGTTTTCTCATCTGTTCCCAACAGCGTTAATACCACAGACGTAGGGACAAAAAAAAAGGTAAAAAAAAATAAATGAAAAGAAAAAAAGAAAAAAAATAAGCAAGTCTTGATGATTGTACCTTGCTCCAGTTGTGTATGGATCAAAGGGGATAAACATGCAGGCTGTAACACCATTTGTTCACAGGCAGTGCAAACACTACTGATCTGCAGCATTCCATCTGCCAGCTGCAAGAACGAAAAAGGGAGAGCAATTAAGAATATTAATCAGGACTTGAAGTGCTGCATGATTCATTATTCACATGAAGAAAGACCAAGATATATCAAAAGATAATGTGTTTACTTAAAATAAAATAGAAGCATGATTTCTTTAGTCCTGCATGTTTAATGCAGTACATTTTTTTCCCCTGACTGCACTGAACTTTTCCCCAGATCTCTTGTACTCACTTTGAATAGTCAAGCACTTAGCTTGATCTATCTCAGTCTAATTCAAGCTGCTGATTACTGATTATTTAGAAGCACTGAGTTAACATTAGAGTACAACAGCTAGATTATTTCCCTGGTGATCCTCATTCTGGTATTCAATAATGTAATTTCATCCATTCCAATTAGACTTTTCTATTAACCAAAGGAAAAAAAAAGAGGGAAAAAATTTCTATTAGATACCTGGGTAAATGTACAAAGTATAACTGAGAATTTAATCCTTGTTGTGAAATTGCTTGGGAATATTAGCAAAATCAATCTACAAGTTTCATAGAAAAAATATCTTTTCTGTACTGCAGAGGTATTTCTAGAAAGAATTTTAGATTCTGATGAGAAGCTATCTCCCCATGGATAAGTGAAGAACAACACTGTAAAGATATTTAAAGTACTTAAAGATGCAGATTGGTGGTAATAGGGATTTCCTAAATCCTTAATAGACCTATGTGCAAGTAGAAACCACAGTTCAAAGTCTAAGGAAATAAAACATCTATTCACAAATCCACCCAAGAAAACCAGCCTTCTTTTTGTATGAAAGCCCAGAAACAAAATCTTTTTTATTGCTGCTTGCCAGGCTATATGTCCTTCTTGCTTAGACTGGCACTTGGGACACAACAGGCACCACCAAAGCAGGGCTCTTCTGCACACACATC
Source organism: Vidua chalybeata (assembly GCF_026979565.1). Classification (NCBI taxonomy): domain Eukaryota; kingdom Metazoa; phylum Chordata; class Aves; order Passeriformes; family Viduidae; genus Vidua; species Vidua chalybeata. The sequence continues at coordinate 83,457,190 of NC_071531.1, read as the reverse complement.
CCTAAGCTGGACAAAAGAAAAGTTTAGTGCTTTCTGTCCTGGCCAGCAGTCTGCCCCAGATCAGCACCTCCCTTGTACCTATCAGGGAATTGGAGGAAGTGTTCATCATGGATAACAAACCCAGGACACACACGAAGGATATTTGCTGCTCCTCAGAAAGCCAACCTCCAGAGAAAAGCTGCAATTTCCACAGGTAGGGAACCAAAAAGTAGCTCAAACTGACTAAAGTACTTATAGAAGCTATTCCACTTCAAAATTAAGATCAGGTTCCTGAGCTGAAGGTCTACATTATTTTGATTCAGTCTCTTTCCAGAAATAATCAGATTTTAAAACATCAGGAATTAAAGGAAGTCTCAGTTTGGAGCATAAAAATGACAAAAATTATTTTATGCATTTTTTAAGGTAGGGATGTTTTGGAGTTTTTTCCCCTGGATTTTAGGTCAAACAAGAGTTTGCACCTGTAAGGACAAATTAAGACAATGATGTAGGTAATTTTCACATAAAGCTTTGAAGTAGGCAAAAAAAGAGCCTTTAGGAAACTAAGGAACCTCAGATGGAGGCCTTTAAAAAGATTAACCTATGAAAAGTGCTCGCAAGCTCTGCAGCAGAAGCTTGACAACCCTAGGCTGCCTTTGAAAACCATCCAAACAGAGGCTTTAGATGATTTGGAATCATTTAAAGAAGGTCTGCATGCCATCTTTAGCAATAAAGTAAGAACCATGGCACTTGATATCTTCTGTCATTAAAAGCTGGATTATAACATTAAGCAGGTTGAAAGCAGATGGCACACTAAAATTGAATGTGTAGGTGAAAAAAAAATAAAGTAGGGCTAGCTGGAGAAAAGCACATAGAATTGTAACCTTTTGTGAGCAGACAACATAGCAGTGGGAAAAAATACAGAGAGTGCAGTATGCATTTATAGGTGCCAGTCTCAAAAATGATCAGAGCTTTGGCAAGAATGCCTGAAGTTTAACTCTACAAAATGCAAGGGACAGGCTGGGTAGGATGACTGCCTTATTCAAGTTTTCCTTTTAGGAGAGGTTGAGCACCTGGATGGCCTGTTCTTTGCTCAAAGAAAGAAAACCTACATCAAAGCAACATTTCTCTTTTTTACTGAAATACACATATAAGAGTCAACTCTTTGGAAATGTTCAATAAAGACTGAACAAGGAACAAACTTGATACAAAAAGTCTTCAGTGCTTCAGACTCTGAAAACAAAACGTCATTTTAACTTCTCTAGTCACATTTTGTTTGCTGCACTTCCCATCACTGCCCTTCTCATAGCCTCTGATATAGGTCTGCACTAACCCCTTCTTCAAGCACAGTCAAAGATCTCAGAAGTTAATCATTGCATGTTCTCAAAAAGAAGCTGTGTCCAAATGGTTGACATTCATCTTCTTCACTTCATCAGTCATCAGTCATCAGTCAGAAACTTCTGTCTCTAGCACGAGCAGTGTCCAGAGTTTAAATAGCTTAAAACCATAGGGCTGAGCATACCAGAGTAAAAATCCTGAGTGTATATTGAGAAAAAACTTCTGCTCTGAAATTCTTAGGGGGCACCTCAGGGAAATTTCAATACCTGTCCCACAGAGTGGTCCCCTGGGGTTGAAAGGACAGGGCTGAGGCTGAGGGGATAGTTTTTGCTCATGCCACATGGTCTAGAGCAAGTAATCCAGAACAGCTTGTACTATCCAAAATCAGGATGAGGCTGTCTGTCATGTAAATTTAGACATCACATTCCTCAGTTTGGAAAGTGCCATATGATACACAGAACCTCCCACGGTGAAATCTCCATTTCTATATCCATATATGTGCACATGGAGTATCTAGGGCATAATGCTGCAACAGAAAGCAAAACACAGCTTAATTGTTGAGCACAGAATGATAGCAACAAACTGCTTTTTTAGAATTTCATCTTAATAGGTCCTTATATTTTGAATGCCTTTATTTTCTTATTTCCCCACAGCTGTTTTGGGTTTTCCTCGTAAAGAGGTTGCAGACATACAAGAGAATACAGATCTAACAAGCTTCGATTAGAGGACAATATCCTGACTCTCCAGATGCAGACAAGCACCTTAATGGTAGTCTGGGATAGAAGGAATTTCTTATGCCACTATCAAGATCTTTTCTGTCAGTAGCTTTCATAGTGCTGTCAGATTAGAGTCCCCCTCATTAACTGTCAGCCACTATCTGTTTTTCAGTGGAAAAGAGAAGGAAAGAATAATAATCCTTCTATATACTGGATGGCCTGTAGGAGAAAAATGTCACTTAATGACATTTGTATAGCAGAAAATACCAGGCAAAATAAAGGGCAGGAATGTTTTGGTGGTTTTTTTTTCTTTTTTTCCTTTTTTTCTTTTTTTTTTTTCTCCAGAAGTCCTAGAAGAAATGTTTGTTACTGTTCTCTCTGAAACTGGCTTTACAGGTGACTTGAAGGTTTTATTTCAGAAATTACTCATAGATCACTGAAGGGATAAAAGAGTCCCTTTTGCAGTCCCAAGCACACTAGAATATCTTCCTTTGCACTTTGTGACTGACAGCAGTTTTCTTTCATCCTCAGGCAATGGACAAATTAAAAGACAATCCTGGCCCTTGTGTCTTCCCTCCAATCACTGTGCACAGGCTTGCTCTCAGCTGTGTCAGACCTTGCTATTACTGCACCTCAGTTGCTTTTCTCTAGATGAAGTGGAGAGGAAAAGAATTGTCTAAAGGGTTTTATCTTTCAGAGGATGTTTTTCTTCAAGAAGATTCTGGGTTTGCCAGCTGGCAAACTTTGCACTAAGTGCATTCTTCGCACCCTGGCAGAAGCACAATATAGCCCTGGGCCTTCAGAAACAGGTGTTTTCTCCTTCCAGGTTTTATTTCCACTTTGGAATTCTTGCGTTTCTCTGCCTCAGAAAATAATTAGAAATACAGAATTAAGATTTAAAGAAAATTAGAGAAAAGTGGAAGCAAACTGACTAGCCACAACATCTTCAAAACAGTACACAGACAGCATTTATCACTGAATATTTCAGTGATCTTATCTTTTAGGGTAGCTGAGAAGGCTTAGAGATTTCCACCTCCCCTCTCCACTCAGCATATGGATAGCTCTAATACTCATGAAAAAGACATGCAAAGGCCACAGCCAATATCATGGCTTTCTAAAATCATCTTCACTGATTCTACCTAGCCTGGCAGTAGAGATAAGAAGACAGCTGGGAAGGATAAGAGCAGCAGCCAAAGTCTCAAGAGAAGTCACTATGCTCCTAAATCAAAGGATTCCAATAAAAGATTCAAGGCATAAAGTTAGACAAACTATCATCTTCAGTGGCAAATTCTATGCTGCATCTTTCTTCATCATTCTTGCCAGAAGAGTAACTGGTAATGTGCCTGATATGGTCTGAAAAAGCCTTGCTATTTTGTACATGGTGTCCAGTTGTCATACAGGTAGCAGGTTTTTGCTTTGTCTATATTCAAAGGCTTTGCAAAAACAGATGTCGCTATATATCTTTACAAGATAGGCCTTAAATGTAAGCTGTTTTAGACAACAGTCTCAAGATAATATGAAATAGATTTTTCTCCTTTTCTTTTCTTAGCTTGGGCAGCATTTATTCTTCTTTTCCCTCAGCAGTGCTGTCTGAAGCATCTTGTTCACTTTGTTTTGATCTCCATGTGAAACCTGCCCAAGACATACAGGCTCCCAAATCACAGCAGAAATCACCTATGTTCATGCAAGAGCAGGGAGAACATGAGCCACATCACTGGCCTTTCTTATCATCAACTTCACTCGCTTCCTTGCCTTTCATAGATGCACACAACCCTAGGCTATATCAAAGAAAGCCTAAGAGTGGCTACCTAATGAACTAGGGGGTAAAAACCTGTCATGATACTTTTCAGGTTGTAGAAAATTTCACTAAATTTCTAAGAGCTTCACTAAGTTGAAGCTCTTATAGTAAGGGGGAAGGGGTTGTGGTGGTGGAACCCTACAAACCACAATATCTTCAGTCTTAGATTACATGGGATTAATGGACCTCAAACTAAGAGGAAAAAAAAAAAAGAAAAAAAGTCACAAGAGATGTCCACCTTGTAGTTCACTACCTTGCACACTGCCCACATGTTATATGGCAGTGTGCTAAAAAAAAGAGAAACAACAAGAAGTCCAACAGACAGTCGAGAACTGTGGCTATGATAGACAAAATAACTATGGTACATGCTTAGGATTATTTCTAAAATTGTTGGTTCCATCACACTCCTGGTGCTGGACCAGCCTAAATACCACGGAGCTGTGAATGCAGGGATTAAGACAGACATGGAGTGGTTCATCCACAAAGGACCAAGCAAGCCCACCATGCTGCTTGTTCCTGGACAATAAGGGCAATAGCTGACCTGAGGATTTTGCCATGAGACTGACATCTGGCAGTTTGTCACCTGAAACAGACCTGACCTTGGAGTTAATCTAATACAGAAATATGAATATTTTCATCGTTTTCAAATAGTTCTGTATATCTGCTTCTAAACATAGTAATCCCTTTTGTAATACTGCGCTAATATATTAATGCCATGCTTGTACATCCGTATTTCTCTACTGTTGAAAGCAATTGCCCATTAACTGGCAAACAACAAAGCATTACATTCCTTCTCCTACCAGGAGCCTGTGCCTTTCTCTGAAGCTTTATTCATAAGTTTCATGGGTACCACAAAGAAAGGGAGCATCTTTCTGACAGAGCAGCATGGGCTTGGGTAGGTAACACCATATGCCAGTTAAGAAGACAAAATTTCCATTTACAAGTATTGGCCAGTGATGGGCAAAAGGCAAACTGGAGCTTTGTGGAAGCTGAAGGACCTCCTGTGGGTTTGTAACAGTTATCTGAGCCATCATTTTTCTTCCCTTTAGCAGGAAAGAGAATATCATCTATTAATACACCCTTGATGGAGGCAAGACCAGACCCCAGTAATGCACACAGGCAGGAAGAGGCACTCACTTGGGCAGCATTCCTATACTTCAGCATGGGAAAAGATGCTCTACACCATAAATAGACTCTTAATTGCCATAAATGTACAGCCAGAAGGATTGTGAGGGAAAATTCCTTGAACTCCTTCCAACCAAGATACTACAGTGAGTTCATTATAGAAAAAACAACTTCAGTCTTCATGCTTTGAGAAAATAGAAGCTTAGCACCTTTGACTACTGATAATCTTCAGGAAAAAATTCTGGAGACCTTAAAAAATCTAAAATACATCAAACTCAGGAGCAATTCTGAGAGCAACAATCAGATTTATTTGTCAGAGTAAGTTTTGGAACCTTTAAAATTTAAACAGCATTTTTTTCCCATAGAGGCCGTAAGATGAACAAATCAGGGGCTCAAGATAAAACTGTATCTTGGAAAACAAGCTCTGTTCTTATTAAGAGGCAGAAATTGTGACTATCAAGTTACCCAAATTTAAAAATAAGAGAGCAAAAATGCATTACTTTAGCCTTTGAGAAGTAAAAAAAAAAAAAAAAGGGGGGACTATTGTTGAAATGTTAACAGATAACAGCATCCACAAAAACGGGAGTGCTGTAAATCAAATGACACATCATAAATCTAAGAAGACAATTTATAAAAGCCTTGCTAAAAATCAGTGTGTCATTCCTTTCATTTCAATGTCACCATTACCCTGCAAATATAGAACACTTAGAGATAATATTTTCAGCAAGAAAAAAATTGTGGCCTCAGAATGTTATTAAGAAAAGATGACAGTTTGGATAGAATTAGGTTAAGGGGAAAAATAAACTCTGGAGGGCAAAACCTAGGCAAGCTTGTAATAAAAACATGCAAATCTCACGAATTGCACTAGGGCTGAACCCTCACTTCAGTGGTGCTACAACTGAATGTCATGCTTTTGCCTTGGCCCAAAGAGACTTCTCTCATTTTACACTTGAGTTTGGTTCCAGTAAGAGAAAATAGCACAGCCCTTGATTGAACCCACTTTGGGAGGTGTGGATTTCAGAGAAACCTCGACTCTGTGCCACATGACTGATGGATTCCTCACTGTGTGCACCCCACCACACTGGTCTCTCCACACTCAGAGTCCTTTTTAGAACTAAACTTCCGTACAGATTTACCTCTGATGAAAGAATTGCACTGCTCTGGTTCAATCCTTCTGAACAAACACATAATGAGCAATGTTTTTCACAAACTTGCTACAACTCCTGTGACCATCTGAAAACTGATTTACAATATCACAGATTGGGCAACATAATCATGGTAGCTAAAGATAATAATTATTGTTGCCATCTGGATGCTTTGAGAAGTTTGCACTTCAGTTTCTACTGGAGTAGAGCTGGTACAAAAGCAAAGAAAACAACAAGAAGTTAAATTTACATTAGCAGAAGAATAGTTGCTAATTTGTAATCTACAAGGGGAAGAACTAACATTAGTTTAAATGCAATTTACACAGAAATATTCATGAAATTTTGTAGCTATTTTTCAGCTTGTCAAGCATATTGATGCAGCAGAATAGTTTCCTGATTATCAGTACTTTTACTTCTAGCAGTATACATCACATCCACTGAGAGCCAAAGGTTTGCTTTGATACCTTTTCCCTACCTCTACCGATTTGGTTATCCTTAAAGTCGACAGTGGCAGTGTGTATTTAGTGCATTGCCCTGCATTGCTGCATTCACTGTGGTTTGCAGGATAGGTTGATAATATCGTAGGAAATGTTTAGATCACCTTTAGCACAGTGCTGCTCCCAGGCATGGCAGGGGAGGGTTCAGCTCTGCCCTGATGCACAGCGCCGAGCAGCAGCCCACTGCTATTAGTCACACGCTGCAGCACGGCTGAGCAGAGACAAGTGCTAGGGGATGACAGCTTTGGAAGCAGGGAAAGGTGGCCTTTTCTTTTGCTGTTCTGTGGCTACCCCTGCAGGCAAGGAAGTCACAATCTTCCCAAGACAGAGGTGCTTAGGGAGTACATGGCACTCAGATATGTGAGCAGAGATTCACCCAGGGCTCCTCAGAGCTGCAGCAGGTGTCTCTGGGGCATTGAGCAAGAGAAGGAGTGAATTAGATTATGGGGGAAGCTGGAGGTCAAGAGATGAGCCACAGCTATGGGAAGGGACTATGTTACAGTCCCATTTTGAGGGAAATATTATGTGGGAATATGATTTTTTTATCCCTGCCAACAGATTTTAAAAAGGTCACAGGAGAGAAAAAAAAATGTGTATGGCACACAGAGGATATGCTCTTGTTCCACAAAAACAGGAACCCAGTTTCTGTCACCTCACTGAAACATAAACTTTAAGGGATTTAGAGATTTTAGAGGAGCTAAGATTTTAGTTAGAGATAAGCCTTACTAGAGTTAATTAAAATAAATGAGTACGCCTTGATGAAGTTAAGAGTTTGTAGTTAACGAATAATTGATTGCTTGTCAACACAATATTTAGTTAGCTGGGTTTATAATGAAGAATATAGAAACTGACAAATAGCTTTTAGGAACATAAGACAATTGTGGGCCTCCTCTGTTCTGAAACCAATTGAAGACAAGGAATGGGAGTTCTACCAAGAGTTCATTCGTCATATTTGCATTGAAAAGGTAGAAAGGTCAGAATGAGGAAGACTTCATTTACTTCCTCATTTTGGGACCCCTCCCCATGAAAGGGACCACCGACCCATTTCAAGGAACAAACTACGCATGCTTAATAGCTTTTGAAATTATTAGCATACAAAGCAAGGAATGGGATGTACCAAATTATGAATATGTATTTGTATTTTGGGTATTCAGTACTTGTGTGGATAAAAGGACTCTGTAATCATCTGAAAGGCGCAGTGTGTATTTGGGAGCTATCCCACACGCTGCCCGGCATCGCAATAAACATACACTTTCTAACTGCAAACTGTTAGAGAGTTTTTGTCTGTCACAGTTGGATATCGGTACTAGATCAATATCCATTTTTTTAAATAAATCATCACATTGATTTTATGACCATCAGTGCAGTGTCAATTTACTTAGGAGAACTGATCAAAGACCATAACTTCAGAAAATGTTTTTGTGAAACAGCCTAATTCCCTGTTATCGCTGTTTATACCATGGAGGTTCACCGAAACAGTGAGTCATCATTAACCCTCTAATTTATTTCAATTACTTGATCAAATGCAGCATAAATAATCCAATTAGTATATTCTGATTCAAGCAGGCCCGCAAAATGTCCTTAAAAAGAAAAGCAAATAGGAAGAATAGAGAGATTTCTGCCTGAAAGTAGCCCATGTTCAGTGAAGGTCTGTTTGGCTGATTTTGCTAGGACGACAATTGTATTGTTATGAACTTTCACAAGTAGGACATTGCAAAGTTTAACTCCCTTAAACCAAAGTATTGTCCTGATATACTCTCAAGTGAGAACATGCTTTCTCCCAGGTTGTCTGCCAGAGTGGACTTTGGACACTCCCAGGTTCTTGGGGCTCTCCTGTGGAGGGCCAGGAGTTGGACTTTGATGATCTTTGTGGATCCCTTCCAACTCTGGATATTCTATGATTCTATAATGTAGGTCCTCTCACGGATTCATTTGTCCTGTTCACCATGTTAATTTTGCAGACAATACCAGCAACAGAAAGCTCTGCCACAGGAGCAAGCAGTGAGCAAGCGCTGTAGTGGCTTGACCATGTCAGGCATAACCCATTTCATTTGTAAGAAGAAACAGGTTCACACTCTATATCTTATTTCCACATCCCTACGGCCTCTGGATCATCTGTGAAGAAAGAGAGAAGAAACTTTTACCAGGGCAAGCGGTGGAGATACTGAGCCAGGCAAAGGCCAGCTGCACCCCATTGTGGAGACAATCCATGAGTCTTCCCCTGCAGCTCCCAAGCCAGGGGTCTGAAGCATGTCCCAGGAGCTGCCACATTGGATGTCATAGGGTGTTCACTATGCACAGGTTGTACAAAGGAGATTGTCTTTAAAGAATAATTATAGTGTTGGCCATGACAGAAAAGAAAAGAGATGGGCTAGTACAGAAGCAAAATTGGGACCCAACCTAAAAAAGCTAACAAACCTTGTTCAGCTGGAAGGGAGAGTTGCCCCCTAGCCACCCCTCAGTGGAGACTGAGAAGGTTTTTTTTTATTCACTCTTGATTTTTTAATGCGCAAATCAGACCTTTGGCATCCCTAAGGGCTGCTCAGGCCATCCCTAGTTTCCCATACCCATGCTAGCAAGTCTGGCAAGGTTGTCCCAAGGGTGCAAAGTGACAGCCATAGTTTAGCTGTCCCTGGCACTGGGCACCTGTGTGCTCTGGGAACTGGTTTCTATAGCTGCAAGCCACAGCAATGGTAAAATGAGCTCCCTACCTTTGCCAGCAAAGCTGCTCTGCCTCTGGTGGCTACTGACAAAAGCCATTAACACCTGACATCTTAATGTCCAATACTCACATTTTAGATACCTGTTTAACTTGCAGCATTTCAGACAAGTTTGTCTACTTCACTTGGAATCAGGATTTCATCTTATTTGAGTCAATGACAGTATTTCTACTCATAGCAGGGGGCCAGCATTTCAGTCCAGCATTAGGTCTGTCTCTAAGGAGTATCTCTTAAATAATTTAGGATTAAAAACTTGCACCACGTTTACTGGAAGAGAGCTGGAAGCCTACAGAGCTATTGGACAGGGTTGCCTCTTAATGTCCTTGATGCTGAGTGTAGGTCTACCAGCACAGTGCAATGCAACGTGGAGCTGCCTGAAATAAGTGAGCATCAGAACAAATATACTCGCCACCACAGAGATCTCTGCTTCGCCTAATTAACACTGCTGAGAAACAGGGCTGATTAACCTGGGCAGAGCGCCACAAAACCATGGCTATCCTGCTTCCAGCACTTCAGCAAACTCATTAGCGCTGTCCTGGGCATCATTGCACAGAAATGAATTTGTGAATGAAGACCTGAAGAAGGGAAGCCGTCTGATAAATGCCGCAGCTCTCGGTGGCCCTGATTAGAGGGAGGTGGGGGAGCACATCTGAACCACACCCTGCATGGAAGTTTTGCAAGATGGAAGACTTGTTCCCCCTGCCTCTCCTGGCATGAAAAGCCATCAGGAATGGCTTCTGGGAATTATTTGCTGCAACATGTAGATCCAGGTGCATGCTCCATGTTCTTTCACATTAAGACAAAAAAGAGTATCCCTCATGACAGGGGCTTGGAACTACATGATCTTTAAGGTCCCTTCCAATCCCCAACTGAATATTTCCTGTATCACCAAAGGAAAAGCCTCCCTCTAATACAGCACTTTTCCTTCCTAATGATGAACGTGATCTAATAGTGATAACTGACCTAAAAACACAAACAAATAAATATTGTGTGCGCTCCCATTATAGCCACTGAAGTAGTTACGGTCCCATTTCTTGGAAGGAATATGTAGGTGATAATAACCTTACAAAAATGAAATGAAATGATGCTGTCACTAATTCCATTTAATGCTCTAACAACATCCAAATTAGATGTGCTTATTAGTTCATAACATTGCTTGTTATAATTCTTAATCTCAGATAAATCTCTCCACAATAAGGAACTAATCTAATGAGCTAGTAAGAAAACAAAACAGTTTGAAAATAAATATTCTTAATGACAATCATGTGTGTGCCATGGCTGCAAACTGCCCAACACTCTTGCCCTTCTGCCACTTTTTCCTAGTTTTCTGTGGTATGCTCTCAGATTTCCCTATAAATGCCATGCCATACCACTATTACTCTATTTGAAAGGAATTTTGGGGAAAATTAGCTTCTTTTGACATATTGCACTATCTCTTATAGATTCTTAAGATGTTCTGAAATTTCAACATGCTGTTATTCCAGAGTAGTTCACCTGGACATAATTCAGTGATGAATAGTAGATTTTAAAAAACAGTCATATATGAAGATTAATCTCTGCAGTTAAGCAATGCTGTCAATAAAATTAACAGCTTTCTGTCTTATTTTCCCTTGTATTAGTTCAGTTTGACTGGGGAAGGAAGAGGGAAGGAATCAAGCCATGATTCCACCTAAAAGAAGCTTTGATTTTCCCCACGTTTTTGTCACACAGAAAAGGGTGCATTTAGAAAGAGAATCATGCTCAAGGAATGGTTCATTATATATAAAACAATAAATTAGTAAGAAGGTTACTGCTTCTGACAAATGAGACTCTTTAAAAGTTTGTTGGAAAGGATTCATTCATAGCTCAGAAAGACAAAGCAAGAGGCTGCTGTTGTAATGTCCTCTGGCTAGTCTCCATCAGTATTGCCAAATGATTTATTCAGATCACTGACACCATTGAATCTCTAATGATCCATGTAAGTGAGTTAAGATTAGTAGACCTAATAGATTTAAAAGAACAGAGAAAGCTTTCCGTTGCACATGCTCTTCTCAAATCAATTGTTTCACGCTTCTTGACCTATGTTTATCTTTATAATCTTATATTTTGGACTAAAAAAGGACTTGTGTAAATTCTTCAGACTTTATCTGTTGGTGTCTCCACAGATCATGATTTATTTAAGTTTATAGTCTAAGAAACTTTCTCTTTTCCCTTAACCATGTTTCTAAGCATAATGATCACTTGGTCCATCATGTCCAAACTGGATTACTGTATTTGAATCTGATCACAGTTCACTATCCCAGCTCTGCAGGAAACATCTGCCATCTTTCTTCATAGATGATGTCATGGCAATGACTTCAATGAATTTAGATTCTCATTGTTTCAGCGATCCTTCTATCAGATTAGTAAGGGCAACTGCAGACCTGTGAATCACCAGATTTATGTACAGCTCCAGGAAAGTAAGATTACAAAGTTCAAAACAAAGGCACAAAATGGCTGTGAATGGAGTCTTTCTGGGAAATAAAACACAAGACCTCCTGGATCCTACTGACATGGAAGGCTTCCAAAAGGAAGTAGACAAGATAATAGAAAATAAATTGACCAACGACTATTAAAGATACTTATTGCAGAGTCACAGAATGGATTGGGTTGGAGGGAACCTTAAAGATCATCCAGTTCAACCTTCTTGCCACGGGCAGGGACACTTTCCAGTAGATCAGGCTGCTTAAAGCACCATCCAAGGTGTTCTGGAACACTTCCAGGGATGGGGCATTCACAAGTTCTCCAGGCAACCCGTGCCAGTCTCTTACCACTTTCACAGTAAAGATTTTTTTCCTGAAGTCTGATCTAAACCTACTCTCTTTCACTTTAAAGCCATTCCCCCTTGTGCTGTCACTGTGCCCCTGTGAAAGATCCCTTTCCAGATTTCTTGTAGGCTTCTTTTGGTACTGAAAGGGTGCTCTAAGGTCTCCCCAGAGCCTTCTCTTCTGCAGGCTGAAAAGCCCCAGCTCTCTGTCTTCCTAGGCTATACTTTTGTCATTTAGGTTTTTGAACCCCAGCTGGCTGTATGGCTGTAGGAATCTTACCCTCTTCTATCACTGCTATTGACCACTGTCAAATACAGGATGAGCAGCCAGATTCACCTCTGATCTGACAGCGTTGACACCCCTGTGTGTTAACCTGGAAGAGAAAAAGGCAAAAATTAGGAATACGACTTCTTGAAGGAAAGCTGCAAAACCACTTCCTTCCTTGCAGCCTTCCAGGAAGAGTGCCATGAACAGCTCCACCTGCTTCAGCCCTCCTCTCCATCCCAGCTCTCCTCTCCATCTCATGCTGCATTCTTTCACTCCAAAGGCTTTCAAAAAACCTGCATGAACTGCAAAGCAAATCAACTACAAACTAGTTTTTAATGATGGCTGTAATTTAAAATAAGAACAAATCAAAACCCCTGTCAGTAATATTACCTGAAAAGAGAGAAAACCAGAAAAAGTCTCAGTGAAATCGTCCAGCATCTCCAGCTCAACTCAGGCTCTGTATTGATGTGCAGCAGGATAATATCCTTGAGTAGGCTTTGAATTGCTCATGACAGAGGCACATTTCTGTCAGTTGGTGCTGTTATTCTTGTCACTTACCCTGTCTTCCTGTTCTCTCTATGCAGCAAATTATGCCAGTCAATTGTCTGCTTCTTTCACAACAGTTCCTGTATCTTCTTTCAGACCATGCAAAGACATTCTTAAACAACTTTCTGAATTTTTTTTGCATAATTTTCTGCACTTTGGGGACAAGATTTAGGAACCAAGGCACTTTTTTCTCCCTGTGTATCAGTTTATCAGGGCACAGATATACTTCTGTCAAGCTTTATAGTAAGGCTCAGAGAGTGGTCAGGAATAAAAAATGGAAAGAATAGAGATATCATTTGCATTAAGAATATGGTTTTGTTCTTTGTATTTCAACCTTTTTTCTGTCTCCATAGGTCATAAACAACACAGTGAAAACAGAACTGTCCTTATCGACCTGAATAGCAACTAGCAAAGTGAGCCATCGCCTCTGACTGGGGTTTTCTTGTCTTCACAGCACCTTTTCACACTGAAGATCAGATTATATAAAAAAATTACAATTATGTCAATATGAATCTTAAACTGAAAATATTCCTACTTTTTACTATCCACCTAATTTACTGAAAAAAAAGAGGCCTCTATATTTTAGTCCATTTTTTTTTCTGTGGAATTGAAGCTATGTGTGTTTGATCGGTGTGTTTGCATAACATTCTCAATATCACTGGAACTTACAGATTGACTTTTAATGCAATTTAACAACAGTTTGAAAGATGATTAAGTTTCTGCAAATTTCATGCAAATAAATGAATGGCCAGAAGCAGAAGAAAGATCCCATTCATGCCCCAGCCAAAGGGAAGTACACCAGCTTATAGACATGAGGGTATATACCTCAAATAGAACCCAAAGAGAAAAGATTCAGATGAAGATCATCTTTTCTCTCCCTTCCCTTCATCTTCCAAAAGATACAAATCTAAAGGACACCAAGCCTCATATTTCCATTGCTTATAAAATTACTCTTCTGCCTTCTCCTTCAGTTACCATTGCAAAGCCCAGCACTTAGCACCCAGGAGCAGGAGAAAGGACGGAAGATATTTTGGCTCATGCTTCCCTATACATGTACAACATTAAAGCCTAAAGATGATCTATGAATGAGATTTAACATAGATAGTCCAGGGCAGTTACTCACATTATTTACTTGCCTGCTGTTTATGGAAGTGGATCTCAGTTGCCCCCAACCTTCTAACTGCCCTGTAATGTGAGCACTAAATTGATGGTGATTACAGTTATGCATGTTGTTTATAGACTAAGCTGCTGGTATTAAAAAACACCTTTCTTCTTGTAAGGACATGAATGCATTATGAGTTGCAGACACAGCCTTTTAGCAAGCTCAGTTGAAGATTCCCAGTTTTATTTATTTAGGTATTAAAGCTTCAGTTTTCCATATATGAAAACTAAAAAGGAAAATCCTGCAAGCCGTTACTCATATGAATATCACTTCTTTTTCTGTTTTCATTATTTGAATGACTTACAGGCAATTAGTAATCTGCACCAGAGCAAGGATTCTATATGGCCAGATTGTGCATTATTAATTTATGCAGAGTACCATTTACTCACGTAACTAGTCATGCTGATTTCAGGAGGACTACTCACAGGAGTAAAAGTTATTTTGCTTATGGAGTTCTAAATTTCTATCCTAGGAGTATCATGTTTCTGGAAGAAATTGTTAATCTTCATTTTTTTTACCTTGCTTTAGGCAGAAAACTGAACTGAGAGTGTAAGCTATCTTAATTAAATCTGATCTGAAGCTTTGCTTTTCTAGTTAGCTCATGCATTCTGATGTGTAAGCTATACCCTAATCACTCCTCAACATAGTCTTCTGGGTGATGATATCTAAATATAACAATTAGTGCAGAAAGAAAAAAAATTAGTTCAGACTAGACAATATAAGAGAAAGATAAACTCCAGGTGGCACAGTTATTTTTTGAAAGCAAAAAACTGCATTCCTCAGTGGGAGTCAGTGCTCATGAATTAGAATTCTATTTAAAATGTGTCAGTGACATTTTTATATCTATTTATTTTAATGTCTATCAGCATTTAAAAATTAGTTGAGGTTGTATTGCTATTACAAAGGTTAAATGAAGAGATTATGAGTTGCACAGATGTTTATGGTTTGGGTTGATAGCTCTGGGACATCCCATTCTGGAGGCATTGTGTTCCAGTTCATTTTAACAGTAATTAGAAATACCCCCGTAACGAGGTGCTTGCTGCTGAAAACAACTTCATTAGTTTGGGTGATTCTATTGGTTTCCTTTAGGGTGAGGAATGAGTGTTAATAGTTGTAATTTAATAGGAAAATTGCCGAAGCAAGGAAGATTCCACTGAATCTTAAATGAGGCATTAGACAGACTTTTTTTTCCAAATAATGAAATATAAAGGAAGAGCAGCAACCTTAAGAATTATTGTATGAATGGATTTACCCTAGACCAGATGAGCAATTTTGTTTAAATATTTTAGATATCACTTGAAGTTGTTAGGAGCTTATGCAGAAAATATCTATTAGCTTAACAAATTCTGAGGACATTTGGCTGCCTGCTTGAGCATTTGTACACATTTTGACTCTGAACCAAAAGCCTGCCTGTCAGAAAAGCTGTGTTCTCTTTCAGAGTGAGAAGGATTTTCTTCCCCGGCAACGTGATATTACTCAGCTTGGAGAATCTTCTTTAAGGTATCACCAGCTCCCACCAGGCAAAGCTGCCCCAGTTATGCTGGATCCCATCCTCTTGGGGGGATGATGGATTGGTGGTAAACTTGCTAGGCTGCCTGAGCTGAGCTGTGTAAAGTCACATCCTTGCTAGAGATTTCCTTTCTCTGGAATAGGAGGTGTTGCCTACTCTCAATCTAGGGAACATTTTCTTTCCTGGGTGGACATGTTTTACTGAATTGGGTCTGGCTGAGGTGGAGTTCATTTTCCCCACAGTAGCCCCCACAGGGATGTGCTTTGCATTGGTACCTGAAAGGAGCTGATAACACCCCACTGATTTGGCTCCTGCTGAGCAGTGATGGCAAGGTATTGGGGCTGTCTCTCCAACATTCCCTCTCCAGTAGGCTGTGGACTGGGGGGGGGGGGGGGGGGCAGGTAAAATCTTAGGAGGGGACACATCCAGGACAGCTGACCCCAACTGACCAAAGGGACATTCCATGCCATATGACATCTCAGCAATTAATTAAGAGAAAGTGGGGAGGTTGTGGCATTCATTACTCTGATGTTTGTATCCTGGAGCAATTGCTACATGTACTGAAGGCCTGTTCCCTGGGAAGTGGCACAGCATCATCTGCTGGTGGAAAGTAGAGAATAAATCCTCTGCTAACCTTTGCTTCGACATACAGTCTTTGCTTTTGCTTTGTTAAACAGCTTTTATCTTGACCCATAAGGTTTTTTTAACACCTTATTTTCTCCTTGCCACTGCCCTGCTGAGGAGGGGAGTGATAGAGTGGTTTGGTGGGTACTCATAGCCCAGCCAGGTCAACCCACCACAGTCCCAAATCACACCTAACCTAATCTCTGTCCTTCAGCTCCTACTGAAAATCAGTATGATTTCCAACAGCTTTTCTGGAGGCCTTCTCTGACTCACCTTTTTGCCTTCCCTCTCTAGTTGCCCCCCTTCTTCACCTCCTCAGAGATCTAAGGCCTCCCTGATAGAATGCTGGTCTCATGAAGAAGAGCTGGACAGAATGAGGGTGCTCTGTGAAGATGCTGTCTGTGACCTGCTGAGTAGTTAATTCAGGGTTCTAGCCAGAGAAAAACATCTTCCTTGATAAGGTAATCCAAAGCCACAAAAGAAAACGGAGAGGAGAGGAGAGGAGAGGAGAGGAGAGGAGAGGAGAGGAGAGGAGAGGAGAGGAGAGGAGAGGAGAGGAGAGGAGAGGAGAGGAGAGGAGAGGAGAGGAGAGGAGAGGAGAGGAGAGGAGAGGAGAGGAGAGGAGAGGAGAGGAGAGGAGAGGAGAGGAGAGGAGAGGAGAGGAGAGGAGAGGAGAGGAGAGGAGAGGAGAGGAGAGGAGAGGAGAGGAGAGGAGAGGAGAGGAGAGGAGAGGAGAGGAGAGGAGAGGAGAGGAGAGGAGAGGAGAGGAGAGGAGAGGAGAGGAGAGGAGAGGAGAGGAGAGGAGAGGAGAGGAGAGGAGAGGAGAGGAGAGGAGAGGAGAGGAGAGGAGAGGATTTTATTTCTGACAATAGATGCCTCTATTGCAGTACTTGATGTTTTCATTATGTGAAGCCCTTGATGTTTTCAAGAGCTTTCCAATGACAGCAGACATGACTGAAATTGTGTTAAAGAAGTGCACTCTGTAAAGGATGACATATACAAAAAAATATTTTTAAAAGAGAAGGTATAAAAAAAGGTGTAAATAGAAAAGGAAATCAGGTGGAAAACAGCCCCTGAGTACAGACTATGAACACAAATTCAGATAAAACATTTATAGACATCAGTAAGAACCACCATGTGATGCAGTAAGAATTTGAGAAGGGACACATGAGGGGTCAAGAGTATCCTGAGACTACAGACATCAAAAGTAATTCAAAATAAACTCAAAAAGACACTTGAGTTAGAAAGTCATAGAGCTCAATTCAGAGCTTTCCCTGCTATAAAACAGCCAAAGGCCAGCCCTGGAAAAGGGGGACGTAGCATACTGGTTATAACACTTTTCAAGAGTTAATGGGTGTAAGAAGATGTCCACAGAATGAACAAAAAGGATGATAACCAGTAAAAATGTATTAATAATGCATTTCTGGGTTTTTTCTGATAAGAGTTAAATTGGTTAAAAGCATGAAAGAAAAGACAAAGCCAAAAACTATCACATCTTTGTCACAAACTAAATAACTGGAGAAAAAGCAGTTACCTTGATGGATATGATTCAAAGACTTATTGAGAAGATGGCTAAAACATATTGGCAAAATTTTCTCATACAGCCTTTTCTAATATCTCTTCTCTGTAACAGATAAAAAGCAAGTAGCATAAAACTAGAAAAAAAATGAATAATAAAATATTTCTGTTGCTAATATTTAGCATTCTTCAAAGATCATAACAAAGCCATGTTCAACTCTACTCATTGTTTATTCTGTTTACTGCAAAGAAAAGCTATCTAATAAATACTTTTCTGACTTGGGAGTGATCCAGCCACATGTAATCATGTTTGAAATTAAGATCTCTTATTGTGATGATTGTAGTCTAATGGTAAAGTTCATACCTCTGGACTTCTATTCATTAAACAGACTTTCAGAGCTCTTCTTCTGTGACAGCAGGAAGAAAAATATCAACTCAGTTTTCAACACCAAGAAAATAATTAAAGAAAGAAATCCAAGAAGTGGTCTCAAGTTAAGCTTAATTAAAGTTTCCATAAAGAAGCTTTTTGCCACTTCTGAATAACACATCTAGGGAGGATGAAGTATATGGATATTATCTTTGATCTTTATTGAAATCAAGCAAGTAAAATCAGATGTGTGCATTGCTCTCCTCAGAAAATCCTTCTAGCTTAGACAAGATAAATTCAATAATTCATGTCCAGCATCAAGAAAGAGAAAAAAGCAATTAGTCTTCTAATATTGAAATGCACACCAGCCTGATAAGCAGAGAACAAGAATTTACTGGACAGATGCTTATTCTCCCAGCACAAGTGACCTCTGGAAATCCCAAAGGGCCTAAAGAGACTAGAAAAGCAGACAGCATTCAGCTGAAGGTAAAGCTCTAAGAACAAAACATCTGGTGAGGCTTCCAGGTTGTGTGAAAATAAGAGCTTTTCTTTTCCTAGGTGGAAAAGAAAAAGATCTGTCATTTTCTTTTCTTTCCTCCTTTCCCAACTGAAGTATCTGGGCTTGGCAGCAGAACCCTTGGAGTTACACAGAAATAACTCAAACAGGGCCCAGAAAAAGGACAGGATTCTTCATATGGTATCCTCAACATTGAACAGTCTCAATTTCCCTTGAGCCCACCATATTCCATGAATGCTTTGTACCCAAATTTTTGATCTCTGTTTTGAGGATTTACTGAAGGCAAAAGATAGGGTCCCATCAAATCTCCAGCACAGATCAGAACAAACTTGTTGACTGCATGACTTGATCATTTCCTACAACCAGCCACTTCAGTGTCCTCCTGTATATTTCCACACCAAAAACTACAGAAATAAGCTCCTGATTTCTGAAACAATGTGTCTGGGGATTTTCCCATCTTCAGCAGTTTACAGAGATTTTCAAAAGCTACCTAAAAAAATTGCCTTCTGCAAATTCTTTGAGTGTACAATATAAAGTGAAGAGATTTCAGATAGAAGACTTTTAAATTACTAAGTACAGAGTTTACTAGCACTAGCAAGTTTACTTGACTTCTTATTTATAATGTCCTAGTTGGGAAAAAAAGAATGGTTCCCCAGAAACACTTTTAAGTCTCCATCCTTGGAGTCTGTGAAGACACAACCAAAAAAAGACCTGAGAAATGTGGTCTAATTTCAGAGCTGACCCAGCTTGGAACAGGAGGTCATACTAGAGACCTCTGCAGTTTTTTTAAAAAAAATTAACCTGTGTTCCTATTCTGGATTGTTACATAGGTCCAAAAAGTGACAATACCTAGAAAGAAAATATATATATAAATATAAAAGGATTTTGAATTAAATATTTTATTCCCAAGATTCCAAAATTATGAAGGTTAGCATTTGTAGCAGTACGGATAAATTCTTGGCCCGTTTCAGCAGTTTTCCCTAGTCATTTGTCATTTGCCATGGTTAGAAACAAGACACTGGACAGACGGACCTTTGGTCTGACATAGTAGGGCTTTTGAGATGGCTGACATAAGGGAAAACGAGGCATTGTTTATCTGTCAGACCAAGCAGTAATATGTTGTCAGAGGTTTCCATGGAATCAGCACAGCATAGTTCAGTGTCAAGTGTGCTGCATAAATAATGCTTTTAGAATACTCAAGCTGCAGATTATTAGAAAGACAGAAGAAAGTTCACATCACAAATCATACTATACGGCAGGGAGGTAATCAAAAGACAAACTGCTGCCTCAATGCCAGCAAACTCACAAGGATTTCAAAATGTTAAATGTAAGCTTACAGCTGCAACTAAATTCATCTCTTCAGTGCAAGAGTACAAGAACAGAAAATACTCTCAAAAATGTTTAAGAGCATTCCAATTTAACAGTTTCAAAGGTCATACCTATTCAGTGTTTTAGTCTGGATGAAAAATTATGTTTGAAGCAGTCACCTTCACCTCCAGGCTCCAGCAGGCACAGCAGAGCAGCTGGATTCCTTGCCAATGAAGCCAAGGAGGAGCTGCACACTGCACACTGACCATAGGTGACCGCTGGGCTCCTGAGGTGGTCCAGTGTAAAACTTCTGAGATGCACCTGGCGTGGACATCAGTACCTCTGCAACAACTCCACAGGCTGACCCCTACTGCTCCGTGCTACTGCTCCGCACCGTGGCTGATACAAACACAGCCAGAGGTGAGGAACAGTTAAAATCGAAGCTCAGAAGGAAACAGGGTTCCCTGAATGAGATTCAGGAATTAGTCTTTTTTGGATCCTCAAAAACCTGAGGAACTTGGAGAATTCCCCTTTAGGCTGCTTGCTGATTACAAATAGTCTGGGATCTACTCCACTGATGCCCATGATCACCCTGCTGCAAATCTCTGTGTGGTGACCAGTGACAACAAACCACACAAGCAGGAGCCTTCTCTGCAGGTAGCTTGCAGCTAACTCCTCTTTATGAGGAGAGTGCTCATGATTCAGGGCACATCCCAGAATCCACCCTATAATTGTCCTTTGTTGGCTTCCTCATACATATATATAAATGCACTGCTTGAGGGAATGATGTGAAGAAAGAGAAGAGTTGTGATTAATATTAATACAATGAGTTTCACTCAAAACAGTAAATTGAAGATGCTGAATGTTTGGGAAATTCCTCACCTTTCAATCTCCAATCACTTCTTCAGCTGACTGTATTTATCAAACTCCACAAAACAAAGTACAACAGATCCAGTAAACTCTGACAGCACTGGGGATCTGACAGAGGAAAGCAGAAAGGGAGGAGGACAGTCAGAGAAGTAAGACCCATTTGCAAATTCCCCCCACTCAGATGTGGGGACTCCCTACAGTAATCAGAAGAAGCCCAAAGCAAAGCCTGGGCCAGCTGACCCAGAAGACCCACATAAAGTCCTTTCTACCTCTACCCAAACTGCCAACAAAAATGGAGCAAGACTAATCAACATGAACTGTTTAAGTCAAATGGATTTATCATTTACCATCAACTCAAAGGTCCTCTTTCAATGTTCATTAACTCAGCAGTGGCTGGGGGTGTTTACCATGTCTGACATTACAGCAACCTTCATCATAAGTGAAGGTTTAATGTGTGAAATGGTAATCTACAAATGTTTCAAGCAAATACTTAGAGGTCAGTCATTTCATTCCATCTTGATTTTACCCTTCACATATTCTCACTTTTAATAACACCACACAAAAAGTTACTCTGAGTAGTGTGGAGCAAAATTGTAGCCAAAACATACAATTTAGCACATAAAATTTTTAATTTTTGGAGGGAGAAAAGGTAAATGAAAAAAATCAATTTCAGGACATTGAAATAATTTTCTTTTTCTAGGGCTATGAGCATAAGCTTCATATACAGCCAAATAGTAAAATATCCCTTAAAAATACTAGGTAAAGCTGTATCTGGGCTGTTTTAGACTTACAGAAGCAATAAAAAGTTCTATACTATTTTACTGCAAGTACTAGTATGAATGGGGACATTTGCTGTCACAGACCTCAGTACCTCTGAACAAAAGATAGTTGAAAAACAAAACATCTTGTTAGAATGATAATTATTGACAAAAATATAATGGATATGATTTCAGATCAACAACACATGATCACATCAGAAACGTAAATCCCTGAACCAAATCACAGCAGGGACTTGAGCCTGAATCTGTTAGTCCATTCTTGAATTCTCAAATGATCAGGCTAGCAACTACCCTCAGCTGATCTTCTCTAAGGTGCTTGAGTTTTCAGGAATACTTGCAGAGCATCCTTATTTCATTGTGCAATGGAGGGACTGTTCTTATTACTTCTAAAGAACTGGAAATGCTGTCTAACAGTCAGTTTCTTTTTTTGTTCAAACAAATATCAGTGAGAGCTTGCTTTTAAGAGAGCTCTGCAGTGTTAAGGATTCAGTTGGAGAATTTTAAAAGAAATATCATTGGTGGTGCAGAACTTTTTTTATGCTGTCATAAAGCCAGGAGAAGTCAATTAGGTCTAGTACTTCATTAACGATGTTCACAAATCACATTTATGGCAAGTCTCATATCTATTGCTCAGTTAGAATATGCCATTTGGAAAGACTGGTTTTGACACCCTTATATGATGGCACTGCAGCTACTGCTGGGGCAATTAATTTTTACTTGTGCTCTGGAGAAACCAAGCAAAACTTTCTAAGGCATTTGGCCAATTACACACTCTTTAAGGCAATGAAGCCTTTGCAGGAATCTTGGCTTTATATTACCACTATGATCAAACCCTTAATGAAATTGCTTCATGACAGAAGCCACTGGACTATTGAGAAAAAAACTACAAAAATAAATTAATGCACAATTGTGAATCTGAAAAAAAGACATATCTTTCAGGTTCCTGACTTTTTATTAATGTGCTCCACCAAGCAGCCTCCCTCGTGTACAGTTCTAGCAGATATTACAAGAACACCTTTTCTTTTTGATAAATGATAAAGGCCATCCATGGGATCTTCATAATGGGAGTGTTGTATTCCCTTTGTTTTATTACAGTATTTCCAGAGGAAAGGTGTTACTCTGTTCCCATGGGGAAAACTTGGAAGATCTGGGGTTCCTTTATGGATGCACTGGCATAAAAATCTACAGAGGAACCTGGGGAATTGCAGGCTGCTCTGCAGCTCTGATACAGCACATCCCCAGTAATATATGTGTCAGAACATTGTAAAAAAAAAATAGCAGTGAAGTTTAAACAGAGCAATAAAAACTGTAGTTTAGGAAGAGGCAAAACTTTGAAGATTCTTCCTGACTATGGCTCTGCTGTACACACAGCCCTGCACCAACGTGATCCCCTCATACACGTGTACAGCACACAAAGTAGGGTGCTGAGTTTGCACAATTTCTTGGCTGCAGCCTCATCTATGAAGTGTTTCTGAGTCACAGAGGATGTTAATGAGTTTCTTTGAAGTGCAGGTAGAGGGAGTAAGGCACCTGCAGCAGACAGACACACTGCAGCATCCTCCCCTGGAGGCCGGTGAGCCTCAGGCCACCCCAGCACAATTCTCTCACAGTAACTTGCACACCCTGATCAAGCTGAGACACGAGCCCAGCCAGTGAGATACCTTGAGTTACTCACCACAGGTCAAGTCCCGCCCTAGGCAGGGGAATGTAGTGAGCTTGGAAAGAGGGAGAACAGGGGGATAGACAAAATGTGGAGGGACAAAACCTACAGGGGGGAGAAGGAAATTCTCTTAACAGAAAGCACATCTTTGCTGTTGTTTTTAACCCTGCTTTTTCTGAATTCACTTTTTTTTTTTTTTAGATCCTCAAAGACAAAATACAAGGGTAAAATATTTGTGAAAATATTTCATCAACAGTACAGAGAAGAACCAGGCTCCAGTGCAAAGCCTTCACCTGGATTAAGTCTCCTGTACTACGTGCTGAGCAGCACAGTTATCTGTGAAGGCACTCAGGTGTGGTATAACTCAGAAAACACACCAATGTCCACACAAGGAGCCCAGAGGCACCTTATCCCTTGTCTGACTTTCCTGAGGTCCTGATGGGAACTCTGGATAGGCAAGTTGCTGATCTGGATCTTGATACGAACCTGCACTTTAGTGATAGCAAAAGCCACCTTGCCTGACTGTCAGCATAGATAACAAGTGGAGGAATTAATCATCTTAGAGACTGGAACCCCATGATAATTACATACAAATACAAAAATAAATCACAGCTTGTGTGAATCAACACAGACAGGCGAATGAGGGCAACCAGAAAACCACAGCTGAAATGCAAAGAGTAAATTCATCCCACTACCTCACTGGCTAAAGGATGCCAAAACATTGGGCTGCAGAGACATGCAACACAAGGACACAGGTACCGTCAGGTTTCCATACTGTTTTCCTCAGGGTCTTGGCATTCCTAGCTGCAAGGTCACAGGTCACCTGAGCAATCTACCATCTAACCCTTTCCTCCCAACACAGCTCATGGTCAGTACTCTCTAGCACAGATAAGAAACTTCACTTTTTTTTCTTTTTTTTTTTTTTTTTTTTTTCTATATTACAGACAGGATCCAAAATATCCATATTCTCTTTCAGAGGTATGTTTTTCTTGCATTTCATTGGTTTGCCTCTACCAAGCAGACTGCAGAAAGGTGTATGTTAAGATTTTGAAATATTCCTTCTTTTGAAATATTGTTTTATGGTAGTTTATTTAAAGAACTACTTACATGTAAGTGCATATTTATTTGCCCCTGTTATGCTTTTCGTTTTCAGGACAGGAGAGGAGTGCAAGGAAGAAAGGGCCAGGTGGGATGGTGCAGAAATGGTTGCGAGTGGCAACTCCTGGGGACCTAGCATCTCATCAGGATACCAAGGATTGTTACAGAGCAGAAATAAGGAATCAGAAGTTCAGCCCTCATGAAGGATTGTGTTAAAAGATAAAAAAGGCTGATTCCTGTACAGCTGAGAGACACAGCAGCCCAGGGATCAGGGAAGAGCTTTTGAAGTCTAGACAGGAGCTCTTATCCCTGCTCTGCCACTCTTGGGTGACCCCAGTGAAGTGTTGATTTACTAATCTTCAGCTGGGCAAGCTTGCTGCAGTATTTGCTGTTAAATATCTGCAGACAAGAAGGGCACAACAGCTGAAGAGCACAACATAGCAATAAGTGCCAAATTAAACCCTGCAGGGTTCACAAGGGTTCATCCTTCAGCTTTGCACTGATTTGCAGAGATGAGACTGTCCCATGCTAGAGGAGAGGTAGAACATGGAGCAAGACTCAGCAACACGTACAGCACAGCCTGAGGGTTGCTCATCCTATTAACCATGAGCTTTAGCCAAATGAGCCCCACTTTCATGATGTGCATTTGCTGGAAAAGCACAAGCCACTGCAGTAGCCAAGCAAGGTCACACATGTTTCAGGGAATCTACTGCAGTGTCTGGGCTTCCTGGAAGACTCATAAAAACCATCATCCAGATACAGAAAATAGTATTGTTTAATGGAGCAAAAGGTTATCAGTGGTCCTCAGTGTGGAGCTGATAGGGAGCATGGCTTATTGCAGGCCAGAGAGATGCCCCTGAGAGTGAACCACTGAGGCTTGGAGCAGGAGGGCTGCTGAAGTGACCACAGAGGTCACCAGCTCCATGGTACCAGCCGCCACTGAGAGAGTAAGAAATCCCTCCCCTTTCTGGAGCTGGATCCTCTCCTAATGGTAATGAGACACTCAGAAAGAAAGCATTTACTTAGACAAACATCATCATCTGTCTAAGCCATGGCAGTAATAAAGCTTCTGTTGCCAGAATTCACTTATATTGAGTGATGACTCTTGGAGCATTTTTCCCATGAATTCCCCTGGTACGTTAACTTTACAGAGAGCAAATAACAGTCCCATCTCTTAGGAAATCCATATTAATCTTACAAATGTGCAGAACAGAAAAGAGGCAACTACTGCTGCCTCAGACACACAGCATAGCCCCACTTCTGCAGACCTTTGCAACTCCTGTAGACACTGCCACAAAACGCCCCCAGGGCAGGCAGCCACCTGCTTTGTGTTGGTGTCCTTCTCATCTAGACAAAGCCCCCGAGGCTGGCAGGCAGGCAAGCCAAGGCACTGACTTCAGGATGTGTGAAGCAAGCTGTCGATTCAACGTGCTGTTGCCACAAGCTTACTGATGGCATTTTAAATGACAGGCTCTTCAATTATTTTCAATGAGGAATGTAAAATAAAAAAATAAAAGTAAAATCCAGCCAGTTCATTTAATGTTCTTTTCATGAGACCGAGGCTGATGCATGGCATGGGCAAACCAGCCACAGCATACCTTCTAGCTGGTCAGGCTGTCTGGGATGGCTGAGATGACCAAGTGGTCAAAGGACGAGCTACATCTGGTCCATGGGATCACAGACTGTGACTGCAGTCACAGGCTGCAGGTCTACAAAGAAGAAAGCTGGTCATCAGCTCCCCTTCAGTGTGGCTGAACTAATGGGCAGTGTCCTCCTAACCCCACTCAGGCCAAGTCTGTGAGGAACCATCAAGAGGGAAGGAAGCCCTGGTGACAAAAGTTTAAAAAAGATCCTCTAGAAGGTGAAGTGCTTTACCTTTACTTGGAAATTCATATTTTACCACATTTCTAAGACATTTCCTGAGGATGAGAAATATTATTTTTTGCAGCCAGCTCTACAGAATTAAAGAAAACCTTCAACTTCCCAGGACTCTGGGGTCCCCTAGGAGCAATCGTCCCAATTAACATGTTCTTGATTGCTTGTCATTAGGCTTTTAGAGTGTGAAAAAGCGTTGCAGAGAAATCACAGTTCAGCCACCTAGCTAATCCAGTGGAACATTTTTATTGTTGCATCTGAGTGAAGAAGCCATAAAACTGAGAGAGAGAAACTGTGCTGAATCTTTCCAGCTCTTTGAGCAAGTACCCCCCAAAGATTTTGCACAATTTCTCCTCTCCCAGCTGTAATTTAAATAGCCCAAAACCTATGGCTTGTGTAGGAGTTTGTTATATGCTTTATTCTCTCATAACTTACACTTGAAGCCTCATGGTGCAGAAAGTGTTGGCAAATTAAAGGGTCAAGGCACACCAGGGAGGCTCTTCCAATAATCCCAGGGTGAATCACAAGCTGAACACAATTATTAATGGAGATAATAACTGTGAAGATGAGGCACAGTCTCTCTCTGCCTTTATCCCCTCTGCCTGCAGAGCCTGCACACACAGACCTTTGTCTCTGCCCAAGGGCTGCCTTAAGCATTCCTTAGCATGGATGTGATCATCAAACAGGCTCACAGGAAAGTGCAGCACAACCTGCCCATTAAAAATCACAAGGTGTTTTGGACCTTCTGTTATGTGGGCACTGGCCCAGCCTCAGCTGTGACTAGCTCTCTCAGTTGAGGTAGAGCAGGTGTACAGGCCAAAATAGGAGCCACCTGAGGAATAAATGGGTACATTCCTGGTTACTGGGGAGCCCAAAACCAGACACAGTGCTCCAAGTGCCATTTGTAAATCCCAAATAGAGGAAAAGAATAATAGTCTTCAACCTGCTGCCTGTGTTTTCATTAAGGCAGTCCACGATGTGGTTCTGAATTGTTCTTCACCACAAGGGCACGTTGCTGGCTCTGCTTTAACTTGTCCGTCAGGACTCTGACTGTTCTACAGAGCTGTACACACCACCCAGTCCACACTGTCTGCTTTGTTTTGTAGATGTATGCTGGCAGGTTCAGGACTTAATCTGGCCTGTTACTGTGTTAGACCCTCCAAATGAAGCACTTTTTGATATTGTGTCCACCTCTGGGGTCACTAACATAAGAAGGATGTGGACCTCTTAAGTGGGTCCAGAGGAGAGTCATTAATATGATCAAAGGACTGGTATACCCCTCCTATGAAGAGAGGCTGAGAGAGTTGGGGTAGTTCAGTACAGAGAAGGAAAGGGACACCTTTGAACACCTTAGAGTACTTCAATGGGCTACAAGAGAGCTGGTGACTTTTTATAAGGCATGTAGTAGTAACAGGACAAGGGGGAATGGCTTTAAACTGAATAGTGGGCATGTTTTGATTAGATGTTACTGTGAGGACCTGACTGGCACAGGTTGCTCAGAGAAGTGGTGGATGCATCATTCCTGGGAGTGTTCAAGGCCAGGGTGGACGGGGTTTTGAGCAACCTGGTCTACTGGAATGTGTCCTTCTTGATGAGAAGAATCCTTCTGGATGTCACTGGGGCATTGTGAGTGGACTGTATGGAAACATCTGTTTACTGCAGGCAGAGCAATCCTGAAACGCTGTGAGAGGCCACATCGGGTTCCCATTGCTTGTCTCTTATAAGAACATTCTATTGACTGGATGAAAGCCAGAAAAGGAGCCAGAGGATTAATTATTTCTGTTTCTCTCTCAGTAATTGCTGAACATCCATATTGCATAATGTCAGTCCCTAATATTTCTAAAAATAAACAACTTGCAGTAAGGCTTATAGGGCAAAATTAAAAACCTGACATAAAGTATCTTGGCTCTTTAATGTGGATGCCTCAGCAGGGGAATAGACTCCAGTCAAGAATGTCTGTATTTCCTTTCCAGTCACTTGGGTTAACATGGATGAAAAAGAAGCAACCAACAATGCCAGACACACTCCATGTTACACCTACCACACTGAATACAGCCCTCCTCTGGAGCCACTTAAGAAGTCCACATCCTTCTTATGCTGATGACCACAGAGGCTGACACAATATCAAAAAGTGCTGCATTTGGAGAGTTATCTAACACAGGCAGGCACAGATTTCCATGTCTGGCACCTGCCCACAGTGAACAAAATGCCTAAACTGTGGTACCTTCCAGTGACCCTCCAACCCCATGCAGAAAGATGACTCCTCTGTGCAGCATAGAGCCCTCTTGTTTCACATTTCTTCAGCTCTTCAGCCCCAGAAGGTGAAGGGCAACAAAGGCAATAACTTCTGATCCTTACCTATATTCAATGAAGTTTATCTAGACTGGGCAAAAACCATGGTTAAAATGATCCTAAACTCTCCCAAACAGAACTAAGCATTTATGAGCTGTTTCTTTGAGTTTTGCATTTTTACACGGTGTTTACTAAGCATGACACCCTGCAACTCCTAGTGATTCATATTTACTGATTTGGACACTATGCACACACCTTGTCCTACAATTAAACCTCAGAATGTATGAAGACATTCATTTGTACCTTTAGATATGTTCCTAATATCATACACCTATAAATGCTGAATTACAAAATGACCATTAACATTCAGCTAGAGTATGACAAGGTTTTGATGCTTAGACCTCTGGCAAGCTTAAATTTATTTTTACTAGTGTAAACATAGCCTCAGAGCTCTTTGACATGGCATTTCAAATCTGCCTTTAAAATTGCACCTGGGACACAACAATCCTATATAACAATCAGGCATAGTGAGGACTGGCTGGAAAGTAGTTTTGCAGAAAAGCACTTGAGTGTCCCAGTGGAAAACAGTATGAATCAGCAATAAGTCATTGTAGCAACAAAGGTAAAAAAAATCTCCTGGTCAGACTGAAAAGTGCGATCCTTCTCTATCAGCACTCATGAGATCACATCTAGAGTATTATGACCAGATTTGTACAAGAAATAATAAGCTGGAGGATGTCCAATGAAGGGATGCAGCTCTTGCCTTGTGAGAGAATTAGGTTCATTCAGGCTGGAGAAGAGAAGGCTCACAGGGGATCTTTTTATTGCCCTTAAAAGAAATACCTAATAAGAGGATGTGAGGAAGCCAGAGGCGGGCACTTCTCAACAGTCATGAGAGACAACATAAGGAATTGTAATTAGGCATCAGGGAAAAATTTTGAACACAAAAGTGGTCAATCGTCAGCACAGGCTGTATAGAGAGGATGTGGAATCTTTGTGTTTGCAGATATTCACAACTTGATAAGATCCTGACCTGCTGTTAGGAGGGACTTGGACTAGAGCAGGTACCTCCCGGTCTGTATCCTTCTACTACTCTATGATTCTGTGACAAACCTTCCTAAAACTACCATAAAGGAAACTGATTTAAATCTAAGTACAACTAAATCATATTTCATTAAGTATTTAGTGACTTACAGGTACAACCAGATTTTTTTCATCCTTTTAGATTCCTTACACCATTTCATCTAAGAAGATCTTTCTGCATTTTCTTAAAATATAACATCTAAAACATTCCTTGAACACAGATTTTGTAAATGTGAGGTAAACTAAATTAGCTAACATCATATTTCACTTAGGATGTGGCTGCCAATGCATTCAGGAGAGACATAAGTACCTTTTAAGCCAACTTTACATTGTTGACCTTTCTCCAGTTTATGATCTGGTACCACCACCAAATTGTTTTGTATAGCGTTGTGGATTTACTACTTTCCCCTAAACTGTACTGGAGCTTTATTCCTGAAAACATATTCTTCAGATTGCTCTTCGTAAAATTCTCTTTTTGTGATTTTAAACTATATTTATTGTCTGAAGTGGATTCATTCCAGTTTTAAGCCCTTCTTCCAAAATGCTTGTCAGATTGTTGTTCTAATAGCTATATAGATTTATTTCTTATATTCCTTGCTATCTGCACTGTATTTCACACTGTTCTTTTATTCTGACCATAACAATGGCAGTATTTATAATCAGAAATATTTGTTGCAAATTTAAGTGAGGTTCTTTGACTCTTGGATCTTTAACAAGTTCTAATACATACCTGCTTTTCTCCTCAGATGCCAAATTGATTGGTGAGATGCTTCTTTATCTTCTTTCCTTTAGGATTAGGAATGACAAGGTTTTGGGATAGCTTTCCCCAGATAGCTTCTAATTTTGGTTCATGTTACATTACTAATTCTGCCCATTTCAATCAAAACAGATGCATGAAAATTTGTTCCAGCAGATTTCCAAACCTGCAGTTGGGTAGTGTGGGTCCAGTTAGGTTGCTTTATCCAGAGGACTTTTATTCCCGGGCTGTCACCGTTACCAGTCTTGGAGTGCTCCTCAGGTAGTTAACATACTTCTCAACTTGATCCAGTAATTTCCAGTAAACCTCTTCATGTGTTTATGTTTCCATTATTACTCCCTTCATCCAGATGTTTTCAAAACTCCTGTCATCACTTCCTGGATATTCAAGTAAGCATGGACAGGCCTCCTTTTCTGTTTTACAGACTGCATCTTATGTTTGTATTTATGTAAGTAAGCACATATATACAGAAAGGTGTGTGATTCTACCTCACTCAGTGGAAGGAGCTATGAATATCACCAGCAGATGATGAACCAGTTCTTAAAATCATTTTCAGCAAACTACAGCCCTCTTCCTCTGCTAGCCTCCTTCTCCTCCTTCTCCTTCTCCTTCTCCTTCTCCTTCTCCTTCTCCTTCTCCTTCTCCTTCTCCTTCTCCTTCTCCTCCTCCTTCTCCACCTAGCCAAGATCCTCACTGAAAGAATAATTATTATTCTGGCTGAAAAACTACAGCCCAGCAATATTCATCTTACAGTCTATATGTGGTTTGCATTTTAAAGTGGAACACACTTTTCACAGCAGCCTTCATACACAGATATGGACTATAATTTCAATAACCTGGGGTTTTTTTTGTATTTTAAATATATAGTCATACACTTACAAACAAAATTATTGTGATTTTTCTTCACTGCAATGGTGCTGAATATGTATTAATCAATGGTAACACAGAAGAAGGGAGGGCTGGCTCATGTTTAGTGCATGTCACTGCTGCTGAATTAAGTTAAATTAGCTCTACTGGGCTTTCTTGTGAAGTTACTGCTGCATGTGAACAAAGGTACTGCAGCCTTTCCTGAACTGCAAGAGTATTCAGCTTGTACAGAGCTTTTATCTAAGGAATATCAAATTGGTTACCCAATGTTAATTAACTCTTAGGGTGTTCCTGTGTGATACATTGCTGTTATTCAAAAACAAAATAAACTTTGCTAGTTTACAACAAGCTCACTGAAGTAATTAACATCACCCGTATGTAAAATACATGAATACACCCATTCAGACTCTCAGCTTTCAAAAAAAAAAAAATTCAAGATAGTCACACATTTATAGATTTTTTTAGTTAAGAGACAATATTAATTAAAAATGTTTGCTGATGAGCCTGCCCCTCCAACCCAAGACCACAGCCAGAGCTGTGACTTCTCATGTTAGAAGAGTATTCTTCCCATCCTGCACAGCAGATGCACATGATCCTTGTAGAGAAAGAAGGCTGTGCCCTTCAGCTCCGCTGGGGCTGCAGCCAGCACATACAAGCTCACACCGCTGTAGGCATTAGCACGTTTTTCCCATGCTCCCACCCTGCTGAGACACTGGGAACAACCAAGGTCAGCAGACCAGGGGACTTATGGGGTGTCCTGCCTCCCCACGATTCACAGACCCCAGTTACTCCAGCAGGGTAATGGCAAAATGTGTAGCCACTTGAAGCTCAACCAGTCCAGCAGTGCCCACATGGACATGCTGAAGCAGAAGACCTAAATAATGTTATTTTTGTTTGAAGCATAAATTATGAGCCCCCAAGGAAGCTTGTCTCTACAACCAAAGATATGTAATAACTGCTGACAGTCTCACATGATGTATAGCTTTATTTTGACATCTAAAGGACTATTTTCAATTATTTCTTCCTGGACAATTATGCTTATTCTAGCCCCATAATGCATTGTGTCAGTCATCTCTGGACATAAAACACTTTAAAAGTGTACACTAAGCTTTTTCCTTCCACACAAAATATCTTTGGACTTGTAATTACATTTCATAAAACTTCAGTACCATAATTTAGCAGTCCCTTCCCTAATGTTAGGTCTGCATTTGTACAAAATTTAAAAAAAAAGGCTGTATATATGCTTTATCTCTAAAGTTTTTATTTATTTCTTGTCTATACAAGGTGTCAAAAAACTGGTCAAAGTGGTGTGTTACGAGGCAAGAATTAAGCTAATATAATACCTTGACAAGGCCGTTCCACAACTGGCAGCAGTGCAGGATTAGCTTGGGTTTGAAATTAGTTAACTTCATCATGTAACTTTCCTCATAGTAGGTCAATAATCTTGTCCTGTATTATCCCCCATTATCCAGTGCCAAACTATTTCACAGCATTTTAGAAGAGGAAAACCTGATGATTATGTCTTTGCTAGAAGTGTCTGTTCTGATGCAGATTCTTTTTATAAAGCCCAGGTGTCTCCAGGAGTGGGATAACAACATGAGGTTTGTAAAGAAAGCTATAGCAAGGACTGGAGCAGGTTCAGATACCTCAGAAGGGTTCCTATACAGCAGTCAAAGAAGCAAAACTCAAGGCAAGGCCACACAGATAGGGAAATAGACTTTTATTTTTGAAGAAAAAGATTTGCCTCACCCACATGCATTCTCTCAAAATTCTCTCATTCCTCTATGGTTATAAGAACTGAGATGTTTGTGTATTCAAGTACCTTGTCCTGGATGCCTTATGGTGACATAGAGGGTGAGAGACACCAGCTGGAAAGTTCTTATCCAGTCTTCTGGATTCATCCTGAGTAGTGATGAACATTGGAGCCTTTGCAGCCTCTCTTGATGAAAAAAGCTCGTATCCAGTATGAGCTGTTTTGCACCAGCTTTGTAACTGTGATGAGGTCTGAGGTCATGGAACAATTATCACTACTTCCAACACTTAGAATTTTATTTACATCATTCCTCTACTTTATCTTCCTTTGCTCAGTCTTTTTGACCTACCATGTATACACCATTACTTTAAATACTACTTTGCCACTAATTCCAATGCCTTACACACACATGTTCTCATTCACACTCTGCAGATATGATTTTAAAATGTATATGCCTCAGAATGCCCTAGTGACAGTAAGGGTCTTACCTTAACATGTAAGGCAAGAGCCCAGTCTCACCCAAATGCCATCTTTCATAGTTTTCAGGTACAGGAACTGGAGACCCAGGATATGGAAACCATTCATTGTAAGAACAAGCAAAGTCATACAGTACAGAGGAATGAGTTTGAGATATATTGCTCTATCCATCACCTCAAAGGAAAAAATTTCATCCAGCCATGGCTCACACTGCTGAATAGGGGTTAAATCAGAGATAAGAGCCTAAATTTTCTACCAACAGACAGAATTTCATAGGAAGACAAGTCACACTGGAATTATTGGTTACACAGGTACACTGGATGTTGAAAAGGAACTTTCAGGATCTATGGTTAGGGACTTAAAATAAGCATGGCTTGGTTGATCTTGGTTCTGTTCATTTATTGACCCCAGATTACACTTTTGGGTACTTGGAAAACAATCATTCTTCTGGTACTCAGGAAATCAAGGGAATAATTATGATATGAAGTTTGTACAATCATTTTAGAACATTTTAAAGGCAAGCCATTTATAAGAAAAATGCTTCTTACTGTTTTAAGGAGTGTTACCAAACAGTT
The DNA here is from genome assembly GCF_026979565.1 of Vidua chalybeata. Lineage (NCBI taxonomy): Eukaryota > Metazoa > Chordata > Aves > Passeriformes > Viduidae > Vidua > Vidua chalybeata. The sequence continues at coordinate 83,423,184 of NC_071531.1, read as the reverse complement.
CAGTCCCCCTTGCTCCAGAATTCTCAATTATTTCCATGCACCCTAGTAATAAGATTTGAGGTCATTAACCTGTAAATTATTGGTTCAAATCTTGAAGAGTACATTAGTGACTAGAAAGCATTAGTATTTAATGACTGGTCTCATTCCAGTGGACAAATAGTTGCTGCCACAGCTGGCATTAGTCAATTATTGCATTACAGACCTAGGAAAGGTACCAGGTCCAGATTTCACTTCTGCCAATCTGACATCCCTGCCAGTTCAAATTATTAAGCTTTGAAAGTAATTTTTTCCTGTGTTTTCAAGAGAAGCTCTTAGAACATTTGTTGGGAAATTACAGAACAATATTAAAAAACCTAAAACATAAAGCATTTTTTAATGTTTGAATCTACTTTTCTAGAGATTTCTGTCTTATAACGCAATCACTGTGAAAAAATCACTGTCTGAAAAAATGCAAAAGAACAAGAAATGCATTTTCCACAGCTAGGACATTTATAATGTCTCTCTCCGCTGAGTATATTTCCCTGCTTCATCAAGATTTGGAAATCACAGTGGTTCTGCTAATATGCAGAACCGCTCTACAGAGTATTTACAGCAAGCCTCATCCATCCTGCAGCAAGCCTGTGATGATGGGACCCAAGGGCTACAAGGACTCTTTTATGCCACAGAGGTCAGATCCTTGCAATCCACACCAGTCCAACACAAGTATTTCCAAACACATAACACTTCCAACAGCATCCAGCAAACTTGAATTGGAAGTCAGGACAGATTTCTGAGAAAAAATGCACCACTATTGCTCAGTTTCTTCTAATTTAAGCATTTACTACTGGGAACACAGCACTGTTTCAGAAGAACTTTTGCTCATTTTCTTTAGCAAGACCAGAAGCACAAAGAGCAAAAATAACAAAAAGTGCAATATATGAGCAAAGCAGAAGAAATTAAATATATCATGAATGACCAAAGCAGTACTAAGAGGGGGGTTTTCTAGATGAAAACAGGCAGCGGACCCCAGGTGCCAGACCTTCATAGGCTGCCATCTGACTACACATGTACAGCCATGTACATGTATTTACAATAAATACATGTATTTATGTATTTACAATAAATTATTATATAAGTCATAAGCCACATCCTGACCTTTGCAGTCCATTAATTTTATTCTTTCCTTCTGTTCAATTAATGCAAGACCTTGAGTCATTGTGGGTAACCCCAGAAGAATTGCAACTAAAAATTAATATAAAGCCAATACATGGTGTGCAAAGCTCTGAACTACTTTTGGCACCACGTGTTTATGATAATGAAACTGTAATGAAGATTTTATCGCTAAGTAAAATACTTTTGAATGTACAGTCACTGACCAGCAAAGTGCTCATATGGCGAACGTATTAGGACATTTGCCTAAAGATCTCTCTCACAGCTGAGAAATAAGCCAGGCCAGTTTTAAATAGGATTTAACAGACTAATCACCACCTACAAGTTTTCCAAATTGCCAATCCTCACACCTCCTGCTGCAAACAAGGCTTAGATATTCAGCATGTAAAATCCAATTAATAAATAATTTTAGGATGCATGTGTTTTAAGCTACTACATGGCAAAAGCATTAAATCAGGTCCTCATTTCTTCTGCACTTGTAATATTGGTCTGGGTTAACAGGCATTGAAAATACCACTCCAGCAAGGACTAGTTGTAGAAGTAACCAAATTAACTGAAGCAGTATTTGCATTTACCCCTCTTACCTGTCAGCCTATCAACCACAATAACCCTGTGCTAGTAAGAACCATATCATGCAGCAATACAACCAGAAAGAGGAAATATTTTAGTGCGAGCTCCATCCTGAAAATCCTCAACACACTCAGTTATGAAGATGCATAATCAAGTCTCGCTTATCTTCTGTGCAAATGTTAAAAATATCCAATATAATAAAAAGGAAATAATTTAGTTATTTATTATTTACCATATGGCTGATCTGGCTCACCTGACAAAACAACAGCAGGAGAGAAGAGAGCCAGGGTAGAGTTGAAGATGTGTCCTCCTCCTCCTCACCAGGTATCACCCCCAAGTGTGAATTTTGCTCTGCTTGTGGGATTTGTCAGCTGTCCTTTCAACCCTCCTGCCTGTGTGCTGGGCAAAAACAGGTTTGTGAAGGCCATGTGCCCACTGCACAATGTGCCCTGAACGTACAGACCAGCCAAAGCTCATTCTGGACCTGCTCCTACCTAGCTTTGCTCCCTGACATCCTGGGCTCCGCCGGTACCAGGCTAAGGCTTTGTGGGCAATATTGCTCTGAACCTGACGGAATTAGGTCCTGAAGGACATAAAAGGCATAAACAGTTGCTGTCCATATTTTACCTCACCTGCATAAAAATAGATCACTCCACTTTCCAAAGCAAGCAGTTAATCTTCATAAGCATAACCTATATTTTCTGAAGGAGGAAGAAAGAACGCGCTCTGCAAGTTTGTTATCTTTGGCATATTTTTCTTAAGCTGACTGATTGCATTAATAAGGCATAAGAAGACACATATATTAAAAATTCTGCATTTAAATCTTACTTTGTTTGATCTACCACAAACTGACAAATCCAAAAATTTCAAAGTTAGAGATGACACTTTAATTCAGGAAAGGAATAGGAATCTAAGACAGAGACTGAGGGTAGCAGAACTGTCTCTAGCTGAAATTCTTAACTTAAGTTGCATTAAATCAGGCAATTAACATTACAATCCAGAGGCATGAAGGCTGATTGTTTTCTCTGAATTTGTTTCCTTGGGGCTTGACAGTGACACTCAGACACAGTACTCAATAGAGGGTAACATTTAGCTATGCCACATTAGGAAGGAGCCTTGGGAGGCAATCACAGGTTCCTATTTTTTCTTGCTCAGAGGGGAAAGCATTTCACTGCATGATTGAAAAACACTTGCTTATTCCTTTCTTCTCCACTTCCACTTCCCCACTCCAGTTGTGTCCAATGTCAGACAGTTCAGAGGAATGTTCATTCCCCCATCACAACAAGGATGAACTTCTGGCAGGGACCTTGAGACACCCTTTATAGATAGAAAATTATTTCCAGACTTTCCATTTCTGCTATGAAAATAGAACCAATAAATGCCCATCCTAGAGCAGGTACCACAGCCTGTACCCAAGCCACTAAAATAAACCAGGGAAACAGTAGGTCTAGCAAATAAAAACATCAAACTGCTTTTAAAAAGCTATATAGAAATCTTCTTGTGGGTAAAGGCATGCCTGATCACACAGAAAATAAAAATGGTACATGATGCCAGTAGTTGCTTATCTGCAAAAGATGTTATCAAAGCAGATTAGACAGAACAGCCAGCTCTTGCCCCTCTGACTTGACTTCAGATTCTCTGTGCAAGCTTATGAATCCTGTATAATGGGACCAGATTAGCTCCAATTCCCACGCTTTCTCTGGCCATAAACCTTAGAAGACACTACAAGGGAGGGAGAATTAGGGCATAATACAAATCAAACTCAAACAAGGCATTTTCCCATGCAGCCACACAATTTTGTGATCTTTTAATATCATATATTAACTTACATTTCATTCTTTGGTTAAAGCAAGAGATTTAACCTTTATAGTGGTATTTATAAAGGGGAACAAAGGAAAGCTCCCCTCCCCCAAATTTTTATTCAAGCATACATAGTCATATTGATGAAACTGCTTCCCCCAAAGTTAGCAAGAGCACACACAGGTAACAATTTGCAGAGTGATGTCAGATAAGATGCTAAGTGACACCAAAAATGAGTGTACACACATCAAAAATGCTGATCTTGAAAGGATGGTCCATAAAGACCAAGGGAACAGAATTCTTTTGCATGTCTTCTATCCAGGATCCCAATATGAACAACACAAATCATGCATGCCAATAAAAACTGATCATTCAAGATCCTGCTTTTCAAAGAGGGTAAATGGCCCTTGAACTTGAACTCCTAGCAAACTTTGCTGGGGGAAGAGAGGAACGGAGATTTTTAAGCTATGAAATCATAAAATGTATGACCTGGAGGCCACAGTTCTTGAGTCAAGAGTCCAAACAAATCTGTTGCTTTAACATTACATGTCCCAATCATATGGAAAATGCTCACAGCCACTAAGAATATAAGGGGTCTCTATGTCAGCTCTTAGTAGGTAATGAAGCCTTTCTAGTGAAGTGTTCATAGCCAATAAAAGTAATAGCTGAATTTCACTTATTTCCCCTGTGCATCAGCAGATTTCTACACTTTTATATCTCCAGAATGTATGCATTATTAGATCCTTCTATGTACGTGTCACTGTGGTGTTCAAGTGTGGTTCATTTTGAATCAAAGCAAACTATCCAAAACTCCCAAAATCCAGCTCTAATTTTGCAGTTTCTGTCCATTATTAATTGTGCCATATGCTTCAAAATTAGCCAGTGAAGCTTTCTTGGCTTTGCTCCCACTCCTCCCCATACTTGGACAAGTTGTTCAATTATTTTAAATATAATTCAAATGTTTTCCTCAAGGTGGTGGGAAACCTTCTGTGCTTAAGACAGTAAAATTCATAGTAAAAGGTCTTTCTCATCTCCTTTAGTTATCAGACTATGAATAACTTTCCAACCACTTAAAATGCATTTACACATCTCCCAACAATAACACACAGCCAGCAACACTGCATGGACCTTTCTTAATACAGGTGTGCTACCTGCACTGTGAATTGGGTACATTTTAAGATCTGATTGATTATTCCAAACTCATCCTTAAAGCTAATAGGAACTGCACAGGATGTGTGGAAGAGATATCACACAGGGATGGAACATTCACAGACCAGAAGCAGGTACAGAATTATGCTTAAAGTGTTTATAAGACTCAGTTTATTAGAATCATCCACTCAGCTGACAACTGCTGCCCCTATATTCTCCAGCTTGTGCTTCTTCCTCTCCTCCTGACACAGCTCTTTACTTCACAGATTGTCTCAAACATTCATCCCTGCAGAGAGAGGCAGCAACTTTTCAGATATGCCCAGGAGTCTGGCTTTGACCAGTTTCCCCCAAGGGGTCATTTCAGAATACAGCCCTGCTTCTGTTCAGTGATTCTTTCTCCTTTGTGCAAGCTCTCATCTGCTTTACCCTGAGTATCCTTCTTTTCCACAATAGGTGCCTTTGGCAAGGCACCACAGCAGTGAAGGTCCTTATCCATGGAAAAGATGACCCAGGGCAACAGCAGGGAAAGCTTCTTCCTAGTGCCTGAATTTTAATCCTGCCCTGGAGAGTTTTCTGATGTTGTTGCACTCTTGTTAAAAACAGCGGTCAGCAGCTGATCACTTTCTAGCACAGATGGGCCCCATGAATCTCTAGTCAAAAGTTATTGCTGAAACCATTCATTGGTATGTCTTCAATTTGCAATTCATGCTTAGACTCTTGCATTCCAGCAGTTTTTGCTCCATATCACTTATATCAGCTAGTGCCAACATCTGGCACGAAGTTCAAAGCTCAGGTCCAGATGAATCAGTGCAGACTACGGCAATTTCTCTCCTACACATTGGAGCCTTGAACAGTGGACTGAAATGAAACAGCTCATCAATCTGCTTCCAGCATGTAACAATGTGTATTTGGACGTTATACCAAATTTCCTGTGTACCTGCAGCAGTGCTACAGCCTGACAGTGCACAATCAGGGACAGACTGGGAAAGTCAGCTGAATGCATGGAGAGAAGGTGGGCTTGCAGGCCCCTGGGGGTGACAAGCAGCACAAGCTTTTTCCAAAACAGTGTTGGTGAACATGCTTTACTGATGGTAGCACAGGAAAGAAACAGCCATCTATCCACTGCTTTCTCACTGAAGATATTATTGTAAATCATTAGGGAGTGGTTTCTGCTCTGACAAAACAAGTCAGACATCCAACATCACTTCTTCTTCCACATTAACTGTACCCATAAGTGAGATCCAAGGAAGATGGTTCCTTGTTGGACTCGAGGTAGCCATTAGTGCTCCAGTGACTGACCAGAGTAAAAGATCCCTGTACATATTTCACTTTGTTTATACAAGAAAAAAGGAAGGAAAGTCTGTTATGTTTCTTAAAGAACAGGCTTATCTGGATTTGTTTTACTTACACTGCTGTGCATTAGAAACAGTGTCATTTAGCTCTGTGGTGCTATCCCAAGGTGAAACTGACACATATCTAGAATAAAGGTATCCAAGGTCCCTCTCTGCACAGGAAATACTTCTGAAAGTGAGGTTTAGCACAATGCTATACGTGGAATTCTATGCAAATTTCAACAGAAGTGTTAGGAGTATTTTCTTTTTTTCTTCTTGCATATTATGCATGCCCTTCATCTGTAAAACCCCAAAATAATCTAAAAGTCTAAATACAGGACTAGAAATCTCAATACAAAGCAGTAATTAAAACCCAACAAAATTAATGCTTAGACTAAAATGTGAATCCCAGAAATTAGGATGTTCAGTTTAAGTTCCCTTGACAACCCCTTCATGCCTTCATTCATAATATGTGCATGGAAAAGGTGGATATGGAGTTAAAGTCATCATGACAACTTTGCTTCTAAATTATCTGTCTTTTGTAAATTGGCTACTTTGTAAATTGTGCTGTACAGCACAGCTCTTGACAGAGGAAAAGTTTTTAGAAGCAGCTTGACAGATCAATAACTTGTTTTTAATTTTAACAAAAATGCATTTACAAATATATATAGTCAGAGAGAATAAAGACTAAACATATGATGAATCCAAGCATCAGCTAAACCAGAATATTTTGTGTCTTCAATCAATACAGCAATGCTAGTAAGATTTTTTATTTTACATTTAGCATCGCTGAACCTTCATATAGAAAAAATATTCAGGTAATGCCTGTACTGTCAAAAATGACATCTTCACCATTTCCTACCTACACTCACCAACATAATCATTTGTTTTGTTAGGAGAAAAACTGCCTTTGTTTTGTTACAGAAACTGCCTCCTCCTGGAGGAAACAGGTTCTCAAACACGACATGGAGACTTTGCTGCAGTGGGAACTGTATGTTATTAAATCTCCTTGCATAGTGTTAAATATTATTTCCTCAACTGTCTTTAGCCTCTGGACTTCAAAACAGAACAAGAGTCTTTCACAGAACACTCTGCTTGCCTCTTATTTTTATTGAGAGCACAGCTTTCACTACCTCCACGATCTCTCTAAAGTTACAGAAAGCAAAACACAACACAAAAAGCCTTCACTTTTTTCCTGTGTTCTCAAAAGTTCCCACTGCAAAAGAAAAAATGCTCATTTGATCTTGTAAAAGATTTCTCTTGTAAATTATGATTTCAAGTAGTAAAGTGATCTTTAAAAAGGTATTTCCTGAAAACTACTTTCAAGATCATAACTCTGAGTCAAACAAGAGCTTAAATTTCGTATCTGTGCAGAGTGGAAATCTCAAATTGCTTTCTAATTTGACTTTTCCTATCGGCTCCTGAAAATGTCACCAAGACCTGATGATAAAAGAAACTCAGAGAAGAGCTGCAAACCTACTATTTTTTTTCCCCTCTTGTACACTTCAAAAACATAATCTTCATCCAGGAGAGCCTTTCCCAAAATAAGAGTTCAGCTTTAAGACCAGTGCGTGTACCAAGTACAGGTCATAGTCCAGTCTGTTATGTCTGGGCACTGCAGTAATGCACTTAATAGGGAAATAACAACCACAACAGCACAATATTCACAAATATGAGTAAATTCTGCAGCCATTCCAGATTTTCTCCTTTAATGGAGAGAGTTTATTCTTTTCAAGCAGATCCACAGCCCAAGGTCTCCACCTGCCCTGTGCTAGACCTACCGAAGTTCCCTTTTTCACAGCTCCTTTTTGCTACTAAGCATATGCATATGGAATCAGAGTAAAGGAGATTTCCCAAGTGCTGCTAAAAGGCTGAATCGCTTCCCCCAGGGGGTCCCTGTCACTTGATTAATACGTGTAGCTGTTAGAAGCTGTTCAAATGACAGTGCTAAAAAACTGAACAAGCACCACAGAAAAAAGGCTGGCTAAAATAACCAAACCATGAAAATAAAATGAATAAAAGAATGGCAAAAAGAATACCAAATAAAAGCAGAGGAAATATAAAGGGCAAGGATATAGGCAGAACTGACAGTCATACGAAATCAGCATTCTCTTCCCTCTTTACTTTTTCTTCCTCTTCCCCCTCCCCACTTCCTAACTCCTCCACTCCACTTACACAATTCTTTGGCCTCTACTGACAGTTTAGCATTACAAATCCTCATGCTGAATCTCATGAAGTCAAGCAGGCTCAGTGAAGATCACTGGGCTCAGCTTACTCCTGGTATAATCTCATCCAAATCCATAGAGTTACATGAGGGATGAGCTGGAACCAGTGACGTTTTCTGAGTTTTCTGACATCCAGCTTTGGAGCTCTGTAATTCCAGACTGATGATAAACAGTGAAGGGTTCTCTGAACACAGCAGAGGAGAAAGAAAAAATATGAGTTCCTTGAATGGTTTTCATCATAGTAGTTGCACTACATCTGTCATATATCAGAACCGTTCCCATGTTTCCTGCACAAGATTCATATCAGCTCTAAAACCCGACCATACTTCACCAAGTTGGACAACAAATTTCCCCACAGATGGAGAAATATATTTTTGAGGTAAAACAGCAAGGAACATAGTGTCCTTTAAAGCAACTTAACAAAAGAAATTATACTGTTCCTGGAAAGCCCTTTGCAATCTCTGCTTTTTTTTATCTGAAAAGTCTATACAGTTGTTTATTCACAAAGTGATAATTCTCTCTTTGTCTCAGTGAAAACTTTTTCCTGGGAGATAAAAAATATCTGCTGTATTGCTTTTGAGCAGTAATAACCAACTCACACCAAGGCTGTATTTTTTTATTATTTGTACTGTAATAATGCTGGGAGCCTCTTGCTGGCACTAGATGTCACTGTGTTGAAATTGAGCATATACAGGATAAGACACACCCATTGATATGACCAATCAGATGCACTGCACTTTAAATGGCAAAACTCAGGGAAAAAATAATCAGCAAATAAGACTGCCAAAGACCTCAAGAGGTCATCTGATCCATTTGGAGATGCGTGGCAGACTGACTTATGGCTGATCAGCCATTGCTCTCAGTGGTTTCATCCATTTTACAAATGGAAAATAAAAGATTGTGTCACGCCCATAAAGCCAATTGCCTGGTCGCAGTATTTAAGTCAAAGTTTAGCCTAAAGCTCCCAAGTCCTGGTCAACAGAGACCATGAAAATATTTTAACTTACCTGAATTTGGGAGTATCTAAGGAAAACAACCATAAACCTGCTATCTGTATCTGCTACTATGAAACAGTGAGTTCAAATAAATCTAGCTACCAGTAACAATTTTTTATTTGCTCTTCTGCACTCAGGAATACCTAAATAAAAGCAGAAATCTCACAAATAGCTGTATATCCACATATCCACATCATTTAGCACACTGCATTAGATATTTACTTTGCCTGCACTATCAGTAAAACACACCATTCCATGCCATATATATGAAAGGCCCACTACACAAAAATTCACACAAGATAAAAAAACAAGATCAAAAGCACTCTATATCTGACAAAGACTTTTTGCATACTGCAATGCATCTCTCCCCATGTATTCTATGAAGCAGCATACACACACAACATCAGACAAGACCATCCTTTCCATCAGTTACTGCAGATACTGAGTTTTCTGTTTCAATGCAGAATAAAAAAATAGTTCCAAGTTACAGACAGCTCCTTTTCTATCGCCATGTTATCATCACTTCTCTAGGCTGAAGTGTAATCACCATTTTTTGCAGGTTACTGTTTCTACCTTCTATTTCAAATAAGTTTCATACACTGGTGCAACTGAGGCAAGATTAATATGACTTTCCTTTTTAATATAAATCTTTTGATTTGTTGCTGAATGGACTGTTCTCAATATTGCTATCTAACTGCAAGGGACAATGTTGTTTATCATTTCCCCTCGAAAGCAGCCATCCAGATCTAGATATTACAGTACTCTCAATTTAGAAACCATGAAATATAAATGTGTTCCTACCATAGGAATTAAATGAATGTTTATTTTACATCTGAAGTACCTTTTACATTTACTTCCCATCTATGACACCTAGGTAAAAATTCCCACTAAAACAGCTAATGCTGAAAATATCCTCTGAATAAGATACATAGGAGTTCAAAATTAGTGAAATGCAGATCATAAGAAATAAAAATGTAAGTAATTACATTTAGTTACAAAACTAATGAAGCATTTCACCCCTTTGGAAATGCCAGGTCTTTTTAAGCCAGAATGTCTTGGGACAACTTCCTAACAAAGTCTAAACCTTGCTTGGAAGAAAAAAATGGAAAATCCTTTATAATATGTTGAAGTATTGTTTGCAAATATTGCTTAAAAACATTTTTACATCACAGAAAATATAGTCTAAACTGTAAATCTGAAATAAACATGCCCATGTGATAGCTTTACTCACATTACATTTCATTTGTCAACCATGTTTTTTTTTTCCAGTTTGGAAATGAAAGGACATCCCATATATTTGAAATTCCTATCAGGTAAGGAAAACTGGTTCCACTTTTCACAGAATACTTACTTTTTTCAGCTAAATGGTTCCTTCTGATAGCCATACTCTCCTCTAGGCACACACTCCAACAGCAAAGCTGAGTATTAAAACACTCAACATACTTAAACACAATGCAAGTTAATAAAGGAATGTCCTTTGTTGCTGAAACCACACTGGGAGCATGAAGAACATCAAATCTTTCCCATGCCACAGAACTGAATTATCCCATACTTCTTGCACAGACTGGTATCATCCTAATGACTGAAGAGGCCTATTGATATCAGCTGAGATGCTGATGCTGTGCACATACCCACTTTAGCTTGAACCAAGCCACACTTCAATGATGCTCTAAGATGGACTTTCCTCTGCCTTTTCCTTAAAGAGAGGAGATCCACAGGACATTTAAATATTCAAACTAGATTACATTAGAGCATGCCTCAGAATCCTGAAATTACTAAAGTGGAAGAGGACATCCAGATTAATTGGGCAACAGAATAAAAGAGTCATGAGGCCTCCTCACTGCTTCAGCAGATGTTCTTATGGTCTACCAGAGGCTCTCAAATGTCAGTCAAAAAGTGTCACCTTTGCAAAAGGCCAGGACAAATAAAAATCTCTGCCTACAATCTAGAATCATCCTCATTATAGATCAATGCCAACTATGTTCAGGGCTGCGTCCCCAGCAGCCTGGCGAGCAGGTCAAGGGTGGGGGGGTGATTTTCCCCTTCCACTCAGCTCTGCTGAGACCCCACTTGTAGATCAGATGTTAGAAAAGGTTCAGCAAAGGACAGGAAGTGGAGGTTTAGCAAAGGGATAGGGAAGGAGGGTCAGGAAGGGACAAAAGTTTTGGTTTGGTTGTCCTGGAGAAGACAGCCTGGGTCACACAAAGGCGAGGGAGGATGCAGCTGAGGCCTGTGCAGGTCAAAGGGAGGGAAGGAGATGCTGGGCCAAGGGAGAAAAGGGCAGGTTGGGGTACACAGCACCTCAGCTCAGCCCTTGGTCCATCACATTGACCAGCTGCTGCCCAATGGTGGTCCCAGAGCCCGGGGCCCAGAGTACTCCCCCTCCAGGATGGCTACAAGACAGTGCTGAGACTGCTCCTTATCTCAGCACGCAGGGCTACTTCCCAGACAGGAGTCTTTCAGCCACATGAACCCATTCCTACCATTAAACGCAATTATCCTCCATGCCAGACCCTCCCTCAGCCTCTGATTACCGTGGAATTCCAATTGAGATTACCCCTTCAGGGGTCTCATATTCCCCGAAGCCCAACTATGAAACCAGCAGTGCCCCGAACTGCTGCCACTACTCCAGAGTGCCTGGCACCTGTCCCTGCTGGCCCGGGGGAGCGGAGCCCCACTTCCTCTTTCGGATGTGCTTGGACAGGAGCCCTGCTTGACCGCAGCCACGGAAGGGAAAGCGATTCTTCACCACCGCACAGCTCACCTCCATCGTCCTGGGCAGCCTGGCGCCCGGGCAGTGGGCATCACTGGCCGCAGCCGGCCTCATCCCCTTGGCAGCTGTTTCCCTGCCTGCAGGTGTTTCCCCCGCCCACAGCGCCCCTGGCGCCAGCACACCCGCTGGGATGCCAGGGGCTACCCCGGGTCTGGGGTACCAGTGGGGCCCGGTGCCAGCCCGTCCGCACTGTCGGGGGCACAGAGGCGAGGGGCTCAGGAGGGGCTGCAACATCACCACGGAAACCGGGGCTGCCAGCTGACGGAGCCCGCGGGACGGGCTCTTCCCCGGATGGTCTCGGCGGGACGGGCAGACTCTGAGGATGCTACGGGAGGGAACAGGAGGAGGACGATGATCTTCACACCCCGCTGGGCACTGCCCAGCCCGCGGCAGCGCCGCCTTGTATCAGAACCAGAGGAGCCGGCAGGACTATCGGCGGCGCGCCCGCCCCCACCGCCATCCCGTCTGCGTGGCGGCGTCCTCTCAGCCACCCCAGGCTGTGCGAACGCCGGGATGGCGTGCAGGAGCCTGGAAGCCAAGCAGAGCCCGCTGCTCCGGCGCCGGGAGCAGCGCCCACCGCTCCCCGCCCAAGGCGCCAGAGGCGGCCCCGGCCCGGACCCCGCGCGCGCTTCTTCGCCTTCCCGAGGGCGCCACCCCGCGGCCGCGGCGCGTGCGGCACCTCCGCCGGCGGCGGGGCGGGGGCCCGCGGGCCTCTGCTCGGTTTCTGTCTCATTACTGAGCCGGATTTGGCTCCAAGGCAATCGGTACGACCCCACTGGCTTCAGAATCCTGAAGGTTTCAGCGGGGTACGAGCCCGTCCCTCACGGCTCTCAACCTCCAGGAGTTCCCTTGCGCGGTGTCTCCACCCAAGGGAAGTGCCCTCGATCCGGTGGGGCTGCACTTACTCCCTGCTCACACCCGATCCGCAGTCAGACATGGTCACATTAGTCCTCACTTACTGGGGGATTTTCCCTTCTGCCCCACCACAGCAGAAGTGCCATGATCTCTATGGAACTTATATCAATTTTTGCTCTAGGTGCAAGTACCTTGACTAGTTACTGATTTTATTTTTTTCCCCAAGGTTTAGAATCACTATTTGGAAGGCTCACGGCTCTTGGAAAACTGGTATATAGGTGGACAGTACAGAGTCAAAAGTGACACTTTAACTGTGGTAAAGATCTATTTTTAAAGGGGCCATTCAGCAGCACTTCCAAAAAAACACTGGTCTTGGTAGCTGTCTAATTTTGCCAAGAAATTTGACCACCACCACCACCCCCTTCATCCCAACCAAATCAGTTTAGTAATTTTTATCATACTTAAAACATGAAGTGTTCTGAGTAGATGCACTAGTCACATGGAAAGCTGATTCTCTCAGACAAAGATTGTACTGTTGTGCAAGCATAGGATTATGAATAAGAACTGCACTTTTCAAAAGTTGTTTGCTATTTGATTTAAATATTGTTTTATCTTGCACCAGTTACTAGCTGTCCATTTTTTGTTACAGTACTGAAAGAAAGGTGTGACCAAAATCAAAAACAACTTGCTAAGAATTTCTACTCTATTGACTAGAGTTTGTGCTGTCCTCACCAAAGCTTTGACATCTCTCCTTCTAGCAAAACAAATTATGTCTGCCAGCAAAAACATTGGGTATGCTGGCCCAATTTTATATTCTTTATTTTAAGTGTGATGTCTTATTTTGTCTGAACACAAATCTTCCATTTGATTTAAAAATGTGTATAACTCTGGGAAATCTGTTTCAGCATTGATGAGAAATAGCACCATCCATTTATAGGATGCTCAGTGTAGACATGGATACCTTTCTGAGTGCAAAGGAAAATGAAAAAGAGAAGCAGAATATCTTCTGATAGTTTGTCTTCTCTGCATCAATTATCCGAAGTTATTAGACGCAAGTATTTGTCTTTTTGTTAGTGTATCAATTGAGAAATTCATGTTGCAAAACCACCAGCAACTGACAGAGGCCTGGTTTGATTAGCAAGGGAATTACGGTTTTGATCCCAGATGCTGTAGCTTATGCACATTGCTGGCTCAAGTGTCAGCAGCTTCTGACCTCAAAGCTGTATCCAGCAAGCCATCTGGATCAGGCTCACAGCCCATTTAACATGAGCTAGGAACATTTATCAGGTCAATAAAGCTTTCAAAGTAGCAGCCATCTCAGAGTACGAAGCGTATTATGGAGCCAGTCTCAGCACTGGAAGATGCCAGAACATGTTAGCCCCATTCCTCGTGTATCATGTGAAAAGAGCTCTCCTTGGGCTGAAAGACATGTCAGACAGCACAAATAAGACTTAAGCAGGTGACTGGGATCAATGAACAGAAATATGTCTGCGCCTGATAAGGTTTATTCACTGTTCAAAATGGGGTCTGCCAGCACAGATCAGCCCAGGAGACAAGCCAGATGGCAGATGTCATTGCTGAGGCATAAAAGCCCTTACAGAACAACCTTGGTTCCACCTTCATTGATATTATGCATTACCAAACATTAGAAATTTGATCTGGGTCAGACAAGAGCACGTGACTGTACTTATGTCATGTCAGAAAAAAATGATAAGGTATTTACACCAACTCCTTGCCACTTGGAAAAGATAGTCAATGCCCAGTCCACTGTAAAAGGAGAGTTACATGAGACAGTTTCTGCCCTGGAACAGAGTCCACTGGCACAAAGTCATCCCTTCAAAAGGGAAAAGCATTCCATTTGAATTGGCAGGATGAGCTTGCATCAGTTATGTTCCTGTCCTATGTGTCTGTGTTGTTTTCATCTGATTTAGTTTCTTAAAATGAAGCTGCATGCTACAAGTTCTGTGTCATGTGTGACCAGAATTTTATAAATGTCCTTATTCATCACTGGAAACTCTAGCTAGGAGGTAGTGCCTTTAGGATGCATATGGAATTTATCTCATCTAACTATAGATGCCAATAACATAGGCATCTACATCAAAGCTAGCCATCAGAGCCTAACATGGTTAGCAAAAAGAAAAAGAAAACGCAACACATGGAACAAGACTCCCCGGGTTTAGTTTAGAAGCCCTTTTTCACAACATGATTACTCCAGCCCTGGAACCCACCATTCTTCACATTCATTTAAAAGAGAACCAGCTGAAATGTAGTAATCTCTACGATATTTATATAGTCAAGTGAATCCAACAAAATTAGAAAACCACCAGTCCCTTTAGCGCGTCTCTGGCTGTTTACTGTCAGGTGGCTGCTACTTTTCCATGGTTGTTGAACTTGGCCATATTTTATCCCTTAAATAAAAGTCAACCCTTCTTCCCAGAAGCTTATAATTCACCTTAAAGGATTACCAGAAATATTTTATCACCTGCTCTGATGTTTAAACACTTCTTAAAACAATCTGCTAGACAGGAAGAAATGAGAGGGGGAGATCATTCAGGGAACTCTATCAGGAGACTAAGTGGACTGTGAAATGCTCAAATATATGGTAATTGTCAACTTATTAGGGTATGTATTCTGTTCTGATTGGTAGTGTGGAGTACTTTAAACAATTAGAAAGATTCTGGTTTGTGAGTACAGTAATCCCATACTTACATTTAAAAATGTCATGCCAGGACATTGGAAATTATAATTACTGAAGAAGATGCCTAATTTTTTGAATGGATTCTTGATTTTTGCTACTGAATAACTAGAAGCACAAATAAACTTTTTTAGGGGACTAATGATCTGTGTTTCATCAGTCAGCCAATGCCTGCTGAAACCACTTTCAAGGTGGTCAATGATCAGGACATCAGATGTTCCAAACGTGTTCCAAAAAGGTGTTCCAAATACCCAGGCATTAAGAATTACTCAGATGACTTTCCTAATCCTAAACACTAAGCCATCACTGTAAGAAACAGTTCCAGGATCTCCTTCCTTGCATTTTTACAGGAGGCAGACAGACTGTGGACCTGCCTCTGAAGACGGCTGGAGACAGATGGAAGCTCTCTCTGTCCGTGTGCTGAGCTGGGCACACACAAGCTAAACACCGCTCAGTTGTGTAGCTGTATTAGCACAGCAGTGTCAACACAGCTACACGACTTCTGGAGCACAACAGATGAGGCACAGCACTGTGCAAACACAGCCAAACAGCTCCTGGATGGTGTTTGGTGTAGCCCAGTAAATATTACTTTTTTTTTGCCATTCTTACTAAAAGGCCACATGTTTTTTATTGACCTGACAGAAAAGGGTGTTGGGGTTTGTTTGGGCTTGTCCTGGCCTGAGCTGATAATGAGCTTGTTTTATTTAACTGGGGGAGGAAATGTCCAGCAGTTGAGTTTGCTTAGAGTTAGCTCTAGTTTATAGTGATAACAAGTAGATTTTCTGTGTAGATTAAACTACCTGCAATCCTAGAATAAAATACAGCTTGCAAGAATGCAAATACAGTGTGTACTGGAGGTCCCAGACTGTAAACACAAATCCCAGTGGTCAGTCAGTGGTTCCTATGGGCAGGCAACTATCTAAACCACTTTAGGTATAACAAAGAGACTGCAAAATTGAATAATTGAGGACTAAAGGAAATAAAGTCCATGTAGTGCAGGCTGTATTAAGAAAATAGTGAAACATAAACCCAAAGTGACCCTAAAATAGATGAAGAAGGGATCTCCAGACATCAAACCCTGCTGGATAAGAACTGAGGACATTCCTGGTGGCTCCTGACAGTCCCACCAGCCCCACTGCTGTCAGCCACAGGACTGAGATGGACATGGGAAGGATGGAGCAACACCAGAGAAAAGAGGAAAATACTCTAATTTTGAAGTTAATAGGATTCAGGGCTTAACATGGGACTTCTTTGCAACTGCCCCACAACCTGAGAAGAAAGACAATGGCTTTTTTCCTCAAAACATATTAACCCTAAGATTCATTTAACTTCCCTTTAGGTATTTACCATGTAGACATCTACATTTGATCTAGCCATTCTGGGCTCTTTTTATAGTCACTTGAGTAAACCAGGTTTACTTTTAGGGCATGAATTATCTAATCTGTTTTGAGCTGACAGGAATTGCACCCTAGAATAATTCATCTTCCTACATTGACTATAAAATGGTTCAAGGCAACTAATTCAGAGAGGGAGAGTTACCAGGACTTCTACCTGTAAGAATATGATTCCTTCTGTATTCATGCCAGTCTGTTCATCCCTGCCTTCTTCATTTACAGATTATTTCACTGAGCAATTACTCATTGGACTGAAATCCCTTAGAAAGCATGGCCCCGGGTTTTAATTATAAAATAACACTGTTGGAAGTACGGATCATTCATTTGGAAGAATCTTGCATTGTACCAATAATAACAACAACAGAACTAATAAACAAAGGCCATAATTTCAAGGGTATTGCTGGAAGAAGTAGATGGGAACTGTAGAAAAATCAATGCCTTTCCAGAAGGCAATTCAACATCTTCCTGAATTAAGGTCTTATTAGGAAAATAATATTTAAATTGGGGGATGAGGAAGCTCAGCTACGAGCAAAAGTTAAGGCACAGCTACATAAGTAGAGGGAGATCTTTTGCAGCAAGTCCCATAGGAAACGAGGAGGACTTCATGTACCTCATCCCTATTTTATACTGACCAACACATTATTAGTGCATTATAAAGGACAGGCCTACCCTGAGCTTGGGGCTTCCCAGCAGAGAGTTCTTTAGTGAACCCCCAGCAGCATGGCTGCCTGAGAGGAACCAACCATGTTAGGCACACGTTACCATGCCGGTCTCTGGAGGGGACAGTTCAGCTCTGTGCACTTTTATAGCCCCATAAATGACAATACTAACAATTTACTAACTTCTGATAAAGACCAGCTTCTTGGGAATTGCTGATGCCTCTATTTCTATGGGAAACAAATCTCCCTGGAAGCTTTGCTCTGCTGCTTTCTGAGCACATGAAAGTGCTGCTGAAATTCCTAATTGCAAATTAGACTTTTGACAGGGGAAAGCAGAGCAGACGGGTTGAAATAGCCTTAAAGTGCTTTTCTCTTCCGGATGGCAGAAGAGTTCATAATCTAGACAAATTAACTGATTGGAACAAACAGCATTAAGGCAACACTGTGCGATGTTGTGGCTGGCAGCTGGTGGCCAGACACTAGAACATACTTAACCAATTAGAGCTGTCCCCTGCACCAACCAAAATTCACATTTAGAACAACTGAGATGTGATCTGGGACATTTTGTGGTCCACATACAGCAGCTTTACCAGGTGGGCCAGAAAAGTGAGATTCTCAGTGGGTGAGTTAGCTGGGGCTATAATAAACCTAAATCTGCTGGAAGTCAGTCTTTGAATATCTTATTGGCTGAACCACTCCAGGTTTAGCTGGAGATGTCTTTTTTGGCTTTATAGCACTTCAAGGAGATTTAGGAGGCATTTTATGATTACTGGTGCCTTTTCCATACTTAAAAAAAAATAGGCTGAGGATCTTTCAGAATATTCTTTCTCTGACACTGTAATAGTTACACTTACAGAATAATTATTCCTGGTACTCAAACAGTGCCTTCCATCGGCTTTCATAACAAGTTCAAAGAATTAACAAGCTAGAGGTTAATTTTCAAACTCAGCTTTGGTGACTCAGCAGTCCTAAAAAAACAATCATTTGTCTGTGTTCCCTGCCTACAGCATTAGGTACTTAAGTCACTTATATCTGAAAAAGTGAGAGATATCTGTAGAGACTTGAGGGAGAGCTGGGAAGGGATCACAGATCCCTTACTCAGAATACTTAGTCATGTATCTTTGCCAAAAGACTGTGTTTCATTTTAAGCCTCAATGATATGAGTGAAAGTTTTTTTTCCCCCTAATATAGCACGGGAATGCTGGCTTGCTAACACCCTGGCAGCAAAGTGTGCACAATGGAGAGTCCAGGGATCTGAGAGCAGCATTTTCTCTCCCTAATGGCTCGTGGCTTAGGAAAATGATTTGCCTTGGGTTTCTACCTGTCCTCAAGGAAAAAACACAGAGTGGCAATGACATTGTTAAAATTAATCTGTCTGTTCATTAAGTACATTAGTTTAATTTCAATTCTGAGATTAATGAACCTCACTTTTGATGCACAGACTCATGATTCATTCTGAATGTTTATGCTGCCTAGATATCCCTATAGTTACCTACCCAGTGTGACCCTACTATCCAAACACTTCAGAATTATTAATGAATTATGCTTTCAACATAGAGCCATAAGGAAGCAGTACTCAAATGCATTCCCTTTGCAGAAAGAAATCAAACTATAATGCTGAAATCCTAATTTCACTGATTCTTAATGCCTTGAACCTGGAACATTTCACATTTCCGTTTAAGTCAAAAGCACTCTACCTGATTTAATTGCATACATTACAGTAAGGTGACTCATGCCTTAGAAATGCCTTTCTCTTATTTGCATCGACCAGGAAAGCCTGGAGAGCTCAGCAGAGAAAAAAAATTATCTGCAGGATAGGTGCTTGAAGTTAGGTTAAAAAAATACCAGTCAGGGAGAGAGGCTGTGGCACTGTGCTGCACATGCACTTGCAGACAGGAGAGAATCAAAAGTGTGAGACATCACAGGTTTCAGGAGAACTCCCAAAAGAAACTCTCTAGAGTATTCTGGCCAATTTACATATTGTACTACCTAAAATTAAGGGGGGGAAAAAAGGCTCTGGAACTTCACACATCATTGAAAAGAACTCCCTTAGGAGTTTGGCTTGGCTTTTCAGCAGTGTGAAATCTGTTTTCACTTTCTAAACAAAATATTACAACAAAAATAGAAGTAGAGGCAGAAAAAGGTGACATTTGTGAGTTCAGAGCTATCCATTTGACTCAAAAGACTGTACTCAATGGGTTTGCTAAAAATATATTCATTAAATCTATTTAGCATTTTTGTTGTTTTTGAAGTGTTTATCTACAAAGCAAAATATTTCAAGACTGTTTCTAATTTACCTTTTGAGTTAACTTTAAAGGAGTAGAAAACAATACCCAATAAATTGTTTTCCAATAATAAAACTGGTGTTTACTGAGTTTATTGATGTTTACCAGATGCCTCTCTCTGACTAAATTCAAGAGAATCCAATAAAATCATAGAGTCTACTACTTTTGCTCCAGCATCCCTTATCAACAGTCCTAGGGTTGTGTTACCCTTCTTGATATTCCTCAGACTGCTCCTGACTGTGCCACATGAAACAGCAGCAGTGGGCAATAGTCAGTGTCCTGTACAAGGTTTGGTAGTCTCCCAGTGGCATCCCTGATATGAGCCACCCGTAAGCAGCACACCTCTTTAAGGAGAGTGCCTCACGTCTCCAGATGGGTGATTCCGCACCTCTTCTCTTTCTAGCATGAGGGCCCCAAACCAGCACACAGGATTCCAGGTGCAGCTGCGCCAGTGCTGAGTACAGGGGGATGGCCACTGCCCTGCTCCTGCTGGCCACACCAGTGCTGATCCAGGCCAGGATGCCACTGGCCTTCTTGGCCACCTGGGCACACCCTGGCTCATGTTCAGCTGCTGTCACCAGCACCCACAGGTCCTTTTCAGCCTGACAGCTTTCAGGCCCTGCCCCCAGCTTGGAGCACTGCCTGGGGCTGCTGTGACACAGCTGCACTTGGCCTTGTTGAACCTCATGAAAATGGCCTCAGACCATCAATCCAGCCTGTCCAGATCTTTCTGCAGAGCCTTCCTGTCCTCCAGCAAATCAACACTCCTGTCCATCTTGGTCATCTGCAAACTGACTGGGGGTGCAATTGATCCCCTTGTCCAGATCCTTCGTACACATATTAAATAGGACTGGCTCCAGCACTGAGCCAAATAATTCTATTTCATTTAACTTCCATTTGACAGACCAGCCATTTGACTGGATTGAGTTAGACTGAGATAGGCATTATCTTATGTTGTGATGCACTAAGTAGTAATTAAGTTGTTGTTTTGCACTGGGTGGTTGGGAATTTGCACTGAGTAGTTTTTCTATTGCACTATGTCACATTGGTCTACTCCACACACCTTTCCCCTCCCCCCCACCACCCCCCCCCCCCCCCCGCCCAAGCCTCAGGTGCGATGGGCTCTCCCTGACCTGCTCTCCCCTCCCCTTTTCCTCACCTGTGTCCCATTGGATGTGGCCCCTCGGCTCTTTGGCCTCTGGGCCTCTGTTACCCCCTGAGGTGTTGCCTGGATCTAAGTGGCTCCTGACAATAAACAGGATTTAGTCCTGAGGAGAAGAGCGCCTTTCATCTTTTACCTGTGTCCATGAGGATTCCCACCCCGTGATCAGAGGGGACAAAAGGGAATTCCTACAATCTTACATACATTATGAACATATTTTCAGTTATTACTGAAACTGCTAAGGTCCAAATAATAATTTTAAGTGACTGAGAAAGAACTTTAGCCTACCATGACTCACTGCTCCAGCTGTCTAGCTGAGGACCTTCACATCCTGTCCACATCTAAATCAGGGGGAAGCAGACACTGCTTGCTCTTTCCCAGCTGTCTGCCTCTGCACTGCATTACTGTGATGTTTAAAATCATATGTAAAATTTAGTGTTATCCCCTGCATATTGTGTAGCCTTATCAATGATTCCTTTCCTTTCCCCTTCCACCTTCCCCCAAGTTTTGCTATTCCTGACATCTCATCAGGATTTGAGCATATGAGCAGCATACTTCAGGCCACTGCTTTGCCAAGCTGATGATGCAGCCTTCATATAGGCAGTAGTTGTTTATCCCAAGTGGGCTCAGTGCATGGCTGGGTTTAGTTTAGGCAAGACAAAGCTTTTAAGTGCCTCAGGAGCTAGTTTCACTGTGTATTCCCTGCTGGTTTTTTTTTTAGTTCTTTCATATACAGAGGTCAATACTTTTGTAGAGATTATCCTTTTAAATCAATGTCAGCTGACTTAAACTCAGATCAGCTTACTCAAAGTCTGGTGGTATTTGAAGCTGCAGGAAGAATGTGTGTAAGCAGGGAATTTCATGCTGAAAGTTGGCCATTAGCGTAGATCCAGGCTCTGTTAAAGCATTTTGCAGCTTCTTTAGTGTCTACATATGACCTGACAGTGGATTTACAACATGCTGTGACAGCCCCTCCAGCAGGACAGTGCCATTAATCTTCAGGCAGACCTACTGAGATCAGCACTGATTTTGTGTTCAGATCCCCAAATCCAGGATCCTGTGCCCAGCAGGACTGTGACGGAATAAGCTTGTTCCAGAGCCACAGTCCTTGATCTCAGCCTGGACTCCTCTACCTCATATTTAATCATGATACTTTTCACAACTCCTCTGCAGGCTGTGATGTGGTGACTGAAGACATAGTCAAGCATTTAAGCACATGATTAACCTAAAGTGCTTGAAGGAAATTGCTGACTTCAGGAGTGCTGCTTGTATACTTGGAGTTAAAATGCACTCAGGTGCTTCACAGTTCAGTTAATTATCATTAAATACCTGCAACACAGCAACGTGGAGATGACACAACCACAGGTGTACTGCAGAATACATCTCCTGGAGCAGTAACAGCAAATCTTGGCTTCAGGTGCACCTTTATCCGAGAGGATATTTGACTATTATAGAAGACCACGATGGACTCAACATGCAAAACAGG
The DNA here is from genome assembly GCF_026979565.1 of Vidua chalybeata. NCBI lineage: Eukaryota > Metazoa > Chordata > Aves > Passeriformes > Viduidae > Vidua > Vidua chalybeata. The sequence continues at coordinate 83,400,656 of NC_071531.1, read as the reverse complement.
AATACACTTCACCTGCTTCCAAGATGTGCCTGCTTCCCACAGAATAACTGTAAAATAAATAAACTAATGAAATTCAACAGATGCTGGTAGTTAATTACAGAGTATTGAAACATTTGTTAGAGAAGGGGCCAGTAGTGAAAAATAAAATAAAATAAAATAAAATAAAATAAAATAAAATAAAATAAAATAAAATAAAATAAAATAAAATAAAATAAAATAAAATAAAATAAAATAAAATAAAATAAAATAAAATATGCTGGGTTTGATTTGTTGGGGTTTTTTTTTCCTGCGAAGTATGGGCAGGAACCCATGCTGGGGTCCTGCCCGCTGAGGACACTCTCGCAGGCCCCCCTGCCGTTCGCGGGGAGGGGGATGCGGTGGGGGGATGCGGAGGATGCGGGGGATGTGGGGGGCTCAGGCCAGCGGCTCCCGCGGGGCGGCAGCGGCCCCTGCTGGCCCCGACTCGCGCTCTCGTCCTGGGGTCACAAACATTTTTTTGTCAGTAGAAGCCCCCAGATAGGCCGGGACTGTGCGAGGGTCCGGCTCTTCCTTCCCCCCAGTAATGCCGCGGGTGGTGGTGCAGCGGTGCTTTTCTGTGCATTTGCCTCACTTATTCTCCTTGAAAAATACCAAGCAAGAGCAAGTTTGTCTGATGGTTCCCTCACTGTTCACCAGTGCACTGACAACCGTGATTTCAAGGATGGGTTAAATTATGCAGGGAGAGGCAGGAAGGGAGGCTGAGAGATGTGAAATGCAAGACACTTTCCGTGATTTGCATTTTTAGTTTCTTGTATTGATTATTGCGAGAGCCAGGGGGTGAAAAAAAAAAAAAAAAAGAAAAAAGCAGTTGGCAGCTCTCCGACTCCAAATATTTCCAAAATGATTATACGTTTTATTAATCGAGGTTAAAGTAACCTCCTTTGGCCAGTCTTAATGAAAACATAGGGGGTGTGTTAACTAAAAATCACTTCAGCATAGCAAATTAAGATACATTGGAATTTAGGGCAAGCAGTTGTCAGTGTGCAGGTTCCAGGTGCCATCTACTGGGCATATCCCATGCCGGAAAGGGACAGAGTTGCCCATTGCAGTGTGTTAAAGGTTTCGTGTGAAAATATACACACAATCTTACGAAGTTCTCTGCAGACACTTAAGAGAGACAGGTGTTTTGGCATGTAAGTACAGCATAATAGAGTACAAGCATGATTCATGTCAGGAACACCACGCCCAAGCACCTAAAAATCATAGGTCACCTTGGAAAAGGATATTCTGTGCAGAAAAGCAAAATAATTACCTGGGACAATAAAAAAAGATACAAACAGAAAACTTCAACACCACCCTACCTCTCCTGCCCCCCTGCAACCCCAGAAGTACAAACCAAAAGAAGCCTAAAGGAAACAGGAATGCATCACAACTTTGGCTCACAGCATGAGCCATGCAAGGCAAGTGCACTGCAGTCAGCAGGGCTTTCTGTCCACTTCAGGTTTTGGGCTGGAGTCAGTCTGGCAGTCCTACCTGGCTTTTCTGAGTAAGCATCCTTCACAACTGATGACTTGGAGTCTCTTTTTCAATGACTTTGTTTCAGCACTGCACCAGAACCAGAAGGATCAAGCCCTTAAATAAAGTGAGAGTCCCTACCTGGGGAGCTCACAGCACACAGCCTGAATTTGAGGAAGCAGGTACCTTTAGGACAGTGTTAGCAGAACAGGATTTTTTGGGGTCCTGGACTAATAAAATCTCAGATTATTCTGCAAATTAAGCAGTCTTTTACAAGATACAGTTCTGGCTTTCAGGCCCCTTCTAAGTTTCTTTGATAAGCTACAAAGCAAAGCTACCATGCAGCTTAAATTAATTTATCTTCCATTGCATCAGATTAATAGTACACATATCGTAATTTCCTCTATCCTTCCCCTTCTCCATCTCTCTCTCCCACACACACATCTCCTAAGGCTGTAGATATATAGACAAACAATCAGGCTTTTTTTTGTTGGTTTCTTTTCAGTGTTGTTTCATTTTAATAGGACCAGTGGGAATTGGCCTACTTAATGAGAGAAGCTTTGAAACTTTTTGTTTAAATTAATCTTATTCTAAACTGTGAGGAATAGGTAGAACTGGGGAAAAAATTACAAACTCCCTTAAATCTGAACCAAAAGTTTAACCAAAGTGGCACACTGATGCAAGGTACTAACCATTTTATTTGGGTAAATTTAAGTGTGTGATTTCTAATATAGACATATGTATAATTTATAAAAAATTGTCATTAATTTATAGTTTAAAACAAAATTATTTTGAAATATGAGGCAGATATTTCTCAATTTTGAAAATATTAATATATTCACAATTTTGAAAATTGCTGTGAGCAATCTTTAACTTCAGAGGGTCATTTCAACTAACCCATTTCTGTGACGTGTTTTGTACCAAAAAAATTTAACTTTTTTAATAAACCAGTTTCTCAGATAGTTACCAAATGACTACAGCTTTTTAGCAACTAGTGATTTTTCATCAGATCAGAATAAAAGCAAAGCCATCAAGAAAGCAATTTCCTGAGACCATACTGGATAAATCCAGAAACCCATCTCTGTCCCAAAATATACTCAGTGTTACATAATCCACAATTCCACAGAAAAAGATAAATCAGCACCTGTCAACTAATGAGGAAGGATTATTATTACATTATGACATAGTAACAGCTCTTTCTCCTTTCCTCAAAAATCACTTTTAAAAACCTGCTTTAAATGCCTATTTGAAAAGATTGCTGTTATAAAATATAAATCCTCATGCTAAAAAATCTCTTAAGATTCTTTCTCTAGAACCACTTTCTAACAAGAAAGCAGTAAAACTGCATACTTTATGAAAGATAAAAATACCGTACTTTGGCAGTTAAGAAAAGGGCTTGTTCTGGGTCAGTTATTCTGTTTCTGTTGACACAGCAGAGGCAGCGTAAGCAAAGATCTGCCAGATGCTTCTGAACCACTGTCACAGAAGAGGAGAACACATTCCCGAATTTTGAAGTTCACGAGAGGTTTGGCCCCAGTCCATGGGTCAGGTGTTTACTGCAAGTGCACCTATTTATTTTGCAACTTTGCTTTCCAGTCAAGCAGCATCATCCTCTACCCCTGACCACACACCCTTAATTTTAGATAAATGTACAAGGGAACCATTGCATATTCTTCCTTACCATTCTCCATTATTTCATCCCTGTTTCCTCCTCCACTGCTTCCTTTTGCACCCTGGTTTAGGTGCGAGCAAGTGAGCCCTGTGAGCCTTGCACCCAGAGCAGGCTAGAAGACCTGGAGCCCACAGCAATCTTATTATGCTGTATTTCTATAAAATATCCATCGTTCCTGCTCCCACCACCACCACTGATCACCACAATCCTTCTGAAGGGCGCTCCACAGAATTTTGCTGTTTGCTTAAATATATCTTTGGACTACAACAATGCTGTCAATTTTGACTAAGCAAAATACCCTAGGGGGTCTAAAGGAGGGCAGAAACTACAGCCACTTTAGAGTGCAAATCTCTCCAGCTGCAAAACACTTCTCAGCACTAATCATTTAATCATGCTAAGGTGGAGAAAGTGGTCACCCTGAGTTTGCCTGAATGCATATGTGAACAAAGCTTGTTTTGCCTGAATTTTTTTTTTAAATAAGCACAGCAGTGGTCTCCTGTCTGTATTAAGTTTTTAGGTGTTTCTCTCGACTTCTTTTACTTTCTTCAGCTTCCCAGCTGAAATGCTGAGATAACTGCCCATGGTCCTACTTTCCTGGCACCATCAGAGGAAGAAGGGAATGATTTAATAACTTAAGGCTACAGCAGTGTTTTCAGCCAAAACAACAATCAAATTCCAAAGTTCTGAGATTTGATTCATGTTGTTTACAAAACTGTGGTTCTGTGACCTCCACTTGTCTTTTCAATCATAAATAACTGGCTGTCTCCCTCTGTTCTTTTTTTGTTTCCCATTATCCACCCTCTGTCTCTTACTTCATCCTTAAATCATATGTTCTAAGGAACAGAGACCATCTTTTCACAATAATCAACAGTGCAGGACTATGTGTGAGCTGATAGGTTCTTCTCTAACGCAAGTAATGACTACTCAGAACAGCAACAGTGAGTGGAAACTCTAACACCCCTCCTGTGCCTCTGTTGCGAGCAGCTAACCTCAGGTCACTGTGGTTTGAGCTGCAGAAGGTATGTGGGCAAAACAGAGACCCAGCAATCGTACAATTGCATTCTAGTGTTCTGCTCTGCACTCTTCTGTTTTCAAACAATATTAAGCAGTTTGCAATTTGATGCTTGGAATTTAACATGCCATTTTAACTACCATTTTACCAACTTCAAGTGTGGGGTACTTAAGTTTAATGGAAATTTTAAAAATGAATACTGTAAGAAAATGCATAATCTCAAAATAAAAGCATCATCTCAAAATACATTATGCTCTATTACTGAAGGAGGTACATTATGTGAAGGCAAAAATCCCTGTCATTGCATATTATTATATCCCAACATAAGAAATTCCAAAGTGTTTGGTATAACCAATCATAGAAAGCTCAAGTAAACTTTTCATTGTGACCAGTTTTGCTCAAAATTGGTTACATAACCAATATATTCATAGGGTAGAGAGATTTCAGACAGAAAGAAGTTGTTTAAACCTTTTATTGGAACATATAAAGAATAGTAATCATATTTTGTTTTAATAAGCCAAAGTCAAGAGAGGAGGGGGATGCAAAAGCCTTTTAACAAATGAAAATTTCAGTCAGCACTAGTTTTAAAGTTAAGCTACTGGCAAACATCCATATCTAATAAAAGAAACTTTACCAACACTTTCCACCAAGAACTTTCTTTCCCTCCACCAATATCCCCATATGCTTAAAAAGTAGCCATGACAATTCCTAAGCATGTTGTAAAGCTAATGAAAAATGTTGTAAAGCTAATTTCAGTTAATGAACTATGTACCCCTAGATCTGAATGGGAAAGTATGTCATATATACTTAGATAACATCAGAAATAAAGAAGTCATGGGAAAGGAACTGAGAAACTACATCAGCCTAAGAAATCTAAGATAAAAATCTAGCCCAGACCTCTTAGGGCACAGGTCTTTAAGGTCTTTCACATGGCCAAATTATTTCATCATTCACAGTGTTTAGGGACAATTCAGTCTGGGACTGCTTACTTAGTAAACAGCTCTCTTTCTTTCAGGCCCATTTCACCTTGCTGGAAATACTGCTATTCTGCACTAAGTACTGCTTGGATGTGTGAGGAAAGGTGGTAGAGGTTCGAATATTTCTGATCTATATAATAATATATACTCAAAGGAAGTGGATGACCTCAGCAGCTGAGATCCTGTGCTCTGCTTGTCTGTGGTTTTGATAATTTCTAGGCAGAATTTCAAGACAGGAGGTTTGTGTAACACTCTTTCATTCGTCTTTTCCTTTTGGCTTACCAGAGACCACATCCCAACCTCTGTACCATGTAAGCTGGGCTTGTGTGAACTCAAAGGCTATTTCTGGAGGGACAGAACAAGCACAGAGTAGAGGGGATGGTAAACTTTAAATAGAGAGTTAGGGTGAGGAAAGACCCCACTGCACCATCTGGTGTCTGCAAAGACCATACCTGTGCTAAGGACATTGGATGAACACAGCTTGTTAAGAAAACAAGAAGTTACCGTACTTAAAAAGGGCTTGTGCTTAGGAACACATTTGATTACTTACCAGGTACCAGCATTTGTGTCTGTCTTGTCTACCATTTACTTCTGGGTACTTTTGATACATAATACACGTTGTTAATACTGTTATTTTGTATATATATCCCCAATTATGCTGAAGGAGTCAAGGATTTTAACAATGAAAAATAAGCCCTTCAGCATTGCTGTGCAACAGGCCAGTAGTAAGCAGATACAAAAGAATATCAGGGAAGGCTTGGAGAATACTGAACCAGAGCAGCTGTGCAAATTTTACAATAATAAAAAAAGTAAAAGAATTTCAGAGGTGAATATGTAAAGTGAAAATCTATCTTCTATTTTAATTATTTTAACAATGAAAGAACTCTCCATGTGATTATATTTTTCATATGGTTGAAACATGTAAATCTAGAATTAAAATTACATTTTAAAACATATATCTATTTCAAAGAACATCCAGGCAAACCTGCTTTCTCTTTTTCTGTTGTGTACCTTTTCAAACTTCTTTTTCCTCTGTTGATCTTTAAGGATCTGAATCTGTGTGGCTGAAGTCAGCTGAACTTTTGTTGTTGGCTCCACCGGAGCAGGTTAGGACTCTAAACTCTATTTGTCTGCAGTTGTCCTGATACCTGTACCTCTTCTTTTTGCCAAGGATCTGAATAGAAGCAATACCTTCACATGAAAGATGCTTTACTCAAACAGTAAATCTTGGAGAATCACCATCAGCCCTGGGATGACACAGTCATTTATTCTGACTTTGCTATTATGGAAATAATTTAACAGGTTTCTAATCCTTACAGATAGAACATGAAAACTGCACCTCCTTACAAGCATGGTTATGTCACCTTCATTCCCTTAATTAAGTAAGAAATGTACATAACAAGAAACGTAGGGATGTCTGTTTGTGTATACTTTGGTATCCTCTTTGCAGTACGTGCAGGTTGGGTTAACCAGGCAGGTGTTCTCTTCATTATAGTTTACATACTTACTTTTTATCTCTATAATGCAATGAAAACACAAAGGAAGGCTTTTAATAGCCATTCATCAAGCCAGGCCAAAAATGAAGGCTAAGTTAAAGCTGAAAGGCTTTTGCAGGTCCAGAGATCTGGTATATAACATGCTAAGATGTTAGTGCACATGCACTAACAGGCAGATGAATGCTTTTGCCACTCCAATTCATTTTAAGAGTTTCTTGTTTCTGTTGCCATAGATGGAATATATTCAAGTACCTAAGCACAGTTTTGTGGGTGGAACTCCATCAACTCTTGGCAATTTTAACACCACAACTATTCTGGTCACACATCATGACTCATCACATTCCTCCTGGCAAAAGACTGTACTCCAGCTAGAGAAATGCTGCCAAGAGTTTACATTTGACTTGTGACCAAGAGAAATTAAACCACACAAAAGTTAAAGTTCAATTCTCCAGGAAATGTTAAAATGAAGGTGAAAAACTCTGAAAGTAGGATGAAATAGCCCTCCCCTCAATGCACAAAACTGCTGAGCTTCATTACATAGTTCTTGGGGATGCTAGTAAGTTATGCCTTGGTTTGCTCTTGCTCAAAATTCAGCACATCAACATGGTTGAGTAATAGCCAGCATTATCTAAACATTGACATCATTCAAACAATCTTTCCAAGATTTTTCAGGAATGCCTCACCTTTATACCAGCACCAGATAAACATCAAATCCTATTTATTCCCCAGTCTCTTACTTCAACACAGACAGATGTAATTCATACTCTATGTAACTTTGAAAGACCAAGGTATTTCTGAAATCTTAAGGCAGTGAAGATAGAATAAACTGAGTTTTACTAGAGTGAAACTGGATCAAAAGAGAGGTGATCTTCAAATAGTTCGTTATTAACTACATGCAGCCTTGTATCCTGCTACTATTAGACTGTATATACTTCAGGCACTGAAGATAAAATATTTTAACTTACATATACAAAGGGCAAGGTAAACAACACATTTTATCAACTGTTAGGTCTTTTAAACAGCAGGGACGAGAGCTCCCAAAGGCACTGCTGACAACATCATGCAAGTCATCTAGTAATCGTGATCCAGCTTACAAGACACACAAAGAAAACTTTTATATATGAAACATCATTTCAAAATCTCACAAGACCAGAAAGCTCTCAGCATTTCAAAAAGAGATTAAATGTTAAATCCGTTGGTCTCTTTTGTCTGAAATTCACTCTTTCTATGAAATTCAACACCACACAAAGAGCCAGAATCAGGATTAAGGATCGCATAAACCTCATTTAATTCCTTAAAAAGGCTTCTGTGCAGAAATGAATTCCAGTCTCTGAAAAAAGTTGTACTATTCACAAAAGCGGGGGGGGGCGGGGGCTTTAGAATTACTATGAAAACTGTGCTCCAGGAAACTTTTTAAACTTTTTTTGGAAATATACTTCTTCTAAATGGAGATGCATGTTCTTTTAAAAAGGCATTGAAAATGGAATCTTAAAATGTTTTCATGTAAAAAATTGTAATTATTAAAGTCAATTTCTCTGTTGCTACTGACTACAAGGTGATAACAAAAAACTACAAGAATCAGGTCAAAGTCAGCCAACATCTAAAAGAGCTTTTGGGGCGGCTTACCATTTGCAGGGATTCTCCCTAAAATTAGGGAAATGGTCTTCCAAGAAATAGGAGGCAGAGAAATGCCAGCTAGTGAGTCCCCTGTAACATGCTCTTCATGTACCCTGCAGGAGGTTGAGTTCAAGGAAGACAGAGAGAAAGAATAAAAGAATAAAAAAAATGAAAAGAAGACAACCTTACATTCAATTTCTACACTTCAGGTATAGTCTAACTTGGGGACTTCCCTATGAGTGCTAGCAGCTCTTTCTTGTGATGAAGCTGTTATTGTGTGGTTAATTTATGTCTCTATTTAATGTATGATATAAATGGACTGAACAGTGCATTTAATGAAGGGACAGGGAGTCCCTGGTGATGTAAGCTGGTGACCAGTAAAAAGTCCTTTCTAAGGAATTGCAATGCTGAAAGTTTATTTCAAAATCAGTAAAGCTCATTGTCATGTGTGCCACTGCCTAAACCATTTGTCAAACTCAGAGGTGGCTTGCCACTTCTGCTCTAACACGCTGTTGAGCTATTGCAATCTGTCTGAGAACAAGAGCAACTTTGGTGCCTGTGCCAGTCCCAGCCAGACTGAAGCGCTTCATCAGTTTAAAAGTCAAAAAGAGCTTTTAAAGTTGTTTTGTTTTGGTATTTTTCTTTTTTTAAGTTGGGGTAAGTTCCAACACTACTATTTGGGCATGAGCCAGCCTAATGCTCAGTATGCCTGGGAGTCATGGGGTGTTTGTAAATGCTGCACTGCTGCAGGAAGCAGTCCCTGGGAACTGCAGGCTCTGAGCTTCCCATTGCTTACCTTAGGGAAAGGAGAATACCCCAAGCAGGAAGGGTCTGTTTTGTGGAAGGAATGTTCATATAACCTTGTACATCACTGAACCCCAGAAGAGCTAAAGCTCCAGAGAAACTGCTATGTGAACACAGCAACAGCCAGACAACTAACAGACCAGCTGGAAAGCAGCAGAGCAAATACTCAGTGGCTACAGCAGCCAGCAACAGAAGGGGTTCCTGGGGGCTGCCACTTAAAATAAAGGTTTCATACAATAATTTATTATTTAAAATCATATGGGACTGGAATACCCCAGAAAAATATAAACCTCTGTACTGGGGAGATGCTGCTGCCATCACATGGCATAGTAACTGCACAAAGTCAGGAAAAATGCTATAGTACACAAGAAAATCAACTGTGTTTATTTTCTATGAGACAAATGAGTTTGCTTAATGTGTACAGAACATATTAAGATAGTTAGAGAGAAGTTTTGATGAAAATTTGTCACTTTGGAAAACTTCTGTCTTTTGACTGAATTCTGCTAAAATCTAAAGTCTCACATGACCCCATGCTGTCGATTCCCCTGGGACTGGGGCTCACCTGAAAAATCATCAGGATATAAGTATTGTGAATAGTAAAAACTTCTTGCTGTCCTTCAGACATCAGTATTCATAACTGAAACTCTTCATGTTATTGAAGTAGGAAAAAAATATATTTACTAGATATTTTCTTTAGTTATATACAATATTTTCAATGCAATTACATTTTTTCCGTCCGCTGTACTACAGGAGTTAACACCACCAGGGTTCCTTTATGCTTTTTGTCACAAGGTGGCGATGTTGGAAGCAAGAAATATGATGGAGACCAGGGACAGAGCAGCACCTTAAAATGCTGACTTTCACCACACTTTGGAGATAATAATAAATCATGGGTAAACTCTGATCCGTATATTTATGTGAAAATCCACGTACTGACTTTAAATGTAAAGCAAATGTCAGCCCAGGACTATAAATCCCCTAATGCAATATAATCCTTGAATTATAACCATTATAATCCTTTCAATATAAACATTTTGGTGGGAATTCAACACACCTGTACACACCTTTCAACATATCAAATTCATTATGTAAATAAGATAATTGTCTTTCCTTTCTAGGATTTCCTCTCCTTATTTTGTTAGCAGCTATTTTTAAAGAAATATATGGAAGAAATTACAAGATCTTGTTAAAAGAGTACCAAAGTATGTCAGTAGAATAAGTTCCAAGGTAACAGCAATTTTCTGCCACAGACCAAGCAAAGCGGAGAAAAACTAAGACATGAATCCTGTTATTAAAATGCATCTCCAAGTTTATTAGCTCTGAACAGAATCCAGCATCCTATTCAAAGATGCTTTATGCAGAAAAGCAGCAGAAGCTCATCATTCACAGCACCCTAGAATCGTTAAGGCTGGAAAAGACCTTTAGGATCATCAAGCCCGATCACTGGCCCAGCAGCACCATCCCGTTCACCATTAAAACCTGTCCTCAAGTGCTACATCCACACGCCTTTTGAACATTTCCAGGGATGGTGACTCCACCACTTCCCCGAGCAGCCTGTTCCAATGCTTGGCCATCCTTTCAGGGAAGAATTTTTTTCCTAATGTACGACCTAAACCTCCCCTGGCACAACTTGAGGCCATTTCCTCTTGCCCCATCCTTGCCACGCCCTCCTTTCAGGCAGCTGTAGAGAACGGTAAGGCCCCCCGAGCCCACTTTTCTCCCGGTCAGACACTCCCAGCCCCCGCAGGCACTCCTCACAAACCCACCGGGTTTGCTCCCACGACTGCTGAGGAAGGTGCTCTGGCGGGGAGCGCCTCAGACCAGCGGCGGCCCCTGCCAGCCCCGCTGTGGAGGTGCCATAGCCCACAAGCCCACGCACACTTTTCTCGGGGATGCACCGAGGACGGGCACAAACAATTAAAGCACCGCACGACAGCGCTGCCTGACACCTCCGAGTGAGGCGCCGAGGCGGGACTCGAACCTGCAACCTCCGTTCCGCCAGCCACTGCGCGCCACCGCAAACATAACCCTCCTCCCGACCCTCACCGCGGCGTGACCGCACTTCCGTAAACAGCGCTTGAGGATGAGTGACAGGGGCAGCGGCCAATCGCGGTGCGCGGAGCTGTGGAGGGGGCGGGAGCCCGCGCTGGGCGGCTCAGGCGGCGCGCGGCGGGAAACGGCGGCGCGCGAGCCGCGGAATCCCGGGCCGGAACGGCCCCGAACGGCGCCGGGTCGGGAGGCGGCCCTGGGAGCGGCAGCGGCGCCCCAGACCCGATTCCTTCAGTGCAGCCACGCCGGGCGCGGGCACTTCTGCTCGTCCTGAGTGAGGTGCAGCCTCTCGAGAAGTTGCTGTGCGTGCTGAGTTCTGTTTGGTGCTGGTTTCCGCGTGAGTCTCTTAGTGGTGCTGCTAAGTCATAAGCATGCGGAGCAGGGTGTACTCTTTTTTTTTTTTTTTTTTCCCCTTTGAATAGCACAATGTAATAAGTGCTTTGTTCTACCGATTTATATTTAGGTGTGTTGCTACAGCTTTCCGATGGGGCTAAAACCAGCTGTCAAAAGATATGAAACGAGAAATAAGACGGCAGGGACAGAAGTGGCATCATCCAAATCCCGAGTCGATTGGAGACGCACTAGAAGAGCGCTCATACTTCTTGACAGCAATGACGAATCCTCAGCCACCTCTGAGGAGGAGGAGGAGTCTGCCACATCCGAAAGTGAAATAGATGAGAAAGATCAAACGGCTGTGGAGAGCAGTCCTTCAGATCAGGAGGAGAAAGACCGCCGTGGGGAAGTTGCAGAAGATGGTGATGATGAGTGCGTTGTGCCTGGGAAGCGTAAGAGGTTGAGCACCTCTGTCATGTACGACAGCGATGAAAGTGAGGGCAGTGACATACTTGTTAGAAAGGTTTCTGCCAAACGCCGCTGTATCCTGGATGACGACCAGAATTCTGAAGAACAGCAGCCTGATAAAACATGCCCTACAGAGAATGTTTCTACTAGTAGGAAACAGAAAGTGCTTGCAAAATTGAAAGAACTTGTGAGACAAAGCACAGCTCGCGGATCCTGCAGCAGTGCAAATTGTGAGGTCGGGGTTTTGTCTTTGAAATTTAATTGGAAGAAATATTTAATCTCAGGAAAGGTTAAGAGGTACAAATCAGTTGCATTTTTGGGGTTTGAATGCATGACAAATTAGTAGTTCTGTAATATTTTAACAGTCACGTTAACTGGATAACTATTGACTGCTGAAAATCTATCAAGTTATTTTTATCAGGAAGCAGAATACCTGATGAAGTGTCTTAGAGATCTCATGTTAGCTTAATTCCTAGAAGTAGACTGAAGGGAGCTACATGGAAATGGCTAATTTAAAGCTGAAAGTAATTGTTGTCTAGTACAGAATAATGTATTTTTTGGAAATGTGCCCTCTCTTGTTAATTGAACAAATGGTGTTATTCGATGGTCAAAAATCTTAACTGGTGTATGTAGTGTGCAAATACTGAAAATTCTTGTGTTTGAAGTACTTTTTAAATTCTAATCAGGATTCTAATAGTGAAGCAGCAGTAGAAGAGGAGCCATTCTGTCAGTTGCCTCTCACATCATCAGAAGGCAGTGAAACTGACGGTGACAGCATGAAAGATTTTATAGTAGAGGAAGAGGAAAATGATGATGGTGATGACATTGACAACACAGAGCATGTGAAGAATGAAAATCAGCCACATCAAAAGCAACCAAATCCATCAAACAGTGAGCTGCTGGCACACTACATCCCACAGTGTAAGATCAAAATTAGTGATAATTCTTCATGTATAACTAGCTTGTAGTACTGTAATAAAAATTAATGGGCTGAATGCAAATGCTAAGGAATAGGATATGATATTTAAAAGCAGATACCTAAAAGATTTCAATTTATTATGAAAGCATTCTGATTTCCACAGTAAACTTCTGCAGTCTTTAAATATCTAATTAAAGAGAGGGTATAAGTTCATTCCTTTGGAGGCCTGAAGGCATCATCCTTCATCCTACGATCTTGTGGTTTATGCTAAGAGCAGCTATGTTAACCTGTCCAAATTCTGTTCTCACTATGAGTCTGGGGCTTGGGATTTTATTTTTTGAATTTTTTGTTTGGTTGGTTTTTTTGTTTTGTTTTGGTCTTTTTTATGTATTTTTATTCTGTGGTGGGAAGACTTGGGACCAGAGGTCTAGATGGGTTTCTGACTTCACTGGCTAATCTTGGCCAAATTACACAGAGCAAGAAAACTCTTCAAGTCATTCTTTTATGAAAACCAGTTTCTAGATGGAGCAGAGAGATTTGAAGCAGAACCTTTTGCAAGTTAATTTCTTCTATATTTTGTTGTTCAGAAGTAGGTATGTAGTAACTGGACAGTCACTGCTAGTGTAGGTAGTCACAAGCATTTGTGGTATTTCTTCCCCAGTGAAGACCTCAGTAGAACTGTATTTGAAAGACAGAAAAACATGAACATAACAAACAAAACACAAGCAAAAAACCCATGACCACAACATAAGCTTGGTCTTCTCTGATTTATATTATTTTCTGCTATTTGTAGAACAAATTCTTCACTTCTCTTCGTGTTTGTAGGTCTTACTGTGGACTCTTCTTGCTGGAAGCACATGTGATTTTAGAATGTTAAAATTCTGTAGGATCATTGGGATAAAAAGCACAATTTAAAGTCAAAATCCTATGGGTGTGGATGTTGTGCATTGAAGTTATTTCTAAACCTACATTTTAATAACTTTAAAATTATAAACTTACAATACTGGAGAAGAAGAATTCTTACAGGACTTCTAACGTGACTTACTTTTTTTTTTTTTTCTTTCTTTCTTTTGGTAAATTTTGGTTGTATTGCTTTCTTCCCAGTATCTCGCTGTGATCATTATGTACACTTCAAAAGAATAGTAAAGGCTTTCCTCATAAATGCAATTGATGACTCTTTTCTGAGCTCATTATATGGTAAGTAAATTTCATTAAATAATATATTAATGCATTCAAAGTTATATAAAGCCATTTGTTCTAGGGAAGGGTGTTTCTTTTGATTATAGAACTGAGGGTCCTGAAATCTGCTATATAACTTTGGTGGGGGAGAGCAGAGGGGACTCTATCTGAAAATGATACCGTAATCTTGGAAAAATGTGTAGACTCAATTCTTGAGCACAGAAGGCTTGAAATTCCTTCTTGAGATCTAGGAATGTGTTTCTGTCTTACTAATCAGTAGTAAACTTTCCAGCATGAAAACCAAATTAGTTTCAAAGGAGATATCTCAATGAAAACATTGCAAGGTCAGCTGGTTTGTCAAAATCTCTTGTGCTTCACAGCTTTTTCTCTTAGGAAATTGATAGATAATAAATGCTTTTAGTTATGGAGATGACTCTATATCATATTTTTTTCCTTTTTTTTTTTTTAACACATCAGATAAATAAGCTTCAGCTGCAGTCAGTACTTGTCTTATTCTTTCTGAGGAAGTGCTTTTTGGCATTTGTCCTAGTGGGGCTGAATAACAGCCTCACACATAGTTTCATAAGCACTGTAAAGATGGGATTAAGGAGAGGCCTCTCAGTGTCAGATTATGGAAGGAGTTAGTGAAATGCCAAGAGTGGAGGTTTTGATGTCATCAGAAACTAAGAGGGAATGGAGAAACTGATGTACACCACAGACCTCAGAATACTCTTGGAGCTAAAAATGTCTTTCATGTACCACTGCTGGTTCTTTCAGGTGTTTGGTTTGTTTTGTTTCAATGAGTAAAAACAAGCCTTTGAAAAGCAATAACTAAACACTGCCAGATTAATGTTGTAATAGCTTTCTTCTATTTCAAATGATAACTGCTCAATAAAATGTAAGAATTTACTGCCAAGTCGCTGGAAGTAAATGAGCTTTGCAGGTGAGCTAAAGGTTGTACATGAACATTGTGTGAACATAGCCTTGCATTACAAAAATGTATTTTTGTAACATAGAATGGATTGTTCTGAGTTAATGAAAGTGAATCTCTTCATTACTTTTGACTCAAGAGCAGCTACTATCGTATTGGAGTTCACACGTGTTTTTTATTGGGAGGGATTTTGTTTTGTGGTCTAGCACAGCCTCTTCAAGCTCATACTGCAAAAGTGTGTGTAAAGTGAATGTGGAAAACAGTTAATTGCAATTATAGTGGCTATAATGACAATTAACTACTTTTATATAGAAAGCTGGATAGCCAGTGGTCCTTCTCATGTCTGTCTTTTTTTGGATAACAGCTTTACTAGAAGGCATGGGAAGATAGCTGAATTAAGTTTTATGTCTGTGCACACTGAAGTTCCAGGGCAGTGTGCATTGGCTTCCATCTAGGGGAAGTCCTGTTTAATTCCTGGAGTCCAGCATGTATTTGGGAAACAGTAATAGTGGTAGTTTTACTCATCCTCATGCTTTTTTATTTATTTTGCTTGAGTAAGTATTTGGAAGTACTTGGAAGTACTCAAGGCATCTGACTATGCTACTGAAGTAAAAGTCAGTTTCTCTGAGACCTTTATAGGTGACAAAGAGGGTTGTCAGGATTTCTGCTCTGAAGTAGCTCAGAGCAGTTTGTTTTCATGGATTGAAAAGCACGACATTCCCCCACATGCTTCCTCCTTTTCCATTCTTTTAAATAGGATTGAGTGATTCAATCTCCATTTGGAATGAGAGCTTTTGACTTGATTGTGGAGTTTATTCTTGTACCCCTTTTAAATAATGAAATATATCCCTTTATCAAGATACATGGATTGCATAGATCACTTTTATGGGTAACAGTAGCAAATAACAGTATTCAATAACAGTTTAGTAAAATCATTCATAGTTCTTAGTATGCAGAAGCATAAAGTCCTTGAAAATTATATCTAAGGAACTTGTACAACATAGTGTGGTCAGCAAATTAGTGATGAGTCTCACTGAACAGATGGAACGAGACAAAAGAAGTATGCACAAGAAATGCTGCTCTCGCTTCATTATTTGGACAACCGCTTCATTCAGCCTCGTCTTGAGAACTTAATCTGTAGAAGTCGCTGGAAGGATCGATACAAGGTATGTAGATTCTACTTTAAATGCTGAAACTCTCTGTAGAGGTGCAACAATCACTATAATTATATATCCTTTTTAATAGCAACTGTTGTTCTTTGACTTAAATAATTTGTTTTGGTGCTTATATAAATATCAGAAATATTTTACGTGTTGATAACCAGACAAACATTCAGGTAGCAGAACAGAATCTGTCTCCTGCTAACTTCAGCAGTTGACATTTGAGGATTTTTTTGTCATTTGATAAACGTTCTAACAAGATTTTTTCCTCCTCCCACAAAAAGGTAAACAGTATGTTCATCATGAACCTTCTACTACTACAAAAAATAAGTCCGTATAGAGCAATTAGTTATTGTATATATATTACTAGAAGAGAATTAGTGTCATGGGTGTGATGATTTAATGATCACTGTAATCATGACATTTGGATCTCTTTCATTTCTCTAGGACTAATTTTGTGTGAGTGCAGAGTACTCAGCAGCCTGTTTGAGGCATCATTCAGTTTACAGAGGTTCTTTAATGTTATTTGGAATCTGTTTTTCAGGACCGTGTGGATTGTTACCCAGATGTTCGCATAAGCTTGCAAAATGCAGAAAATATGTCTTGTCAGGCCTGTGAGCTGAAGCGGTGGTGTAAGTTCAACATGTTGCTCTCTGGAAGGCTTTATAATAGTGAAACTTTGGAAGTGGATGACTTCATGTCAGAAGATAAACAGGTAATTTCAAACCAGCACTATATTTTTATTTTTAAGTTTTTCTTTTATCAAGAAAATAAATCAGATGTTTTTCTATGACCTTTGGTTTTGCCTGCATCACAATGACCCTTGTGCTGTTTACTCCCTCACATCTACCCCTTAATGAAAAAGCCCTACCTTTACCTTAGTGTGTGCCTATAATGTCCTTAACACTTTCCAGGCAGGAATCTTGCATTGATTGGTGGTCAGAAATGTTGTAAAAGTAACTTTCTGTATGAGGGACAATCTTTACCACTGAATGATTGTGTTTTCTATTTTGTTGCATGTAAGGTTTTTTCAATATTGGGTCACTAGGTTTGCTAATTCTGTGCCTGCTCTGCCTCTAGCACTTGGAAGGTCAACCTGCACTCCCAACAGTTCTTGTTTGCTCTAGGTTCAAACACTGAGTGAAACAGTGCAATGGTCATTCTAGCAGTCCAAGTGTGACCTTGTCAAAATTTATTGCTTCATTCTTCAGATTTTTTTTCCCACATCTGCTATTTCCCACATAGCTATTCATTCACTCAAGACAAATTATCTTGGCATCTCAGATGCATTTACACTTGAGGTTGCTGATCTCCTTTCAAGAAAACTTGTTCCTACCTACATCAATACATTTTATTAGAACCCTTCCTCCATTACTGCATTATCAGAATTACTTGTCCGAACTAGAGATCACTTCCATTTAGGTAGTCTTGCATCTGTTTCTCCCTCAGTTGTCACTTCTAGTGTCACCCTGTTCTTTTGAGAGTTTTAAAGTTCTTCTAAAAGTTTTCTATGCCTTCTGATGTTTACATATTTCTACTGAATTTTCTCACACTGTTCATATAAACAATGATTGTTTTGCATTCTTCTTTGTGGGTGGAGAGAATTGTTGGGTGGATTGTTGCTTTGACCAGTGTGGTTGGAGAGGTGGTAATTTCACCCTCCAATCCACTGTCACTTTTGCTATTCTATATATAGTGGAGTCAGAAAATAAAGTTTGCTTTTTTGGTTTTTTTTCTTCCCTTTTACATCTAGCCTGCTTGTGTGAGTTATTTCCTGTCGTAGTGTGACATTGTAGAACATTTTGGGTTAGATTTTTTTTTTTAACTAAAAGGCATCTTTCATGTTGTTACGTAATATTCCATTAGGCAGTCATTTTAGGTGATTTAAGAAGTCACCTAAAATAATTTAATAATAGCCTAATACAGATTTATTTCACAGCTGAGCCTTTTGAAAACCTTGACTTTCAAGAACCTGAATGTTTCTAATATTTAGAGATCTTCCCTTCAAAATTACAGCTACACGTAATTGTTATGATTTGGTATGCATATGAACTTCAGTAATGTAATTCATGACCTCTTACGATAAATTCAAAGCACTTCATTTGTCAAGAATAAAATATTGCTACAGTTGTTTTACCAAGCTGATATCCAAGTTCTGCCTTTCTTCCCTTTCAGGAGACACAGATGGTATTTTATTTGTGAGTGTAAAATTTCTGAACACAGCTTGTGAGAAAAACCCCTTGTTATGGAACTTTTTTATTTTCAACAAGTTCTTCACAGTATTTGTTGAAAATAAAAAAGTTCCATAACAAGGGGTTTTTTTCAGTATATTTGGTAATGAGGTATAATAGGATTTCTTAAGTAAAAATGAAGTGAAGCCCATGTCAAACAGGACGTGTACCTTACTGAAGCTCAAACCTGTATTGTCTGGGTTTTTGCGAATCCTTTAACTTTCAGATTTGAGAGCTGTCACCAGGATTATCATTTTGTCATCATGCAGGCTCTGCATGTAATGCAGGAGCTTGAAAATTGTGACAGAGTTTTTCTTATATTACAGACCCTTCTGAGCAGCAGTTGCTGATAGTCTGTTTTGAAAAGTATGTATGTGCATGACAGTCAAGAAAGCTAGGCTTTTCCCCTTTTTAATCCTGTTTATTGTAGGAAAACAGTAAGTCCTCTGTAATCATGCCAAGACTGATATTGCAGTCTGTCATAGGCATTCTTCCCTACATACAGATCACTAATTTAAAAATACTTAGTTTTCCATGGGAAGTGTGTGGCTTACCTAACCAGAAATAATTAGTGAACTAGCACAAGAATTTAATCTTTACCTAACTTTCAGCTTAACTTTGGAAATAACAGTAGCAGTTCCCTCACTGCTGACCAAATGTTGTCCTGCATAAAGTGTTGGCTATATTTCACTTTGGAAAAAACTTGAAATATCCTATGGAATACTGAACTAGCTTGCTAGTTCATTTTTGTCTTCTTTGGCTTAGCAGGACAAAATGAGAGCTTTTTTTACCCTGTGTACACCAGCATCTGGGGACATCTGCTATGTGCCTGCTCAGTATAGCTCAGTGGCTGCTAAGGAGGCTCAGGAGAGAGAGTAATTGAGCACTTTCCAGACATGTTGGATAGTGTCTTGTAATGTAACATTTGTGTTCTTACGGTGACCTGCAGTTTAGACTGCTAGAAGTACTGTTCTCAAGTTGTCTTTAAAGCTCTGCTGGCAATGCATTGAACAACTTGTCCTGCCAATTTAGAAACAAAGATAAAAGAAAAAAAGTTTCACAGAACTACATAAAACTGCCATTTCACAAGCCTAATTGACTGATAGAGAATGCAGTTCAGGACTGACAGATCAAATTGAATGGAAACACATAGTTGGACTATTTTCTATAGATTTGTTTGAAAATACCCAAGAAAAGTGGATGTGAAGAGAACAAAACCAGACCTTCAACCTCCTTCTTCTGCATAAAACTTTGCTTTTCTCTCATCTCTGAAGTATTCTGCTTTGCCAGTAGAAAGAGAAGAGAAACAGCTGTTCCAATTTTGCTTAGGCTTGCAGTGATGATTCACTGTTTAGGTGCCAATTCTCATTTCCCTCTGATCATGGACAATCACAAGGTTTAGCGATATTAAGTGTCCCCCACACTTCCTTATGTCACCTGGGTTATAAACTGTTTCCTAGTCCTCAGTCTTGGTGTTCTGTTTATAAACATGCTTAGAGGACATGGATTCAGTCACTACATGTTGTGCTATTGTTCAACCATGCTCCTACATTCCATACAAAGTGATTTAACACAACTTTGGCTGATAGGGCCAGCTTGAGTAGATAAGTTAAGCATTAACACAGAGAGACTAAGAACTGTGAGGGGAAAAAAATAGAGTACAGTGCTGAGATTCTTTCCAAAGCTGCATGCTGAAATAGCATTGTATTTTTAGACTATCTTTCTTGCTTAAAAACACAATACATAGTTACATTTATACGATATCTAGCTATTTGCCTTTGGCATTTCTCCATGTCATACATAAATAAGCTATGAAACCCACTGCCACAGGATATTTTGGAAGAGAAAAATAGTATTGGGTCCCAAAATGAATTAGACAGGTTCTTGGGGAAGGTTCTTTCACACTATGGAACATGGTATTTGGGATGATGCAGACAATCTTAACTCTTAACTGCCAGAAAATGTGTGGTAATCTTATGATCATTCTAATGTTTGTGCTAGGTCTTATACTAACTTTCTACATATCTCCTGCTAGCTGTCACAGGGGAGAGCACTGGGCCATCAGTTTGATGTAAGATGGTATCTCCTATTTCATATCACATCGTGTTCAAATGCCACACCTCATTGTTTGGGATACTTGAAAAGTTGTGCAATGCTCTACAAAACAGTGCAGCTCGGTTCTTCATTGCTGCAGTATTTGAAATAGTGCTTCTGGAAATTTGAATTAATCAAGGCTCAGCAGCAGTTGGTAGGTCTTGCACTTCAGAAGCACCTGCAGCACCAAACACAAGCCTTAGTTTTTCAGTTTGGGGGATACTAAAAAATTGAGCTGTATATAGGTATAACATTTATATGATCAGTAGAGAATTAAAATATAGTAATAGGCATTTTTAATCTCAAAATGTATTTATTCATGTAGTGTCATTCTGTTTATTTCATTATTCCAAACAGTTTCCTGGACTCACTGATTAAATTTTATTAGATTAGCCCACCAATTCTGTATATTGTAAAGATAATCATTGTTCTATCCAAGGGAATGATTTGTTTGCTCTGGCCTAGGTTTTGAAGGTTGGCACGGTGTGTGCAAATCGTACAAGAGTTTATCACAACTTGAAACACTTCAAGTACAAGTTATACATGAATTGCTGCTCCATTGTTGAATCAGATGGTGTTGAGGATGAACCAGTCAAAGACACTGTAGAGCGGCTTTTCAGCCACTTGGAAGAGACTGGGTGGATTCAGAAGGTATGACTGGGTTATTCCCTGTATTCTTTTCTAAGCAGATGAAAGTAAGTTCAGATAAAAATGTCTCATTTAATGGATCAGTTCTGAATTACTGTTCATCAATAATACAACTCAGCTCAACCATTCCCCCATTTCTGCTGACCCAGTGTTTCAAACAGTGATCTGCTGCTGTGCTCACGCAGAGTTTGTATCAGCTTTTGACATGAAGCTTTTTGACAGCTGCGTGATCTCTGGGCTGTAGTGGGCAGGCCCCTGTTTAATTTGAAAGCAGCAACACAACAAACTTGAGCTGTAACTTGGAAAGACGGGAAAGATGTACATGAGCCACAGCAAGAATATTTTAGAATTCTGTTACACTGAAGAACTTTTAATTGCTCAGAACCACTTAATGAACTATTTTAAGACAATTTGTAGTACAATTGCATTTAGTATGCTTTTGGATACAGCTTCTAAATTGTTATTGGCATGCTTGGTCATGTGTTGAATGAGAAAAAGCAGTCTTTACATAATACAGTTATTAAATATGGATAAATTGTACAAATGTTATTTCATTCACAGAGATACAATGAACTTGAAGATTACATGGAAGATGCAGACAATTTTCAAGAAGAAAAAATTGATTAAGAGGTCATATAGCTCTTTGAAAGACATCTTTAAAAATGTGAATGGCCTACTTCATCTGCATGCACTTTATCTCTGCCCGGACTTCAAGATTTCTATGTAGGCTGTTACACCTAAATTCATATGCCTTTAAATTAGTTTGATAATGTGCTGTATCTTTTTTTTCTTATCTGTATCAATACAAATCCAAAGTTTTACCAAATCAGTCCTTCCAGTCTTACTGCATTAATCACTTTAAGTTTACTACTGTTAGTAATATCAGTTCAATATCTATTTACTTGTGAAATAAAATTCCCACCTATTCAGATTGAGCAGCTTTGTAGAGAACAGAGGAGATGCTGAGATCTTTTGAAGTGGGCATATTGGAAAGGTAAGGCTTTCTTATACTAGAACTTAAGACTTGTATCTTACCTTCCTTATTGCTCATTATGTGCAAGTAAGTCCAGTCAGTTAGAATGATAGTTACAACAAACAGGACCCAAATGCAATTTGGTCCTCTGGGGAATCAGTATTTCTCCTCTCCTCTGAGGGAATCACTATAGACAGTTGCAAGGCAACAGAGGAAATGCTCTGCAGTCCTGACTGCATTTGCACCACAGTAGTCATTCCTCTCTTGAGAAAGTAGGTGATGAGTCACAGCATGGGCGTCATACAGACTGAGCCTGGCTTAGCCATCTAAATGAACACATGGGCCCACATTGCTGTCTCTGATAAGTGGCTGGGGCAATTTACTGAGATTTTAAACATCAGGTTACATTGTGCAAACGTAATGGCAGCAACTTGGAGTAACTGCAGTCCTAGGAGAATGGATTAATATGCCCATGCAAGATAAGCAAGAATTCTTCCAGTGTAACTTAACAGAAAGAAGGAGTTAGTCAGAAACAAGATGCATGGCATGCCAGAATTGCATGAAACCCAAATCAGAGTAGATTTTGAAGGATTTTGGAAGGGCTAAGTATGGTACTGCCCATTCTGAAAAATTGGACAAGAACTGTAAATATGTGCTCACAGCCCAGAAAGCCAACTGTGTCCTGGGCTGCATCCAAAACAGCATGGCCAGCAGGCTGAGGGAGGTGATTCTGCCCCTCTGCTCTTATGAAACCCTACCTGGAGAGCTGCATCCAGCTGTAGGGTCCCACCACAGGAAAGACAGGACATGCTGGAGCAATGGCTCAGCATGTGACCCAGAGGAGGGTCACTAAATTGATCACAGGGCTGGCTGTACATAGGCTGAGAGAGTTGGGGTTGTTCAGTCTGGAGAAGGGAAGGCTCTGGGGGACCTTATTGCAACCTTTAACTATTTAAAGGGGGCCTACAAGGAAGATGGAGAGGGACTTTTTACCAAGGCCTGTAGTGACAGGACAACAAGTTTTAAACTCAAAGAAGGTAGGTATAGATGGCCATAGGGGGAGAAATTTTTTACTGTGAGGTTTATGAGGCACTGGCACAGATTACCCAAAGAAGATGTGCGTGCCCGCCCCTGGAAGGGTGTTAAGGTTAGGTCAGGATGGGGCTTTGAGAAACCTGGTATACTGGAAGATATTCCTGGCCCTTATGATCCTTAAAGGTCCCTTCCAACCCAAATTACTCAGTGTTTCTGTCCCTGTATTTTGGGCTGCATATAAAAAGAATCAGATATAGCCTAAGATAAAATGCAGGGCACAGTGTTTTGAATCCTACATCTTGCTGTATGCGCATACTCTATTAGTCTTTTGTGGCTGAACAACTTAGTGAAAGATACTGTTAACACACTGAATCCTTTTAACATGTTACTCTCAGCAGTAAAACTAATGGAACCTGATTTCTCATAGATTTGTCCATAAGAAGTCACCACATTTGTTTTGCCACTTTACTGGGAACAGATATGCCAGTTGGGTAGGCAACTGCTACCAGATGTATTGCTTAACAATGAATATCTGCTGCCTTTTTTACATATCGTTCCTTAGATTTATCATTCACTACTCTTTTTTTTCTAGCATTCATTGTGAGAAATTAACTGCTTTTACTTTTTTAAGGATTTGAAATTCAGCAATGCTTTAAATGCTATTAGGCTGAGTTAGTAGCATCAGTACTCGTTTTTACCACATGTAGATACAAGATACACAAAACCAAGATGAAAATTCCTAGTAAACAGATTGAGAATTGCTCTCAAGTAAACTTACATTGAAGATATTTTTCCATACCTACTGAGGTTTGGTATGTCTTATATCTATCTCTCTGATTACCAAAGCTGAAGGTTTCCCTCCCTATTCTCTGTTCTGGGAATATTGGTGGGAACACACCCATCAACTTAAAAGTACTCAGGAATCTATCTTGAATATATCCCTTTTAGTTATTGATACCTCACTTCTTTCTGTTAACAAAATCTCTGTATAGTTTGGTTTGCTTCTCTAGAACATAACATACATTTGGTGTACCTTAATTCTTACAAAGGAGAAAACCATTATGAAATGAGTTCTGTACCATGTAATAGAATATGTCCTCTTAGAGCCTTCCTGGCTGGTCCTGACTTTTGCTACCATATGAATATTCTGAAAACTCTCAAGTCTATGACTTTGCTTTAAAATTTTGTTGTCAAAATGAATGGCTGATCTCTCATTTTGCTACATTAAAACAATTCACTACCAAAATAAAGAATAAGTTTGTGAAACTCTGGCTTCCTGATTACGGGTAATATTTCAAGGATACATACAGTTTGATTGGAAATTGAAATGGTCCATGCTATTCATTTTTTTATATCCCAGACTTGTTTCTCACCTCCTCTTTATTCACCTAAAAAGCGTGTACTATCTACAGCATTTTTTTTCCAGATCATTGTTTTTTCTGTTGCTAGCAGGTAAACAAAAGTATTCTGGTGGAACTTCTAGGTAGAAAGTACTTCCATAGGTTTACTAGTCTCGGCTGTGGTATCACTAGTGGGACTAAGAAAATGCTGTAAATTGAAAGCACTCATTTCTGCTTCGGTAAGAAACAGATAGTTGATTTGGCAGGAGCTGATGTTTTTGTGTGTATTGTGTCTCTTAAACTCTGATATTTGCCTCACTGAGATGGGAGGAAGTGATAATACTTTTGTGGCTGTTGTTGTATCTGAAGTGTTTCTAAAAGACAGCAAATATGAAGTGTCATTACATCACTTTTACATTTGTCTTCACCACAGGAAGTTAAAAAATTGTTTAGAAGAGTAAATATGTAAAAATTTAGATCAAATTTTCCAGGTTTGTCTGCAAATGCTAGTACAGCATGAAGCACAAAGCAGACTCTTAGCCCTAAGACTTTCTTTATAAAGAAACAATCAGTAAGAATATTTCTAGCAGAAAAAAAAAAAATGTGCAAATACCTAATGATGGGAGAAGATAGAAATCTGACCAGTCTTTCATGCTTTTTTTCCCACATCAGAGAAGCTGAATGGAGTTAGGAGGTGAGAGTATAAAATGTTTGTTCCAGTAGGATATTTTAAATTGTTTTTAGTGTTAATTTTTGAAGCAGTAGCTCTAATTAAGATAAAGTACCTGTCTTAATGGAACAATGAAGAGAGCTCAGTATGCGATGAGACTTTGCACGGGTGATTAATGATCATACTTGGAAATTACTTTAGTTCCTGTAATGTTTTGATAATCTGCTCTAGTTTAACTGTAACTAGAGACGGTGATAATGATGAAGTTCACACAAGGTATTTATGCACAGGATCAGGCTCACTAACACAATGTACTTCTGGGACAGGAGGTTCTTTTTGGTCTATATTCTGTCCAGTTCTTGCAGTGAAGTATGAAAAGAAGCTATTTTTCTCCCTGTGTCCTTCTGTTTTTGGAAAGAAAGTTGTTTGCTAATAGTAGATAGCTGTTACTGCCACTTTTTTGACAGTGAAGGCTTCTGTTTCCAAAAAGCAGCTATTTTTAGCACTTCAGCAGGCAATTACAGGCAATTCCCATGCTTAACTCCTCTAGTTTACATTTATTTGGATAAACAAAAGACTTCTAGTTTTATCCTTTTTTAAGTCTGGATAAACAGAGTGGGCTAGTGTGCATGTGTGCTACACAAACACTTGCAAATACAATACCATTCCAAGAGAAATATCCAGCACACATAAAGTAGAGTTTAAAAAGTTGCCTTTCTGATTCTGCTTTGAGAAGAAATACCAATTTCTAATCTGAATTTAGAGACTAGACAGAAGAATGTAGAAAAGTATGATCTACCAGCCAAGGAATAATATGAGAAATATGTGAAATTATATTAAAAGAACCTGATACTAACCCCGTCAGTGGCTCCACATCCCTAAATAATTGATGTGAATGTTGGTAATTGTCTAGGTAGTCAGTGGTGGCATGGGATTGTTTGGGGTTTCTTTCCCTATTGTTTATTAAGTAAGATATAAACACAGTTTCCTTGGATTAATTATTATTAGTTTAAAAAACCAAAACAAACGAACAAACAAAACCAACCAGAAATGCTCTATTAACAATTGCTTACTTTACAGTTTAAACTGAGCAGCAATTGCAAGCACCTTGTGCCCAAAATTTAAAGACTAGAAAACTGGCTCAGGTGCAGTCAGACTGTGCTTCAAAGTTAAACGATTTGCCAGGTGAGCAGCATCATACATAAGCCTAGCTGGGAATACCCCAGGAAATCAAAATGGCAAAGGGCAAAGAACCCTCACTGAAAAGTAAATAATAGAAATGGCTGAAAATTCAAAGTTTCAAGTTCAGAAAATCCTCTGTAAGGTTGGTATTAAGTATACTTAATATGCCGTTCCAGTGGAGTTAATGTAACTTTGAAGCAATTTAATATGTGGTTTCTAAACACAGATGAACGAGGCATGTGCTGATACTGAAGCATGCACTCAAGATTTTAGGTGACACAAGTTCAGCACAGTCTTTTTGTTCAATATTTGGAAAGTTATTATCATGATGGGATGTCTATGGTGAGAATTCCTGGCTATGAACCCAGCACAACTAAGTGCTTTTCTCATCTGCAGGGGGCTGCTGCTTTTTGCTGAAACTCAGAGCTTCAACAGCAGTAGGGAATTCAAACAGAAAAAATGCTCAAGCATGACAGTTCATATGAGATTACAATGTCAGGTAAAAAGGTCACAAATTAGTGTCAACAGAAGGAATAAAGTAATTAATTGCTCAAGGACCTGTTATGTTGTTTTATCCTGAGTGTGCTTATGAGAATGCCACTAATCACAAGGGATGTTACAACGTGTTAAGAACCGTTTGCTTTTAAGAAAATTGACAACCAACCAGTCCAAAACTGATGGCAGTATCCAGGGGTTGGTGACATTCGCCAGGGTCTTCTGAACAAAACTTAGAAAGCCGAGGGATGGCTGTGGGGTATTTCCTGCTCGGAAACACCAGGGGCAGCATTTGCTGCGGATTGAGCGAGCGGAGCTCGCAGCGCAGCCCCGCAGCCGGCTGCCTCTCGCCTCGGAAGGGAGAGATCAAACTGCAAACCGAACTCTCGAGATGCTGCTTGGCAAAAAGCGCATCTTAAACGTCTCAAGTTAAAACGAAAAAAAAAAAAAATCTTTGTTTCGAAAGATCATTCTCTGAGTTCTACGAAGTCTTGTAAGAGAGAGAGAAAGAATTCCTCCAGCTGTCTTGGTAGCTTCTGGAGCAGCACCATGGATTTCATATTCCCACAGTCACTTTGAAAAACACAGCTAAGCCATCATTTAAAACACTCTCGCTTATTCTCCATGAGATTCGTGTTTTACTGTTGCACATGTGTTCTGTGACTGACCCCCTTAAACACAGCAATGACATCTCAGCTGTACAGAACAAATAAAAGACCAAGCAAGGCCTGAAGCAAAGGTAACATTGTCTACTATTTTACAAACATTATAATTTCATTTAATTTTCCAGCTGTGCCAACCCACTGTTCTAAACAGATTCAAGCTACTGTTTCATATCAAATAATAACCCACTCTTCCTCAGTTGTTCAAGGTTAAACAACAACAAAAAACTTTTTCCTGTTAGCAATAATGCCTTCCTCTGAAGGCAGCACAGCCCCAAACCTTCTCCCACAGACCTTATCCCTCAGCAAAGTCTCAAAACATTTGCTGAGACAAACATGGGTCTGAATGTGCTGGAGGCTCTGGCTGGTGCTCACCAAGCCAGAACCTGGAAACCCACATCTTGCAATAAACCTTCATGTTTGTTGCCACATGAAGGAGGTCATAGAAGTGGGGGGTTTTATATTTTCCGTATGTCTAATGCTGCATATCTTTTATATTCTGGGGGATATTCCAGGAATGTGTCACTTCACTGGCATTCAAAGTATTTATCTGCATGACTTTGGAAATGGATAAAAACACCTGAGAGGGTTCCTCATCCTCAGCTTAATGGTCTCAGTGTGCTGAGATGAAATTAGTGTATTTTTCTGACTAGACCCGTTGCAGAACTGAAAGAGAGATAATGCACCCACCTACTAAGGGCTGTACAGTCCCAAAAGACCTTGGAGGTTCTCCATCAGGGATGTGTTTCTGCATTCTTGGGGGCCATTTTTATTCCCAGAGGTATTTGGGAATTTGGCTAATGCAGCCACAGTAGTACAACAGCATATTGCTTTAATAAAGCCAGCCAGCTCCCAGCTATTTCTGCATCCTCCTTTACAGCTCACCTACAACAACACGCATAACCTGACGGCTGCCAGTTGCAGCAAGGCTAGTTCCAGAGGCCAGATCTCGCAGTCTAAAATTGCCGTGCTCTAAATAGAGGATCCGGGTGAGAGAAGGACCAAGCCTGCGGCTTTCCCGGGGAGGAACCACAGTGCAGGCGCTACGTGACTTGCCCTGGACACCCAAGAAGCTCCTGTCAGCACACGGAGCTCCCACATCCCGAGCCTGACCTCGTGTCGTGCACTCGTCCCGTGCATGCGAGCGCCCTAGAACGCGCTGCTTGTTTTTATACCGTCTGTTCCAGAGAAATCCAGCTGGTAGAGGAGCACAGCGCCGTGATTTATTTGAGAACTCCCTCGTACTCGCCTGAAGGTCTCGCCGCCGGGGGAGGAGGGAGAGCGCGGGAGGCTGCGCTCCTCGGCAGCTGCTCCGCGCCCGGCCCGGCACCCAGGTAGAGGGCGAAGAGGGGAGCGGGGATTTCCTTGGCTTCCTCCCATGCACATACCTCCCGGGGAGCGGCAGCGGCAGCCCGACTCCCCTCGGCGGCCGCTGGGAGGCTCCGCGCCTCGCCCCGGCCTCCCGGGCGCCGCGTCCCCGGCCGCGCTCTCTGTCGGTGACACCCGCCTCCCGCCCCCGCTCCGCTCCGCGCCGCGCCGCGCCGCGCCGCACGGAGGGGCCGCGGGCAGCTCCGGCACCGGCAGCGCCGACAGCCCACCGGCAAACACCCGCCCCCCAGCGCGGGCATGGAATATACAAAAACACAAAGGAAAAGTGGCTGCTGGACTGTTCTGGGGGCAAAATGCTGGAAGTTTGTAAGTGCAACTCTCCGTTTGTAATTACTGTCTGAAGAGGGGCTGGGTTGCTCGTTTGGGGTTTTTTTCCCTCTTCCCCTTCTCCCCCCTACTCCGTGCTTTTCTTGAAACTGTACTTGAAACTGTTCAATATCTGGGAGTAAAAGGGAAAGTACGCGAGAGGAGTTCTTTGCCTGTGTCCGTAGCTTGCTGCTTAATACTAAGGGGGGAGATGAGCACTGAAAGCAATACGGATTTATCCAGTGGCTGAATTAAGTGAAGGCGAAGCGTGATTTGGAAGTCCACTGACTGACATTGTTCCGGACCGGGGAATCTGTCTCTCTGATTTTTAGAGGAACTACAGTTTAGTGGCAGCCAGCCGGACACAGTCACCACGCCGCAGAGTGGCCAGCAACGAGCGGGCGAGAGAAACGAGAAAGCACAAAGACTGAACTAACCCGACCCTCCTCCTCTTTCTCCTCCTTCCCCGGCTCTTTATTTGCACATTTACTAAAGACTTAAAAGAAAAAAAAAAAAAAAAAAAAAAAGAGAGAGAGAGAGAAACCCCAACAAACCCACTCCAGCTAACCTACGAGATTTTCGGTCCACCGGGGGTTTCTCCGCGCCGCCGACCACGGCAATGCCTTAAATTTTCACTTCAAGGAATAACACCCCCCGCTCCCCCGAAATAAAATAAACCAAATAAACCTGCCAAGTCTCACTCATTCCCGACGGAGAGCTCCTTCGTCCAGGGATTAATTTTGAAGGCAGCGGCTCGCTTTATTTGGCTTTTTTTTTTTTCCCCTTCTCCTCCCCCGGCGGAGCCCCGCCGTCCCCCCTCACCGGGCGCCCCTCGACCGGGGCTGCCCGGTCCCGACCCCCGCCCCTCCCGCCGGCCGATGCTGGCGCAGCCCTAGCGACCCCCTCCCGCCCCCCGATCTGTCAACCCCCCGCGGGGCCGTCACCGCCCGGGGGCCGGGCGGGGGTGGGCTGGGGGCGCGGGGCTGACCGCCCTCCGCCCCGCCGCCAGCCCCCGGGCTCGGGCTCCCGCCGCTGCCCCCGCCTCCCCCCCCATCCCCCCCGCCCTCCTCCATGCGGCAGTGAGGACCGACCCATCCGGAGGGCCAGGACCGGCAGCCAGCGATGGGCGACACGGCTCCCCCCCAGGCCGCGGGGCTGGGGGCCGGGCTGCTGGGGGGGGGCCCGGCGGCGCCCCGGGTGCACAGCGCCATCGTGGAGCGGCTGCGGGCCCGCATCGCCGTCTGCCGCCAGCACCACCTCAGCTGCGAGGGGCGCTACGAGCGGGGCCGCGCCGAGAGCTCCGACCGCGAGCGGGAGAGCACCTTGCAGCTCCTCCACCTCGTGCAGCAGGGGCAGGGCGCCCGCAAGGCCGGCAAGCAGCCCAAGGCGGCCGCCGCCCCCGCCGCCGCCGCTGCCGCCGGCGCGGCGCCCCCGGACTACCACCAGCACCTCCTCGGCAACGGCGGCATCAACGGGGAGCAGCCGGCGGGGGAGCAGCGCGCCTCGGCGCTCCTGGCGGTGAGTCACAGCGCCCGCTGCCGGCGGGGAGGCGCCGCGCCGAGCCCCCGCTCGCTCCGCGGGGCGCCCGCCCTGCCCGCGCCGTCCCGCGGGCCCGGCGGTGTCCGTGGGCTCGGCCCGCTGCGCCGCGGGGTGGGCCCCGCCAGGCGCCGGACCCGCGGTGGCATCCAGTGTGTGAGGAGCGGTGGGCAGGCGCCGAGCTCGGGGGGCTGAGGGCGTGTGTGTGTGCTCTTCGAAGGGATTTTGGGACGGCTTGGGCTGTTGCTTTGGGGTCTTTTTTACATCACGCTGTGCACCTAAAAACGCGTCGCGCGCCTCTGCCGTCGCGCCTTGACAAGGCGGTGACAGCGGCATCCTCGAGGAGGGCATTGGGCAGCCGGCGCTGTCAGCGCGTCCCCGAGCAAGGGTGAAAAGAAGCGCTCGAGTATCACCTGCGTTCAGAATTGTTCCCCTTGCCCCACTCCATCCCGTTCGCCACGGCTTCAGGCACCTATTTCAGGTCATTTCGCAGCCGTGCCCCTGGAACTCGGGCAGTGCGTCTACCCGGGGCAGCGGGCACTGCCCGGAGCGGAGCGCCCGCTCCTGCGGGGCAGCTCCGAGCGCCGGCCTCGCCAGCGATGCTCAGGTTGTTATTGTCACCCAGTGTTTCGCGGAGCACACTTACGAGAGTTTTCCAGGCACTGCCGCTCTGTAAATGATACGCTGACCTTTTTCAACTGGAAATTGCTCTGAACGTGTCAAGGAGGCGAAGCCTTGTCTCCTGTTACTTTATTACGAGCAGTCAGTGCACCACGCTTTTGAAGGCGTATGCTCCGCTGTGCTGCCTCCCAACTCTTAATTCTCGGCACACATACGAAACATTGAGAGGAGTGATTGCATCCTGATAGGCCCCCGGCTGCTATTCGAACGGCTGAAAATAGATCGCTCCCTCTGCTCCAGACATCAAACTTATCTTTCTTAGTGCCTGACGTATGCTAAAACGGGACCTTTGTGGTCGTTTCTCCCTTCTTACCCGTGCGGTGCGTGGATCGACGTTTGGCGCTGCGTTACTCAGCATCATTCGTGAGGGTGATGATGTAAGCGTTAAATGCGATAACATTGTGTCCGAGGGGAGTTTAGGCGCTTCCACCTGACTCCGTGCTCAGATTAAATCTCCCCACATTCCTCGTCACAATCAAGAAAGCCATTATCTTATTTTTCCAGTGTGTATTAATGTAATGCTTTACACTTGCCTTATTGGAAAAGAAAAAAAATGGCTTTTGCCTAATAGTGTACATCCCAGAAAAAGTCACTTTCTGAAATCAGGCAACAGGCCTATGTGGTTTTTTTTTTGTTTTGTTTTGTTTGTTTGTTTTGAATTTTATTTTTTTGCTAGTTGTTACTATTATTATGAAATAGCTGGAGACAGATGTTTGGAAATGTGAAATGAAAGAACTCCCAAGGAAATACTGAAAGATTTTCATCTAAGTGTGGAGAGGTTTTCCTTGTTTCTGAAATATCACTAATGGCTATTAGCCTGCTGCTTGCTGGAGATGCTATGCACGGCCCTCACTCTATGTTGCATGTTGCGTTACCTCCCAGGAAACTCCACAGACACGTGTCCTTGAGAAGCAAAAGGTCTGACAAAGTCCCCATCATTTTTGCACGCCAGCCTTCAGTAATCGTGCTGACAAGGTGTGTGACTTAAGTGAGCATGATGTTTGGGGCCCTGAACCATGTTTTGACACCGAGTAAATGCTGGCTCATGAAACAGCATCGTTGTAATGGTGTCACTGCACATCCTCCCACTCTATCTGTGCTTGACACTGACATTCCTCATTCGCTGCTCTGATCAAGAAACAGAGGAAGTAATTGGTTCAAAGTCACACCTCTGTGTCATGGAGGTAACCCTGCTCCTTACCAAGAGCTCCTTACAACAATGTTGCAAATATTAACAAGGAATAGCAAAACACACGGTGTCTGAGCGGGGTGAATTCAAGTGGCTGAGGAGCATGCAGCTTTAAGGTAGTACCGCTTTGTGTTCCTGTTCTTGAAAATTTAGAGGGCAGAGATGGACCAGGAAAGAACAGAGTCTTGCTTTTCCTCCAGGCATAGCTGGAAAAGGAATTACCTCTGCCAGTTTTTCCAAGGGTGAAGGACTTGAAGAGGAAGGACGAGGTAGACTAATCCTGTTGTCCTGTGCATTATAAATGGATGGGAAGAGAACAATCTCTAAGCAGAATTCATCCTCTCTGGGGTGATTCTCAAGAGGAAATCCAGTGAAATCCTTATATGTGCTATTCCTCTAATTCCAGATTTATTCCTTACAGCAGACATGAGGTGCACAGGGTCCTGGAACAGGGGGCAGCTCTGAGTTTCAGTTGTGGCAGGTACAGCTGTAGCACAGGGAAGTACAAGACAGGACCATGGGTGCAAGTCTCACACTGAGCATGTGAGACTGGACACACAGCCGACTCCAAGGGGAATGTAAAGCTCCATGTGCCTTGCTGTAGGTCCACCACTTTAAAAAACACCCCACAACTCCACACAGAAAAGTGCAAAAGCAGTCATAACTCTCGCTGGGGTTCTCTGGCTACCAGGATGCTCTTTTGTCTGCAAAACCCAGCTGGGTTGTTTCCTCTGCTTTGCAGGTCCCACTGCTCTTGTTACACATGTGCCTGCCGTGTTTAGTGGCACTGGAGGGGTCATTTACACAGTTGGACTCAAAAGTAAATATTTGACACTTGGTAACATTTGAAACAATGTTTCCTTGAAAATATCAAAGAGCTTGAAGTGATTATCTGACATTGTTGATACTATTATTTGATAATTATCTTTTCCCAGTGGGCAGTTTAAAACTGGCAGAAGAGAGAGTTTTTAGAGGAGTTTGGTTTGGCCTTAAATTAACATTGTTACTTTGATTCTTGAGAAAGTATCTTTAGCAACAGCATTTTCTAATTGGAGACAGGGGTTCAGATTTTTTTAGCTGGACCAATGGATGTGGGTGTGTGTGAATGAGAAATTTATTCTTCAGGACACAGCTAGGGAAGCTTTTGTACTTTCTGCCTTCGTGCATTTCCCAAGAGCTGACATTTGTTTATTTATATGGTGTTGTTACTTTTCATGGTGCAGAGTGGAACGGATAAAATATTCTGTCTTTCTTTTATACATACATCTATATGTATGTATATGCCCTCCAGCACTTAGCTGTTTATACTATTTATGTTATATGTAAACAGTTAGTTCTGGAGGGCATTCCTCAGTGCCTTAAGCACTGAACTGGTAATACCAAACTTCTTGCATTGCAGTTTCAAGTTTCTGGCAGCCAATTCATTCCATCATCCTTCTGACACAGGCTGAGCACTGCTCATTTTGCTCTGTGAGAGCTGGGAATTCTGTCTCATGGGCATTAGTGTATTATTCTGGTCAGGTTCTTTCATTGCAGCCATCGCCCCGGTGGCTCTGAGTGTGTTAAGCGATGTTTGTCATCAGTCACAGGTGACTTGTTCTACTTGCACCCATCTCACGGTTGTGCTGAATGTATCATTACAAGAATTCATTTAAAATAGCAATTAAATACATTAATATTTTCTGTACTTGGAAAAGTGACTGTGAAAGTGGTCTGCTCCCCAGATGCAGTCTGCAAGCAGGTGAAAAAAGAAAAGGGAAAACCATCCCAAAAAGTGATGTATCCAAGGAAGATGAGAATGCATTGATTCCTCCTGTTCCCCTAAATTCTCATCCACAGCTGTACAAATCTAGAAGAGTCAATGGGTTTGTCCCAGTTCCCAGAAGATCTCAGTGAAAAACAGGGCTGCCTGACTGGTACTAAGAGCCAAGACTGACTTATAAAACCTCAATTTAGGTAGTTATTTAATGTGGAGATCCTAAATTAATTTAATTAGGACCTTTTTTTTTTTTTTTTTTTAATGATCCACACTGTGTTTGCTGAGGTTTGGCCCCCTCTGTGCTAATGTTAAAGATCCTTGAGTGTTTTAAAAGGAATGATTGTGCTCTGGTATCTTTGCCCAAGCTGACACTTACCCCCATCTCCCAAGTTCTTTGTTTTGTTTGCTGCTTGGCTGCCAGGGTACCCTGCAGAAATATGTTCATTTTTTGTGGATGTACATAATATTTGGAAGTGCTCTGAAGCAAGCAAGATAAGGTGACCAGCTGTGGGGTGAAGTGACATTATGGTGTGGTGAGGACAGGTGGATTAAAGCACAAACCATTCTGCAAAGCTAGAATGCAATCTTTTCACTGACACAAAGTTTGGTGCCAAAGCAATGGAAATGTTCTGCTTGTGAGATAAAGGACTGCTCTCTTCTTCTTGGGCTTCTGCAGGAGCAAAGCTGTGTTCTGATGATCACAGTTTATGTAGCTGAGTCAGGTAAAAGGAGTAAGTCACATTGCCTATGTGGGTGGAAAACACTGATCTGCTTTTATGGGCCCTCTGGCCTGCTGAGAGCCATTTGCTTTCGATGGACATGGGTGCCATTTTAAAATCTTTGTTCCCCTTAACTGTAAGAATACTTTCCAGATCATAATCAAGAAGACTCCCTGGAAGCTGCATAGAAGCTGTTTTTAATGAGGATTTCAACAAGTGAATTTGTTAAATTTATGCTAGTATGTAGGAGTCTTTTCAGGCCTAGGTCTCCCATCAAATCAATTGCACCCTTTAAAGCTTTTTCAGCTTTGAATATATTTAATGAAAGTCTCCTCCATTCTGAAACTGTTTAACAGACTGTTTCCACCACCAAAGTTTCTGTAGGCAGTGAGCAGAGGAGCAATGTCTCTGCCTGGACTTGATGTGCTCTCCAAGGCCATCCTGTGGGCTTTTTAACATCTGTGGCTGCTGTGGCATGTCCTCTGACAGAGTTCTTGCATCCCCTGCAGTACTAAAATTGAGTCCCTTTTCTGTAGCACCACAACAAAGGAAAGTGATATTCAGCTTCTGTTTGCTCTACTTTGAAAGTGTGACTCCAGCAAAAATGTGAGCTGTTCTGTGGGGAAATCTGAAGCTTAGAAAGGTATGTCTGAGTCAGGGAAGCTGTTTTGCTGAAACTTTGACTCGCATCACTATTGCTACTTCTCCCCTTGAAAAGAGCACTCCCTGCAGAAGGAGTATGTGGGGTTCAGTTAGGCTGCAGTGACCATAAAAAGCCCCAGCAGTTGGGCTAGTCAGCAGGTTAAGAAAGACCACAGTGCCTCTCTTCCTCTTCCTAACTGCTGTCAACCGTCCCTTCTACCAAGATATTGTCTTCAGAGGCCAGTTGTAGTTTGCTTTTCTTATTAAGTCTGCTGCTTTATAAAACTGAAACTACTATCTCATTATTGGAAAAGAATTGCTCAATCCAGGTCCTTTTGACTACTTTGGGAAGGGTGATATCTCCACTGCTTCATTTATATTGCATTCCCTATGTGGTGTAGGAAGAGCTGGAAGCTGGCAAGCTGCTCCAGCTAACAAAGCACTGGCATAGAGGTGCCAGCTCTGCCAGGAAGTGTCTCTGTGGTCTTGCAAGTGTCTCCTGCTGTACCACTATTTCCCTTCTATGCTTTAGCTTTTCTGGTGGTACAGTCTCACTAGCACATGGGACCTTGGGTTCTGCTGAATGCTTAACCCTACATGACAATGACCTGACAGGATCACGTCCTGGAATTCAAGCAGGTGATTAAAGCAACCACTATGTAACTTCTTAGAGGGCACACAATCAGCTGCATGGTGCCTAAAAGAGCTTTGGCCACCTGGCTGCTCTGAAGAGAAGAAGAACAAGGTCTTTGCTCTTTGACCTCTCTCTGGTGTCCGCATGTCAGTATTCCCCTGTATGAATTCCCAGTGCTGGTACTCCCAGCAGGAGTAAGATGAGGCTGATGGGATTCTTGACAGGCCTGTATTTTCCACAAATCTTAATCATCATCTGTAAACCTGAAAAGGGCCTTACCTATATCATGCTGCTTCAGTTTGGAGCATCTTTGAGCAGTGAAAGAGGCAGTAGTCTGGGCTGCAGAAAAGAAGGAGCTGGTGCTGAGTGAGATTTGGATCAAATTTTCAACTTAGCAGTACTACGATACAGAT
The DNA here is from genome assembly GCF_026979565.1 of Vidua chalybeata. Taxonomy (NCBI): domain Eukaryota; kingdom Metazoa; phylum Chordata; class Aves; order Passeriformes; family Viduidae; genus Vidua; species Vidua chalybeata. The sequence continues at coordinate 83,363,947 of NC_071531.1, read as the reverse complement.
TTTTTTTCTGTGCTTTCTTTTCTTTTAAATAAAAGCATAAACTATTTATGCCCTAGATTCCCATTGGAAAGCTTCCTATAGCCACTTGAGAGCCAACTTGTAAATTTGTTTTACTTTGTCCAGTTCTTCCAAAGTATTTTTAGATGCAGATAATCAGTCCATATTTGTACTGTAGTGCCAACACTAATACCTAAACCAAAATACCTGCAACTCTCAAGCAACAGCTTTTAGGTTAGCATGCTGTAAACTGAAATCTAAGTGTTTCCACTCTGACTCTAGGATCTATTCAACAGATTACTCCTATTATTTCACTTCCATAAACCTCAGTTTCTTCTATGAAAGATACTATTTATCACTTCTGTAAAGTGAATTGAGATGTGATGGTGAGTTTTATTGCTGAGAAGCTAAATTCATTATTGATGGAGCCTGAATGTTTGCTTTGACAAAGCCTTTGAGGAGCTTCAAATCACCTTTTCAGCCTTTGACCCATAGATCTGAGTATTGGAAATATAAACCAGAATGAGTGTTTTCAATAATCACATGACTCCAAACCTAGGTTTTCATGGCCTCATGTTGCCATTATTCACAATAAAAGTGCAAGATGTGGCAGTGACCCTTCTTTTTAGCAGAGAAAAGCATTTTTTTACTTTCTATTCATAATCATGAATGTGTATGCTTTATATTTTCTTGATTTACTTGCTCCTGATTCTGCATCAATATGTGCTCAAATTAATCTCCCACTTAAGTCTTCTGTGTCCAAGTTTCATGTACTTGATGCTTCAGCTAACTGGGAGCAGAGTGGGACTGGAACTGAGAGCATATACACAACCCATCAGCTCTTTCTGAGGCTGCAGCTGCTCCCCAGTGAAAGCAGGTGGGGGCTACCTTGCCCTGCATGTGTTGCCTCCCATCTAGTAGTAATGGAAGATGGTTCACATTTATGGCTCAGGGTGAGAAAAACACTGAGAAATACTGCTTAATTGAATAATGTATGCAAAATTCCAACACACTTACCTAAAAATTATAATTTATTTTAGTTTTAATTTGAAAACACCCTCATGCCTGTGGTTTCACCTACAGGTGTTGGCATTTCCCTGAAGAAATTCCTTGTATTCAGAAATGGCTCCTGTAGCTATTTTTATCTGTGTCACTCAGTTATAATTCTGATGTGCTTGCAAACCCAGCTGAATCAAGGTGGAGAGAAATTAGTATCAATTAGGAATCAATGTGAAAGTGCTTCTGACAAGTGAGGATGTCGATCTTGCAAATCCATTTACCTCCTGCCTGAGCCTGAAGCTGGTTAAAAGACTTGGTAAGATCCTGGACTAGCAGATGAAACCCCAAGAGGGTTCATCACGGCCATTCTGTTTTGAAATAAAACATGCTATTGTGCAACAGTCATCCTGGTGGTACCCTGGCTTTATTGTAGATCTCTGCAGCCACCTCCCTAGAGTAGGTGTTATACAAACACCCAGTGAGATCTGTGCCCTTCCCTGCGTAGCTCAGTGCCTCAAGAGACAAGATAGACAAAGAATGGAAGGAGGAACAGAAGCACAGAAAGGTCAAGTGTCTTGCCCAAGGCCAAACAGCAGGTCAGTGGCAGAGCTGGGAACAGAGCCCAGATTTCCTGACTCCTAGTCCAGCACTCTATTAATCATCTCTTTGCTTTGTGTTCCTGGCCTGTTACTGATCATAGGAAATGTGAGGATGACTTTCCGACAGCTTCAGAATCGCTTCTTAGTTTTGGAAACTATTGATCATCAGCACATTATTGAGATAAAGAGGTCATGTACTGGACTCTTGTACATGTATATGCACTAGAGGACTCAGAACTAAGTGTTCTGGGTATTGATTTCAATCCAGGACACTGAAAAGCCATATTTCATAATCCCAAATGTTTATTCTAAGTCAAAATTTTAAAGTCTTTTTTCCCCCCTTATGTTATGTACAAAGTGGTTTGTTTTTATAGCATTACCCATAACAGTTGAACTCCTATATTGGTGCTTAAATTAGTTATAACAGTTATTTAGTTAGCAGGGCTTTTCTTCTCAATGGAATTTACCCATGAAACAGTCTGAAAACCAGTAAGTCAACAGTCCTGAGACACTGGTGATCCTTACTTATTTTCATTCCCCACTGGAGGATGTGTTCAGTTTCCAAAGCCTTTCAATGGATTATCTTGATCACAAAGTTAATTATACCTGTGAGGTTTTTTTTTTCCTTCTGAAAAATTTTGACTTGAGGCAAAACTCTGGCTACTGTGGTAATGACTTACTGAGAGTCTCTTGTAAACAATAGTATAATCACTTTCTTATAGTCATGGCAACAGTGTTTAAGCAATGAGCTTACTGAACATAATGTGCACTGTCTCCACTGAATAGTATTATTGCAGCACTGAAGTGTATGCTGCTCATTTTCAGAAGACTCAGAGACATAAATTATTCAGCAAAATAACACTGCTTCAGAAAGCATCTTTGAAATTGTTGCATTCTGTACTAGCCAAAGAAGGACGTTCATTGGTGCTGACAAGGCTGTGTTTAGTTACTGCATAACAGTGGAGTCTTTGGTCCAGGCTTGCTCCCACGGAGTTTAAGGGTGTCTGTCTCAAACCACTTGAGGACTGTGTTACCTGTTTGGCAGGGTCATGCTTCTCCTGGTAATGTTTGCTGCTGTGGAGTGCAGAATGGATCAGGAGGATGCATCCTGCACATATCCATGGTGTGAGAGGCGGCAGCTAGGTGCAGAAGGAAGAATTTGGTTTAATAAACAGGAGGTTTACTCAATCCCTTCCTTGGCCCAGAGTATCACCTGGATGCCTACTCAGTAGGTTGGGGAGGCACCTTAGAGATGGGCAACTTCATGGGTAGCTTCAGAGTTGAATCCCAAGACAAGAAGCTGTCCCTGATTTTTCTGTTTATTTTGTTTTTGTATCTCTCTTATTCAAATATCTAGACCTGAAGGAAAGACCTTGTTGGCAGCAGTTGTTCTGGGATGAGTCATTCCACCAGATTTTAGAAATACCACCTCAGTGACAGTTGGCAAAAATGCTGCATGGGCTGTTCAGTTTATGTTTTTCACTTTGGAAAATCAGACCATTTATTTAGGGTTCTGTTGCTTTAGAAACCATCTCCAGTTTCCTTTCCTTTCCTTTCCTTTCCTTTCCTTTCCTTTCCTTTCCTTTCCTTTCCTTTCCTTTCCTTTCCTTTCCTTTCCTTTCCTTTCCTTTCCTTTCCTTTCCTTTCCTTTCCTTTCCTTTCCTTTCCTTTCCTTTCCTTTCCTTTCCTTTCCTTTCCTTTCCTTTCCTTTCCTTTCCTTTCCTTTCCTTCCCTTCCTTCCCTTCCCTTCCCTTCCCTTCCCTTCCCTTCCCTTCCCTTCCCTTCCCTTCCCTTCCCTTCCCTTCCCTTCCCTTCCCTTCCCTTCCCTTCCCTTCCCTTCCCTTCCCTTCCCTTCCCTTCCCTTCCCTTCCCTTCCCTTCCCTTCCCTTCCTTCCCTTCCCTTCCCTTCCTTCCCTTCCCTTCCCTTCCCTTCCCTTCCCTTCCCTTCCCTTCCCTTCCCTTCCCTTCCTTCCCTTCCCTTCCCTTCCCTTTTTTTCTTTTTTTTCCCTTTTGCTCATTTTTATGGTATCTCAACATCCACAATTTTAGTCTTGATTATGATCTGATTTGCCCCTCCTGAAACTGCCTATGGGAAATACTGTGGACGTGGCATTGTGGCACTAAGGTAGGATCAGGCCTTTTATTTCTGATCATTATGCTTGTTTATAGTCAATTATTTTGTTTTCCAAAGAAATGCATTCTCTCTGCTTCTCTGAAAGCTTTTGGTTCAGCATCCTTCCAAGCTAGATAGACTTGGTGTTCAACATGCGGCCACTTACCTCCATGGCCCAGTTCCCGGAAACACTTATGTGTGTGCTTAATTGTGCACACATGGGTAATCGCACTGAAATCAAGATGTGTTGAATTAAGCAAGTCAAGAAATATTTGCAGGGTTTGGTCTTTGTTCAACAAACAGGCCTCAGCCTGGCTGAAGTCCACAACATGCTACAAAAAGAATCCAAATTCACAAGTAAGTAGTGTATTAATTATCAATTGACTTATTTCCTTAAACCAGTTAATTCTGTACTTTTAAAAACTACTTGCCATTTTTCCTGCAAATCCAATTGCCCTTCCTTTCACACTCCTTCTTCCTCTATACTGCTCAACTCTCAACAGACCTGAGCTGCCAGCCACATGATCCCCTTCTATAACGATTTGAGTTCTGACATTTCTTTTTTCCTACAAACTTTTTGTATTACTATAATGGTTCAGAGGACATATTTTGGCCAGCTTTCAGGGGGAGAGAGAGTGTCACAGTGTTTCAGGCCTTCATTTCTAAGTGCAGTATTAAATATATTCCTGATAATTATAGCACTGCCACTTGGACCACTGTAGTTCAGGCTATGTCAATATGTCATCAAAAGCTCTCTTTTTCAGGAGCTGGAACTCAGTCATGTTGATTGAATTGAAATGTGATGGCCAGCAGCTGCAAACACACTCTGACTCCATTCCCCGCCCCCCCAACCCCCAGCTTCCTGCTTTTTTTCCCATTTACTACAAAATCTTCTTGCTTTCCGTCGAAGTCATAGTTTAGAAAACAGAGCTAATGGCTAATTCCAGGCTCAGTTAATTCTGAGCCATCCCTTTGGGTAAGTCAAGACTGTCCTTCGAGGGGTGCCCTGAGGCAACCTGAAGGCACAATCTACTGTCTGTGTGTGGATGATGAAGCTGAGAGCACAGCCCCAGGTACAGTGTGAAGGCCATCCTCAAACTAGGCATGACCGTCCTTCATGTAGGAGCTCCTATAATGCCATCAGTGTCACTCTCAGCAGCTAAGGAAGCTGTAGATGTGTCTGGGCTGATGTCTGTGAGGCTCCTGTGTAAGCAGGCCTGGGAGCACCACAGCCCTCTCCCCTCTTGTCCCCTTGGACAATCCCATACAGACCTTGCTATTCATCTAAGCAGGGGCATTGGGATGAGGGCAATTGCCAGCAGCAGTTTATACTGCAAGTTTAACACACAACTTTTTCAGCCCTTGGGGACTGGTGGGAAAAAAAAACAGCTTTGAACTGGGGGAAAAAATAACTGTATCCAGTAGTTGTATAGCATGATCCTGTCATTTTTGGTACTTAAGAACCAAAACAAACCCCCAGCATTCATAACACAAGATATCCAGGTTTTAAAAGGTGCCACTTGGAAATACACAGTAACTGCTTTTCATAAGGCCCTTTAGTCCATGTGTTTACAGGTGGACAAGAATAGCTCTCCAGAAGTTAATCCAGTCCCTTGAGTAAACAGTATGTACTTCTAAAACTTTCTGTATAAACCAACCATATGTAAGGCCTTTGGCATGCATTTGTACCACACACAATACATCTGAGGGACCCTGCTAGAGCCAGGATGGCTAGTGAGGTTGATAACCCCCTTGCCAGTGTACTGAATGTGTGTTCATTCTGCCATGCCTCTGAAGGATAACAGCCTTTGGATGAAGGCTGTACCAAAAGGGCTATTTACTGCAACACTTTATTATGTGGTTCTTGCAGCCCTCTCCCGGGACGTACTGTCTGTGCTTGGGTCTCCCAGGCTGCCATCTGACACGGGTCAGCCTTGCATTGCCACTTTTGGTCACTGAAGTCACACTCACCCCTTTCCCCTGGTAAAGTTCTTCTCTGCTGTCCCCCTCCTCCACTTCCTAAAGCTATAAGCCACATCTCCTCCTCCACATTCACCCCCTCTCACCTGGGTTATTGCCCTCCCATCTCTTCTTTCATGCTTCTGACACTGCTGCTTCGTAATGTTGTTTTTCTAGCTTGGAAAGGCCAGAGGGCCAGGTTAAGAGAGACATGCTGAACACATGTTTTCCACATGTTCTCCTCATCCCTCATACTGCTTCTCTAGCTGTCTTTAGCTTTTTGATTAAACAGGACATCTAATGACCATGAGCATATTCTCTTCTCTTACTAGTTTTATAAAGGATGAGCTCAGAGTTCCTCTCCTCACTGTCATAAGAAATTTGGAGCAAAAGCTTCTGTGAGTTGACAAGGCATTGGTAGGTTCTTTGGCCCTTCACCACAGGCCATGAGCAGTCACAGACTAGGCATACAGTTGTGAATGCTTAGGCTTCAGTTCAGAAAAATACTAAAAGAATATGTATGACATAAAACATATTATTAAATACTTTTCTCTTTGAGTGCTGCTTCATTGAAGTGGACCCCATTCGAGGAGGCATCGTTATTGGTCTGATTCAGAAAATGCTTAAGAGTATACCAAAGTTTTAAGAATAGTAGTTCATCCACGATCTTGTATTTTTAGTGACTCTTAAATAGGGCTGGATGGTGCAGGGAAGGCAGAAAATGTGGAAGCTCTGCTGGTCACCTCTTACATTTTCACTCACTCTGGAATCTGTGTGTCTCTGAACTGTAAACACATTTTGGTAGTGATGCCACCTATTTGCTGCTTGACTGTATTGCATACCCAGGTGCAGTTTATTTAAAGCAACTGCCATTAAATTAAGAGCAGTTCTACCTTAGTAAGGTAACTCTTCATACAGAGTTGGCATTATTTCTATGACTGTGTTTGATAGGTAGCTGGACCCTTGGACTCTCACGATGACCAGTCTGGGAACAGTTAGGAATCCAAATCTTTTTGACTTAAAACATGTAGACATCAAATCTTCTCTGTACTGAACTGAAACCAAGGAGAACTGAACATCTAATTGTATTTTTGACTCTCAGCCTAAAATCTCTGGAGACTTTTGGAGTCGAGAATACAGACTGGAGCCATGGCTGAAAAAAAAATGCCGACATGTGACATCAGTGCATCAGTCAATGAGTCATCCATCAGTGCCAGAGGACAAAGTATTCTTTGTATTTACCTAAGAAGTAGTTACCTATTTACTTTCTGAAATTGTAGTACTAACTTGACATTTTGGTTTGCTGTACAGTGAAAACACTATTTTAAATGCCTTGTATAAAGACAGGCTTTCTTGTTTCTTGAACAGTTAGAAATACTAGAGAACAAATGTAAAAGGCCAATTTCCTTCCTTGCTTGTAAGTGTGGTCTAGGAAAAATCCTGAATGGTGTTAGTAGGAGACAGTTCAGTCTCATTTCTTGAAAGTGATGTAAGTGTTGGGCCTTTAGAGAAGGCTGAGTTATTATCATTTCCTTCTGATCTGTCACTCTTTCTGTTTTCCTTCTGTTTTGGCTTTTCATTCTATAGATATATTACTGAAAATGTATTTTAAAAAATTAAAGGCAATTTTTTATTGAAAAGGTCTTTACCTGTAAAGGACTCTAGGCATACCACACACAGGCAGGTCCCAGCTGGGAAATGCAGTATTAAGGCTGAAACTCTGTCTCTCAGACTCACTGTTTCTCACGGTCCTTGCAGGGTGGTGGGATGACTGGACTTCCCAGCACACATGGTAACCATTGATCTCAGTGTGGTCTTGAGAGGCCAGTGCTAGGAGCTGAAGGAAGAATAAGAGGTGAAGGGCAAAGGAAGAGAGTGAAATTTTGCTGTCAGTTCTTGAGTGTTTAGCTTTGTGCAATCCTATGACACATAAGCAAAGGAAGCTTGAAAAAGTTACCCTGGGACTAGGAAAGCAAATTGATGCAGAGCAGGATAGCCATTCTTTGAAGGAGTAAAATTATTTTTTGTCATTTTCCAAGGGAAAAACTGATCGAATTTGACTGACTCCACTCTAATAGTGCAACAGGAGCCAGTGGCCAGACCTCCTGTTTTATCAGGCCTATTACAAGACAATTGCACATCTAAAACTTGTGCTCTTCTGATTCTTGATGTGCTTTGTCTCCTCAGAACAGGTTTTCTCCCTCAGCACTTAATCCCTCTCTAGCCATCACCTTTTCCTGCCTTACAGACCACTCTGTGTGTGCACTTTGAAGGTTGTGTAGGCACCAAATTAATGGGAGTGCTTTGTCAGGGAGGCCGAAGCCATTGCCTCTCTCAGGGGCAATGAACTACATGTTAGGACCTGGCTGCTTCTGAAATGGTCTTTAAAGGTGCAATATTACAGGAGCAATGGATTTGAAAACAAAACAAAGCTGCTTACAGCCAGAGACATTTAAGTCCTGCATGAACAACTCTGCCAGTCTTTTGTAACCATCTCTTATCTAATCTAATCTAACCTAACACATTAGTATCTTTACTGCATTTATTATCTTTTTATCAAGGAATGGCAGGAAGGAGATTGGGGCCTTGGTAAGAGCATGAGGCAGAGAGGCATGAGACATAATATTGAGCAAAGGTTAAAAAAGCTGTACAAGCTCTTCTATTACGCAATGAGCATAGCAAACAGCAGACCTTCTTGTCCTTCTCCCATCCCACTGACTTTGAGGTGGTGAGGACCTGGTGGCAGAGACTTGGTGTGGGTGACTGAGACGTTATAGCACAGAAATGGATCATTCAAAGGTTTCCTGTGACTTAGAGAGTTCCTCCAGCAAAATTCAAATGCAAGGCCATGGATAACTCTGATCACCACTCAGAAACATTATTAATTAGACCATTTTTCTGAAGACATCCTGTAGTTTCTACACCATCAGATTTCATTTGGTTTCCTTGATGGGAATGAGCTACAGCTACTGTCAATGTTTATTTTCAGTTAGTTTTATTGGTGGCACTGCTCAGTAACACATGGTTAGGATGGTCCAGTTAATCAATCCTCCTCCTTGCTGCCTCCCTCTTTGTTTTGCCTGCTCTTGCATCACAGAAACATTTCCAGCAATTCCCTTTACATAGCAGTTACTGAGGAAAGGGCTGTCTAGTTATGCAGAAACTCAGAATCCCAAAATGGATAAGGTTGAAAGGGACCACAGTGGGTCATCTGATCCAACCCCCCTACTCAAATAGGACTGTCCTAGATGCAGGATTGTGTGTCCTATGGCACAGGATTGCATCCAGATGGTTCTTTAATAACTTGAGTGAGAGAGACTCCACAACCTCTCCAGGCTACCTGTTCCAGTGAGAAACTCAACTGATAAGAAACACGCATTCTTCTCACAAGTAGTTCCCAAACCAAGCACAACAGGGAGGCACCCAGAGGTGCTTATGAGGGCCCATTAAGGCCCTTAGTTTTAGCCAGGATGGGCTACTTATCAGGAAACACAGTGAGTGCTTTTTCCACTCACAACAGGCAGAAGAATGTCTGTTTATTCATGAGAACAGTCCTGAAAAAGAGAAAGCAAAGTTAAGCTGGAGTGTTTAGTTCCTATTGGAACACTTGCAGCTTGTGCTGGTGATGATGCCCACTGGTGTCTAAAGGCTGTCAGCCAGCAGAAGACAGCACACCACCTGTGGGGGTGCAGGCATGCAAACCAGAGTGACTCGTACCTGGGCTGCTGTGGCTAATGGCAAGGGACATTTCTGACTGGGCAGGGATGCACCATAATGTAGGATGGTGATATGAAGGGCTTCACATTTGCTTTCCTAGTGTGGGCTAAGTGATTCCTTGGCTTGCAAGGAACACTAGGCAGATGGTTGAGAACTTCCACCCCATCTCTCTATGAAGGGAAGGAGTACCTGGTGTTGCACATTGAAAAGGTCTGAGCTACTGACAGACAATGGCTTTGCATGCAGAAAGGCACATGAGCAGCTGGATAGAAAGCAGAAGATGAGCATGTAGACCCTTGGCTAGGGCAGGGCCCTTGAGTTTTATACCCAATCTCATAAATTTCTTCTGATTAACACCACTGAGAGGAAGAAGACAATCTGTACCAGTAGCAACAGGCTGTAATTTCACCTTTGGTTAATAAGCCATTTGATCTTTGCTTTACTGGTCTTGCTGGAAACCAGTCTGACCTCCTCCAGCTGAGGCTGCCCCATGGGACTGACATCCTAACACACATCTGCAGCCATCACCAGTGGCACATGAGGGAGTGACAGAGGGAATGTCACGTTCATCCTAAGGCTCTCCAGCCTATTGAAAGGAATCTTATCACAGCTGAGACAGACTAGTACAAAGCTCTAGGTTGCTTTTCTGGGTCTGTAGGTTCTGAGACTGCTGTGGCAGTGCATCACAGAGTCCCAGGAGGAAGTTTTATTGTTGTATCTCCATAGGAGCCACTGGGGTTGTACTAGTGAGCCTATTTATACAGAAGACAAGTGTTCATGTTGCCACTGAAGAAAAAACTATTGGCCCCAACCTTAAAGTGTAATGCTATGTTCTTAAGATAAGGAAAAATCAAATTAAAAATCATTTTCACAGAAGAACTCAGTTTGGGTTGACTGGCTTGGTTCAGGTCATCATTACATAATCATAGAGTAACTTCTTTTTTTGTGTTCTAGTTCATGTTAACACACAGAAACTTGCATGCTAACCACTGTTTTCACCACCACCAAATTCTAGAGGTCAGGGACCTCTAGAATTAAACATACGAGCTATCATAGTGTGGGTGGACAAACCAGCTCTTTCAGGGTAGTAGCTGAGAGACTCATTTCCTCTGTGGATGAGCCACAGAAATGGATGCATAACACACACTGACCAGCGGGTTACATTTTGGCCTGTACTGTGCAGATGTAACCCAGCAGCCAGGGTGAAGCAATCTTAAAATGACATGGAACATATCATCATTAGGACCTCATCACACTGTGGGTATCAAATGAAGTGCTTCTCTTGCCAATGAGAGTTCAGCTCAGTGTTAGGATGTCAAGATTTGTGTTAGTTGCAACAAATCTTGCCCGAGCTATGTGTATGTCTATTGTGTAGAAAACTCACCCTCTTTCTTAAGTTATCCACACCAGAATGTCTCTAATGTAAGTTTGAACAAATTATTCTGGCTGGGGATATGGTTCAGAGTGGTTCTGCACTAACTTGGACTGAAACACATGTAACTGAAGGCTGTTAGTCCCCCACAATCCTTGTTTGTACCATTCTCCCCAAAAGAAGGATGAATTCTCCCACAGGTTCTACTGGACCAAGACAAACTGCAGAGCTCCGTACAAGGGCCTGTGGCCCTGCAGTGCCTCAGTCACACGCATGTCAGTGAAGAAAGGACGGTGGCAGGATTTTGCAGTCGGGAGTGACACCCTAAGGTCACTTGTCCTGCAGCAGAGGTTCACACCTTCCTACAGGCTTACTCCAGGGCCAGGCACATTGAAAGCACAGGGCTACCTCAGCCTACATTTAAGCTTGAATACTGGGAGTATTATTGCCATTTTGAACTTTTTCCAAATAAATAATTTTTTCAAATGTTACAAAAATAGTTAAATAATTTTGTAAAGCCTAAAGAACATTCTTTTGCATCAGGATTTGAACTGGAAATGGCTGTTTGGGGGCCAATATACTTTAAAAACGACTTTGTCCACAAGGAGCTAGTTGCCCTATGGTATTTCCAGCCTACAAAGCTTTTTTTTACTTTAACGAGGGCCTAAAAGCTCAACAAAAAATTCTTAGTCCAAAGAAATTCCAATATTGCTTATGCCAGGAAAACTATATCCATTCTTGAGTTTACACTGCTGAGGTTTAGTGGCAGAGAACTGCCCATATGCTTATCCATGCTGTCACACATACCCTCAAATTATCCAAAAACAAGGTAGCTTTTCTTGAACAGAGCAGGTTCTTACCATGTCTACAGGGGAGTATAAAGTCTGTGGACATACCTGTCAATCTTTTATAAACTACAGATCCTCTAAAAGTTTTCCAATACATATGAAGGTTCATTTACAACTAATTTAAGCCTCGTGGCAATTGAATTGCTTTTCTTACTTAGCTTTCACAGACCCTTCAGAAGTAGTCCTCAGACCCTCATGGGTCTGCAGACCACAGCTTGAAAACCACTAGCTGTTAGTTTAAACAAGATACTTGGGGGCCTTTTGGGCCTAATTTTCTATAGCCTTGCAGCTTGTGAGGTCTTATATACCTATGCAAAGTGTGAGTAAAATGCTACCAGATGAGAATGGCTCTGGCGTTGGCTTTTATTTGGACAGGTGTGAAGGATGCCAGTGCAAAGCAGTGACAGATCAGAGCCCCAGCACTGTATCTGCTTGAACACCAGTAACTGCTCCCTCCTCCATGAAGATCTTGAGCAGCACTACTCACAGTGGAGCTGGGGAACAATTCTATTTGTAGAACCATCATTCTGCTGTTATTCCCTGAAAGCCAGGCACTGAACCAGCACATCAATAACCATGGCAAGGATCAGGCCATTACACACCTTGGAGTGACAGGTGGTTCTCTCGGGCCAAGGGACTCTGCTCAGGGTTAGACTCTTGCTTTGTAGTGCTGTTTGCACCCATGTTCAGTCTCAATGTGCTTACTCTTATTGGTGTTTCATGTCTTGATCATGGAGCAACAATCTTTTCGTTTAAGCAAATACCGTGAGAAGTGTTAAGTGTTTCAGTGCCTTTTCTTTCCTTTGATCTCACGTAAAGCTCCATGCAGAGGGTTACATGATATCCATCACTATCTCCTTTCATGCCCAATAATTAGCACTGGTCCACGGGCTGGGTGCAATGCTATCTCTTCATTGTGCTACAAGAGGAGAAATAGAAGGGGTTGGAGAGATTATTTGCTGTGTTGATGACTGTGGTGTTGCCATGGAAAAGCTGGAGACTTCAGGGGAGTTTGTGTTTTGTTGGGCAGGGAGCCAGCCTGCTCTGACTTATTACAACTGTGTGAGTGAGTGAGCCATGCAGAACTTTATCCTCTGTAGCAATTCCAATGCAGGGAGAAAAAGAAAATGACAGGACTGCTTTAATAAGGAGGAGTGCAGTGCACTTTGCTAAGGCTGATTGCATGAAATACAGAGATGCAAAAAAAATCCTTTGCTATTTTCCACCTTTTTTTTTTTTTTTGACGGAATGTGTCCATTCTCTTCTAAGGACTGAATTTAGAGCAGTGCAAATAATAAAATCTCAAGTAATCCTCCTGAAAGTGAACAGAGCCATTTAATTGGCTGTATCTGTACTGAAAGGAGCATTTGGAGTTCTGCTGAGTCTGAGTCCATTAAAGTCTTTGATCTATTCCAGAAACAAAAGTGGAAGCAGACTATACTGTTTTCATTATCTACTCTGAATGAAGTGCAAAAAGTAAATACACAGTGTAAACAGGGAAAAAAATTAATCAAGGCCTAGGTCCAGCAAAAAGCTATCTTCATACTGAGCTTCCCATACTCTGAGTAGTACCATTATTCCCTGGAGGTAGAATTAAAAGCAATGCATGCTCTCTACAAATCACTTTCTATGGGCAGATCTCAAAGCAATTTACCAAACCAGCCAGTTCCATTACTCCCACATTGGAGAATGAATAACTGGGGCCACAGGACTCATCCAGGAGAGCAGGTCCTGCCTGAATCCCTGGCTAGCCACTGCCTTCTCACTACGCTCCCTCTGTGTGTACAGAAACTAAGTGTGAGAAGTCAGGGTTATTCTGAAGCATTAAAACACCACTGCGTAGTATAATTTGTTGTACCTGACTATTTTCTACAACCCTGGCTGCCATGTCAGGTTCTTGTGTTGTATTTAATTGAGATAGAGACAACTGCCTCTTCCTGAAATGTATTTGAGAATGTGGGAAATAACAGGATTTTGTTATGGACTCTTCTTGCTTTCAGGACTTCTGGATGTTTCAAAAAATCCATTTTTATAGGAAAGAACGGTTGCAGGGGTAATTTTCTGGTTTTCTTTTTTGAATTAGAATTTCCTACCTGACTGTTCAGTGGTATAATAGATGGACCTAGGTGTCCTATTTTAACATACACTTCTCAGGGAAAGGTGTTATAAATGTTCATCATAAATTGTCATCTAGCAAAGCTCTGCTTTCTAAAAGAACAGAAAAAGCAAAATTACTTCCTATAGGGTTTGGCCGGGGAACACACAGGGAAATCTTGACTCTGCATGAGTCAGTAACAAACTTCTGGAGCTTGCAGTCCCCCTCTGATCATACTCAGGAGGTGAATACTGCAAAACCTCTGACCATGTGAGACTCCCACTAACTGCAGCCAACAGCATCACCACCTGTTTACTTCCAAAGGTAAAAAGCTGCCTGGGTACCATCACAGTCTCTGATGTTACGCTGACTTGCAGTGTTCTGTGATTGAGTTGGGATCTCCAGCTGAGAAGCTGGGGACAGATCTTGCCAATATAAGGTGTCAGAAACTTATTTTGGTTTCACTGTGATCTAGGTAAGGTCTAAAGGTTAGGTATTACCACAGGATCCACCCACATTTTGTCAGTGAAGCCATTGTCCCTTTTCTGTATCTCATTGCATTTAACAGGATTGGTCTTTGGAGATGATTGTCTAGCTACTTGGTGGTTGTGATATCTCAAGAAGTTACAACACAAAGTAGATTAACTTTGTGTTCCAAATACAGCAGGACAAATCAACTAGTGTAAATAATATGGCTTGATGATGATGTGACAGCTTACACCAGCAGAGGACTTAGCCAGGGAGATGAAAGGTTGCTGCTTTAAAGCTAAATGTCTGCTCAAAAGAGTTGCTTTTATGCTGCAATTTTTTCTTACTTATTTCTGTGACATTACTGATTCAGTACAGAAATTTCTGTCCTACCCACAGAGCTGTAGTAAATACATGTTCAGGGACACTCCAGATTAATGAGATCTGCAGCATCTTTAATCTTTCCTTGCAGCATGCTGTGCTTGGGATGCAGTGTGTGAGAAAGACCAAAAGTGAGGGATGCGAGAAATGTAGTCACACAGGAAACTGAAACTGCACTGTCATTCATTCCTGTAGTACAAAAAACCCTTTCTGTAACCTCAGTTTCCTGATTCTCGTGTGGCTGGGGCCAGATTTGCTACTGGCGCAAACTGGCGCAGCACTACTGACATCAGCTGACAACACACCGGTTTACTCCAGGAGATAACTTGTTCCAAGTCTTTTCAGCAACAAAACCAAGAGAACAACAGATGTGGATGAATCCAAGGCCAGTGAGGTCTTATGAAATGAAGGGATTGTTTATAATAGTTGGTGTGTATGAAGGCTGGGCTTCTTAATGACATTTGAACCCAGTTCTACCACTGTTTTTCCAAAGGAAAAGCTACTGCTGAGTGCACAGCAAAAGTGTCCACAAAGTTGTTTATCATTCAGGGAGTCATCCTTAAACTGAACCATGTCTTGATAATGGATATTTTTTGAATGCTGCGCCATCTGAGAAGCTACTGAAGATTCCTTCCTTAAGGATCCTAATGTTTCTCAACTTTTTCTCCACTAGCCGGAGAGGAACTGGCTGGTATAAAATGCAGCAGTGATTTTCTGGGGTTATGCATGCTGTGGTGTCAGAGAAATCTGGGAAGTCAGCTTCCAGAGTTCCTGTTTTATTTTCTTCCCCTGAGGCAAAAATGGTCTTAAGAGTATTGAGCGAGACCCAGCTAAGGATACGTCCTACAGCAGGTCTTGCTATGTTACTGTATAACATTTTCAGTCCCCCAGATATGGGTGTCTATGGTGCTTATGTTCTTCTACAAGTATCATGGAAGTTAAACTGGCAGAACTGGGGTGAGGTGGGAAGAAAAGGGAAGGAAACCTCTGCACACTCCTTCCTCTGGCCCCAGGGGATTTGTTCTGTTTGCATTGGGCTTGTCTGAGCTTCAGGGCAGTGGGCAGAGAGGAAGTTGGAGTGAAGCTGTAAACTCACCTCAAACTTAACTGCATCCTCATCCTGATGCCTCTTTATTAGGCAGTGGTATACAAAGCTTCCCTGTACACAGTGAAGTACCCTCCACTTGGCTTAGTGGTGTCTTCTCGCTAAAGTCATAACTTTTACCAGCTATCAGTGTTTCAGGCTAGCCAAATGAGAAGGAAAGGCCATGGTTAGGTAGAGACTAATTAGAGGGACTAATCAAGGGTGCTGGCAATTATGTGGACAGCCTGGTGAAAAGAGGGATGAGGATATACCCATGGTTCCCCAGCCTCCTGTTAACAGAGCCTTACTTCTTCATGTGGCTACTACAAACTTATGCAAGGGCTGTGAATTCCTGTGGTGTTTCCTTACCTCTGTCTCAGCCAGGTGGAAGCTCTGTAGAGGCAGACTAGTTCGCACTAAACATCAACACACCTGCAAGAGGGCACCTTCCTTCTCCTACACGTCTCATCAAGCTGACCAAGGCAGATTTTCAGCCTACTTGATAATATCTAAATCACTGTAATGGGGAGGACATAGCAAAGATAAGCTTGTGAAGTGGATATTATGGAGTCTGCAGATGCCTGGGAGCTTCACTGTGCTATATGGAAGAGCTGCTTCTTAGAGGTTGACCCATATGTAAACTGAAGCTCTTTGGATCCTGCCAAATTCTTCACTCAGGGTATTGCAGAGACTGCTGAATTCAGGGATGGCAACAGCAGTCCTGCATTTCTTTGTGCCATTTTAAAATAGCAGATCAACCCAAAAGCATAATCTTAAATTTAATCTAGAAAGGATTCTGAACTGCCACACTCACTAACCCCAAATGGGTTACTTTTTGTTAAGTGCTGGCTGCAGCAGCTGGCTGAGGGGAAGGGGCAAGAGATGTTGCGTAGGACTGCAGCCACATGCCACATAGTGCAAGTGTGTATGGCACACACAGCTATATGTGAGTAGGAGGGGAGAGGGGAAGGAGAAAAGATCAGACCACTACAGTACCCTGGCAAAACTGTAGAGGACTTAAAAGGAGTGACAGACTAAGTGGAAGCAGCATTAAAAATAATTGCATTCTGCTGCTTTGGTTATAACGTGTCCCTTGTTCATAACTCTATCCGTGACTCAAGTGCCCTGCAGAAGTCTGGACATGTGACAGCCAATAAATTCATTTATTGCGAGGGCTGTTTTTTTCAAATTCAGAACTGAAAGTTCATCTGCAGGTGCAGCAGAGCTGTGCAGGGAAGCAAACACAGATTTACAGCTGTTGTGGCTTACTCCACTCTGCTACAACAAATCATTTTGTTCAGGAAAGAGGCTCTGCTGTTGGCCAATCAAGACCTGGTCAGCAATTTGAAACGCTGCTTTGTTAGTTTAAATGAAAACATTGCTGGACATGTTAGGGTGGGCATTTTTTTTAACATTTAGTGAAATCTGTCATAAATCAAAGATTGATTGAAACTGAACAGAATATGCCTTGCTTTCCACTGTCACTTGCTATCTTCTTCCCTTGCCATTGGAAGTGTGAATCAAGATCAGGATTTTAAAGTGTTCAGCTCTGAAGGCCAGTTATTACTTCCTCCTGTGATCCTGTTTGATTTTCTGAAAATGAGTCAGTCATTTTTCTGCTAGAATTTGGTGCAGGCTGAGCCTTTTCTCTGAGCTCCACTCTGCAAGACAAAAAAACATATTGCTTCACAGTCAAAGCAAGTCTGCACAATAGAAGACTTCCTTACAAGTGGGCTCTGCCAAGTCTGCTCTTAGCCCTGCAAGGAGTCATGTTACTCCTCAGCAAGGTCATACAGGCCTAAAATAATCACTGATGTTTATCTTTCCCAGAGGATATTAAGCACCCCCAAACACCACCACAAGAACATCTATTAAAAAAAAAAAAAAAGATTAAAAATAGTTTGCACCTCGGCTATCAGTAGAAAAGCATTATGACTTTGCTTTTTCCATTAATATTTTATGATCTCACATCTGAAGTGCTGAATTACACCAATAGTGGAGGAGGATCAACTTTGCTGTTTTTCACTGATGTTAGATCTCCCTATTTACTTATAAGCAGGCTGTGTACTTTTCGCATCATTTTATTGCTGTACCTTGTCCGTGTGCTTTTTTTACACTACTTTTGCCATAGGGAAAACTGGAGGATAGCTTAGTTAGGGCAGTGCTGAGGCCATGTTACAGCCTGGATACTTGCCTGAAGGTGCACTAGCTGAATGCTTCATGGATCTAGATCTTTGCAACAGCCTTGAAAAGGAGAAGAAAAGTCATGACAGCCTGTTTCCACAGAGAAAGAAGGAGGAGGCTTGGGAGGAGTGTGAACTGGCAGCTGAACTCTGCTCTCTGCCCAGCACCGGTGGCTGTCACACCATAGCTCCCTCACCCCACCACTGCCTTGTGTGCTCCCTGGAGATCTGGAGTAGCTCCACATGAGCAGAAAGGCTGCAGGACATGCTGGTCATGAAGAAGGGAAGGGTGATCAGGCCATGCCTTGAGTCAGGCTTCAAGAGAAGAAGCAAGGACTGCTAGATACACAGGATCTAAGCCTATATCACTGAGGCTCCTAAATCACAGGGATTTTATCCCAGTCAAGGGTGTCCAGCACTGCTGTTGATTCACAGGGCAGGAAAGCAAATATATAAATCCTCTGCAAG
This sequence comes from Vidua chalybeata, assembly GCF_026979565.1. Classification (NCBI taxonomy): domain Eukaryota; kingdom Metazoa; phylum Chordata; class Aves; order Passeriformes; family Viduidae; genus Vidua; species Vidua chalybeata. Next base: position 83,345,664 of record NC_071531.1, on the reverse strand, counting down.
CCATATTCCCCTGCCTTTCATGTTTATACCTCTGAACACCCATTTACTTCAGTCTTCCCTTCCACACTGTGTGTTTGGCACATCCTCTCATGCCTACATCCCCAAATTCATAAGCCTCCTCTGGCTGACTGGGGAGCGAGAGACATTTCCTCGCCACAGTGGTGTTCGTGGGAAGATGTGTGCTCAGGGGGATGCAAAAAGCTTCAGGCAAGTTCTTTGTGTTTTGACAGACTCTGCTGAAGGATTTTGCTCTGACTCAAGCCAGACGTGGTACTGGCAGATGCCGTGCAAGCTTCCCACGCAGCACTGGCAGTGCCTCTCGGATGTGACCTGCGACCACCGCCCCTTCCTGACCCCCCTTCCCTCTCCCCTCTCAGCCCAGGCCAGCGTTTATCTTGAGTGGAGAGAGTTCTCCCTGCCAGATTGCGTGGTGGTTCTCTGATGTGAACAGATGGGACTAGGGGGGCAGGCTACATCTGTTCCCTGAATTCTTCCACCTTCGCAATTGTTTGCAAATGGGTGAGAGCTTTAGGAGGCTGGGAAACTATGGGTTTCAGCTCAAAATGTTCTTTTCCTGTAACATGCTCAAAAGTGAACCTGTGCTGTGTAATTAAGTTTGACACTGACGAGGAAAACACCTGCTGGTGCAAGCAGCTTTCATCTTTACCCACAGAAGCACAGATTCTTTGCAGGACTAGTGCTAAAGCTTTCTTCAGTCCAGTTTAGAAAGGCCCAGGTGAAGAAGCATGCCTCAGGATACCATTCCACAGCTTCACAGCATCAGGGTGTCTTTTTCTGAGATTCAGCATGGATTTAATTCCTGATTCAATTTCTCATTATATTTATGTAATTGATTTTCAGAAGGCCTCAGCTCTCATTTCTTTGCAAGTACTAGCCACGGACAGATGCAAATTGCAAAATTCTGAATCCTTTGTGGAAAACAGGCCATAAACTCTTAGCTTTCAGATTTTTGCATCCTTTAAGCATTTTGAGGTTGTTGTCATCTATGCTTGCTTCTCCTGATTATTTATTGCCAGATTCTCCATACAGTGCATGAGTTTTCCTCATAAATCATGCTATCTTGCCTCCTGGACACATTGCTTCTTTCCGTCCTGTTCTTGCCAGGGAACAAACCGCCCCCATCTCTCTCACCCTGTCTTCTATCCAAGACAGCACCACCTTACAGGCCACCCAAAGCCTTAAGGGCTGGAGCCACAGATGCTGAGCCCTAGCAAACCCAGTGACACCAGCTCTGGGCAGGGCAACCCTGTTAGCTCACTGTCAGCTGAGAATGCCCTCCCAGACACCTGATATCAGCGGTACTTGGCTGCTTGACCACTACTGTGTGTCCATGCTCAGTCCCCTTGGTGTCTGTCTCCTCCTAGCCCAGCAATGCCAGGAGGTGGAAGCCTGTGTTCCATGGGTTGGGCTTACACACCTGCGAAGTCCCACCCTCTGGTTGGTGATGCTGTGCTGTAGGACTGATTTCTCAGGAGGACAGAGATACCTACTTCCTGTAAAAAGTGTGAAATGAGAATGTGGATACTGCTGAGGCTCTGGTTGTACATGTTTATGGGACTCATCTGCTCTTCCTCTGTACTCTCATCTGGACTTGGACTCCACCTTGCTGAATGTATGTGAGCCAAGTGTTTCCCACAGGCAACAAGCTGCCATTTTTGTGCCTGAATTAAACGTCAGCTTCTTACACTTTTTAACTGCAGGTTTCTTTCCATTTGCAATATTCTGCTGTTTTCATTGTTTCTTGATGTTTCTCCAGTTCTGTTAGCAGTTGGTTATTTAATTCCTGAACTGTTTATTTCTTCTTTCAGATTATTTGTAAGTACTAAAAAAAATTACACTTTAATACACTGATTCATGCATTGCCTCACAGGGCAGAACTCATTACATTTACATGCGAATTAGCCTTTGGTTATGAACCTTCAGTCAGTTTTCAAACCACATCACAGTGGCTCTATTCTGGCATACTGAATTATTTCTCTTTTAAGATTTTATCCATTGGTAATAGTGTGTGTTTTAAAATAAAAGGAAACACTAATTTTAAATCTATGCTGCTTATTATTTGGGTTTCCTTTTCCCTCTGGATGTTTAGCAAATTATTACATCTTGATATAGTTTTCATTATTTTACTGTGAAAAGTGGCTAGATGTAAAAGATTACAATTCCTACAATCACTCCAGGATCAAAAAGCACTACTATGCTTGCTTTTCTTTGGTCTTTCACTTCCTTCCCACCGAGCAGGGCAGTCGGCTCTGCAGTTGAGCCCAGCGTTAGGGGATTCAGAACAACTGCCTTTCATTCAAAGGCTTAGTGTTCCTGGCTTAACATTCTCCATGAGAACTGTGTTAGCTCCCTCTCTCAGGAAAACGGGAGTATCCGTATTTTGATCTTCCTGGTGATACAGATTCCAGTTTTGGCCCCATGAGAATAATTACTTACTCTTCATGTCAGAGTTAATTGTTATGTTTGTTCCTAGGTCTGAAGGGAATTGAGGTGCAGAGGAAGGCAAGGTTATATTCTGCAGTGAAATGTGTTCACTAAGTTTCAAGTGCATCTTCAAAACCACTATTCCTAGTGAGTATCAACAACCTTTAACTGAGCTCACTGCCATTACATGGGACCAAATTGGACAGGAGTTACTTTTGGGAAGTGTAGTGAGAAATGGCCTCCCAGTATGACACACATTGTTTATTTCTGTAGAGAACTCCTATAGACCTTTACAATGTCTCTACAAGAAGCAGAGGCTATGATCAAGCATGTTTTTGTCTTTTCTTTAGGAAGCAAACTATGAACCCATAATTCACACAGCTGTGGCCAAATTCTCACTGGCTTTAGTCAAATCTGGCTAAAAACTGGCTGGTGACAGTGGTTTTGGTGTTGTCCAAAGAGTCCAATAAGAAACATATGATGCCATTGACATTTTAGGTATAGCATTGTTTTTTTTGAGTGCAGAAACAGTCTATATCTGAGCTGGATGCAAAACATGGTTTGTTAGTGGTTACAGGCTTGGTTTTCCCTGTGGTTGGGGGGGACCATAGGGTTTGAATGGTGATCTGGGAAATGGTCATCCCTTCTTGTTTCTTAATAAGGCAGATGCCTGTCCTATCATAAAACCTTGCAGGAGCTTTGGCTTTAATAAGGAAATCCTGTTTTACATGCACCTATTGAGTTCTCCAGTGCCCTTCTCCAAAACAAATCTTAGACATCTATAGCAAAACTGATCTTCCTGGATCCTGTTGTGTCTGTGGAGTAAAATAAGAATATTTTGGGTAGTATTTGATCTATGAACATTGAAAATACGTCAGAAAAATTATACCTTAAAAAGCGCATATTCTTTTCCATTGAATAAAACAAAAAATGTTTAGAAATAATGACTCTTTCTTAGAGCTCTACAAAATAGGCGAAACATGGCCTGCCTGTTAGTGTTTGCCACAGGAGAAGAAAGATAAACATGACCATTTAAGATAGAGGTGAAAGCTTTCAGAGTACTTCTATAATATAAGTCAAACAGGCCCTGGAGGCAGCCCCTGAGGGCTCACATGTAAGGCCAACTTTCAAATCTTCTGGGCTGTCCCCTGCCTGTGCTTGCCCTGTGGCTCAGCAAACCACTACACGTAGCCAGACCAAGCTGCGTGCCAGCCGAAGGGTCAGGAGGTGGTCGTGGGGCACAGCACAGAGCTCTTGGCACTGCAAACTTGGGATTTATCCCAGTGCCTTGGTTTCGGGACTTGAATGCCCTCACATCCCAGTGACACCTCTATAGGGACACTGAAGATGTCACAAATAGAGGTCTCCAGTGCAGCTCTTGCTGTAGATGACTATGCTAGTCAGCAGTGATGGTTTGATAAACAGAATTTGATCCCTATCGAATTAAATGCACAGAGCAGAAATTGAAGTAAAGGTACTTTTTGATATGCAAAAGCAGAGTTTGTTTAGAGCCTTTTGAACATTCCAGTATTTTTTCCTTCCTTGCCAGGCTTTTAATGGTAGGAGAAAAGTATGACACTATATCACGCTGCCAGCTTTATGATTTTGTCATGAGACAGTGTTTTCTATTTTGCTTAAAATCCCAGCTCCTAGAAACAATGGATTATGTGAGAATCTCTCAGCTCTGTTTGAAAAGCAAAGAAAATTTCTAGTGCTTTTTTGTGTCAGAAAGATGATTGAAACATGACCCCAATTATATACTAAGAAATTAAAAAACATGTTTGGAATTGATTACACTTTTTATGTGCATGGTTTGAAGTCAGTTGTATTTTTCTTTTGGAGTTAGACATCTGACTCATGATTTCTGAATGCTTGGGGAGTGGTGCTATTACACTGGGGATACCACTGGTGTTTCCAAATCTGTTGAATGATTTCTTACACAGAATGCTTTAGCTCCTTAAAGCAAAGAAATGTTGTTATTTGGTAAGATGTATAGGAAAGATCCTGCTTTAAAAATGTATAGAACATGCTTTTGTGTTTTGTTTTTTTTTTTTTTCCTGAGCAGCAGAAACATTGAGCAGATCCCATGGAAATCCCTAAAGATGAATCATAATGCCTTTTGGTATGCACAGAGAGTATCCGAGTTCACCACAACATGGACTTGATCAAAAGGTCCTGTCCTGTGTATATTCAGTTCCTTTAGGGATACTGAGCTTGTGGGACTTTTGTACTTCCTAAAAAGCCCCCTCTACCCCTTTCAGAGTTAGAGCACCTCATGAAGACTGTGTAAATGCTCCTTTTGGGCACCATAATTCACTGCTGTCTCGGTTAGGCAGCAGTGCTGCCTGGGGAGGCAGCTTTGGTGTTAATTGCCATGATAGGATGCACCAGCTCACGTGTCCGTAGCTTAGCTCTAACCGAGGCTGTGAGCCAAGCCGTTCCCCTTGAACCCCTGCCTCTAAATGTCCGTGGCCAGCCCAGAGGAGGCTCCTTGAGCACACAGTTTGTTGGGACCTGGGCAGGGCTGAGCACCTTGTGGTGGGTCAGGTGTTAGAAAGTAAAGGCTGGTGCTTTTGAGGGCAGTAGTAATTATTCTTTGTTAGGGCATCATTTTTCAGTTTCTGGGTTTAAACAAAGGCAGATGATAGCAATAGGAGACATGGCTAATGAACCTACTCCCTCTGGGAGCCCTGTAACACAGTGTCAGCACCTGGTAGATGATGCCATTCACTGGCATGCCAGTGTTTGTCCAGAACACATGGTAGGTCTGGCATTGCTGCCATGCATGCAAGCACTACTAAAATATCTTCAATCGTTTATTCATTGTTAGCATATTTTTACTTGAGCAAACTCCCTTCAGAATTACCTGTAAAATGGGATTAAGGAGCATTTTTCTTGTTGAGGCCTCCACAGTCCTTTCAGATTTTTTTGATGAACCATGCATTTGCAAAAACACATCCTGCATGCTTGCCAGTAGTAAGGTGAAAAATCACACACAGGCTTTAGCTGTTCCAAAGGCCTAATGTTCTTTCCCCCAGTGTAATTGAAAGACACTGGCTGAGTCCATGAGCCAAACTTTGTCCCCGATTACTTATTCGATGGGGTTGTGTATAGGGTCCCATAATTAAATGAAACTGCCAAGACTGGTGCTTGGTATAAAATTCATTGCTCTGTTGGAATGATTATATCTAGGGGGAATTTGAACTACGTTTTCCAATCTCACTCCCTTCTTCGTGTCCTTTTTTATTACTCCTTTTTAGCTTTGTTGGTTTGATAAAAAATATAAGAAGTTAATAAGAGCCACAAATTAGGAGCAAGATTGCATAATCCAAGATTGTGAGATTTGGGATGTTTAAATTTTGCTGTGTTGCTAACAGTAGAGGTGCTGGTTGCTTAGCACACAGCAAAAGCAGATCTGCTGAGATCTGCAGGAAATGAGTGGCTGAAGACAGTACGAGATGGATGAGGGTCCCAGCATGGTGCAAGGTACCTTTTCCCCCTTCACAGGAAAATCAGAAGAGAGGTATGAGAGGGGCCGAGGCAAGAAACCCCTGCCCTCAATTGATGTAGGCTCACAGGTGTCACTGTGAGGGCAGATTAGGGCCAGATTAACACTGTAACAATAGATGCAGGGGAAGCATCCCCTTGAAACCCATCTAGTTGTTTTGTGGAATGGGAATAAGTGAGTCCTGGCTGCCTTGAGTGGATTTACTGATGTCTACTAAAGAGTAAATAATCTCGCACCTTTGCCTCAGTGAGATCATGAATATACTTCTGTTTTCTCTGTCTATTGTCAATAGTCATGCAGTTACCTAAAATGTTTTCAAATTCTTTTATATGTTCTTTAATATCTCAGTGTTTGGTAAAATTGGCCAGCAAATATAAGAATTAGTGCTTAAGGCCAGGCAAATGCAAGTATTTTTGACTAACTTGATCTCCTTTTAAGATAAGGAGACCCACTTAGTTGGTGAGGGAAATGCTGTGGATGTTATCTACCTGGACTTAGCAAAGCCTTTGACACCCTTTCCCACAATATTCTCTTGGACAAACTGGCTGCCCATACTTGGATGTGTGCACTGTCCACTGGGTGAAAAACTGGGTGGATGGCTGGGCACTGATAGTGGTGCTGAATGGAGTGGTGAGCAGGAGTGAACTCCAGCTGGTGGCTGGTCATACATGGTGTTCCCCAGGGCTTAGTGTTGGGACCAGTTTTATTTAATATCTTTATCCATAATCTGGGAGAGGGGATCGAGTGCAGCCTCAGTCACTTTGCAGAAAATACCAATTTGGGCAGGAGTGTCAATCTACTGGAGAGTAGAAAGGCTCTGCAGAGGCATTGGACAGGCTGGATCAGTGAGCCAAAGCCATTTGTATGAGGTGCATTGATGCCAGGTGCTGGCTAGGTCCTGCACTTGAGTCACAACAACCCCAGGCAGTGCTACAGGCTGGGGGAAAGGGCTAGGAAACTGCCTGGTGGGAAAAGGCCCTGGGAGTGCTGGTCTATAGCAGCTGAACATGAGCAAGAGTATACCTAGGTGGCCAAGAAGGCCAGTGGCATCCTGGTCTGCATCAGCGATAGTGTGGCCAGCAGGACCAGGGCAGTGATTGTCCCCCTGTACTCAGCACTGGTGAGGTCACACCTCGAGTGTTGTGTCCAGTTCTGGGCCCCTCACTACAAGAAGGACGTTGAGGGGCTGGAGCAAGTCCAGAGAAGGGCAATGGAGCTAGGCAAGGGTCTGGAGCACAAGTCTGATGAGGAGCATCTTAGAGAGCTGGAGTTGTTTAGCCACAGAAAAAAAGGCTCTGAGGGGACCTTATCAGTCTCTACAGCTTCCTGAAAGGAGGGCGTAGCCAGGTGGGTTTCGGTCTCTTCACCCAAAGAACAAGGGTGAAGGACAAGAAGAAACTGCCTCAAATTGCACCAGGAGAGGCTTAGACCATACATTAGGAAACATTTCTTCTCTGAAAGGACCATCAGGCATTGGAACAGGCTGCCCAGGGAAGTGGTGGAGTCATCATCCCTGGAGGTATTTAAAAGACATGTAGATGTGGCACTTAATGACATGGTTCAAGTGGTGAACTTGGCAGTGTAGGTTAATGGTAGGCCTGATAATCTTGGAGGTTTTTTCCAACCTAAACAATTCTACAATTCTGTGATTCACATATGAGGACACATAGGACCACATGTACTTTTCCTTAGGAAAAAAAGCAAGAAAAAACAGACCCTAGTAAGAGAGGAAGCCAAGGAAAACTACAATGCCCTGTGTTAAGGAGAGCTTTGTGGTGGGTCTTTCTGGTTCCAGGGTGCATGAGGACCTCATCCTGACTTCCTCCACACAACATAATCCCACAGAGGATCAGCAGTGACTCAGCTCCTTTACCACTTGCTGTGGGTACTGCCTTTGATGAATCCTCCCCACGCAGGCCTTTTTAAATTACATTTTTCTTCCTTAGTATTTGGTATAATGGACTGCAGTAGGCACTTTGGTATAGTGTCCATTTTGAAACATGCCCAAGACCTCTTGAACTCCACATTCCCTCACTATGACAGTTTTCATTCATTTAATAACCTTAAGTCACATTTTTACCTGATACAGCTTGAATAGTTCTTTAGCAAGCTTGCTGCTTCCACATTATTGCTGATGGCTGATATTGGTAGTATAACTTCTCTCTTTTCAGTACCCAAGAAGGAAATTGTACATGTGTTTGGGAATGCAGTTAACCTTTTTGTAGATACCAATGCAAAGCCTCTTCTTCAATTGCTGAATCTGAGCCAATATTTAAGAAGACAAGCTACTGTAAAGGACTTACTGCAGCAAAAACTATGGTCTTCAGTTTGCAAGGGAGTGCCAGCACTAATGAAAAGACCACATGATTTGTCTTCACAGATTTTTGTCTTGAGAAAGACAGAAAATATTGAATAGAGGTCCTGCAATAGGATCAAGGGTAGGTAGAGTAGATTGGCATCCCATCTAAAGCAGAACATCTCTTCTAGTTAACAAAGTTTTTAGTATATATTTAAGTCAGTTTTAAAGATTTTGCTGCTTAAGAATGGTTTTAGCTGAATCAGAGACTGAATCCTTTAAGAGCTCTGTCCTTTGTGTGAGGAACATATTCCAAACTGTAAATGAGAAAACTCTTCCCCTTGCTACTGGTTTTTGTCCTATTCTGACAATTTTTGCTAATTAACTGACAATTAGCAGTCCTAGAGTTTATTGTTTATCTTTTTGCTTTATTTTCCCCTTTGTTAAACAAATGATCCAAAGTTAAGTTTTATGGATCACACCTCTTTGTTTGCCATTGTTGACGGATCATTTTCCACTCAGAATGGAAATGATTAAACCATATAAGAAAGGATCATGCTTGCCGCTTATTCTCTGGCATCATATATGGAAAAATATTGCAGCTGGTTGAATTGTCTAGTTGAAATTAGCCTTTAAAGGAAAACAAAACAGAAGGGAATTGTGCAAGTGGGTTCATTAGGGCTTTATCATAACAAGGAGTGAGTGGTGAAGAGGGAGAAAAGATGACGGAGTTCATGTTCCTGCAGATTAATTTATCAGTCTTTATGGGCACATGAAAAGAAAATTATGGCTACCTATAAAGGTCTAATTAGAGCATCTAGTGTAAATTCTCTGCAGCTAATCTGGTACAGTTCATAAAAAGCTAACAATAAAAACATAATGATGTGTTGCATTAAATGGGCAATCTTCAGCGAATGGGGCTAAATTAAAAAAGGTCTATTGGAAAACTAGGCTCTTTATAGGCCTTAAATTGAGGATAACTCATTAAATACACAGTGTGTTTTGCTGTTTAGTCCAACAGTGACTAATGTACCCTGGATGTGTACTCCTGGGAATGTTCCTGGTCTTGGGAGCAAGTCAGAACTTTGGGTAAAATCATTGTAAGTGTCACCTTGAAAACTTGGGGATTACTTGCTTCTTCACAGTTCTGACCTTCATTATATAGCCCAGTCCTGCTGGTGAGCATTTCTTGGTGTAAGAAATCAAAACTGGAACAACTTTTCTGAGACTTCATAGCCTTCATATCCATGCCTGAAATGTAGACATATGAGAACTTGGCAAAGGCGTGAGTTAAAAATCTTGTGTAAAATCTCAGTTCTGTCTGAAAGGAGTAATTCATGATTACTGTAATTTGAGAGTGCTGAGAGTGCACTCTGAAAACTCATCTCTAGAAAGCCTCCAAATGTTAAGGCAGTGAGAATAGAAAGGCAAATGAATTTATTCAAAATTGTGTCAAAAGGAGAATTTTCCTCAAGGGTTGCTTTGACTACACCATTGTCTTTCTGCCTCATGACTGATTTCTACTTCTTACCCACTCCAGACACAAGCTACTTGTCTTTGCTTTGTGGACTCTGTAGTCATTCCCTATGTGCTCTGGTTCTGCTGCCACTACTAGATTTTGTAGAGGCCTCTTGGCCACTAATAGAATTTTTGAGAAATTTGGTCTGCACATTTGAGGAGGAATTTTTCAAATTAACCAAACATCAAGCATATTTTCTCTTTTTATCTTCAAGTTCTCTATAGAACTGTCATGGACAGATCCTTAAATGCAGTTCAACAACCATGAAGGAGCCAAGACAGCTTTCCATTTTCCTGGCCATGGTGGTCTCCTTGTCTGGTGGTTTCCTTTGCTGTCCATTGTAGACAGTCCACCTTCAACAGACAGGAAAAATTTTTGGGAGGCTGCTGCTTTGCCATCATCTTTCTCATATGGTAGCATAACATAAAAAAAAAATACAAAAAATACATAAAGAAAGGCAAGAGTTATGAGGGTTGGCGATGTTTGCAGGATCAGTAAGAACTGTGAATTCTGGGGTCTTATCAAAATACTCTCCTGAAAGTGGAGCTCCAGTGACCACTTCTTTGAAGTGCCTTTGAGACAAGCAGCTCTGTTCCCATGTCCCTGAGCTACAGAGAAAGTACAAAACTGCAGAGGCTGAGCAGACCATATAGATCATAGTTTCCTCCCCAAACCTTTCAGTGCATACACAAATACAGTAATCAGATGGCTCTGTGCTATAAAACTCTATGTGAGCATACTTAAGGGGGAAAAAAGAGAAAGCAGCAGAATTTTGTGCATAAATTATCCTTTTCTATGTAAAAGAAACAGACTTAGCTATTATGTTTACCTCCACATCTTTGGAGGCCATTTTATCAGAGGTCTCTACTTCCCTGGTGTGACTCCCCACTTTGAGAATTTTTATATTGTGGTCTAATTGGTTGTAAAATAAACTGTTTCAAAGAACTGGCACTCCTCACATCTGCCACTCCTGGCCTAATGTGTCTATGATGTATTTCCTGGTAGAGAAAAATGTTGCTGGATGTGTCTGCACGGGAAAGCTGCAAATTGTTTTGCCTTTTTTTTGTTTCTGTTTATCTTGGTTTGCAAATATGAAGCAGACACAGTTCTCAATATGGACAAATGTGCTGCAAAATGCCACTTAACTGAGGAGATCATAGCTGGTTTTCAATTATTAAAAGCACATACAGAAGAATAAACTTACAGCTAGTTTCAGAATAAAGGTTTGCAGCAAATGCATAACCCTAGTAAGGAAAGGTTCAGGCAACAGAAATGCTGATGTGTTTTAATTTCTGTAGCAAAATCCCCAGAGACAAGGAGGATTGTACATTGGCACAATTACCACATACAGGTTATACCTGCATGTCTGAGAGAGTGCCTGTTAAATGTCATATAGCTGAATTCTTCCAGTTACACTGGTGACAAGCATTGGAGTTTCTTATGTATTTAGGTTGGTCTGAAGAGAGAATATGTCTCTACAGGTCACAGATGAGCAAAAGCTCTGGATTCTTTCTCTCTGCATACTCCTGAAAACACTGGGGGGTTTTCTTAGTTTTTTTTATGTTTGGTTTTTTTTTTTTTTTTTTTTTTTTTTTTTTTTTTTGTTGTTTGTTTGTTTGTTTTTTTTGTGGTTTTTTTTGTTTTGTTTTGTTTGTTTGGGCTTTTTTGTTTGTTGTGGGGTGGGTTTGGTTTGGTTTGGTTTGATTTTTTTTGTTTTGTTTTGGTTTTTTTTAAAGCCACAGGAAATTCAAGCAATTCTGAGAACAAGGTACATCCACCGAAACAAAGTTCTGGAAGCGGGGCAGAGATAGGGGAGTAAGGAAGAATGAGGAAAGACGTGGCTACATTACCACCTTCCATCCCTACAATTTCTATTTAACAGCCCTCCTGTGAGAAGGGAATGGGATAAACTTTGCTAAACCAGCTGACTCAAACCCTGCATATCCAGGAGCCCTTACCAAGGGGATATAGCTTAAGACAGAATTTTAGCCATCAGTTGGAATGATGTTCAGAGCAGCTTACCCTGCTCCCTCTGCTCCATGTGAAAATCCTGGCCTCAAGCCCAGGAGAATCTCACAGGTTCCATTGTGCAATGAGAACCCATGCAACACTTACCCATCCTACTCCCAAGTCCTGAATGGTAGAAGATGACCAGGCTGTTCTTTCCACTGCAAGGAGCAGCTGGACCACACACTCAGATGGAAAACCTGCCCCATCTGTGTACATGCAGGCACTCCATGGTTTGCTCATCAGCAGGCACTGGGAGTCTGAGGGCAGGGAGTTTGGATTGTTTTGTTGTTTTGGGAATCAAAATATGCAAGTGACCTCCTTCAGCTGCGTGTCACAGAGGACATGTTTGGGTTGGCTTTATGGTGCAGCAACATCTATAAATTTTCTTTCTTTCGTCAGTTTGTGTCACAGCCTTCATGTTGTTTGAGTATTCAGGAGGGACCACTGGTGTCTACCAGAGCCATTTGGAAGCATTTTTTTTCCCTCTGTCCTGTCAAAAGTAAAAGTTTAAGTATGGCCAAATATCCAAAACCTCTGACACCATGCAATGGATAAAATAAATCTTTCTGTACTTTATGAAATCAAGGGAATCTCAGACCCTTTGTAGCTGACTACATAGTGATATTCCCTTTGTGTGCTTTCTGCCTGTTTGTAAATGTGTCGTCTTCAGGATATATTTCTAATACAGATCTTAAGGCTTACTGTAGGGGCAAAATCCTTAATTTTGGTTGTATGGCTTCGTGCTCTCCTCTTATACAGTGGAGGGGAGGATGAATAGTCCTCTGCAAGCTGCCCTTGCAGGACAGCATCCCTTCTTTGAGTCCTGCTTGCTCAGGACTGAGCACATTTGCTCCAGACAGACCTGGGCCAGACTTGCCTTCTACTTGTTCTTCAGTCTTTCCAAAAAGGCTTACAAAGCCTTTGGTTGGTTCAGGGCTACACCACCCTCAGGGGAGCTACATAACCATCATCTCATGGCCTAGAAAAAAAGATTATTTAGATGTATTGTTCTAGAAACATTTCGAGTCCCAGCCAGACATTTTAGGGCCAAATGCTGCTCAGAAGTTTCTACAGGCATAACTGCAAGTATTCAAGTCAGTATTTCTCTCAGCAAGCACAAATCTTTTCCCTCTTCATTCATCTTTGAATACCAGTTGTACCAGAGATCTGTGGAGGCTTGAAGATCAATTTTGACATGAAAATTATCAGAATCAATAATAAAATGGTCATCTTAAGTCTTTCTGCAACAGGCATCTTCTACATGTGTGGAGGATAAGACATGTGGACTGGTGTTTTTGTTTTTTGTTCAGCAGTGAGAACTGATAGCAAACATCATGCCTGTTTCTGGATTGTGACAAGGTAGGGTTGACTTCCTCCAGCTCCTTGTACAGTCTGCAGAAAGAGTAGGATAGCAGAAGGCCATTTGTGGTTTGTGCCTTATTTAAATGTTCCAATGACTTGTGGGCAGCTTTAAGCTTTCTCCACTCATATCCTTGGGCAATCCAAACACTACCAGGCCAAATCACTACCACTCTGCAGAGAGGTTTCTTAGCTCAGACATGATGCCTGTAAGTACCAGAGGAACAGATTATGTGTTGATTTTGCCAAGAGCTAGGCAATGCAAGTAGTAAACAATATGAGCCCCTTTCTTGATCTTAGGTACCAAAGTGGTAGAGTGATACGTTAGATACTTAGAGGCAGTGGTCTGACTATAGTCCAAAACCTTTATGAAAAATTAGTAGCCTTTTTAGTGGGAATGCCATGTAAAAACACCTGAAGCTTCTTGCCTTTCCCAGAGGAACCACTGGAAGCTCCTGACTGTGCTATTCCACTTCCAGAAGTGAACAGTATTTGGTCAGCACAGTCCAGCAGAACACCAGCAGACTACTGGTGTTCCCAAAGCCACTCTGCCCTCACACAGTTCTGCCTCACAGCTGCATTTGTATGGGATGCTCCTTTGCTCTCCCTTATCGTTCTGAATCCCCTTCACCAAAGACCTTTCTTTCACAGACCAAAGTTATTCCAGTAAAGCTGGGTTTTATTGTCTCATTTGCACATTTTGTGGACAATTATTCACAGGGAAAATATTTATCTTGTTTTTCCCAATCTCATTTCTACACCTGCCAAATCGCCTCACCCTTTCCAACTCCTTCTAATGCCCATGAAGATCCCATTGTATCATTTTGGTCCATTTCGTAAGCTAAAGAATGTGTTGGATTGGGCAGGTCTCATTTACTGCCAACTATGACAGCTAATTCAAATGTCTGCTAGTATCTCTGGGATAATATAAAGTTCTCATCTTAACCAAAATGGCATCAGACTTCTGGCATGGCTCCGTCATACTTAGTGTCACTATTAGAAAAAATATTTACTCCATAATGACCAACTTCATTTGTTTTTTGCAGTGAATTCATACATTTATGATGGCAGGTTCTAAAAATACCATTTCTCTGTTAAACCAGCAGTCCTGAAAGAAAGTGAGAAAGTAGAAATCTCAAGTTTGTTCAAAAATATTTAACCCCATAATGTCTATGGGGAAAAATATTGTGAACATTTAGTCAATCTTTAATATAGCTTCAAAAACATGGTAGTGAATGAATGTTGGATTCTTTTCATTATTTTCTTTCTTAAATCGCCTGGATTGTTTGGGTTTTTTAATCCAGTCTTATGATTTTAGGGTCCAAAATTTGCATTTTAACTCTGGATATTTACAGTAATATATGTAATGATTTTTATGGCCTATTTTAAAACAAATTTTATAAACTATGGATCTTAGGCTGGCTGCCAGATATTAGGAATATATGAGTCTTCTTGATAAAAACTTGCTGTCACTAAAAAAGATTTATGGTTGCAGTAAGATATGAACTGATAGGGGTTTAAGTCCAGCCTCTGCAATAAAAGAATTTATGTGCAGTTTCCTGCTCTTTAATCAGTGATTAGAGTAGGAATGTGATGCATTTGAGCCAGTTGGTGCAAACTGTACTTGTGGGAGTTACTTATTTGACATGACTAGGACTAGTTATAACCTTCAACTAAAGATTTCAGCTCATTCCCCTGGGAATTGAATGAGGCCCTGTGGTCTAATCTGTCCTCTCGGTTGGGGTGCTACTGTTTCCCACATGCCTGGCTGTGATGCCTAGGGATGCTGAACCTCTTGTTACCCACTGACTTTGACATGAGTTTCCAGCTCTGAGAAGTCAGGCCCCACAGGGATTTGGTACATGAAAGCACCCTAAACTAGAGCATACTTTGATTATCCTAAGGGCACAAAGCAGTTTGGGCCATTGCCTGTGGTGCTCTGAAATAACTGCTGTTCCCAGAACAGCTGGTAGGCTGGGAAGGAAAGGAGCTGAGCCAACCAGAATAGAAAAGCCAAGAGAGCTCTACAGGGAAGGGTCCACTTTCCAAGCCCTTGCACTGGGATAGTGGTATGAAAAGTCTGGGGCTGCTGGCCAGGGAAGCAGGTCTGAAGGAAAGACTGAATGGCATAAATTAAACATGATCCAGCATTATAATACGTGGGGTGAATTCACAGGAGAAGCTCACAAAACAAAAACTGTGAATGGGTAGAAGTGAAGCCTTGACTTATTTACAGAAAGCAGAGTTGATGAGTATGTTGAAAACACATGAAGGTGGGAGAAAAATCAACCAAAAAAGTGGGAGAAGTGCTGGCCCAGTTGCCTGTCCCTGAGTCTATTTGTGCCCTGTGACTTGAACAAAGCAAGGCAGCCAGGGCGAGAGGAAAAGAAAGTTGCAAGAAGGACATCTCTGGAGGGACGTACGTGAGCAAAAGGAGGTAGTGACCTTTCTTCTCAGCTGACTCCCAGACTGTGCTGGTGAGAAGGCAGGGATAGCCATTATTACTCCATATTATAGATTACAGTTTGGTGTACAGCTATACACCAACTGTGCAAACTAGAGACTTTCCAGGTAGTGTTCTGAGGACCAAATTATCCTTTTACTATCTTTAGTTTCTTCCCTTCTCTTACACTTGCCTCTTATTCCTCTGTATCCTGTTACTGATTCTGCAAGAAAGAAAGACTCTGCATTATTCCCAGCTGGGTAAGTCTGGTGTCTCTCTGCTCCTATTGTCCCATCCAGATGAGCAAGAAGGATTCTGATGACAAGGAGAACAAGTGGAAGGGAGAAATAGAACAGAAAACTGCATCTGGAAGGTGGGAAAGGTCCAGGAAAGAACAGTCATGTAAAGAGAATATTTTGTCTTTAGCACAGTGTGCATTTGCTCAGAGTATAATGGAAAGGAAATCTCTGAGTAACATTATAAACATATCTTCCAGCTCTGGTTATGCACACACACATAAATGGCTCAAGTTTCACTCCTGTGGATTATTATTGTATCGGCACAACCTTGAACTATATTTATAGTCTTGTAAGCTGCCAAGTTGCAACCTGCTTCTTTTTTTTTCCTGGTGGCAGCCAGCATGGCCTAAAGGGGTGATTGCAGCTGAGAGTGTCAGTGGAAGAGATTGGAGTCTGGCCATTCACTCTCTGTGTGGCCACGAGCTGCTTCTCTGTACCTCAGTTTCCCCACTGATAATAGCAGGAAGGGTTATTATTCCCAAGGCAATTGTAAGCTTTTTATTAGAGCTTCTTGTACCTTTGTTGTTGAACACCTGGTTGAAACCTGGTGGTTACAGTAGCTAACTATGTGTGATAGGAACAGCTTCTTGTAAGACCCCCTTTTCAGCCCCTGCTGACTGTGAGACAGAGCTGCAGAGGACTCTGGTGTAGGTGCCTGTGTCTCCATGAAACCACCATGGCCCTGTGTTCACTGGGATTTTTGCAGGGCAGACACATAGGCTTAAAAGGCTCCACCATTTACAGAATGACAGATAGGATGCCATATCTGCATACTTGAGGAAAACTAATTTTCTTTCAGACAGTCACTAGGGAAGACTAATTACATTCACCTTTTCTTTTCTAACACAGTTTGTACATAGTTAGGAAAAACAAGAAAATGAGAGCAAAGGTCTCTCAGTGCTTGCCAGAGCTGTGGGTACCAACAAACAAGTCTGAGGAGGCGGTGGCAGATGCCAGAGCTTGCCCTGGGGTGGAAAGCTGTGCTGATGAGGCCAGCTGCAGAGCTCGCTGATTCTTATTTGTCCAATACAGAATTTTCTCACATCTCATGTGACATGACCCTGTTGCCATTGTGCCTGGCCCTCTGGACAGAGTCTTGTTTTGCCAGGGTTCACTTGAAGTCTAAGGCCTGAAAGGTCACAACATCACATAGTTATAACTTCCAGCTCCCAGACTGTCCTTTCTGTTGCTAGCTCCTCTCTCTCATTTCTATATTTCCTCTCTCCAAATGTGAAGTCTACAGAAACGCACTCTTCCTATTTCCTGTAACAATTTTTATCAGGTTTGTGATGTGCAGTAGTGTCCACTTTGCAAATTATATCTGATGGCCACAGAGAAGTGTTCACAAGAATAGTTGATTATATATGGTTATATTCATTTTTCTTTTTTTTTTTTTTAACAAATAGCTAGCTGTTTTTTTTTTTATTTTCATTCCCCTTAAAGCTTCAGTCACATCTCTAAACTTAGGGGCTACTCAGATGTAGAGCGGGCTTTCCTTCTTCAGCACATTCCACTGTGTAAGTCCACAAGCCAAAGGATGATGTGATCCTGGCAGCCCAGTTTTTGTGTTGAAAGTGTGCTTTGTGCTAAGGCTCTTCCCCCTGGAGTCTTTTTTGTGCACTTCTCAAAACGATGAAATCAGGGAACATAACTCAGCAGCTAATTAGAATGATGATAGCACCCTATCCTTGGCAACTTGCCAGCTCGCCTGACTGCAGCAGTGGTCTTGCCTTAGAGTTTGATCTCATTTCAATCTCCAGGCCCTTGAGTGCTGTGATTGCTCCAAAGGTGTAGGTATCCCACCATGGTCCATTCTAACCCCACACCTGGGGTGCTGTGGCCTCCCTCCCTCTCTGAGATCCCAATATCAAGTCCAGCTCATCACTGCTCTGTGGCTCTCTCAGGGATCACAGGCAAGAAGAGAAACTGTGAAGTTGTATTGCTGTAAGAGAGAGTGCTTTAGGAGACACACAGACTGCACAGCCCTTCCCCATCACTGGAGGTATTGTGGCTCCTCCTAGGTCACATCCTATACCTTATGTCTAGATCTGCGTCAAGAGGAAGAAAAAATCAGGAGCAGAGAAGAGCTGGAAAAGACAAACAATCACTTTAAACCTAGGAGTCCAATAAAACGCTTCCCTTCTCCATTACCACTCATAACAAAAAAAAAAAAAAAAAAAAAAAAAAAAAAAAAAAAAAAAAAAGGTACTCTTTCACTATTTGAGCCAGTTCTTGATTGTAGTTTTTTGGGGTGGGACAAGAAAGAGGAAAGGCTGAGTCACAATTTCTGAGCACTCAGCTCTTCCATAATGCTTAATCACCAAGGATTTTAAAGTGGTTTTGACATATGAATGAGTTAAATTTCACCACTTCCTAGTCAGGCCAGGAAAACCTTTGCTGAGTTCATCCACAGATGAAATGGAGCAAGTCTTTAGGTCAGAGTTTTCCAACCTGGATACTTCATGTTAGATACCAAAGCTAGAAATAACTTCAAAATGTAGTGGGTTTAAAGTGCATTTCTCCATGCTTCTACTGCCACAGTACCAAAGAAGTATCTGGAATTATTTTTTATTTAATCAGACTGTGGGATTCAGTAGCCTACTTCTGATCTGGTAATGCCAGATACCTCCTCTGCCTCCACCAGGATTATCTATAAAAGGCTGAAGAGGAGGCAGATTTGCTATTTTCTGCTGAAGGGAGGGTTTCTCACTCTACAAAGTAGTAGCATCCTCCCTTCTTCCCTCTCATCTTCCTTCCCTCTGGTTTTCTGGGTCCAGAACCACGGTAAAAGCATTAGAGATATTGGAGCCTTCAGCACCTTCAGCTCCAGAGATTCCTACCATCAGGTTCTCGTTCCTTCTACTTCTCAGAGCTCTTGCACTGAAGAAGCCAGCCCTGTCGAGTCACCGTCTGCACACAGAGGATAAGAAAATTGCCATGAATTTGCACAACAAAACAATGGCTTGGACACAGTTAAGTCAGGGGAAATCTATGGGAAACCAGCCAAAGTTAAGTGAGTTACCTTGGAACCGTTCTGGGCTATGAGCCTTGAATGAGACTTCAAGGACCTGGAGCACTCCTTGAGCTGCCTGTGTGGCAAGGCTGGGGTCTGCTAACCAACTGATCTTCACTGAACTGTCTCAGTGAGGCTGCTCACCAGGGCTGGAGTTCTCCAGAGAGCTGCCTCCTTTTATCCACCTCCAGCTTCCTTGCCTGGACCTGCCCCAGCTTGTCCTGGCACAAGCTAAGGTACCTCCATCGAAATCTGTGCTCAGTAGCTTCTGAGTAGTCACTCTAGGGTATACAGGACCAGGCACAAACCTTTGGCAGAGCACAAGACCTGCTGAGATGTCTGGGTTCTCTTCTTCAAAAGTGTGTGTCTTGCAGGCAGTGCTGCTCTAAGGGGACTTTTGTGACAGTAGCATATTGCAAGGCACTATGAGTATCCTTAAGGCTCTGAGCTAAAGTTTATTTTGCCTCTGTATCCCAACTGTCTGAGCAGAAAGGCTGGCTTAGCTTGTAAATGTGACTTCACAGAAACATGGCAAAAGACAGAGATACCTTAAGCCAGTAAATGCTTCCAGATGGGGGCATTTCTGGTGAACTTTTTACTTCTGCCTCTAATGAGGCACTGTTAGCTTTATACAAAGATTGAAAAGATTTGAGCCTTAGGTAGAGTTAAGTGTGGTGGGAGTTTTCCTTTCCTTTCCTTTCCTTTCCTTTCCTTTCCTTTCCTTTCCTTTCCTTTTTCCTTTCCTTTCCTTTCCTTTCCTTTCCTTTCCTTTCCCTTTCCTTTCCTTTCCTTTCCTTTCCTTTCCTTTCCTTTCCTTTCTTTCCTTTCCTTTCCTTTTTCCTTTCCTTTCCTTTCCTTTCCTTTCCTTTCCTTCCTTTCCTTTCCTTTTCCTTTCCTTTCCTTTCCTTTCCTTTCCTTTCCTTTCCTTTCCTTTTTTCCTTTCCTTTCCTTTCCTTTCCTTTTTTCCTTTCCTTTTCCTTTTTCCTTTCCTTTTTCCTTTCCTTTTTCCTTTCTCCTTTTTCCTTTCCTTTTTCCTTTCCTTTTTCCTTTCCCTTTTTCCTTTCCTTTTTTCCTTTCCTTTTTTTCCTTTCCTTTTTTCCTTTCCTTTTCCTTTCCTTTCCTTTCCCTTTCCTTTCCTTTTTCCTTTCCCTTTTTCCTTTCCTTTTCCTTTCCCTTTTCCCTTTTCCTTTTTTTCCTTTCCTTTTTCCTTTTTTTCCTTTCCTTTTTCCTTTCCTTTTTTCCTTTCCTTTCCTTTCCTTTTTCCTTTCCTTTTCCTTTCCTTCCTTCCTTTCTTTTTCTTTCCTTTCTTTCTTTCCTTTCCTTTCTTTCCTTTTTCCTTTCTTTCTTTCTTTCTTTCTTCTTTCTTTCTTTCTTTCCTTCTTTCTTTTTTTCTTTTTTTCTTTCTTTCTTTTTTTCTTTCTTTCTTTCTTTCTTTCTTTCTTTCTTCTTTCTTTCTTTCTTTCTTTTTCTTTCTTTCTTTCTTTCTTTCTTTCTTTCTTTCTTTCTTTCTTTCTTTCTTTCTTTCTTTCTTTCTTTCTTTCTTTCTTTCTTTCTTTCTTTCTTTCTTTCTTTCTTTCTTTCTTCTTTCTTTCTTTCTCTTTCTCTGTGTTTCTCTCTTTCTCTCTTTCTCTGTGTTTCTCTCTCTATTTTTCTTTTCTTTTTTGCCTTCTGAGTATTTTAAGTTTTCCTCCTTTTTTTGTGCAAAACAAAGCAGGTAAGAAGAGGGAAGCACTGCTGTTTTAAAAAATGCAGCTAAATATATTCCTAGAAGCATGTAAATGGAGAAAAAACAGGCAAGAGAGGGAGAGCAAGCAAGTTTTGACAGTAATAGCAGTGAGCCAGTGGAACATCTTGAAAGGAACTAGCCTTATCTTAGGAAATTAAAAAGACATGTGTGTAGCTGTTAAAAAGCCTGAGAAAAGTGTCTATGATTCTCAAGCAAGGCAGTCCTGCAGGAGGAAGTTTACAAGGTCTAGGAGTAGTAGTATCCGTGACTTTAATCTGGTCTTGGAAATTACTAGTTCTAAGCATGCTGGAAGGAATTAAGACCAAACAAGGGGTTTCAGTTTAGAATCTGAGTCTTTGATGCTTTAGGAAAGTAATTTGATTGCATCAATGGATCCCAGGAATAGGAACCTTAGTCCATAAATATCACTGATCCACATCATTAAAAAAACTTCAATGTACACTTTTTTTTCCCTTCTTCTTTTTGCAGTGGTGATATTCTTTGGACATAAGAGGCCCACAGCTGAATCAGCAGGGAGATTGATTTCTCTCTCTCCCTTTAAAAGAGGGAAAGGAGGTCCCTTTGGGTCAGGGTTAAGGGCTTGGAAGGGGCCTAATGGGAAAGTTCATCTCACAGCTGCCAGCAGTATATAGTACCAGGCCCATGGATAACAACAGGATGTGGGTTTTGAGCACTGTCAGCTCCTTCATGATATATTTCTTTTTAATTTTCTCCTTTTAAAATAATACACCAGCTAAGAACATTCTTTATTATCATAACAAAATCTCTGCTCCAGTGACTCTGAGACGTTCCTAATTGTTTTCAATCTGTCAGGAACGCTTTCTGTTTGCATTTCTGCAACCACTCAAGAGATTGCTGTAAAGAAAACAAACAAAAAAAAAATTGCCTGGGCTAACTGAGGGGTTGGGTAATGGGTTACAGCACTTTCACCTTGCTCAGCGCCGCTGAGCAGGAACCAAAAACTGAATTGGTTGGTAATAACTCGAGTATCAGCTTTGTAACAGCCAATTTCGAGCTGTTAGCACTTCAAGTCACCAAATAGGCACAGTGACAGCCAGTGAGTTAAAAAAAACCTCTGGTTATGGTGGAAGGTACAGAGAAAACACCCCATTCACCCAAGTGGAGATGGAAAGTGAAGGGGAAGAGTGCACATAGTTCTTTGCACTGTCATCCTGTGAATGCAAAATAGCAGTGCATTTCCCACAGTGAAAAACACATCCGATCTAACTTTTCATGCTGTTTTCTAAAGAGTGGTCTCATTAAGGTGAGAGCAGAGTGATTTCTGGGAACAGCCGTATTCTGAGTGGCCGCTGCTGGTCGTACGAGAGCCAGTGATGCGGGGCAGCCTTGTACCAGCACATGTGCATCCTCACCAGCACGCCATACTGGTCTTGCTGTCTGCTGGAGGGAGGGGTGGGAGCACAGGGGCTGCAGTGCACAGGCAGCCCCGGGCCCCCCGCAGATGTCTGCCGGCAGAGCCGGGACACATGGGCCATGGGAGGAGCACCGAGGAATTTTCCCAGCGTCGCTCCCTGCGTGTGTGGGTGTTGCCTCCCACCACGGAGGCAGCGTCCTGTTATGAGTCTCGTCCTGTTATGAGTCTCGGCATTACAGCAGGAATGGTGGGCCCCCAGCTGAGAGGGAGTCCCTGCTGTACCACAGGCTGTAGGAGAGAGGTGCTACCTTGAAGAGCTGCAGAACTAAGATGGAAGAAAGCTGCCCCACTGAGCAAGCGAGCTGAGAACGGAAGGCAGCATTCATGTTGCCTTCTAGAAATGCTCGTGAGATGTCAATCCTGTCCATCTTCATTAGTGGTACAGGCACCAGTGGTCTCTGCAGACAGCTTGGATCTCTTCTTGGGCTTGGTGAAAGGATATAATGGTCATGGTGACAGGGGCCCATAGTCAGAGAGAAAGATGAATTCAAACCTGGTAGACTTTGAAGGCAACAGCAGAAAAGAGAGGAGCTGTGGATCAAGTCCACTGAGGTTTATTCAGATAACTCAGAAAGATGCAGACAGAGTTGGTCACTGAGCTCCTCAATCACAGCTCAGTGTTGTGACCACACATTCCACCAGAACTGTCCTGCCATTGCTCTCCCTGGCCATCAGGGTTCCATATGTCCCTCAGTGCAGAAGTAGCTGAAGAAGAGTCAGGGCTGGTTTTGCACACATTAACAAAAAAGCAGAACCACAGGAACTGTCAGTTGGCATGTTTGGAAGGAACTCATCACCCTGGCATCTGGTATGCCCTGGTATGCCCTGGGCGGCTCTCAAATACCAGCACTGAAAAGTTCACACCAAAACCCAGGAGCTCTGACCACCCCTGGAGAAAGGTCTGGGTGAAGAGTGGGTCAGTGCAGAGGCCCCAGAGCCATGGGCCTGAGTCAGCTTTTGCTATGAAGGGTGGGAAGAAAGGCCTATGTCAGAAAGGACTTATCCTGTCGGTTTGGAAGTCTTGACTCCTTTTGCTCTGCCACAGACTTCCCACATGTGCTTTAAGCACATCCTTCAGCTCTTTTCAGCTGCCTGTGTAAGATGGAAGTATTCCCTTACTCTGTCTCACCAGAGAGTTGTAAGGGGCTCTCACAGTCACTTATCCAAGTAACTTTAAAAAGTCAGCTTAAAGCAAACCATCTTTTGGACCCCTACTTGGTCTCAGTACTTGGAAGGAGCCCACATAAGAAAAAGACACAAGGTTCCTGCTCCCCACTGCTGCACAGATATGGCTGAGAAATCTTTTTGTGGGATATGGTTTCCCACCTGTTTTGCACCAGCATAAAAATTCTGCTAAATGCAAGGCAGCAGTTGGGTTCATGCTTTTCCACAGGAAATGCTGGATACAGAGATAAGCTCATCCAAGTTAACACTGGGATAACAGCAAATCTTTAACAAGTAGGAATGTGAAGCATGGCAGCCACCATAGCCATGGGGCATGTGAGGGCTCTGTCACATTTTTTATGGAGAAGCAAAATTGCTTTTCCTCTCACCTTCCTGGGAAAGAGGAGACAGATGGTTGGCTTGACTTGTCAGGAGTGTTGTTGCTACTACTTCTTGTCCTCCCTGTGCCCTTTGGCTGCCTTTGCTCTCTGCAGCAGTGTACAGACATACACAGAGTGGCTGTGGGCAGAGGAGAAGGAAACAAGCTCTAGAACAAAACAGAAAGTATGTTCTCATGCAAACCTCATTAATAATGGAGAGCTAATGAAATGGTACAAAAAACAAGATATTTCTCGTTGGAAAGAGAGGGAACATGCTGCAAAGAGGGAATGTGAAAGGTGAAGGCTTTCAGAGTTTACATCACTCTCCATAAAACAAACTTCAGGCTATTTCACAGTTACTGCAACATTTAGCCAGGCAGTGGGATGACAAACATCCTAAAAATAAACAAAGAAATAATTTTATGTCAAGATTTTTACTATCTCAGATTCTTTTGGTTTTTGGGTTTTTTTCTATTTTAGTTCAACATCTCAAATTTTCTTTCTTACTGCTGGCTCTCCAGAGAATTCAAATTCATGCTGAAATGACAAGCCCTTTTCTCTGGTAAAGCAAATAAGGCCCATATAGCACTGCTCAGGAAATGCATGTCTCTTGGAGACATCCTGCCAGCAGGGACTGTGGCTTAGCAAGTCATTCATTATCCAGGGCCATCACACTACTTTCTGGCCCAGTGGTCCAGATAGATGCTTTAGAGATACAGTACCTGCCCAAAAATCTCTGCCATAGTATGACATAAAGTCCTCCTATAACTGTGGTCCATGAATTCTTTCTCTTTTATGCTGGTCGTTAGTCTCAGAAATGCATACGAAATTGATTTCCTTTTCATGACATTGTTTTCAAATGACTCTTCTGTTTTCTTATGCTTGGTTTTTGGCAATCTCAGTGGCTTGGGAGCTACACAAAATGTAATTCAGAGTGTCTCCAAATGTTTCACAGACTGAGTTGTCAATGCTTGCTCCCCCCCTTGTTTTATTTGGTTTGGATGTAGCAAGGAAACTGCAAAGAATGGGGGCATCAGGTTGGTAAAATTCAAATGCAAGAATATAGTAATCAGAAGAAATTAGATCCTTTTGAGCTTACAGAAGTAGAACCAAGAGCAGAACTTGGATGCTAAACCTGGCAGTCATTTGGGATGTTGGGATTTTTAACTACAAAGTTCAGAAAGAGAACACAGAAGAGTCAGTTGCTTTAATATGAACTGCACTTCTAAACAGCAAAGTTCCCAAATAGTAAAACTCTCCCAACAGCTCTCCCTTTGCCTGCAAACAGCGAGCTTACATGCAGGGAGGGGGAAAAATGCAGTCACATTCCTTTCGCACTCCCACTCGCCTCTGAGGTTCTTCCATTTCCTTCCTTTGGCTTTTTTTAGAACTGTAGTGTTTTTCTCACGTCCGGCAACAAAGGATGTTTTGTGCTGCTCCTGAGGTTGTTGGTTTCTTTTTTCTTTTTTTTTTTTTTACTTTAGATACATGTTTGAAAATATCACTCTTGTTTGTGTGGAAACAAAATTTGTTTCCCTCTGGTACTTTACAGATTTGGTCAGTTGCTGAGGACTTGTTTAGTAAGTAAAATTCTCCCACCAGAGTCAACATTTGTATTTTCCTGCAACCTTCTCATTTACTTGTGAAAACCACCATGCTGCAACCCTAAAGGCAGAATGATATTGGAGCAGTGATTTCTCTGCCCTGCTAATAAATAAGAAATGAAATCACTGCAGAATTAACTATGGTGCTGACGAGAGAAGAGCATAGTGCATAAATTGGTTCAGAAAATGCATAGCTTACAAAATCCACAAAGGTTTTGTGTTGCTCCCAGTAAAAAATCCTGTGAGGAGACAAGGAGGAGCGGGTCAATAATGGAATCACAGTCTCCAGCCTGTAGAGTCAGCTCTCCCATTTTACAATAGTGTAACATGAAATAAGGGTGGAGATATATATCCAGGATTAAATCTTTGGGGTTTGTTACATTCTTGTCCCCAATCACTATAGCTGGGTCTTTGTCACAGTGATAAATTGACCATGGTCACACACGTTGACATTATTCACTTTGAGAAGTAAAACTCCAAACATCAGTCATCGGTGTGTCAGGGACCCTGGATATTGGATATTCAGGCATTCAGTGCTTCCAATTTACTATCATTTGTAGGCAACCAGACAAGGTGGGTAGAAAGCCCATAGACAGCCTGGAATTATATCATAAATCTCCACAAGCCCTAACATAATCTTTAAGACTACCTTCACTTCCTCAGACAGGGAGCATGAGTGATACAGTGAACCTGATTTTGACCTTTTTGCTCAGCAGTGCTGCACAGGTATTATTACACTGTTGGCTTTGGCTTCTGTGGGACTCGGTGCATAAGTGTCTTGGAAAGGAAGTATTCAGTGGAAAAACATAAGGACTGCTATCTCAGTGCCTGCTTTGTCTTGATAGTCAGGGTGAAGCAAAGAGAAAATGAGAGGCTGTGAGTCTCCACTGCCTGGCGTGGGAATTGCTCCTGGGTTATGCAGATGGGGCTAGAAAGAGGTACCACATGCTGCACAAAAATTAAGAAATACCCATTACCCGTGTTATTTGCTGGATGTTTTCTCCAGACTCCTGAGAAATACCAACAGCTCTCCATAACAGACAGCAAAATGCAGGAACCTGCTAGACCTCTTACAAAGTCAGCCCTGATTAAGAAAACTATTTGATTGCTGCTTTTGTGGCATGTCTGGCTTCTTATGCCTGCTGCCAAGTTTTCCAGAGTGGAAGGAAGAATTTTCCCCTATTATATTGCCAAAGCCTTGCACTAGTCTTGGAGGCTGCTTTGGTTGGTGTGAGCCATTGGGCGCGTGCTGGGGAGTCATTATGCCAGGTGCACAAAGCGAGGGAACCTGTGCACACCATGGATGTCCCTGTGACTTCCTGATAGCTCAGCTATGGCTCTATTCCTTGCCTTCTCCCCTAACACTAGGCTGAATGGAGAGAGAACTGTCAGATCTGAGTGGCTTGAGTTGCCCCTCAAGTACCACCCTCAATCTGAAAGTCTAGCTCTAGGAATTTGTGCTGTGGTGTCATCAGTCCTCAGTTGCCTACTAGATTATTTCTCCCCAGCCTTCCAGAAAGCAACACATACCTGAGCCACAGGCATCCCAGCAGCCCAAGGCCGAGATAGACACATGGAAGCTGCTTCACGCCAGGCAGTGAACTGAGAAGCCTGAGGCATGTTTACTTGTTTTATCCACCAGTTTGGACAAGGGCAGTGATTCTGACAGAGTCAAACACCCAGGGTGGTAAATATCTCAAACAAACCCATCTGTTTACCAAAAGTGAGTCTGTCTTCCATTGGGTTTGGCTAACATGAGCTAGCAAACCTGATTTGACCGCAGCCTTTTATCTGGGGTAGGCACAGCAACTTGCAGCTGCTTCTGGAGAGGCATTTTCTGTAAATGGCTGAGTGAGGCTATCACTGGTGAAAGGTGGTGTCCT
Organism: Vidua chalybeata; assembly: GCF_026979565.1. Taxonomy (NCBI): domain Eukaryota; kingdom Metazoa; phylum Chordata; class Aves; order Passeriformes; family Viduidae; genus Vidua; species Vidua chalybeata. The sequence goes on along the minus strand of NC_071531.1, from coordinate 83,318,559 downwards.
ATGGCTGTCCATGGCAAGACCTGGCAGGCACTATGACACCTTGCCAGGAGAAGCTGGTTTTGTCCCTGCAGTGGGATGGGCCATAACAGCCCTATGAAAAGTCCTGTCTGGCTTTTCTGTGACCCAAACAGATCCCCA